>NW_027518679.1:11877500-13077500 GCF_043159265.1 Tasmannia lanceolata | reverse complement strand
AGATGAGTTTATTTGGGCAAAGCTCCATCGCTCTCGACCATAAAGATGGTTGGAATGAGTCTAACCTTCCAGAAAGACTAACTTGGTTTGAGCAGAGCTCGGGTACTGTGACCATAACAATGGTCAGACAAGGTTATCTTCGTACCAGAACATGGGTTTATTTGGGCAGAGCTCCGTCGCTCTTCACCATAAAGATGGTTGGAATTAGTCTACCCTTCCGGAAAGACTAACTTGGTTTGAGCAGAGCTCGGGTACTGTGACCATAACAATGGTCAGACAAGGTTATCTTCGTACCAGAATATAGGTTTATTTGGGCAGAGCTACGCCGCTATTGACCATAACAAAGGAGTATGGGAAGGCCTATCTCTATGTGGAGAGATGAACTCTAACAGGGATTTAATCGGGGTAATTGGGACAGAGCTTCGCCATTCTGATTAGAACAATTGTTAGATTGGTTTAGACTTGAAATGCAGTAGAGCAGAACGAGGCTGAGACCGAGTTGGTTTGGATAGGAAGATGATTGAGGGATTGCAATAATCTTTGAAAGATAGGACCAGAATGAGGGTCTTTTGGTTAAGCGTATTAACCACAAGACGACCATCCTTCCAGGGTACAATGGTTGTGTAAGCCCAATGGTTCCCACCTTGCCAATTCTCATCTTATTTTGATGATTCCAATACACAAGTGATTTAAGATCACTAATGTGTTTGATTGTTTAAGTTGTAGATCTTAATTATGCTAAGACAACATTGCTTGGATTGAGGCCAAGAAAATCTCATTGGACCACATTATGAAGGCCAAAGACATCGGAGATCCAAGGCGAATGAAGACTTGAAGCATAGCATTGAAGATCAATGTCTTTTTAGAATGTATAAGATCCAATCCTAGTTTAGACTTTAAGAGGCATAAATAAAGTAATCTCACACACCCCTAAAATGTTTAAGAGATTGTCCTTGTGGTGTTCCAACAATGTGGAACCCTCATAGCAATCCCAACTTGGTGTAGAGTTGGAAGCCCAAAGAATAAAAAACATGAAATTGAAAATCTGCTGAGGATAGGCTTCTCGGAACTCCGAGATATTCCTCAGAGCTCCGAGAAATGGTCCAGCAGCATTTTTCAATCTTCTATTTGTATTCCCGGAACTCCGAGAGAAATTCTCGAAACTCCGAGACCATTATAACGGTAAGAATTATAGCCGTTGGGAATTTTCGCAGGAATTACCACTATGCCCTTGAACGGTCATATTTGGGTTTTTCTATAAATATGGGAATTCCAAACTTCCCAATCATCAATCCTAACACTCTAAAACTTCATTTGAACATCCAAAGAGTGATCAAAACTTGTTTATGCCTCTCATCCTCTAAGATTGGGATTTGGATCATTAGGCTCAAATTTGTACATCTTCTACAATTTGAAACCCTTGTGAGGGATTGTTTTTAGTTCTTTCTTTCTTTATCAAGATTGTATTCGGGCGAGTGTTCGGAGAAGCGGAGCCCACTCTCCGTGGTGAAGATTGCCACCAAGGTTAAATCCATTCGGAATTGTAGTCGGCATTGATCTTCGCCGAAGTTAAGAAGATCAAATAGTGAAGTCATCAACGGGTTTGGTTGGTGGAGTGGAGTAGGCCTCGCGTTTGGAGGACCGAACCACTTTAAATCTCGGGTGCACTCTCTCTTAATCTCTTGCTTTATATTTGCATTGCACCTTTAGATTTAACTTGTGTGCTTGATTTTCATCTTGATCTCTTAATCTTCAAAATTGGGTTTGAGTTTTTTAAAAGGTTAAAACTAGTTAGCAACCTAATTTTTTACCTCCTCATTTGTTGCCAATTAGGGACCACCCTTGAAATTTCACTTGGTATCAGAGCCTTGGTTCTTAAAAGATTTTCTTTTCTTAAAATCTTTGGTAAATTTTTCTTTAAAATTTCAAACAAGGGAAAGATCATAAGATCTTTGGCAACTTTCTATTTGTGAAATGGCAAATATAAATGGAACTGGACTTCCGGAAGGCCATTCCACAACTAGACCTCCTTTCTTCAATGGGTCCAACTATGGACATTGGAAAACAATGATACGCATCTATCTCCTTTCGATAGATGTGGAACTTTGGCATATTGTTGAAAATGGATACATTTTGCCTTCCAAGCCATTTGAAGAATGGAATGTTGAAGAGAAAAGGCATGCAAATTTAAATTACAAAGCTATAAACTCTTTGTTTTGCGCCTTATCTACGGAGGAGTTTAATAGAGTAGCTCTTTTTTATTCCGCCAAGCTTATTTGGGATACTCTTGCCGTCACCCATGAGGGAACATCACAAGTCAAGAATTCTAAAATAAACTTGTTAAAGAGCAAATATGAAATGTTTAGAATGGGTCAAAAAGAAAGTATTTCCGATATGTATACCTGATTTTCTAAAATTTCTAATGAATTAGCAAATCTTGGTAAATCTTATCCTACTGATGAGCTTGTGAGTAAGTTGCTTAGGTCACTTCCTCCTTATTGGGAGCCAAAAATCACAGCCGTCCAAGAATCAAAAGATTTCAAGACGTTAACTATGGAGGAGCTTGTAGGATCTCTAATAACTCATGAGATGCTCCTCACTAGCCGTCAAGAAGAGAAGAAGCCGAAGGAGAAAGAAAGAGAAAGTTGATCTCTAGCTCTATAGGCCTCCAAGACGGACTCATCATCCTCAAGTGAACCGGATAGTGATGAGGAAGAAGCGTTAAGAAAATTTAAAAGCTTATGGAGAAAAAAACATAAGAAGGATCAAAAAGAAGAAGAAAGAAGAAAATGAAGTAGAAGGAGGAATAAGATGTTACAATTGCAAGAAGACGGGACACAAAAGACCGGATTGTCCACTTCTCAAGTCATCTTCCTCGAAATACAAGGGAAAGAAGGATTGGAAGAAGAACAAGGCTCTTGTAGCCGGTTGGGATGCTACTAGCACCTCGGGAAAGAGCTCAAGTGAAGGGGAAGAAAATAAAGATGACCTTTGCCTCATGGCACTCTCCCATGAAATTGAGGTAAACTCTAACTCCTCTTGTAATTCATCAAGTAGTGATAGTGGAAATGTAAGCCCAATGGTTTTTACCTTGGCATTCCCATCTTGTTTTGATGATTCCAATACACAAGTGATCATTTATCACTAATGTGTTTGTTTGTCTAAGTTGTAGATCTTGATAAAGTAAGATCAAGGATGCTTGGATTGAAGGCCAAGAAGCCCACATTGGACCACTAATTGGAAGGCCAAAGTCATCAAGCAAGAAGTCATGAAGACTTGAAGACATGAAGAAATTAATATTGAAGACCATTTCTTAAATGTAATTGATCCAAACCTAGATTAGGTTTTTAGAGGCATAATCAAAGTAATCTCACACACCCTAAATAAACAAGTGATTGTACTTGTGGAGTTCCAACACCTTGGAACCCTCATAGCAATCCCATCTTGGTTGAGAACTGGAAGCCCAAAAACAGAATTGAAAATCTGCTCTGCATAGGCTTCTCGGAACTCCGAGAGTTTTTCTCGGAACTCCAAGAATTCTCGGAACTCCGAGAATTATTCTCGGAACTCCGAGAAATGGTCCAGTAGACTTTTTCCAATTTCTGTGTGGCTTCTCGGAACTCCGAGATTTTGTCTCGGAACTCCGAGAATTCTCGGAACTCCGAGAATTCTCGGAACTCCGAGAATTATTCTCGGAACTCCGAGAACACTCCAACGGTCTGAAAAAGAGCCGTTTGGAATTTTGATGGAATTACCGTAATGCCACTGAACGGTCATATTTTGTTTTTCCTATAAATATGGGTGTTCTAAACATACAAACCATCAATCCTAACACTCTTAAACTTCATTTGAATACCCAAGAGTGAATCAAGCTTCAATTGTGCCTCTCATCACCAACTCTAGGATTTGGATCATAGGCTCTCAATTGTACATCTTTTGTAACCCTTGTGAAGGGATTTTTTAGTTCTTTCTTTCATCTTTCAAGATTTGTATTCGGGCGAGTATTCGGAGAAGCGGAGCCCTTTTTCTCCGTGGTGAGGATTGCCACCAAGGTTAAAGCAATTGTAATTGGCACCGATCTTCGCCAAGGTTAAGAAGATCAAATAGTGAAGCCATCAACGGGTTTGGTTGGTGGAGTGGAGTAGGCCTCGGGTTTGAGGACCGAACCACTTTAAATCTCGGGTGCACTCTTTCAATCTCTTTGCTCTTTCATTTGCATTGCACCCTTAGATTTAACTTGTATGCTTAAAATATTGTTTTTGATCTCTTAATCGGTTTAAGTTTTTCAAATTGGTAAATTCTAGTTTTCTTAAACAACCGTATTCTCCCTCCTCATAGTTGCCATTTCTATTATAACTTGGGACCCCCTATATCGGATTTTCACTTGGTATCAGAGCCATTGGCTCTTAAAAGATTTTAAAATTTTTGTAAAAGTTATTTCAAAATCTAACTAGGGAAAGATTTTATTTGGCAACTTCTAATTGTGAAATGGCACACCAAATTGGAACCGGACTTCCGGAAGGCCATTCCACAACTAGACCTCCTTTCTTCAATGGGTCAAACTATGGACATTGGAAAACAAGGATGCGCATCTATCTTCTTTCGATAGATGTGGAACTTTGGTACATTGTTGAAAATGGATACAATGTACCTTCCAATCCTTTTGAAGAATGGAATGTGGTAGAGAAAAGGCAAGCTAATTTGAACTACAAAGCAATAAATTCCTTGTTTTGTGCCTTAGCTACCGAGGAGTTTAATAGAGTTGCTCTTTTTGATTCCGCCAAGACTATTTGGGATACCCTTGCAACTACCCATGAGGGAACATCACAAGTCAAGGATTCCAAAATAAACTTGTTAAAGAGCAAGTATGAAATGTTTAGAATGAGTCCAAACGAGAGTATTTCGGAAATGTATACTCGTTTTTCTATTATTTCTAACGAACTAGCTAATCTTGGTAAATCTTATCCTAACGATGAGCTTGTGAGTAAGTTACTTAGGTCTCTTCCTCCCCATTGGGATCCAAAGGTGACCGCGATTCAAGAGTCAAAAAATCTCAAGACTCTAACCATAGAGGAGCTTGTAGGATCTCTCATCACCCATGAGATGCTCCTTACTAGCCGACAAGAGGAAAAGAAGCCAAAGGAGAAGGAGAGGGAATTTAGATCCCTAGCACTCAAGGCTTCCAAGGAAGACTCATCAAGTGAAGCGGATAGTGACGAAGAAGAAGCTTTACGAAGATTCAAGAGCTTGTGGAGAAAGAAGCATAAGAAAGATAAGAAAAAGAAAGAAGAAAGTGATGTTGATGGAGCCTTAAGATGCTTCAATTGCAGGAAGATAGGACACAAAAGACCGGATTGTCCACTTCTAAAATCAACTTCCTCTAAGTACAAGGGTAAGAATGATTGGAAGAAGCATAAGGCTCTTGCCGCCGGTTGGGATGCGTTAAGCACATCGGGCAAAAGCTCAAGTGAAGGGGAAGAAAATAAAAAAGATGATCTTTGCTTCATGACAATCACCCATGAAGTTGAGGTAAACTCTAACCCCTCATATTCTTCATCTAGTAGTAAAAGTGATAGCATACCTTATGATGAATTATGTGAAACCTTGCATACCCAAATTTCCAAAAACAAAGTTCTTAAAAAATCCATTTTAAAGTTAGAAAAAGAACTTGAATTTTTGAAAAGTGATTTATCTTCTTCCATATCTCAAGAACAAGTTACACTTGAAAATCATAAACTTGAGATTAATACCCTTAAGGGTAGCTTGGATGAGAAAACTTGCCAACTTTTAAAATTTCAAAATATGGCAAGCTCCTCCAATTCTTATGAAGATGAAAGAAATGAGCTTTTAGTTCAAACATCCCATCTTCATAATGAAAATGAAAGACTTAGATTATGTTTACATGGATTTCTAAATGGAAATAAAATTATTGACATAATCCTAAGTAAAACTAGTCTTAGACCTCAACATGCTTATCATGATAGGACTAGTGTATCTAACCCTCTTGTTAGATGCCATTTTTGTGGAATGAATGGTCATTACCAATTCCAATGTGCATCCAAGAGTAGGGCTAGATGTGGGACCAAGAAATCTTGGGTTCCCAAAACCCCCATATGATGATATTCATATTGTGTAGATTAGGGGTTTTTGAACTTAAAATTGAATATATTTCATTTGTATGTTTTTTTGATAACCCCTCTTGTATTGTAAAATTATTTTAACTAGGGGGAGTTAAAATTGAATTTTTCTTTGAAAAAGGGGGAGCTTTAAAATTGTAAATTTTAAACCCTTGTTTTTTCTTACCCCTACTTTTTGTTGATGACAAAGGGGGAGAAGAATCTAGAGTAAAGTCTCTAGTGTAAGAAAAATGTGAAAAGAGTATATGCTTTGATTTGTAAATCTCTTGTGCTTGTCATCATCAAAAAGGGGGAGATTGTAAGCCCAATGGTTTTTACCTTGGCATTCCCATCTTGTTTTGATGATTCCAATACACAAGTGATCATTTATCACTAATGTGTTTGTTTGTCTAAGTTGTAGATCTTGATAAAGTAAGATCAAGGATGCTTGGATTGAAGGCCAAGAAGCCCACATTGGACCACTAATTGGAAGGCCAAAGTCATCAAGCAAGAAGTCATGAAGACTTGAAGACATGAAGAAATTAATATTGAAGACCATTTCTTAAATGTAATTGATCCAAACCTAGATTAGGTTTTTAGAGGCATAATCAAAGTAATCTCACACACCCTAAATAAACAAGTGATTGTACTTGTGGAGTTCCAACACCTTGGAACCCTCATAGCAATCCCATCTTGGTTGAGAACTGGAAGCCCAAAAACATAATTGAAAATCTGCTCTGCATAGGCTTCTCGGAACTCCGAGAGTTTTTCTCGGAACTCCGAGAATTCTCGGAACTCCGAGAATTATTCTCGGAACTCCGAGAGTTTTTCTCGGAACTCCGAGAATTCTCGGAACTCCGAGAAATGGTCCAGTAGACTTTTTCCAATTTCTGTGTGGCTTCTCGGAACTCCGAGATTTTGTCTCGGAACTCCGAGAATTCTCGGAACTCCGAGAACACTCCAACGGTCTGAAAAAGAGCCGTTTGGAATTTTGATGGAATTACCGTAATGCCACTGAACGGTCATATTTTGTTTTTCCTATAAATATGGGTGTTCTAAACATACAAACCATCAATCCTAACACTCTTAAACTTCATTTGAATACCCAAGAGTGAATCAAGCTTCAATTGTGCCTCTCATCACCAACTCTAGGATTTGGATCATAGGCTCTCAATTGTACATCTTTTGTAACCCTTGTGAAGGGATTTTTTAGTTCTTTCTTTCATCTTTCAAGATTTGTATTCGGGCGAGTATTCGGAGAAGCGGAGCCCTTTTTCTCCGTGGTGAGGATTGCCACCAAGGTTAAAGCAATTGTAATTGGCACCGATCTTCGCCAAGGTTAAGAAGATCAAATAGTGAAGCCATCAACGGGTTTGGTTGGTGGAGTGGAGTAGGCCTCGGGTTTGAGGACCGAACCACTTTAAATCTCGGGTGCACTCTTTCTATCTCTTTGCTCTTTCATTTGCATTGCACCATTAGATTTAACTTGTATGCTTAAAATATTGTTTTTGATCTCTTAATCGGTTTAAGTTTTTCAAATTGGTAAATTCTAGTTTTCTTAAACAACCGTATTCTCCCTCCTCATAGTTGCCATTTCTATTATAACTTGGGACCCCCTATATCGGATTTTCAGGAAACATATCTTATGATGAATTATGCATAACCTTGCATTCTCAAATTTTAAAAAATAAAGTTCTTAAAAAATCTATTTCAAAATTAGAAAAGGAACTTGATCTTTTGAAAAATGAATCTTTTTCTTCCATATCTCAAGCTAAAGTAAAACTTGAAAATTTTAAACTTGAGATTGAAACCCTTAAGGGTATTTTGGATGAGAAAACTTGCCAATTAGCACAATTTCAAAATGTAGCAAGCTCTTCCAAATCTTATGAAGAAGAATTTAATGATTCTTTAAATCAATTAACACATCTTCATAATGAAAATGAAAGGTTAAGATTATGTCTCCATGGATTCCTAAATGGTGACAAAATTATTGATATAATCTTGAAGAAGACTAGTCAAAGACCTAATCATGCAATTTATGATAGGATTAGTCTATCTAACCCCCATGTTAGATGCCATTATTGTGGAATTAATGGTCATTACCAATTCCAATGTGCATCTAAAATTAGGGATTACGGTGGAACCAAGAAATCTTGGGTTCCCAAAGCCCCCATATGATTCTCTTCATATGTGCTTAGATTAGGGGCATGTTGCTTAATTATTTGTATATCTTTATCTTTGAATTTTAAAATCCCCTCTTGTATTGAATTTGTTTTCCAAATAGGGGGAGTTCTATGGTTGTCTTTTTCCTTGAAAAAGAGAGAGCTTAAAATTGTAAATTTCATCCCTTTGTTTTTTCTTTTACCCCATCTTTTTTATAGATGCCAAAGGGGGAGAGAAATCTAGATTAGAAATCTAGTGTAAGGAAATATATGTGTGTTTTTATTGGAATATCTCTTGTGCTTGTCATCATCAAAAAGGGGGAGATTGTAAGCCCAATGGTTCCCACCTTAGCAATTCCCATCTTATTTTGATGATTCCAATACACAAGTGATATAAGATCACTAACGTGTTTGATTGTTTAAGTTGTAGATCTTAATTGTGCTAAGACAACATTGCTTGGATTGAGGCCAAGAAGATCTCATTGGACCACATTATGAAGGCCAAAGACATCGGAGATCCAAGGCGAATGAAGACTTGAAGCATAGCATTGAAGATCAATGTCTTTTTAGAATGTATAAGATACAATCCTAGTTTATGCTTTAAGAGGCATAAATAAAGTAATCTCACACACCTCTTAAATGTTTAAGAGATTGTCCTTGTGGTGTTCCAACATTGTGGAACCCTCATATCAATCCCAACTTGGTGTAGAGTTGGAAGCCCAAAGAATAAGAAACATGAAATTGAAAATCTGCTGAAGATAGGCTCCTCGGAACTCCGAGATATTCCTCGGAGCTCCGAGAAATGGTCGAGTAGCATTTTTCAATCTTCTGTTTGTATTCCCGAAACTCCGAGAGAAATCCTCGAAACTCCGAGAAATTTTCTCAGAACTTCGAGACCACTATAACGGTAAGAATTATAGCCGTTGGGAATTTTTGTAGAAATTACCACTATGCCCTTGAACGGTCATATTTGGGTTTTTCTATAAATATGGGCATTCCAAACTTCCCAATCATCAATCCTAACACTCTAAAACTTCATTTGAACATCCAAAGAGTGATCAAAACTTGTTTATGCCTCTCATACTCTAAGATTAGGATTTGGATCATTAGGCTCAAATTTGTACATCTTCTACAATTTGTAAACCCTTGTGAGGGATTGTTTTTAGTTCTTTCTTTCTTTATCAAGATTGTATTCGGGCGACTGTTCGGAGAAGCGGAGCCCACTCTCCGTGGTGAAGATTGCCACCAAGGTTAAAGGCATTCGGAATTGTAATCGGCATTGATCTTCACCGAAGTTAAGAAGAACAAATAGTGAAGCCATCAACGGGTTTGGTTGGTGGAGTGGAGTAGGCCTCGCGATTGGAGGACCGAACCACTTTAAATCTCGGGTGCACTCTCAATCTCTTGCTTTACATTTGCATTGCACCTTTAGATTTAACTTGTGTGTTTAATTTTCATCTTGATCTCTTAATCTTCAAAATTAGGTTTGAGTTTTTAAAAAGGTTAAAACTAGTTAGCAACCTAATTTTTTACCTCCTCATTTGTTGCCAATTCGGGACCACCCTTGGAATTTCAGGTTGCTTATCCAAGGAATTTGATGATATGGGTTTACAAAAATGACACTGGACAAGACTAAAAAAGGTTAAAAGTAACCCCCAATCTTGGGTATAAGAGGGGTTAAAATCATGAAGGACTAACTATGGTTTTCACATTAAGTTCTAGAGTGGCATGTCATGTGGATAGCTACTAAGTGCAAAAGGATCTAAGTCTTAGTGTGTGCACTTAGAGTAGTACATATAGATACACAAGAATCAAACAATATAAGTCTATTCTATCTATAAGTTATTTCTTTCAAAAAAGTTGTGATCTTTAAAATACATAAGAGGCTAGTTGCAAGGAAATAAGAATATTACATCTAGCACCCAAATAAATACAAAGGATATGTCATTTAAGCTCAAGACTAACTAGATACATGGGAATCAAGTATATCGTATCTAGAAGCATACATTCCATAGGATTTGACAATTTTAGCTCAAACATAAACTAGACATCAAGTAAGATACCTGGGGAACCTTTTTAATAGATATAACAATTTAGTGCAATGTGTCAAAGTCTAATACAAATCAAGTTTTAAGCATATAGACTTTGGATTTTCAAAAAGATAAATATTTAAGCACACAACATAGATACATGGCATTCAAGCAAGATATATAATTTTGTATCCAAATAACCATTTTCATATGATATAAACATTGAAGCACATCCCTACATCTACATAGTCATAAATAGATCAAGTAGAGAGTTTTGCCCAAATCATCTTGGGTCCATGCAAATTTGTTCTATGAAATAGATCATCTTTTCTAATCCACACATACTTGGATGATTTCACAAACCTAAAGCCTACACATAGATTTGTGATGACCTAATCTACCACAATAATCACATGAATCATAAGAATACGTAGACGAGGATCTAGATGAACAATTACAAGAATGCATAGGCACACAAACATGTTTAGCATTCATTTCTTGTAGGGATTTATTTTCCAACTCAAGATTTTCATTTTTCAATCTCATTTCTTCAATTTTCATTTTCAAGTGATTTATTTCATGAGATGGGGATGTTTTTACTTCATCTTCTTTTTCCATCAAGATTTTGAGTTCCTCCATTAATTCAAAATTTTTATTTTCAAGAATATTGTTATCTTCAATCAATTTCTTTTCTTCATTTAGCAAATTTTGATAGTCATTTTCAAGGTTTTCAAATTCCTTAGAAATTGAGTTGAGAGAGTTTTTAAGTTTTTGATTCTTGGAGACTTCAAGATTTAAGGCGTTATTTAGTTTCTCACATCCATCAAGAAGTTCATCAATTGTAAGAGGCTCATCCAATCAAAATCATTATTTTCTTCATTGTTGTTTTCTAATTCCATAAAATATTTAACATTAAAAATATTTTCAAGTGAGGTCCATATTTCTTTGGCATTTTTATAATTAACTATTTTATCAAACATATGATCAGATAAGGCACAACATATGACATTCATAGCTTTTGAGTTCAAGCAATATTTTTTTTATCATGTTCACTAATTCTCTTAGATTTGGAGTTTAAGACAAAACCATTTTCAATCACTTTCAATAATTCACTATCTAGACTCTTGAGATAAGACCTCATACGGATCGACCAAGAACCATAGTCGGTTCTATCAAAACATGAAAGTCTAGAAGCCATTAGGTTGCCAATATAGATCTTTTCTCTTGAAGAAATTTGAAAGTTCAAAAATCTATAAAAGAGTTTTTAGCTCTGATACCAAGTGAAATCCCACTAGGCAACCCAAGAGGTGCGTGAATTGGGTGTCTTTAAAAAATTTATCCTCTTTAAAAACTTTTGTAAGATTAGTTTCAAAAACTTAAATGAATATTCTCTCTTAGACCTTTTGTCAAACACTTGTTAGATGGCTTTTGAAAACCCTAGTTGATTATTTCCTTTTTAATCTTTCTATCAAAATACTTGGTGGTTGATTAAAGATTGTAAATCCCACAACAAGATAAAAGAATTAGATGAATGGTTTCTTTTAGGCCTTTTATCAAACACTTGGTGGAAGGTTCATGCAAACTTAATTAATAAGATTAAATGGGCTAATTAGCAAGGTACTAGATAAGCAAGTTAATTACCAATGCTAACTACTCACTCAATTCTAAGTGTAATAAGAGTGAGCGTGAGAGAGATAAATACCACACAAGAGACACGAAGATTTATAGTGGTTCAACCTTAACCTCAAGACCTACTCTACTCTTCCCAAGTTTTGTCTCATTGAGGAATTCACTATCTTCCAAGGAACTTAAATATGACGTTCTTTTCGCCTTGTACAATCCGAGCGTCCAAGCTCCAAGGGTCTTCAATACGACGACCTTTGTTGCCAACTTTAGAATGAAGAAGAAAATGGAAGCAAACTCTTTAGCTTCTTGAAGGCTCCATACAATGTAAAGCTTAGAAAAGTCTCTCAAAGATAATTATAAGTAATGCTTAATCCAATCTCAAGAGATTTTCCCTAATCAAAGCACAGGTGAGATGGAGAGAGAGTTTTCTAAAAAATCGTGGCCAAATAATTTTCAAGGGTTTACTTGAGTTGGTGTGTGTTCATCAAGTATTTTGGACCAAGCTCCAAGGGTCTTAAATACGAGGACCTTTGTTGCCAAGTTTACAATGATGAAGAAGATGGAAGCAAACTCTTTAGCTTCTTGAAGGCTCCATACAATGTAAAGCTCAGAAAAGTCTCTCAAAGATAATTATAAGTAATGCTTAATCCAATCTCAAGAGATTTTCCCTAATCAAAGCACAGGTGAGATGGAGAGAGAGTTTTCTAAAAAATCATGGCGAAATAATTTTCAAGGGTTTACTTGAGTTGGTGTGTGTTCATCAAGTATTTTGGACCTTTGAATGGGTATATATAAAGTCCCAACTCAATATGACCGTTTCAGGGGCAAAACAGTCATTTTCGGGTCAAACAGTCAACTAGCCGTTAGGCCACACGGCTATATATTCTTTTGTTCCAGGTTGCTTTCTCGGAGCTTTGTTTTGTTGAATTCCATATAGGTCCCAACATGTTGGTACACCACCATTACCATTCACTTATCCATTTTAGTCCTTAAAGGGTGTGTTAGTCTATTTGAAGAACATATTTTTAAGGGGTTTTAAGATGTACCTTGATCAAGAGAAAATGCAAGAGAGAAAGGAGATACATATTACCATTCTAAGTACTCTCTTGAACTTCTCTTGAGCCAATCTTCATTTAATCTTCAATGTGGTGCTTGGCTTGCTTTGGGATGTTCAAAGTTGAGCTTCTTTCTTTGACACCTTCCAAGGATGATGCCCCCATTTGGTTCAAGCTCCTTTGCAAGTTGTTAATCCACAGGCTTTGGCCTTAATGTTCTTCCTTTCTGTGTTCAATGCTTTGAGATGATTGTGATGAGTTTCTCCTTGATTGATCCTCCAAAGTATGGTTTATCCAAGTATGCTCTAGTTCCTTTGTTCTTTTTTGGTTCATCTTCAAGCATAGGCCATCTGTGTGTGTTGGTGCTATCATGGATTAACCTGTGAATTTCTTTTCCAAAGCACAACACTCAAGACAAACAATTAGTCCATAAAAGACTAATCAATTTGTATTTGTTAATCATTAAAACAAGGTGATTGAATGAACCCATGGGGAACCCTTGGGCTTACATCCCCTCACTTATAAAAGGGAATCATGTAAGTATCATATCTCAGCCTACTAGTGACATTTACATATGTTCGAGCAAGAGGGGAGTGAGTTAGAGGGGCAGGAGTGCCTACTTGCAATCAAAAGGAGGAGGATGCAAATAGGGGTGGATGTAGCAAATCTAAGGGTTACTGGAATTAGGGTTTCAACAAGAAAAATACCAGATCTGCTCTATAAAAGATTTCTAACTAATCAAATAAAAAAAAGGATTCAAGGTTTGGAATAGGCAAATAACATGGATCTTGGACTTGGACTAAAGAATTAGGGTTTGAGCTTAGAGAAAGGGTTTAGGTTAGGAAGAAAGAATCAAATCTAGAGTGTAAAGGTTAAAGCTAGGGTTCAATGCTCAAAGGAAGTGAAAGAAGGTTTACTGACAACAAGATTTGGCCGGAATCCGGCAAACATTCAGCCGAAGAAGATGACTTATGATCGGAAAACGAAAGAGGGTTTATTCTCTCTCTCTCTCTCTCTCTCTCTCTCTCTCTCTTCCTGCTCGGGATTTTGCAAAAATGAGACGCCCCCCATTTCAGCCATTCGATGGATTTATGTAGGGTAATGATAAATTCGACCCCCCCTTTTGTACCTCGGACAGCCCCTATTAACCTTGTTTGGTAAATCATGGTGGTTGACTAAAATACAGAACATATATAATAAAGACGGTAATATTTTCATCTGTTAGATTTTTCACTAGTCAATTTACAAAAATGAGAAGAAGCTCCAAAACTGTACTCGATTTAGCTTTATAAAAGGGGAAGTGGGTGTTGTATCTAAAGCAAAATTCAGAAATAGAGCTTTAGATTGAAGCTCATCCGGAGGTACATTATGATATTTTCTGAGAAAGAGTGTAGTGGTGCGAATTTTCAGAGAAGAAAAAGGAAAAAGAAGAAGAGCAGATCAAGAAAGAAGAGAAGGAGATGATTCGCAAGCTTCACTGTGCTTCGATTGTTGCTGATTCAAAAGGAATTCAGAGTATCTTCTTGTTGAGGTAGGTTTCTCTCTAAATTTCAGTTATTTTTTCTGATGGATTCTAGAGACTAGACGTTCTGTGATTGTTAATCTGTTCTAAATACAGCTCGATTTTTTCTATTGAAGTGTTTAAATGATTTGTGAAGTTTGTAGGAGTTATTCTGATTTCCTAAGTCTGTTTTATGCTTACCTTAGATGTTTATTAGAAATTTTTCTTAAAGAAATTTTGAATAGATTGCAGTAGCATTTGTTTCCTTTTTGTGCTATTTTTATAAAATAGAGGATGTTGTAAGTGCTGATTTGTCAGTTGTAATATTTGATGCTAAGATTTGTTTTGTGTGACATTTTGGATGACAATCAATGTTTGATCTCTAGATTAAAAAAAAAAGAAGAAGCATAGTAATGGTGATTTGATCATTTGATTGTATGCTTGTGAAAATTAAAGGCTGGAAGTGTTCACATGATTACTAGCACGTGTGAATATATATATATGTGAATGTACTTGTGAGTCTGTGAGTGTGTATGCGTGTATATATGTGTGTGTGTTTGGATGTGTACGTGTTTGTGTGTGTGTGTGTGTGTGTATGTCTATGAGTGTGCGTGCGTCTGTGTAGGTATGTGTAAGTGTGCATATGTGTGTAGGTGTGTCTATAAATGTGTATGTACTGTTGAGTATGTGAGTGTGTACTTGAGTGAGCATATGCGTATGTGCTTAAGTATGTATGTGAAATGATCCTCATGTTTCATTGTTACTTGGGCAACTACACGGGAATAAATGTGTTCTTTTATTCTTTACTCACGCTGGAAAGGTCTCTTATCATATTAGAGGTTTGAGTTTGTTGTAGTAGTTTACACTATCTTCGTTTTGCATTGTTGTAATTTCTCTTTACTATACTTAATTTCTCGTTAAGTTCATCTTCTCTAGTATTAAAAGCCTGGAGATAATGTTTGTTGATTTCTAGCTTCTCCTTGGCTAATCTTAAGACATTTTGTGAAACTTCTAGAAAATTCTCTATTCCTGAATACTTGTCACTACAGTTATTGAATGCCTTTTCATGTTCACAAAACAAATTGATGGGGCACAAATACGGCTGCGCTCCCAGATATCGCCACGTGTCATCCATGCACGAGCAGAGCCCAACCATCATGAAGAAGGGTGTTGGAAAAAGGCAAAGACCACACATTCATGACACGTGTCGCCCTCTCACCACCCAGGCCTCATCATCACAAATTAGGGAAGGAAATGGCCGCCAAAGCCACGCGCGCCGGCGAGGCAGAGGGACGGCCCAATCCTGCAAAGGAAGTTTTTCCCTCCATAATGATGAAAAGGGCCGCACACCTCCCTTTAAAAGGGGAGGGAAAGGAAGAAGAAGGGGACCCTTTTTTTCTTTTGGCCCCTGAAAGCAGGGAATTCACCCATCCTCCACCCCGCAATACCGGAAAAAGAGGCGAGGCAACAACAGAGGAGGCCAGGAATCCCATCCTGCCCTCTCTGCTAGTCCCCTCCGACTCACTCATTTATGCACCCAGAAATGTCCCCGCGCACCGGCCCTGGTAACCCTGGTCAAAACCCCCTCCCTTTCTAGCTATTCTTTATATTGACTGGTCGAAGGATCTGACTTGGGTGTCGAAGTGGTCGTCTGGGACCCACCCCGGACCCCCTGACCCCCTTTTGTTTGTGATTGCAGACCCCGCGGAGGCCCTCTACCGACCGCGCGATCGCAGACCCGGATCCAGACGCCATCATATTGGCGCCATCCGTGGGACTCGTCGAGTAACTGAACGCCTTATGGCGATGAGAAACCACACCCAACAGCCAGAAACAGGGGTAATAACCAGGAGTCACCCCCAGCGCGCACAAGCCAGCTCCTCAAGCTCCCAAGAGCGAAACTCACCGCCTTCGGACCGACCCCGACCCTCCTCTAGCACGCCGCAGATGGTCCCCACCATGGAGATGTTCAACGAACTTCGCAACGAACTACTCCAGCGTTTGCCTCTTCCGGCTTCGAAAAAGCCCGGGACGACACAGGACCGGATAGAAGCCTACGACGAAGGCAACGAGGAACAGTCAGGGGAATGACATCCCCGGCGAAAGCGAGCGCCGACTCGCAGAACGCCGTCCCCATCAACAAATAGCCCCTTGCCCCACGCAGCCGGGGGACACCAGCGAGGCAGCGGGAGACAGGTTACTAACAGCCGCGCCCCCCCTGTCCAAGATACCCATCTCCGGGAACCGCCCTTGGCTCGGGCAGAGGAAGTTGCAACCTCGGCACAACCGCCCAGCTTGGATCCAATAGCGGACCTGCAAAGGCAAATCCGAGAGGTAAAACTAGAAATGAAAAAACCCTACGCCCACGGCATCCTCGATGAGTGGGAAAGGGAAACGGCATCCCCGTTCACCTCAGAGGTCTTAAAGACCCCCGCAGAGGCAGGCATAGACCTCTCCCGCTTCGGTCTATACGACGGGAGCACGGACCCCCTCGAGTTCCTCCAGACTTCCAAGAGAGTAATGACGCTTCGAGGCGCGTCGGATGGATTCATGTGCAGAGCCTTTGCATCCCTACTAAGAAAAACCGCCAACGACTGGTAAATGAGATTGGAGCCCGACTCCATCGCATCCTTCCACGAATTCGGGCGAAAGTTCAGCACAAGGTTCGCCAACAACCGCCTCCGCCATGATCCTGCGGACGCCCTCCTAGCCCTCCACCAAGGCAGAAACGAGACCCTAAGAGACTTCATGTTGAAGTTCAACGCCGAATTGGCCCAACTCTCCAACATGGACGTCCAGATAGCGGTCGCCACACTAAAGCATGCCACCACCGATCCGAATCTTAAGCTGCACCTCACCCTCAAGCCCCCGCGGGACCTACAGGAGCTTGAATCAAAGGCTGATAAGTTCGTCCGAGCAGAAGAAGCCTGCGCTCGAGAACAGAATCGGCCCGGCCCCGACGAGAGAAAAAGCGACGGCCGAAGGGCCATAAGGCCATGAACCGATGAAAGACAGACAGGCCGTAACCCTATCCCCGTCTTCGAAAGGCTGGGAACCGCCCCACTAAAGTTCCCCCTCTCCCACGTTCTATCAGCTATTAGGGATCAGGGTCTCCTGACCCCCCCCCCCCAAGAAAATGGCCACAGATCCAAAGAAGAGGTCCGCCAGGAAATTCTGCGAATTCCACGGGGACCACGGCCACGAAACTGAGCACTGCTTCCACCTCCGCCTCCAGCTAGAAAGGCTGGCCGAAGAAGGACACCTAAACCAGTACCTCAGGAGTCCTGACAAAAGCCCATGCGAGGCCCAGCGCCCGCTCGACGAACCGAGAGGTAGGCATCGGTCACCAAACCGCCGCCGGTCCACAAGCCGACACCGATCCCCCAGTAGGCATCACTCACGGAGCTGACGCCGATCCCGCAGCAGACACGACACGAGCCGCCACCAGCGCCCCCGAAAAGGCGAGCCCCCCGAACAGCCACAGGCTCGCGAGCAACCGCCTACCATCATAGGAAAAATCAATATCATCGCAGGCGGGCCCGCGGCGGGAGGGCCGACAACAGCCGGTCAGCGGGCATACCCGGAACGGGTATTCTCCATGGATATACCTTCCAAGAAGGCCCGAACAAGTCCCCCCCATGAAAACCAGATCATCACTTTTTCCAACAAAGACCTCGACGGGCTACAAGTCCCGCATGACGATGCACTGGTCATCACGCTAGTCGTCGCCAACTTCGATATAGGAAAAATCTTGGTGGACACAGGAAGCTCCGTCAATGTGCTACACCTCGAAACTTTCGAAGAAATGAAACTGGGCAGGGAAAGGCTGGGACCCGCGGAATACTCCTTCTACGGTTTCTCCGGGGCGTCCGTACAGGTAGACGGCAAGATCGACTTGCCCGTGACTTTCGGGGCGTACCCCTTGCAGAAAACCATCCTGACCACCTTCCTGGTCGTAGACATACCGTTCACCTACAGCGCCATCATTGGGCGCCCTGCTCTCACAGACTTGGGAGCCGTAGTCTCCACCCCCCATCTCAAGATGAAATTCCCCACTCCGGACGGAGTACGAGAGGTCAGGGGACAGCAAATGATAGCACGCCAGTGCTACGCGGCAAGCCTGAGAGGAACCAACGCCCCAGCCGAAAACTTCACAATCGGCAATGAAGACCCTCGGCAGCGGGCTCGCGCAATCAGAGGAGAGCCCGCCGAGGAGCTAGACTCCATCCCCCTGACCCAAGATCAGCTGGAGAGACAAGTCCGGATAAGTTCCATGTTAACAGGCCCTCTGCGAGACCAGATGATCAACTTCCTCAGAATAAACAAAGACATGTTCGCATGGTCCGCCAAGGACATGCCCAGGATATCCAAGGAAATGGCCGTCCACAAGTTGAATGTGAACCCCGCCCTTAAACCCATCCGGCAGAAAAAGAGGAACTTCGCAGTAGAGCGCCAAACTCACATAAAGGCCGAAGTGGAAAAACTGCTACAAGCCGGATTCGTCAGGGAAATCCGGTATCCCGAGTGGCTGTCAAACGTCGTGATGGTCAAGAAAGCTAGCGAAGGATGGCGGGCCTGTATAGACTTCACCGACCTCAACCGGGCCTGCCCAAAAGACCCCTATCCCCTCCCGCGCATAGACCAACTCATCGACGCCACCTCCGGACACGAACTTCTCACCTTCTTAGACGCGTTCTCAGGCTACAATCAGATCAAAATGCAAGAGCCAGACATCCCGAAAACAGCGTTTATCACCGATCAGGGTCAGCCAAAGAGGGATCGAGGCCAACCCAGAAAAAATCCAGGCCATCCTAGACATGGAACCCCCGACGACAGCAGTAGAAGTACAGAGGCTCGCAGGACGGATCACGGCCCTCGGCCGATTCATGCCCAAATCAGCAGAGAAGTGCCAACCCTTCTTCAAACAATTAAAAAACATATGGGAATTCGAATGGACCCCGGCCTGCCAAGAGGCCTTCGACTCTCTGAAGCAATACCTCCAGACACCGCCCGTACTCGCGAAACCCGAGCCGGGGGAAGAGCTATTTTTATATCTGGCCGTCAGCCCCACGGCAGTAAGCGCGGTGTTGGCCAAACAAAGCGACAAAAAGGTACACCCTGTGTACTACGTGAGCAAGACTCTCCACGGTGCAGAAATCCGATACTCGAACATAGAGAAATTCGCCCTCGCAGTCGTCAGTGCCGCTCGAAAGCTCCGCCCCTACTTCCAGGCCCACCCCATAGTCCTGCTAACCGACCAGCCCCTCAGGAAGATTCTCCAAAAACCAAAGACCCCGGGTAGGATGGTAAGTTGGGCCGTCGAGCTGGGCGAGTTTGACATACAAGTCCGCCCGAGGCCGACTATCAAATCTCAAGCCCTCGCTGACTTTATAGTGGAATTCACGGCCCCGGCCGAAGAACCAGCAACAATGGGGAGCGGCGGGGGCCCCACTGTGCACACGGTCTGCGACGACGGGATGCAGGACTCCTCGGAACAGAACAGCGAGACCCCTTGGATCCTGCACGTTGACGGCTCCGCCGGCAATAAAGGACACGGAGCGGGAGTGGTCCTCCACGGCCCAGAAGAGTTCACACTGGAATATGCCCTCAGGTTGAATTTCAAAGCCTCCAATAACGAGGCCGAATACGAAGCCTTACTAGCAGGACTAAGTCTAGCCGCGGAGCTCGGTGCGGGCAAGTTGAAAGTCTATAGCGACTCACAGCTTGTCGTTAACCAAGTAAACGGAATATACGAAGCCAAGGGCTTCAGAATGAAAAAATACCTCCACAAGGTAAAAGAGAAACTGCAGGGGATGGGAGAGGTAGAGATCCTCCAGGTGCCGCGAGACATGAACAACCGAGCGGATGCATTATCAAGAATGGCCGCCGAAGAGACCCATGACTTCGGCACCGTGCTCACAGAAATCCTGCCCCACCCCAGCATCGACGAGATACAAGTTCTGGAGATTCCACCGGGGCCAAAATGGATGGACCCCATCATACGATACCTGAAAGACGGTATACTACCCGCAGATAAGCTGGAAGCCTGGCGCCTAACCGCGAGAGCCGCCCATTACGTGGTCCACGGGCCCAGGCTCTACAAACGGTCATACACATGGCCGTACCTCCGATGCCTGGTACCCTCCGAATCAGACTACGCGCTACGAGAAGTACATGAAGGGATCTGCGGAGACCATGGAGGCGGCAGGACCCTAGCCCAGAAAATCGTAAGGCAGGGCTACTTCTGGCCCACGGTCCTTAGGGACGCCAAGGAATTCGTCAAAAAATGCAGCCCCTGCCAAAGGTACGTAACCACCCCCCACCAACCGGCTACACCGTACACTGCAATAGCAGGACCCCTGCCTTTCGCCATGTGGGGCATGGATCTACTCGGACCATTCCCCAAGGCCCCCGGGGGGCATACAATGTTATACGTCGCCATCGACTACTTCACCAAGTGGGTTGAGGTCAAAGCCGTGGTGAAACCCAATTCCAAAGCGACGGAGAAGTTCTTCTATCACGACGTCGTTTGCCGTTTCGGCATTCCAAAGACCCTTGTAACAGACAACGGTCCCCAGTTTGCAAGCGCCGAATTTGGCAGATTCTGTGATAGCCTAAGCATCGAACACCGTTTCGCCTCCGTAGCACACCCGCAGGCCAACGGGGAGGTCGAGGTAACCAACAGGATTTTGCTACAAAGTCTCAAGAAGAGATTGGGAGAAGCCGGAAAAAACTGGCTGGACGCACTCCCTAGCGTCCTCTGGGCCTATCGAACAACACCACGGACCGCAACTGGAGAATCCCCTTTTAGCTTAACCTTTGGGACCGAAGCGGTCATTCCGCTAGAAATTGGCCTCCCCAGCTTCCGCACCGCGAATTACGACGAGCAGGGAAATTCCGAACTCCTCCGGAACAACCTCGATCTCGTGCTCGAGAAAAGAGAGCAAGCCCTCTTCCGAACCGCCTCCTACCAGCAAAAGGTGGCACGATACTACAACGCCCGGGTAAAAAAGCGTTCGGTAAAACCCGGAGATCTGGTGCTACGGCGTGCAGAGGTATCAGACCCCCGCAACACGGGTAAGCTCGCACCCAAAGGGGAAGGACCGTACAAAGTCGTTCGAGCACTTTGACCCGGGGCCTACCAACTAGAACGCCTCGATGGGACCCCGGTCCCTCGCAGTTGGAGCATGGACAACCTCCGAAAGTTCTATCAGTAAAACGACAGGGTAAGTTCCGTGCCTTTCTTTTAAAAATATGACAAGTGTTTTGGTTTCCTTTTTGTGTTCTAGAAGCAAAGATGTATTGTTGTCAACAAATTAATGGAAAAGCACTTCTACAAAAGCAGCGTACATCTCCACTTTCCGGCCCACGATAAATGAGGGACCCGAAAGAAAACAGGGAGTGAGACAGAGGTAACATCGGGGCCGATCCCCCCGAGAATACCCTAAAACGCTCCCCATGAAAAAAAAGACCTCCCCCTTTAAGGGCAGGCGGGACCCATTAACCCCGAACTGATCATTCGAGGGGAAGATAGTCCTCCCATAAACAGACGCCCTACGGGGTGCACTAAGAATACCCTCACCAACAAAATTCGCAAAGGCCTGAGGACCAACAGCAAGAACTCGAAAACCTCGCGGCGCGTCGTATATATGCAGAGATGTCAATACGGTTACATACCAAACAAAAAAATAGGTAGTTCAAAAGTTATTACAGACCAAATAACCAGGAACATTAAAAGAAAAGAGCAAGCCCCCCGAGGCCTTCACAACATCACTGGGCCCCCTCGGAAGTCTCGGCAACTACGCGATCCACCGGGGCGGCCACCTCCTCTCCTACCGGCTCCACCACTTCCGCCGGTGCCGGCAAAGGATCAACCTCAGACTCATGCATCAGTTTATCGAGAGGGAAGGAGGGATCGACCTCTTGAACGCGCCGCCGGCATTCAGCAAACGCATCAATCTCAATATACACGCTGAACGCAGCCGCAGCCTTAAAAAACTCCGCAGAGTCGTGCCATTGCCTTCGCCAATTCCCGGGCATGAGTTCGCCGAGCCAGCGCCAATTTGTCCGACGCACGGCTCCTCTCCTCCACAGTTACCCGGAGATCTTCCCGGAGTTGAGCAACAGTGTCATCAAAGGTCGCTCTCTCCGCCCGGGCTCTGTCCAATTCCTCGCGTAACTGCCGGTTTAACTCCCCCGCAGCACTTATCTCAGCCTCATCCTCAAGAAGGCACTGCACCATCCTCCTGGCATAACTTTGGGACTGCAAAAGGCAAGTTATTAGAAAACTTCCAACATGCAATCTCGAAAACAGCGAGGAGAGAAAAATACCATCAGAAAACTGGCCACCCGTTACTTACACAGGAAGTTGATTGAAAATACTGAGCCCTCAGGGCCCTACGATCGTAGCCCTTCAGCTCAGCCTCGTCACAAGGAAGGGCAGTTGTCACCCCTAGCTCCACCCCAACCCGGGGATTCGCAAGAACGCTGTCCTCAACACCAATCCTCCAGCCAGGCTTAAACAGTTCCCCTCGCACCTGGAAACTCTGCGGGGGAAGCTCCGCCCGCTCCAGAAGAAGCTTGGTCATTACCGCCCCCTCCATCCGACTTGGCACGTCCTCCGCAAAGATTGAAGGACACGCCACGCGGCTGGCGACCCTCCTGGCAGGATGCTCAGACCCCGGGGGTGAGGAACTAACCGGCCCCTTCTCTCCAACCGCTCGACCAGAGGGGCTGGAAGGCATAGATGTTGCGAGCCTCGCTTGCGACCGACCCAGCCTGGCCGCGGCCATAAAGTCAGAAGGAATTTTCTTACGGCTCGACAAGCCCGTTGTCACCGCCGCAACCTCCTTCCCCTTACCAACGTCACCAGAAGAAGACATCTCTCCTGCCAAAAACAAGAAAATAACAATCGCTCAAAGCAAAGAAAAAAAAAAAAAAAAAAGAGAGAGAAAGAGGGGAGGGGCTCACCACGATAGCTGGCTGAACTCTCCCCCGTTCCCTCGCCCATGCAACGGACCCTCCTCTCCACAGCTCCCACCAAGCCAAACCTCTTCAGGCTCCTCTCCCACCTAAACTCGGAGACGTCAATAGCCTCCCCAGAGGCGAGCTTCCCCAAGTCAAACTTGTTGTAGTCAGACTCGTCGGGAAGGGACTTCCTCCGCCACTCAACGGAGCGCCTCCAAGAACGAGGAAAATCCCAGCCAGCGCCCAATGGAGGGGTAACAAACACATACTCCTCCTTCCACTTCTTGATGGACGAAGGCAAGTTTGCTGCAATCTTCACCTGAGGACGCTGGGTCAGATAAAGCCAGCTGTCCTCCCCCTTCACCAACGGACTGAGGGCAACGCAGGCCCGGAGCAGCGGAAGGGTGGGCTGAACCTTATGAAGACCCGCCTTGGCCACAAAGGCCAGGAGTGTGCGCCAACTATTAGGCGCCAGTTGGGAAGGAGCCACTTGGTAAAACTCGAGGGCCTCTATTATAATGTCCAAGAGCGGAAACCTAACCCCCGCCCGGAAAGCTTCCACGTAGAAAGCTACCTCTTCCTCCGTGGTACCCCCACACACCCCTTCTACAAAGGAGGGGACTCTAATCCCATAATCGTCGGGGATATGGAACTCCCTCCTAATTTTCTCCGCCGCCCCTTTTTCCAAAGTATTCCTGAAACACGCCACCCGGCCGGGACGAATAACGGCGCCAGGCCGAATGTCCCCAATCTCCGCCCCACGAGCATAAGAAACTCGAGCCGGAGATTCCGAAGCAGCGGCCCCCACCGACGACCCGGAGGTCCCGGAACTATCCCTCAACTCCGTGGGCTGCCGCACATCTTCAGCGACGCCGCTCCCACCCTCTACAGACAACCGCCTCCTCTTTCTCACCGGAGCCCTCTCCACCACTTCTACCGACGCGGAAGAGGGGCTCTGAGGCACAGTCGCAACAGACATCGTAAGCTATGAAACAAAGACACAGAACTCACCGAACGAAGCGTGGACGACAAGCAACACGTAGAAGAATCGCCGCGGAGAAAAACTCGTTCTAATCGAGGAAGACGAAGGAATAAAGTAAAAAAGGAAATCCCCAAAAAGGCTTTAAAAAGGGCTAGGGTTTTGACATCTGTCGTTCGATCTCCCGCCCTTTCTAAGTCGATGGGACGCGTACACGTGGCGCCGATTGAGAAACCCAAGGGAACCGCCATAAGTCGAAGCGCCACACGGAAAGGACGTCTCTACCCCTACCCACGACATAACTTCCCCAACAAGCCATCCATACACCTCCACCAAAAAACAAAAAAAAACCACGTTCGATGGCAAAGAGCTCGGAACCCGTCATAAAGGTACGACTAGATACCCCATACAAAATATCGAACGCAGCGACAAGGGCTCAGAAATGCGCGAGAAAGCAAGCATGCAAAAGAAAAGCAAACACGTAAGGAGAAAACACACATCAGAAACAGGAAAAAGAAAGGCACCATTCATAAACCACTTCCTCCTGGCCCAAAGGCCTACAAAAAGGGGAGTAAGGACAATAGGCACGCAGGCCCAAAGCCCCCAAGATCCCTAAGACAAAAAAAAGAAAGCGCAAAGACAAGAGGCTTCCTCCAAAAATTCCAAAATCCCATCGCAATCAGCTCAGAGGGACTGGCCGCTGAAAGAGTTTTCCGCATCAGAAAGCTCCCTATCACTCTATTCCCCGTCCGAAGAGCTTCCCCAACGCCGATTCCCAGCAAAACGGGCCTGGTCAATTAGCCAACGCACCCGGTTCCTCAGCAGATCGTTCTCCGCGCGCAAAGCAGCAATCTCCCGATCCATGTCCCTCATCCGGCTAAAAACCTCCATTCCCCTACGATGGACGCAGGAAAAGAAGGAACGGTTGCGGTGAATAAACGCTTCATGAGACTCCCTCTCATGCGGGGCAGGAGGATGATCCATGTCCCCCTCCGGAACCCCTCGCTAAGGCCCCAGCCCGCCAGAGTTTGCCTCGGGGTTTTCGGACGACTCCCGTCGCGATCAAACCTACGATCGCCGCTCACAAAGAGACCCTGGAAAGGCGACGACATCTCGGACAAGCCTGAAGAAAGGCCGGAAGAAATCAAAAAGGCAAAGAAGAGACAAAGGGCGATCTTCCTGACTTCAGGAAAGCTCACCCCTTATAGAACCTTTATAGGAAACCCCGGTGTGGAAAAATGAAGCACTTACTACCCGCGTGTTCGTTTCCTACTGAATAACCAGGCGGCGCCTCGGGAAGGAGCCGCCGGACGGAGCAGAATATCCGCTCGCACCCCAATGCTCCCATAAACGCCTTCACCACATTATCCTTTAACTATGCCAACGGGCCCGCTCCCCGAGGCCAATCAATGGACTAAAGGTCATATCACGATAACATACAAAGACGGCGCTATCACCGAAGCACGCCACGTGTCGCCCCCAGATCTACATAAAGCCTAACCTTCATAAAGGAAGTAGAGGGTAAAGGGCAAGATCATACGAATTCGACACGTTTCGCTATCCCGACCCCACGCAAGTTCGGGCCCAAAAAAAAAAAAAAGAGAGCGCCCGGAAGGGTCGGAGCATCGCAAATCCTTGCAAACACAGAGATTCTCCATCAAAAGCCAAGAACAACATTAAGAGATACGGCCCAAATACACATAAACTACCCATTGACATCCTCCTGGCCCATAGGCCTACAAAAATAAAGGGAAACCAAAAAAAAAAAATAGCACAGGGCACGCAGGCCTCAGAAATCCCCGCCAGAGAAGGGGATAGACACGCAGGAAAACATAGAAAGCCAAAGCTTAATCGAAGAACGACTCCTCTCCAGAGGAGTTCCCCTCCTCCTCCCAGGAGGTCTCCAGCAGGGGGTCCACCTCATATTCCAACAGCTGCTCGTTGAGAAGATGAACTTTCTTCTGAAGAACCTCGTTCTCCCGCTTCAAGTCCTCGATCTCCTGACCCATCTTCCAAACACGTCCACGCAGTTCCGTTCCCTGACGATAGGCTCGAGAGAAAAACGACCACTCCCGGGCAGCACGGGACCTGGACAAACTGTCCTTCCGAGGCAGGGAAGAAAGGCGAAGGGGGGGGGAAGCCCGACGAAGCGCCCGGACCCCTCTTAACCTTCTTCCGACGAGCCACGAGATCCTCCCCCGAATCGGAGGACAAGTCAGGGTCGCTCGACGACTCCTGGAGGAAATAGGCCTTGCCACTACCTCGTGAAGAAGAGCCAGACATGTTACTGGAGAATATACGAAAAAAACCCCTACCGCAAAGGAAAAAAGAAGAGCGACGAAGAGCCACAAAAAGGCACCAGGGTAATTCCCCCCTTTTAAACTCGGGAAAGAAATCCTGGTGCCTCGAGACAACGCAGCCTCCCTAACGACGCTGCCGCTTCCCAAGGACAGCCGCCGGATAAAACGGCACGTCTCCTCGCACCCCGGAGCCCTCGTAAATATCCTCATCATGACTTAGCTCGAACAAAACGTTACTCCCTTGGCCCATTCAATGGACCAAAGGAGTAAGGGGGAGTTATGATGGGGCACAAATACGGCTGCGCTCCCAGATATCGCCACGTGTCATCCATGCACGAGCAGAGCCCAACCATCATGAAGAAGGGTGTTGGAAAATGGCAAAGACCACACATTCATGACACGTGTCGCCCTCTCACCACCCAGGCCTCATCATCACAAATTAGGGAAGGAAATGGCCGCCAAAGCCACGCGCGCCGGCGAGGCAGAGGGACGGCCCAATCTTGCAAAGGAAGTTTTTCCCTCCATAATGATGAAAAGGGCCGCACACCTCCCTTTAAAAGGGGAGGGAAAGGAAGAAGAAGGGGACCCTTTTTTTTCTTTTGGCCCCTGAAAGCAGGGAATTCACCCATCCTCCACCCCGCAATACCGGAAAAAGAGGCGAGGCAACAACAGAGGAGGCCAGGAATCCCATCATGCCCTCCCTGCTAGTCCCCTCCGACTCACTCATTTATGCACCCAGAAATGTCCCCGCGCACCGGCCCTGGTAACCCTGGTCAAAACCCCCTCCCTTTCTAGCTGTTCTTTATATTGACTGGTCGAAGGATCTGACTTGGGTGTCGAAGTGGTCGTCCGGGACCCACCCCGGACCCCCTGACCCCCTTTTGTTTGTGATTGCAGACCCCGCGGAGGCCCTCTACCGACCACGCGATCGCAGACCCAGATCCAGACGCCATCACAAATGACGTACATTTATGTTTTATGGTTATTTACATGTACCTATTTAGAATGAGTTCTGAGCGTGTAGCATTATTTGATGAAAAGTGTATTAGTATTTTGCATTTCCAGCTTTGGTGGCATCATGTTTTAATCATTTAAGATGATTATAATCTGGTCCTTCCCCTTGATTTTTTAGATATATCTTAAATGAATGACTTGAGATGAAATTGTTACATATCTAGGATTTTTCCTAGAATACTCTTATTCAAGTTGTTAAGTTGTATGGGCTATACTTATACTGTTTTAGGTTTATAGATAGCTATTATGGTATATGTGTATGTGTCTAAAAGAGGATTTCTTAATGTTATGCTTGTATATTCAGGAAATGACTGAATACACTTACTTTATATGCTAAATACTAATAGTTATATGGGTCTGTGATTATATACCTAAACCAAAAGGGGTAATCACTTCATTGAAGGTTTTTGATGAATTCTTATATGCGGCTTGACATGGAACCCCATATGGTAGTGTTGAAGTTTCAGGGGCGTTTCGATCAGTCCCCTGTCTCTTGGGCTAATTGATGAAATTTGTATATAGTTTCTATTTCAAGCTCTGTTTTGGATCAGTCTCCTATCTCTTGGGCCAATTGATGAAATTTTTGTATAGTTCCCATTTGAAGCTCTGTTTTGGATCTGGCCCTTGATGCATACCCCCTCTTGTGGTTCATTCATAAGATCTGCAAATGGGAAGTGAGGGCTGTAGTATTGTTACTTGTGTGTTAGAGGTGATTTTTTTTTTTGGGTACTGTCTTATATTTACTAGTGTATTTTATCTGCTTGTCTTTATCCATTCTTTCTCCCTTTGCTACTAGTGCTCTCATTTCCATTTTTTTAGGAAGTAAAGATGGTTGGATAGTTGTAGTAGTGGTTGTCTTCCTCGGTTTCAGAAACGGTTTTAGTTTACCTTCTTTTCTTAAAATAATTGATAAAAGCCTTTTCGCCTTTGCAATGGTAATTTCCATCATTGTTAGCTTCATTTCGCCCTTTAGTTGTTGCCATTTCCTTTGGTTTCTTTTCATTCTACTATTTCACTATAGCTGAAACCTCATCTCACTGATTCAAACATTATTTCTGTGTGGCATGAGGTATATTTGGGTAGGCCATCTCTTGTGAGAGCAGTGGATTTGTGATTTGTTGTTTTCAACTAATATTGATAGCACGAGTTGTTTAGTTCATTTGGTCTAATAGTTCTTAATGGCTCAGGTTCAGGGCGATGAAGGTGTTAACCCAAGCCCGTCATTAAGGAAGACTTGCTTAAGTCCTATGTACCTTTATCTTTCTTCATATTTAGGAGACTGTCCAAGTCTTTCAGATATTCCCTTTAGGCATTAGGTTCCCTTGTCATTGCAAGACAAGGGCGATGAAGGCGTTAGCCCAAGCACATTATTAGAGGGACTTACTAGGTTAGAGTAGTACCCTCTTTCCTCTTTTTCCCTCTTCTTTAAATAGAGAGTGTGTAGTCCTTAGAGTTTTTAGTCCTTTAGATACCCATAAAACTTTGGTTCCCATTCATTGCAAGGGCAATGAAAGAGTTATCTAGAGCTCCACTAGGAGACACGCTCTGTCTCATTAAGGCGATTCTTCTACGGAGACGAGCCTCATTTAGGACCTACCCTTAGGGAGTACCTTAGTTTAGTATAGAGTTAACTCATAGGAGGCATGCTTGGCCTCATTTATAGAATCCTCTCTAAGTTATACCCCAACTTGTACCCCTACTAATTGAGGACCAACTTGGTCTGTTAGTTGCCTAATCTCTATTTAACATTGCAAGGGCAATGATAAGTGATGAGAAATAAATATGGCACCGCCCCCTTGCTCGACACGTGTCACCCATGCACCACCAGAGCCCCGCCATCATGAAGCAAGGCGTAGGGAAACGGCAAGGCAGCTCAACCACGACACGTGTCACCTTCTCGTCTTCCAAAACTCATCATCACAAATTGCGGAAGGGATTACCCTACCAAAGCCACGCGCGCCGTCCGGACAGAGGGACGGCCCAATCCTACTAAGGAAGATTTTCTCTCCATAATGATGAAGAGGCCCACACGCCACCCTTTAAAAGGGAGGTAAGGGAAAGAAGAAGGGGATCGATCTTTTTTTCTTACTCCACACAGAAACAACCAGAAAAAGAGGCAGGACTACGACAGAGGAGGCTGGGAACTTAATCCCACTCTCCCGGTTAGTCCCCTCCGACCCATCCACCCACGCGCCCAGAAAAGAATCTGCGCCTTAGTCCTGGTAAACCCGGCCAAAACCCTCTCTCCTTCTTGCTGTCCTTTATATTGTTTGGTCAAAGGATCTGACTTGGGTGTCGAAGTGGTCATCCGGGACCCACCTCGGACCCCCTGACTGTAAGTAAGGCGGGAGACGGTCGAAGAGGCGCAACGGAAGCCTTAAAACCAGTAAAACAAAAATTTCGGCCTGATTCCCGCAATCACACTGACCTAGTTACTAGATGCTATTGGTTAGGAATAAAAATTCAGAAGTATAAGAATACTTTACAAAGGTGTTGTGATTGCCCAACCGACAATCTCTGCAAGATTCACTCCTCGCTTGGTCGGCTCACCCTTCTCAAAGGTGCGGACTCCGGAAGTTGAATTGGCGGATTCCCGGTTATTGATCGGACTTAAGGAGGGATGGAGAACTCTTCTCCGCTTCTTCTAAAAACAAATTTCAGCAGCAAGCATTGATTGCTAATCTATTGCTCATTTAAGAAGGCAAGAGGCACTTCCATAAAATAATCAATGGGGTGGTTGTTGTTGTGTCGGTCACCATAAAATATGTAGAGATAACATAAAATATCCATGGTTGCTATCCAGTGACGACTCAAAAATCTTCAAAGTCTATAACTGATTGTCCCATTTATTAATATTTTGTACTTGTGTGTGTGTGTGTGTGCACCATATGATTTGGTGCTCCTCCTCCCTATATCTCATATAGGTGATCATATCCGTCCGTTCAAAAGATAAAATCCAGATCCCGGATCATCCAACGATCCTTATGGGACAAGCAAGTAATGAGTGGGATCGACGCAGGGATCCGACGGCCTATCCTGCGGAACCCATGATGGGCCCCACTGCGACTATGCCATGTAGCAACCACAGTCGCACTTAGGTAAGTGGCCCCCACCAGGACATTACCCTGAAGATGACCGTCAGATCATCTAATACCCATAATCGTATCATATACGTATGTCCTACCTCCACTCTTCATTTACTGGGTTGGGCACTACGGGGGGTGGACACTTAGTACCCCCTGGGCCCACCCAATGGTATACCTTTCAGTCTAGTAGCTCGGGCCCACAAATGCATTTGTAAATTCTTCCGAAAATATATCTTATATAATTTGAAAACATTTTGACAAACTATTTATCAAATCACCTGGCCAGGTATTTTCAGAGGCATAAACTAAGACTGAAACTGTAAATGACTTTCCTCTAATTAAAGAGGTAGAGGATTCCTTGTTGGGTATCCCTATTGACCTCGAGGGTCACCCTATGACCCAGCACTATCCGTAAGAAATCCCTAACCAGGAACTACTTTGAGATAGACCAAAGTCACAGAGTGGGCCCACAGATCAATATGACTCCTCAGGTCGAAGGACATATAAGGGTCCTGTTTGAGTAGAATCGCTTTATCCAATTTTCTGTCCACAAGCTATTCTAGAAAAGATCCTATTCAGTGCATGAACCATTCAAAGCACCCATTCTACCTTGCTTAGGATTCCCTACCCCAGTGACCGAGATAAGTCACCCCAATTCGTGTATGGAGGCAAGATCTGATGCTGGTTGTGTACAGGAGGAGGTGTCCAGCCTCAACCCCAACCAGGAACCTTTTAGGTCTGCAAAGAAAACGGAGTGTCATATCTCCCCGCTCCATAGGATCTGTGAATCCATGAGCATGACACTTCCTACGATGCTACCTAAGGACAAATGTGTGTTAATGAGCCCGTCACACACATTCCAATATAAGTACCCATGGATGTCATGAAATGATGATATTATTAATAAATATGACTCAATGCATCAAACACTGGCTTTTAGGGCATACATTCTAACAATCTCCCACTTGCACTCAAAGCCAGTTGTGTATGTATCTTAGACCCATACCCTCTAGGTGCTTCTCAAACACTCTTTGTGTGAGGGCCTTGGTCAAGGGATCCGCCATGTTATCCGCTGAAGCTATCTTCTCAATGGCTACATCTCCTCTACTGATGATCTCACGTATCACGTGATACTTCCGAAGGACGTGCTTTGACTTCTGGTGAGATCGGGGTTCCTTTGCTTGTGCTATGGCCCCATTGTTATCACAATACAACATGATGGGCCTCTCAACTGAGGAAACAACTCCAAGTTCACCCAAGAACTTCCGCAGCCATACTGCCTCCTTTGCCGCATCACACGCAGCAATGTACTCCGCTTCAGTTGTGGAATCCGCTGTGGTATCTTGCTTGCAGCTCCTCCAACTTACCGCCCCATTTGCTAAAGTAAACACGAAACCCGAGGAAGATTTCATGTCATCAACATCAGATTGAAAATCTGAGTCGGTATATCCTGAAACGATCAAATCATTCCCACCATAGACTAAACAAGAATGCTTTGTCCTCTTGAGGTACTTAAGAATATGTTTCACTGCCGTCCAGTGCTCTAGACCTAGGTCGGCCTGGTATTTGCTAACCACACTCACGGAGTAACAAATATCTGGCCTAGTGCATAGCATGGCATACATCAAACTACCCACAGCTGATGCATAGGGAGTGATGCTCATTTTCTGCTTTTCGTCAGATGTCTTGGGAGACATCTTCTTGGAAAGCTTGACTCCATGCCGAAAAGGTATTAACCCCTGCTTAGAGTCCATCATGCTGAACCGAGCTAATATCTTATCGATATAGCTTTCCTGTGAAAGTCCAAGCAACCTATCCTTCCTGTCCCTAAACATTTTAAGGCCAAGTATATAGGACGCTTCACCCAAGTCTTTCATGGCAAAGTGGTTGGACAACCATATCTTTGTGCTCGAAAGCATCCCTACATCATTTCCAATGAGTAGTATATCATCAACATATAGTACTAAGAAAGTAACTGCACTCCCACTGACCTTCTTGTATACACAAGCCTCGTCCATGTTTTGAGAGAAGCCAAACTCTTTGACTGCCTCATCAAAACGGAGGTTCCAACTACGAGACGCCTGCTTCAATCCATAAATGGATTTCTGTAGCTTGCACACTTTTCGATTACCATCTCCGACAGCTTCAAAACCCTCTGGCTGGATCATGTAAATGTCTTCCTGAATGTTTCCATTCAGAAAAGCGGTTTTGACGTCCATCTGCCAGATCTCATAATCATAATATGCTGCTATTGCTAACAATATCCGAATGGACTTTAGCATGGCTACTGGTGAGAAGGTTTCCTCATAGTCAATGCCAGCCTTTTGACTATAGCCCTTCGCCACTAGCCGTGCTTTGAAGGTCTCTACCTTTCCATCCGGGCCCTTCTTCCTCTTATAGATCCATTTGCATCCAATGGGCTTTACACCCTCCAGTGGATCTACTAGAGTCCAGACCCTATTGGAATACATCGAGTCCATTTCAGATTTCATTGCATCTAGCCAATTTTGCGCATCGATGTCTGACATCGCCTCTTGGTAGTTATGGGGATCTATCTCGACTCTATCAGAGACCATACTGTAAACTTCTCCAAGATGGATAAATCTACTAGGTAGCCTGATCTCCCTCGTACTACGTCGAAGTGTCGGAATAGGTAATGTGGGTTCCTGCTCAGTGTCCTCATGTGTTATTTCTATTGGATTATCAGAATGCTCTTCCAAGGCAATCCTATCCCTATTTCCTGTATTTAGGAGGAACTCTTCCTCGAGGAATACGGCATTTCGGCTTACAAAACAAGTTTGTTCGCTTGGGTTATAAAATAAATAACCCTTCGTCTCTTTGGGATACCCAATAAAGACACACCTATAGGTCCTAGTTTCCAACTTATCAGTGCCTATCTTTTTCACATGGGCAGGACATCCCCATATCTTTATATGATTCAATGAGGGTTTCCTACCCGCCCATATCTCATACGGAGTGGTCGGCACTGACTTTGAAGGAACTCGGTTGAGGACATAGAGCGTTGTTTCTAAGGCATAGCCCCAAAGAAACAATGGTGTGCTAGCGAAGCTCATCATACTCCGAACCATATCTAACAAGGTTCGATTCCTCCTTTCTGCAACACCGTTATGCTGTGGTGTTGCAGGTGGAGTCCACTGAGAGATTATTCCACTTTCTCGCAGGTAGTCCCTAAACTCGGTAGAGAGGTATTCTCCGCCCCTATCAGAGCGAAGAGCCTTAATGGTTTTACCCAATTGGTTTTCTACTTCATTCTTGAACTCCTTGAACTTTTCAAGGGTCTCAGACTTACGTCGCATTAGGTATAGGTATCCATACCTAGAATGGTCATCCGTAAATGTCACGAAATAGATAAAACCACCTCTCGTCTCATGAGAAAAGGGTCCACATACGTCAGTGTGAATCAACTCCAATAAATCTCTAGTTCTTCCACTCTTGCTCGTAAAGGGAACCTTGGTCATTTTACCTTGCAGACACGGTTCACAAGTTGGGAAGGGCTCCACTTGGATTGAATCCAATGGACCATCCTTAACCAACTTAGTGATCCGCTCTAGGTTAATGTGACCTAGTCGAAGATGCCAAAGATAGGTCGGATTAGCAGTGTTCCTAACCCTTTTTAGAGATTTTGTATTTGCAACCGCTATACTCTCAGTGAAGTTAACATTCTCTAAGGCATTTAGTATATATAGACCATCAATTATTGTACCTTCAGTTATCAAGGAATTTCCATTCTTTATTAAAACATTTTTATTAAAAAACACAGAGTATCCATCTGAAATCAACTTAGAAACAGAAATCAAGTTTCTCCTGATCGAAGGTACATAAAGACAGTCATTAAGAAGTAAACTACTACCACTAGAGAATGATAACTTAAAATCTCCTACAGCCTGGACTGCAACTGTTGCATCCGTTCCGACTTGTAGGTACAGCTCGCCATCAGTCAGCCTTCTAGTTTCCCTGAATCCCTGCAACATATTGCAGATGTGTGAGGTCGCACCAGTATCCACACACCATGAGAAAACAGGACCAATCATATTGGTTTCAGCAACGAAACTTTCAAACTTACCTTCTGAAGGTTTGCCCTTCTTCAGGCTCTCCAGGTATGACCTGCAGTTTCGCTTCCAGTGCCCTGTCTTACCGCAGTGGAAGCATCCATCGTTGCCTTGTGACTTTTTCTTCTTAAAGCCACCCTTGTTCTTGACCACTTTAGGAGTATGTTTCTTGGAACCCATGCCTTTCTTCTTATTACCCTTGCCTTTTGACTTGGGCGCCTTGGGAACATTTCCCTCGACAACGAAGGCTGATTTCCGGTTCCTTTTAAGGAGATCCTCTGCCGACTGAAGCATGTTCAGTAATTCTGACAACGTAACCTCCAACTTGTTCATGTTGTAATTCAACACAAACGTATCAAAGGGTTGAGGAAGGGATGCCAGAATTATGTCTATTTGGGACTCGGCATCAAAGAAGGCACCCAACACATCAAGCTCATTTAGGAAACCCATCATCTTGAGCATGTGTTCCCTGACAGGTGTGCCCTCCACCATCTTGGTGGACACTAAGCTCTTCATTGTGATGAACCTAGCAGTGCGATTCTGCTCCCCAAACATCTCCTTGATGTTGGCCATCATATCCGTAGCCGTCGGTAACCCTTGGTGCTGATGTTGTAGCACGTTGGTCATCGAAGCCAAGATATAACATTTGGCCATATCATCATCCTCAAGCCACTTGTTATATTTTCCTTTTTCCTCGTTAGTGGCATTGTCATCTGGCACTTTTGGTGCCACCGTGGTCAGAACGTAATACACCTTGGCTGCTCTCAGTACTATCGTGAGATTTCTCTTCCAGTCCACATAATTAGGACCAGACAATTTATTATCCTCAAGGATTCTAGCTAAGGGGTTGAAAGAAGCCATTTCTTAAATCTACATGCAAAGGAATGAGGCAAAAATTAGCAAGTTTCCACATTAGTTCATTATCATGACATATCTCCATCAGTTTTGGGTTTTTAAACTCGATGGTTCTACCCAGTGAACATTACATCCAAGGGACCCTCTACCCCAAGGATCAAGAGAAAAACACTTTTTCTCCAATGGGCATTGGAAGCCCATCCATGCAACATTGGCCCTCGACTATATGCTAGACCATACTTGCCCTGAATGAGCGGATTCCTCTAATCCATCGTGTTACATACGATCTCCAATATAATACGGCCTACGAGCATTGCGATGTATTTATCCTTTGGGCATCAACATCCTTTGCTCGTTTAAGTCAAACCCACTGCCTAGGAAACATGCAAGGAATTATAATTGGCTTCTGCTTTGGCATATGACCATTACATTCCCTACATTTTCCATATCTCAATGAGAATCAGATGGTTGCACTAGCTAAACAAAAGGTTCGGGTTCTGCTTTGGCATATGACCGCACATCCTTTTAACTAGCCAACTAAATGATGGCTGCGGAAGGCCATGAGAACATTCCTTTTTAATGAATCCCATTCTACAACTTAATATTAAATTTGAGGGTATTTTCGAGAGATTAACCAAACCATACATCCATCTCAGCAATACACAACATACAACATAATTAAAGTGCTTCTCGGTTCAGCATCTTGGATTAGGAGGGTACTCCCACTAACCATGATAAAAACAGCAGCCCCATTGTCCAAGATGTCAAACCGAGTGGTGATCATGGGCATCCAATCGCATTGGGAAAATCCACCCGACCTCAGGGCGAATTTCCATAGGACTCGTGTGATCTAATCACACAACAAGTTCCATAATATGACGCCAAAATAAAAATAAAATATTTTATATGTGGCTGCACCATCTCCGGTTGTAGCATCAACGATCCCATCGCGGTGCGTCTCTCGCTAGAAGATAGTCCCAACCATCGATTGCCTACCGGCTCGCATCCCGCGTCCAGTACATCAAATCATGAATCTTAAACCTCAAATTCTAGCCTAAATAATTCAATACATCAATATATGCTCCTTGGGAAACCGGTTATTTTCATAACCGCCTAAGGACTTATTACAGTTAAATAAAAAATAAAAAATAAAAATGCCATGTATCTCATATATAGGCTGAGGTCCATGTCCTTTTATGCCCAACTTTTCACCATGCACTAAACATAACAGAACATATAAACAAGCATCTCATGCATGTTCCACCATCAACAATAAAAAATGATCATGCAATCATATTGCGTATCCATCCATAAGAGAACGTATAAACAACAACATACATCTCATGCATGTTCCACCATCAACAATAAACAATTGATCATGCAATCATATTGATTATTTAATAATCAGAATTATTAAAAAACATTTTAGATTGCTTTTAGGATCCATCAGTGGCTGGAGAAATAAGAAAACCTTAAGAATCGGACAGTGCACAAGTCTGCACTTATTCCGTTTATGGGCTGATCTTGTTTCTACCATAAACTTTGACCCGGCTGATGGATTTTGGCATTATTGGGATCATTGGATTTCTAACAATATATAAAATTCCATGATTCCAGCTGATCACCGAAATTCCATCATGCAAGAATCAAAGATCTACTTTGAGCCAATGTTTCTAAAACATGCACTGTCTTGATGTTCCGCAACCTCGGATAGCCGGGAATGGGCTCCGGGCTCACCGGTAAAAACCATGATCTATCTTTGGTTGCTGGAACATTCCATCTAAGTAACTAAGGGCTCTGATACCACTGTAAGTAAGGCGGGAGACGGTCGAAGAGGCGCAACGGAAGCCTTAAAACCAGTAAAACAAAAATTTCGGCCTGATTCCCGCAATCACACTGACCTAGTTACTAGATGCTATTGGTTAGGAATAAAAATTCAGAAGTATAAGAATACTTTACAAAGGTGTTGTGATTGCCCAACCGACAATCTCTGCAAGATTCACTCCTCGCTTGGTCGGCTCACCCTTCTCAAAGGTGCGGACTCCGGAAGTTGAATTGGCGGATTCCCGGTTATTGATCGGACTTAAGGAGGGATGGAGAACTCTTCTCCGCTTCTTCTAAAAACAAATTTCAGCAGCAAGCATTGATTGCTAATCTATTGCTCATTTAAGAAGGCAAGAGGCACTTCCATAAAATAATCAATGGGGTGGTTGTTGTTGTGTCGGTCACCATAAAATATGTAGAGATAACATAAAATATCCATGGTTGCTATCCAGTGACGACTCAAAAATCTTCAAAGTCTATAACTGATTGTCCCATTTATTAATATTTTGTACTTGTGTGTGTGTGTGTGTGCACCATATGATTTGGTGCTCCTCCTCCCTATATCTCATATAGGTGATCATATCCGTCCGTTCAAAAGATAAAATCCAGATCCCGGATCATCCAACGATCCTTATGGGACAAGCAAGTAATGAGTGGGATCGACGCAGGGATCCGACGGCCTATCCTGCGGAACCCATGATGGGCCCCACTGCGACTATGCCATGTAGCAACCACAGTCGCACTTAGGTAAGTGGCCCCCACCAGGACATTACCCTGAAGATGACCGTCAGATCATCTAATACCCATAATCGTATCATATACGTATGTCCTACCTCCACTCTTCATTTACTGGGTTGGGCACTACGGGGGGTGGACACTTAGTACCCCCTGGGCCCACCCAATGGTATACCTTTCAGTCTAGTAGCTCGGGCCCACAAATGCATTTGTAAATTCTTCCGAAAATATATCTTATATAATTTGAAAACATTTTGACAAACTATTTATCAAATCACCTGGCCAGGTATTTTCAGAGGCATAAACTAAGACTGAAACTGTAAATGACTTTCCTCTAATTAAAGAGGTAGAGGATTCCTTGTTGGGTATCCCTATTGACCTCGAGGGTCACCCTATGACCCAGCACTATCCGTAAGAAATCCCTAACCAGGAACTACTTTGAGATAGACCAAAGTCACAGAGTGGGCCCACAGATCAATATGACTCCTCAGGTCGAAGGACATATAAGGGTCCTGTTTGAGTAGAATCGTTTTATCCAATTTTCTGTCCACAAGCTATTCTAGAAAAGATCCTATTCAGTGCATGAACCATTCAAAGCACCCATTCTACCTTGCTTAGGATTCCCTACCCCAGTGACCGAGATAAGTCACCCCAATTCGTGTATGGAGGCAAGATCTGATGCTGGTTGTGTACAGGAGGAGGTGTCCAGCCTCAACCCCAACCAAGAACCTTTTAGGTCTGCAAAGAAAACGGAGTGTCATATCTCCCCGCTCCATAGGATCTGTGAATCCATGAGCATGACACTTCCTACGATGCTACCTAAGGACAAATGTGTGTTAATGAGCCCGTCACACACATTCCAATATAAGTACCCATGGATGTCATGAAATGATGATATTATTAATAAATATGACTCAATGCATCAAACACTGGCTTTTAGGGCATACATTCTAACACTGACCCCCTTTATTTGTGATTGCAGACCCCGCGGAGGCCCTCTACTGACCGCGCGATCGCAGACCTGGATTCAGACGCCATGAATAAGGATACTTGGAGCCCACCTTTGTGTCTAAGAGACTTGCCCAGTCTCACTAACGTCTTGTTTATTTTCTCTCTGTTTATTAGCAAGTCTTTGACTTTTTTACCCCCATATTTGGTAGCGTTATTAGAGAGTCTCCGACTCATTTACCCTCTCATTTTAATAGCGTTAGAGTCGGTAACTTATTTGCACTTCCTCTTTAGTGTTATTTGTTTAGGAGTTTAGCTTTTAGCATAACCTTATTTCTCTTCATTAGAGACTTGTTTAGTCTTATTAGAGCCTTATCTAGTTAGGATTTTTAACTTTCATAATGGGACACTAGTTTACTTGTTTTGGAATCATTTCACTTTTAGTGAGTTTGTTTGTGTGGAGTTTTTTCCTTTACCCTAAGGGTTTTGCCCTAGGGTGGTGCTTTGTGTGTTCCCTTTGGCCTTTGACCAAAAGGGTTAAAATATTTTAAAAATCTAAAAAACATTGAAATATTTAAAAATCCAGAAACATTAGGAATTTGAAACTCAAAAACATTTGAAAACTTTAAAAACATAAAAATATTAAAATATCTGAAATGTCAAAAAGATTTTAGGAGCGTATTAGGAGAGTTTGTTTCCGAACTACGTTGGCTAGATCCTCTTCCATGAGGTACGTAGGCAGCTTAGGATCTTTATCCCAAGTCCAGTCAAACCTTTAAAAATAAATATTTCAAACTTTCAGAAAGAAACCTTTTAAACACTTAAAAGAAAATCAAATATGTTTGAAAAGCTCTTCCCCTTAGATTCTAGGATGGTGTGAGAGGGGGTTTAGATTGTCTAGAGTTTTGTTTGGTCTTGTTTGTTGTGTCTTGTGTGTGAGTGTCCCTAGAGTTAGGAGGCCTCAAGTCGTCGTCGGTTAGACACTTAGTCAGGCTGATGGCTAGATTAGGATGCACTTAGTTAACCCACTTTCTAGGGTCTCAGCTTAGTTACACATAGGATGTAGGGCCCACCTACATGAGACTAGGTTGATTTGCATTAGTTTAGGACCGTATAGGAGTGTCTAAAATACTTGAACAATTCAAACGTGAGTCGAGTTGTATCGTGTCGAGTCTAGTGTGGTTTAGGCACATTTAGGCATTGTAGCTTAGAATAGACCACCGAACTACGCTAACTCTGATTCTTTCCGAGGCTAGGATACGTAGAGCAGCCGGGATGGCCATCCTGGTCCGAGTCAAACTTCACATTAGAGTCTAGGGTTTGTTGTGTTGTGTCGTGTGTGGTATCAGGTTGTGTTGTGTGTTTCGTTGTATTTTCTTATTTTTCTATACGGACCTTATACCTTTAGCTGTAGCATGCATGTGTTTGTCCACCAGAACTTAGACACCAATTAGGCATGACACTCGTGACTTAGCTATGCTTAGGTGACATTTCTTTTTTTATATTTTGTATGTGCTTATTATCCTCGGGTCATGCATGTTTAGGTAGACATTTTCTCGGGGATGTTTGTTCCGTTTCACATGATTTTCGTCTAAAACTCTTTAAAGTTAATAAATAAATGGCATAAGAGACCAAGTGCTCGCACTCAGGCAAAATGAAGTGCTCTTCGGACCTTCCTCATTCGTAATCAGGCATGGACCCACATATATTTCTGGTTATCCATTGCACAGAGAATTTATTTTTATGGGTTCCAGGGCTGACTTCCCTGGATGGCGACTCTGAGTTATTTTAGGTATGTCTTGGTTTGGGAATTTATCCTTGGATCAAGAGGTATCTCATACATTTATCGCCACTCATGCTATGCTATGAGGGTGGCACCTGTTTTAAGGGTTCCTCAGTAGAGCTCTCCTTCATGTGGCGATCCAAAGGTCCGACGGGGGACTCGTCTCCTCGCCGTCGTCCTCAGGATCGGGGTCCACAGGCTGGCGACTCTGCTGGGAAATTCTTGAAACATTGCCTAACTCTGTAAAATCTAAAGAAATTTGGGCCAAAATTAAGTTAAATGGGAACTCTATCATTAGAAATCCAAAGGCACCAAATAGGAGCGTAAAACCAGGGATTCACACACTGCACTGAAAATAATATCATATTTTATATTCTTTATTTCTTTCATTGTTTTTCATTATCATTGGCTCTAGGGATAGATACGGCGCGTACCGGATGGGATGTCATTACCCTGATGGGACCGTTGAATCTATTTCCAAGCTATGCACCGGTGTAGACACCCCATTTTGACCGAACCCTTAATAGTTTTGTATGAGCAAAACTATATCAAATCAGTGATTTAGGGTTCCAAATTTCATCTTACGATAGGTTAGGGTTCCATCTAGGTCCCTGCAAAATTCCGTCGAAATCTGACTAGAAATGCCAAATAAGATGAAGCGAGTAAGGAGCGTAGTGTAAACAAAAAGGGGGGTGAATTTATCCTGAGCAGGGCAGAGTATGAGCCATATGGGACACGATAGAACCGCGCGCTCATCAATTTTTGCGTCAACCGCGCGCCCATCAAAAATAGTTGTGCTGATATCAACATCACTAAAACCTATAAATAATACACTTAAACTCTCATTTGGGAGGATCTAGGGTTTTTCCTAATTTCTAGTGAGAGAAAAAGTGGGAAAACAGAGTTCTTTTCTTCTACTCTATGAAAACCCTAACCATAGCTCATTTTCAGTTCGAAAATTCTTCCTTTTGTTCAAGATTTTTCTCTTTGTCTCTATATCTTGCTAACATTTGTTTGTATCACTTCTCCCTTTTCATTCTCAAGTCTCAATTTTGTAAGAAAAGACCTCAGATCCATGTTTTTCTCATGTCCAAACCCTAATTCGATGCAAGATTTCTTAGATCTGTTATATTCTTAGGTTTAAGGTGTTAGATCAGGTGTTATTATGGAATCAGAGCTTAAATTCAAAGAATAAGAGTAGAAGTTAAAGAGTAATTCAAGAAAATCAAGTTGAGAAGAAAAGGAAAGTAAAGAACACAAGGAGCACTCGTTTCTACATTTCAGGTATTTATTATATTTTGTAATTTTTTGATGAGATCCTATTAAAATCTGGTTTTGTTTGCCTTTAAATATAAAATGCTAATAGCATTTGTAAATCATTTATTGATCTTAATCTTTCTCTGAATTTAGATCTTTTCCTCTATAAATATGTATTCCTGATTTTTTCTGATATTTGTTTAGACTTGTCATTTTGTGTAAAGAATAATTTTGTACACTTAGGGGTTTTTAATTCATCTTATAGACAGATTTTGCTTGTAGCTTATTTGTTAAGTAAATGATATGATTCATGTCATGATTTGTCTCATGCTTATTCAAGTAGTTAGTGATTAGTTTTAGCTTAAAAGTTTGTATGGTAGAAATTGAATTCAGCCACTTGTGAGTATATAAAGAAATGCATCATTTAGTTTATTCTAATTTTTTGAACAAGTCGTACACTTCAAATTTTGTTGTCATGTCATAGAAGCAGTTCAGGTTCAATCTATTAGTTTGATTGCTTTAGATATGTTGGTGAAATCATCTAAGTTGGCTGGGAGATTAGTAATATAGGCCTTGAACAATTTATTCTCAGTCCAAATAATATTGTGAAGGGAATGCAAACCATTAAAGTTTGTGTCACTTTTGGCTTTAGTGTCAAAATTTTCTTCTATTAGGTATGTCTTCATTGTCACTGACATGGTCATTATAAAAGAATTTGCTACAAGTTTGTTTGAACTAATTCATTCATGTGTTTATAATTTCCTCTTAGGCTTCCCAGTCAAGTTTATTGAAATGAGTTGGTAGTTGAAGCAATAATTCATTTTTGTTTCAGCCATGATACAACTCTATGTGCATGTGTTTGTTGTCCTAAAAATTTTCAAGTGTTCTCTTTTAGTATGTACTTTCGCAGGAAAACTGATGGTTGTGTTAGTGTTTGATGTTTAAACCTTTATCTGTGTAAGAGATCATTAATTTTCATAGTGGATGCTTGATCATTGTAAGAGACAAAATTTTCTAGCCATTAGTTTTGGCTAGTTAGCAATTTTCATTGGAATTCAAATGTTGAGAAGAGGTGAATGTTGTTATAAGAAAGAATTTAAGGAGCTTTACCGAGGTCAAGTGTTATTTTCCTCATGAGTATTTAATTAGGGGGCGGTTGAATCTCATTTATTGCAAATTAGATTCTGATCATTGGAATTCTCACTTTGTTAGACTTTATAAAAGTAGAAAAAAAATTAGTGTTACGTACATTCACATACAAAATGATCCTAGTTGATTGACTCTACTGATCTTTACAAACATTGATTGATCATTTTCAGTTTACCTAATCCTGCTATTGGTAAGGAATGATATTAGTATTATCCATATATATAAACGTACAGTCATTCTTCTTTGTGATTTACACACATACAATTATTGGCTTGGGTTATTGTGTATTTATATTATAAATTTTAGTCCCTCATTCTATGATAATAAGAGGTAGCTGCAGCTGTGTCACTTTGAGTACTTTCTCATGTTGTATCCAATGTTCTCTTCATGCTCTTACTATTGACACCATTCTTTTTAATTATTGCATCAGCATCATCATGCTTTGTCACTTATTTTATTCTAGCTTATCTTTATATTTCGTAGGGAGTGGTATTAGTCCCGCCATGTAATGATAATTGCATAGTGTTACTTTGTCTTTTTATTTTAATGGACTTGCAAATCTTTTGGAAGCTGAAGTAACCTTTAGGCAGTTCTACCAGCACAAAAAAATAAGATGCTTGGATGACTTCATTTTTTTAGGAGGGTGTCAGTTTTGAGATGCATTTATTGACTTTGTTCTATTTTGGTATATTGGTCGATGATTTTTTCTTGGGTATGCACTGGCAGTTGTTCTCTCTAGTTAGTTATCTCTATAAAAATCATCATTTTAATAAAAGCTGAGCACAATATTGCATCTGCTAATTCTTCTTTATCTTGTATTAACTTGGTGGTTAAAAGTTTCTTAAAAGCTGTAATAATCTCAAGACACAATTTGATAATTTTAGAAAAGAGGAAATATTTACATGTCTTAAATCCAAAGTCTTTATTAGCATGATTTATGCCTTGTATTTCTGTATGTGAATGCATGATACTTTTATTTGCAAAAGAAAATCTTTCAGTTATTTTTGTCTTTCAAATTTGTTGACTTGCTTTGTAAAAAAAAAAGTTTTAGAATAGTGAAAATTATTTTAAAAGCTTTGAAAACTAGTAGTTTATACCCTGTATCTCTTTTATTTCTAATAGAATTACTAGAGCATTAGCTATCTATCAGGTTCATATTGAGTTATTTTTAGTTGGTATTTCTGCTAGTCATTTAATTATCCGAGTTTCAAAATAAAGCATTTTGTTGCTTTCAGCTTTGAAAATTGTGTTAAAAAGATATAGAAGTATATATACTTGTTTTACTAAGTTTTGAAACCATGTATATGTTTTCTGGGCATTAGGCTCGCTTGTTGACATCAATTTGCAAAGAGAGGTGACTAAGATCACATTCTCCACTTGGTTTTGAACACTTGCATAAAAGTTTTGGGATGATATTATTGAATTTCTAGGCAATGGCTCTTATGCAAGTCATTTTTTTTTACACTGTTTGCACTATGTTTTAGTAGTTGCACTGACTCAATTTTCTCTACACTATTCATACTATATTTTAGTAGTTACACTAGCTCAGTTTTCTTTACATTATTAGCATTACATTTTTAGTAGTTGCATTAGTTCAGTTTTCTTTTTCATTATCACCCTCATCTATATGGTAGTCTTCTAATGAAAGTACAAAAGGATATTATTAGAGGATGTCAAAGTCATTTGGCCTTGAATTCATCAGACTCGTTTATGCTTAATCTTTGGTGATGAGACACACAGATAGATATTTAAATATATATATATATATATATATATGTGTGTGTGTGTGTGTGTGTGTGTGTGTGTGTGTGTGTGTGGAGTATACTGGATGTGTATAGTCCATTGTAGGGAATTTCTTAAGTGTCTTGTAATTTCTGTTTTATCTGCATGACTCCTTTTTCCTTCAATTCCTTCTCAAAATATGATGATTTAGGTCGATTCTTATTTGGATTTAATAGGGAAAGGAGAAGAGTTGCAAATCATCATTAAATAGAGTCATGTCTATAGTAGCACTTTGCAAATTGATATTAGTACTACTGTTTTAAAAATTCCACATGTCAACCTAAATACTATTCTCTAATTAAGTGGGGCCATATGAATTGCTTGGCGTTTGGCGACTACTTAAAAATTAATTACTCTTAGTGTAATTGTTTATTAATTGTAAATATTAACATTCTTTGGTTTCAGTTGTTGCATAAAATCATTATGTTTTTCTTCTATAGATTGGGTCATGAAAATTCCTTATTAGAAATGTTATTATCTTGAGAGGTCATAGAGTAGATGAAAGAAAGGCAATAATTTTCTTGACGTATAGGGAAAATACGGCTTAATGTCTAGAGAAGATGGGATCATTTTTTTAACTATGGTGGTGGTAAAATTGTAGATTAAAAATGATTATATACTATTCTTTATATTTAGCAATTAATCCACGTTTTGTTCAATATTTCAGAACACTTTGTATCCACTGGATTAACTATATGATCCAAGCTTAGAAATTTCTATAATTATCTCTTTTTCAGTCATGTATTCATTCTTGTCTCTTATTTTGTGTGCGAAGTTTGTTTTCAGTTTATGCAATTTCTTCGACTGGTCAGGGTAATAGGATGCTTTGGAGATCATCATTTTTATTATTTTTAGATGATAGTTATTTGAGTTGGAGTATAATGAGACATTTAGACAACTCTTGAACAGGTTATGAGACCCAAAGCTATTGTTATTGACTAAATTTTCTATTAACAATTTCTTGTTTTGTGTCATGTTCTATGTCTTTTTGAAAGTGATATTAATCTTATTATGGTTTTAGGCCATTGGAAAAATAGGATAGTTGCAATAAGGAAATGTCTTAGATGTTAGAAGGGCGATGAAGGCGATAGCCCAAGCCCAACCTTAGGGGACTTACTCGGTCCTAGTAGTAATCCCCTCTTTATTTAGTAGACTTTCTTAGTCTTTTAGACAACTTTAGATAATTAGTTACCTCATTGCAAGGGTAATGAAAGAGTTATCTAGAGCCCTCTTTTAGAAGACAAGCTATGTCTCATATAGAAAGAGTTATACCTTCTAGAGACAGGCTTTGTCTCATTAGTGAATCATACATAAGAGACTATTCAAGTCTCAAGTAGAACACCCCTCTAAGATAAAGACCGATTTAGTCTATTAGTTGCACTTGCCCTGACCCTATTTATCATTGCAAGGGCAATGATAAGATTACTTGGAGCCCTCCATAGGAGACATTCAGTATCTCATTAGAGTTAGTTATTCCCCCATAGGAGACAGGCTTTATCTAATTTGCCCTAGTTATCCATTTGTTTTAGGAGACTAGCTTAGTCTCATTAGCACTCCCCTCTTAGGGTTATGCACTAGGAGTCAGTCCTTTAGTATATGAGTATGTTCTTAGCTAGAGAGTCAGTTTTTAGCATAGGAGTCAGTCTTTCAGAAATCTGTCCTACCATCATAGGAGGCTAGGATTTTATCCAACCTTTCACAAGTCATGGGATTCTGTCCAACCCTTGCAAAGTATGTGATTATGTTCAACCTTTGCAAATCTTCTGAGTCTGTCCTGCCCTTACAGATGATTAGGAATCTGTCCATTCCGTTTGTGAGTCTGTCTTTATATAGGAGTTTCCTTTTTAGCTATAGGGATTCAACCCTTAACACTGACACTCCGCCAGGCTGTGGATCACGGGGTACAGACATATGGGTTCCCTTTGACTAAAAGGATGAAAACACTTTAAAAAATCAAAAAAATATTAGAAAACTTTAAAAAACAATAACATTGAAAGTATTCAAAACAACAAAAATACTTGAAAACATGAAAACTCAAAAACATTCAGAAATTTCAAAACATCAAAACATCTGAAAAATCCAATCATCTAAAAAGTCTTGAGTCATTAGGAGTAGTTAGGAGAGTCTGTTTCCGAACTACGTTGGCTTGATCCTCTCATGTGGTACGTAGGTAGCTTGGGATTCTTATCCCAGGTCCAGTCAAACATTTCAAAATAAACATGTTGAAATCATTCAAAAACACAAAAATTCTTCAAACAAATCCTTTACAGTCGGTTTTTGAAAAGATCTTCCTCTAGAGTTAGGAGTTTGTCCTAGATGTTTGGGTTGTCTTAAAGTTAGGAGGCTGTCCTAGTTATATTGATGCTTTGCGTGTTTTGTGTGTGAGTGTCCCTAGAGTTAGGAGGCCTCGAGTCGTGGTCAGTTAGACACTTAGTCGAGCCGATGGCTAGACTAGGATGCACTTAGTTAGCCCATTATTTTCCTTAGGTCATACAGCCTAGTTACACATAGGATGTAGGGCTCACCTGCATTAGTTTAGGGCTAACTTGCATTAGTTAAGGCATATAGGGAGTCCTAAAAATTACAATTCACTTGAACTTAAGCAATCGCACAAGAAGCTTTAAAAACTACTCAGGTCGAGTTGATCGAGTCTAGGATAGCGGTCTTTGATGGTTAGGCATCGTAGCTTAGAATAGGTCATCGAACTACGTTGACTCTGATTCTTCCCGAGGCAAGGATACGTAGAGCAGCCGGGAAGACCATCCTGGTCCGAGTCAAGCATCACATTAGAGTCTATGGTTTATCGTGTCGAGTCCTGTGTGGAGTTGAGTTGTGCTGTGTATTTTGCTGTGTATTTTGCTGTGTTTTCTTACTTTCATGAACAGACCTTATACCTTTAGCTGTAGCATGCATGTGTTTGTCCATCAGAACTTAGACACCAATTAGGCATGACACTTATAACTTAGCTATGCTTAGGTGACACTTCTTTTACTTAATTTTGTGTGTGCTTATTATTTTCTTCCCCGAGTCATGCATGTTTAGGTAGACGTCTTCTCGGGGATATATGTTCCCATTTCACATGATTTTCGCCCAAAAGTCTTCAAAGTTAATAAATAAATGACATAAGAGAACGGGTGTTTACACTCGGGCGAATTGGGGCCGCCTAACACCTTCCTCATTCATCATCAGGCACGGACTTTTGTATCTCTGGTTATCCGTTGCGACAGAGTATAGTATGGGATCCAGGGCCTACTTCCTTGGATGGCGACTCTTCTTTGTTTTAGGTACGTCTCGGTTTCGAGACTTCGGTCTCCAGATCAAGAGGTATCTCATTCTACATGGCAACTCATGCTGTGAGAGGCACTCTTTCGAGAGTTCCTTGGTAGAGCTCTCCTTCACGGGTGGAGATCTTAGAGGATTGACGGGGATCTCGTGTCTATGCCACCTTCCTCGGGATCGGGGTCTACAGTCGGTGCTGCCCCCGTAGACACTAAGTGTACTTGTGTTTACAGCAGCCGATGAGCAATGAAGCATACTATGTATAACACTAGGTGTACTTGTGTTATACATCTAAAGTATGGATCATATGCATAGTGCCCGATAGATTGAGTCCGGAGCCCTACTTTATTTCATATATATTATGTACATAAATATATTTGTTGACTTAGTGAAACCCAACTAAGAAGTGCATGTGTTTATATATATATATTGCATTCATATAGGATGTACATGTGTGATGGAAACACATGTGAGCCTAGGATAGAAATCAGCCTACCCATGTAGTGTAGAAGGGTAAGTCACATTATGGTTACCCGCCGCGCTGTTTAGTACACTCACATATCAGTCTTGAGTCAAGTGTCTTGACTCCGTTAGATTATATTAGGGCTGGTGCCCCTGGTTAGGGTATATATATATATATATATATATATATATATATATATATATATATATATATATATGTACATACTATATCTATTGGGATATATCTCTTAGATCATGTTCCTGTATCTATTTTAGTTATATCATTCTTTCAGACATGGTCAGTGATCCTTACTCTTACCTGATCATCATTTAGATCATGATCTACTCTGTGATCTCCAGTTGCACGGTTGTTCTAACTGTCTCCGATTTATATCTGATTCATCGATCATTAGATCATGGCTTACTTCCTAGTAAGGTTTTTCTGGTCTATTGTTACCGATTACAGTTTGTTCATTCTTTCATTCTTGGATTTGGCCGAAGATTTTTTTGTTCATCACCTCCTGTGGCCATTGCTTGAATCTTTGTTATCCATTTCACATAAAATTCTGTAATCTTAATCATATTCTTTGTGTTAGCTGTTAGATCAGGGCATGCCTATCAGTAAATTTTTTTGGTTGAACTATTAGCTACAATTTTTTCTATTCTTTCAATCTTCCGACCTGGTCAGTAATTTTCCTTGTCATTATTCTGGCCATGGTCTACCTTTTTGTTTCTCGAGTGTACAATTGTGTCGTTTCTTTATACATGTCTTGTTTGCTGAGTTGATTTGCAGTTTTGTTATCTTCTTGTACATACCCGATTCGTTGAGTCACTTGTTTAGATTAGGACCCATTTCCTAGTCTAATTCATCCTATTTACATTCTTTCAACATGGTTGGTGGTATTTCCTTTGCCATCGTTGTGACTGTAACTTGTCTTTTTGTTCTCGGATTGTACAGATCTTTTGTATATATCTTGTTCTGTCGGTTGATTAGATTAGCACCCATTTTCAGTGGGGGATTTCTGGTTCAATCAATCGTATTTACATTTTTTAGATTCATTTGATTGATGGCATGTACTTGTCACTCTCATGGCCACAGTCTATTTACTACCCTTTGATTATGTATCCACTCTCTTGCTGTGTCATAGATTCATGTTGTGTATATATTACTTATTAGGTTAGATTCTTGTCGGTTTATCTGTTTTGTCTTAGATTTGGCTGATGGCTTGTCTGCTGTCTTATGGTCATGATCTATCGTTTCTAACCACGTTGATCATACAGTTGTTGATATCCATTATTCATATTTTAGATCTGGTCCTTGACCCTACTTTTGTCGTTCTTATGGCCATGGTCTATTATCTGAGCCATTAATTTTTCATTTGATCCATGTTTACCTATCATATATCATTTTGCCTTAGATCATATTGAAATCATTGATGAAAAAGTTTGATCTTACTTGTATCCTTTGAGTGCATGATTATTACTGAGGTTAAAACCTATTTAGATCAGGAGTATTTATCGTTCCTACTCTTTCATACCCAAAAGAGAACAGTCATATCCAAAGAAAACTTAAATGAGTGGATTGTGGATTCCTTAGACCCTATTGGTGTAGGTCATGTCATCAATGCTTTTCGTTCTTTGACCTTCATAGATTGACACTTACCTATTTCATAACTCAAGTGTGTTCATGATTATCCTTAACACTATTTGTACAAGATATTTTATCCCAATTATCATTCATTTAACCTAGTGTTTTAACCTCCATTTCAGGATTGAAAGAGAGCAAGCGTCGCTCCAACAAGAGATAAGCAGTTAAAACCAACTTGGTCTATACATTCTTTGGTATCTAGACTCGTTCTTTATTTTGATTCTCCTGTCACATCTAGAGTACCCTTACTTCCTTTCCAGAAATACTTTACTCACTCGAGACTGATCCAATGGTTGACTCAGTTGATCCTATGATAGCCATTCAAGAGATGATGAAGAACCTAACCCGAGAGATGGCAAGCATGAGAGAGGAGATTACCCATCTGAAAATTCAGAATAATGAAAAGGCCTCCGCTTCTAGAGGGCCAATATCGCAATCTCTTCGAGATGCATCTCCAGACTTGAACAGACCAACCGTTTCACAATTTAAAAGCAATTTAGAGGATGAGCAATACGCTGAAAAGTATTGTGCACCTATGGTCAATAAAGAGAAAGAAATATATGACAAGTTAGAGAAGGAGATGTATGATAAGTTTAGAAAGTTGGCTCAAGATGTAGAGAGTATGAAATTTCAAGGGCCAAAGAAGTTCTATATTTCTGAGTTTATGATACCCCCTGAGGCTATTCTGCCACCCAAATTCAAAACCCTTGACTATGCTAAATATAATGGGACCGGGTGTCCTCGGAGTCATATAGGATGGTTCATAAAGCTTTCCCAACAACACAGACTCAACCCCGAGCAGATGGCACAGTTATTACCAATGTCCCTTGTGGGAATCACAAAACAGTGGTTCTTGCGCCTGAAACCCGAAGAAGTCAGAACTATGGAGGCCATAGCAAACAAACTTGTCGGATAATTTTCAATGGAAGAGGGTATCAAAGTTACCAAGAGAGATCTGAAACAGTTGAAACAAGGTCCTCAAGAGACCTTCACCTCTTTCATCCGACGATGAAAAAGAAAGTTAGCACAATTGAATCAAGGACTCTCAGAGGAGGATCAAATCAAATTGGTAGTAAAGAGCCTATCCTCCCAATACTTCCATTTTATGGCACCTCATCACTACCCTAGCTTCGACCATCTAATCAAGACGGGGATTCAGACTGAAGATGCTTTAGCAAAAGACCTGAAGGCTAAGACTTTATCTGATATTAAAGAAGGGAAAAGACCTATGTTTGAGCCAAAGGAGGTACATAATGTCAGTTCTGTTAGGACTCCAGTCAAAACAGTATTGGAAGGGAAAGAATCAGCAAAAAAGAAAATAAGAAAATTTACTCAGCTTCCTTGCTCATTATCCTACATTCTCAGGGAATTGCTCGAGGCCAATAAGATTGAATTGCAAGAACGTAGAATCCTACCTAATCCTCTGCCTAAGAATTGGAGAAAGGATTTATATTGTGCATATCATCGTGGTTCAGGTCATACGACTGATAAATGTTTTACCCTGAAGCATAAAGTAAAAGATAAGATTAAGAAGGAGGGACTCACTATTAAAAAGAATGATGTTACCCCAGGGCCTCTGAACACTCATGTTGTGTCACCACCAGCCTCGATAAATGCCATTTCTACTGAACGACCAATCTTGGATCCTGCATCCCTCATTCGCCCTATTTCTTAGACCCCACCTGTCCCACCGCTAGCTTCAATAAATGCCATATCCACTGAAGAACCAATATTGGATCCTGCATCCCTCATTCGCCCTATTTCTGAGAACCCACTTGTCCCATCAAACACTTGATCTGTAGAAGAATCTGTTGAGAGGACTACACTTGTCAGAATAGAAAATTGGATGGTCAAATTCTTTGGTCAGATGGCTATGTTAACTGATGAAGTGAGGGAGATGAAAATTCAGATGCAACACTTGTCCACCAGATGTGACTCTGTTCTGAAGCAGCTTGTTGATATGGGTACAATGATAGAGGAGACATCAGTTCAAAGTTTGATCCTGGATAGATATGTTGATTTGCATAATGGGAAAAAGCCTTACATTTCTTTGAAGAAATTTAAGAGTGTTGGACCTTCTCACCAACCTCTTAAGAAGCCTTTCATCGCTCCGAGGGAGGTTAAGAATGTTGGACCATCTCACCAACCTCATAAGAAGCCAGTGGTAGCAGAAGAAAAGATGGGTCAGAAACGGGAAAGCGAATTCACCTAGATGCCATGTTCTCTTATAGTCATCATGAAGAAATGGGTCAGTGAAGTTGTTTGAGACTTCCAGATATTAAATCTACACCTAATTCTTTACCTGCAAACTGGAGGATGGATCAATACTGTGAGTATCATAGAGGCCCGAGTCACCTGATAGAGAATTGTTTAGCTTTGAAACATGCGATTCAGAACCAGATAGAGAAAAACTCTTTTACTCTTGCTGAAATTCATGCTTTTGTGAATCAGACACTTGAGAGAACTATTCAACCCCCCAGAGATTGCATCACTTATGTCACTTCAGAGTTAGAGAATAAGTTGAAGGGAAAAGAATAAATGTTAAAGTCAGAATTTCCTGAGATCGTCAAGGCAGAGAAAGTGATGCCACAAGCAAGTTTTCAAGGGCAGTTTGGGTTAAGTCAACAAAGCTTCATGGGACCACCTTTTCCGAGATTCCTATACCAGGGTCGGACTCCCTAATCAGCATTATCATGGAGGAAGGCGTACTACTCGTGAACTTCTGTGTCAGTTCCTTTTCTTTGTTTAGCTATCATGTTCCAAGTGTCATGTTTAAAGATTCAGTTTCTATTAAGTGTATACCAACTTCTATGTTGAAGGTTGGTGAGTCTTGTAGTGTCAATGTCAAAAACAAAAGTGTGTGTTGTGTCAGTCAGTTTTCTCATTGAGTCGGTGTTCAGCCCTGTGTCAAATCTGATGAAAACTTATTATTTATTTTATAACATACTGAACTTTTATTGAAAAATTCACAGATTTAAACCATATATGAAAATAAAAACCCTAGCATGTTTTTCTACTTTTGAAATTACAAAGACGAAAGAACCTACCGTTGATCGCGCTCCTTGTCTCTAGGGTGCGTAGATCCGAGATATACGCTTTGTCGCACCCTTTTATACGCTCTAGAAACCCCAAAGAATAATAAACTAGCCTCTAATGTATTGAATATGTGAAAGCACTTTGTGAAGAACCAAGTGAAAGAGATGAACACCAAAGCAACAAAAGAGAGGAATGAATTCCAAGGAGGAAGAGAGAGATGGATCAATTTTCTAGAGAAAGGCCAAAGGTTGTGCTTGCTTTATTTTTAAAGAAAAAGTTAGGGTTAGATTGGATTTGGAAGTTTCCAATATGAGAACTCCTACCTTTAGTTAGTTTCCAATTCTCACATATGGCTTGATTTTCCCTTACCTTTTAAATTGGATTAACTTCTAATATTGATTTCTTACAAGCCAAGCAATGCTAAATTACACAATGGAGATCCTTCAAGATTAATGTAGAAGCCTTCTCACATAGGAAACTAGCTTTTATGAATGATTTTCGTCCAAAAAGGGTTGCCCGATGTGTGAGCTCATTTTTGACCTATTTAGAGGCTGATTCAGGAAAAGCCGTGGACTAGAAAGTTGTAGATCTTTTCAAGACATTCAAAACAAGTATAAATCTAAATTTTGTAGACAACAAGATAAAACGTTATGGCCGTTTTAGTAACCTGACCACACAAGCTCATTCTAATTATAACTTTTCCTTTCTTTATTATTTTTCCAAAACAAATATGATGTCACCAACCACCTCATCCCATGTTGGACATTTTTGCATGTGGCCTCCTCATGTGGGGCGCCCACTTATGTGGCCGACCCACATGGGTGGGTCCACATGGACCCCCACCTTGTGGGCTTTAGCCCAATAGGCCTTATGACATGTATTTTGGGTTTTTTTAATGAAAATTCAATAAAATCCTTTAAATTTAAAATTCTTATTAATTAACCCAACCCACCCCTTTATAAAAAATAATTTTTCGGACCAAAATACCCCTATTCGACCTTTACACATCCAAATGCGACCGAAATACCCTCAAATTAGTTCATCCCTTAAAGGGGAAAGTTAAAAATGGAAAGTCTTTGTGGTCAAACATAAAAAATAGAAACTTTTAAAATTGGGTCATTTTGGTGGGCAATATCAAACATGATCATTTGGTACCCCCGAAAAATACCCCAAATGCCCTTGACACATAAAATTTCCAAGTCAAGCGAAACCCTTGAGAAACTCTAAATTTAGTAGGCTTTCCAAAATTCATGAAATGATCTAAGATTCCTTAGACACACCCTAGAGGTCAAATGAAACATATTGGAAATGACCAAACTACCCCTATAGTGCAAAAATGGGCAAAAATGAGGGTGACCCTAAAAATTCTAAAAATACCATTGGAAACTTGAACTTTCATCTTCCAGATACCATTGGAACACCCTAGAAACCATTAGGATTGCGAATCAACTTCCAAACACTTAAAATGAGATGAAATCTACCCTAGAATGCATGGATGCCTAATCTATTGTGAAACATGGACTTGACACCTGACAAACTACCAAATCTTTTGCTTTTTAAAGTGTAGCAAAATTGGGGTGACTACAGATATTTTGGGTGTCTACAGATACCCCTCTTTGGTAAAGATGACGTAGTAATCGAATATCAAAGCAAAAATGACAGAACCATTTTGCGTAGCGTTAATCAACAAAGGATTCTCTTGACAATGCAACCTAGCCTAAGGCAAGACCCTAGATGAAGTCCTAGAACATAATCAAGATCATTTATTCTTACCACCATGAGCTGGTAGTTCAGAATAACGAAGAAATAAATTCAATCTGATTGCAAAAATTACACAACTCAGAATGAAAGATAATTATGAGGCAACGCCGTTTTCAAACGGCAATGAGGAAATGAGAGATCATTTTCGAATGGATACCGCTTTCAAACAGGCTCAACAGAAATGAGGCACTGTAATTGTACATGCCAAAGGGAAATAAGAGATAGATCATTTTCAAATGGAATCTCCATTCCAAATTCCCTACAAAAGTGGCGCTAGAAATAGAGAGAAAACCGGCGATAATTTCCCTACAAAATTGGCGCAAGAGAGCCCTATATGACCGGCGATATCACAAAGTGGGTTTGGAGACAGCAGCACAAGCAAATCTATGGCAAAAACCCATCAGGGATGAGAAATCCACGGCTAGAATCCTAAAACCAGCGATGGAAAACAGGGGAAAAAACAAGAGGCGGTGCCATGATGCTTCAAGAATTGTTGAGGCGGTGGTGGTTTATGCTTGAAGCATTACGCCTAAGGCATCAAAGTGGAATGCCAGACACGTTGCCTCCAGGCCCTATTTATACTCTGTATAAATATTAAAGGGATAAGGATGAAAAATAAGAGAGGAGGTTATGGGCCCATACACCTAATCCATTATCTATGGGCTTATATTAGAACATATTATTTATACTCTGTATAAATATTAAAGGGATAAGGATGAGAAATAAGAGAGGAGGTTATGGGCTTCAGCCCATATGGGCCCATACACCTAATCCATTATCTATGGGCTTATATTAGAACATATATCCAACACTGTTCACTGCTTTCTATTTGGAGAAACTGTTTTGAATGGTGACTAAGACACGGTATAATGTTATGGCCAGGTGCGGAAGTTCAGGGAAACCACAAGAAGCAAAGATGGCAGCAATGGTGGCACTGGGATGCGCCTTCCTGATTGGAATATTGAATGTGACATGGACGTCAGTTCTAAGAAGGCAATGGGCCGGTCTATTTACCAAGGATGAGGCGGTGTTGGCGCTAGCAACAACCGCAATGCCAATCGTCGGGTTGTGCGAATTAGGGAATTGCCCACAGGTAACAGGTTGTGGTGTCCTACGAGGGATGGCTCACCCCACCATTACTGCTAGAATTAACCGTACTTCTTTCTATGTACTTGGCTTGCCTGTGGCCGTCGGACTTGCGTTTTGGCTCAAGGTTGGGTTACGAGGGCTATGGTATGGGCTCTTGTCCGCCTAAATTGTTTGTGCCCTTTCCGTTTTGTTTGTGATGTTTGTGAGGACAGATTGGGAGGCTGAGGCCCACCGAGCTAAAAGCTGACCAGTGAGAAAATGGGGATCAAAGATTTTGATGAATTAGAAAATAAAGGTCTGTTGGTTAGGGAGGATGGTTTGTAAGGAGAAACTACATCAAATACATGACTTCTTAGAAATATGTGCTCTACTACTTTGATCGGGTGGTGTTATTTTGTAGCTTTGCATTTTTATAAAGATCTTATGTAAAAGAAGGATATGTGGGTAACTACATCAACAAAGGTTTCATGATGACGAGAAGAATTGGGACAAGTTGAAATTTTTTAGTGAAAAATGAGAAAAATATTGAAGAGAAGAAGCTACTATCAAGTTCAATTTTTATTTAGGAAAATGTTATTAGCACTACTGTATTTTGATGATTGCACTCCTCACTTTATTAAAAGTACGGTATGGCCCATACCATAGGATGATCCAAACCGTCCATTAGATGGGCCACAGCCTATATAGGTTGTGCCCCAAAATTTATTTGCATAGGTTGATCCTAACCCTCCGATCGAAAGAGGGTTAGGATCAACGCTCTAACAATCAGATTGGAGGGTTAGGATCAACCAGTGGGAATGATTTTGTGGCACAACCTATTTAGGGTGTGGCCCATCGAATGGACGGTTTGAATCATCCTATGGTGTGGGCCATACCATACTTTTAATAAAGTGAGGAGTGCGGTCATCAAAATACAGTAGTGCTGATAAAATTTCCCTTTATTTATTCCATTGCTTTACAAAACGTGAGATGAGCCGTTGGATGTTTTTTTATTGGGATATTTTAGAGTTTGCATTATCTTATATACTCTGCATTATGAAGTATACAGGGTCCAATGCCCAATTTCCACTTCCGATGCCCAATATTTCCTGCTCCCGTGTTTACTTTTACTTTGCAGCTTCCACTTTTCAGTATCTACTTGTCACATCCTATGTATTTAGAGACTTAAAAGAAGGATCTGAATGCTTATCCTAAATACCACAAAAGGAGGTGTAAGAGTCTACGAAACTAGCAAAGACAAGTAGACCAAAGAATCCCAAAACGCAACCAATTGGGTTCGTACGTGAACCACAAACTACAAACCCCAAAGTAACATAGATAGTGAGCAATATATGGATCCAGATGGCCCTATTCTTCCGATTCGTATAATCCTGATACCCCTATACTTGGGATTCGTATTTGACTCAATTACCTAAACGTGTGATGCCCCTGTCCTTCACAAATTGGATTGGATTATAGGGATTTAGCAGTGCCAGCCAACCAATTTCCAACCCTAGCGCCCAATTAGTGTAACAGCTTGGGCCATGATCAATTAGATGCATCATATGCAAAAACTATAAGTGCACCTCATAGCAGCATTCCCTGTAATAAAATTCAGTTGATTAGCATTTTAATAGGTGATGCTAGAAAATCTTGGGAGGTAACTTCTTGTGAAGAGTAACATTCTAAAATTAATCAGCTAAACAGGAGTCAACTTGGGTGAGTCAAAGTTGGTTTTGATTGACTTGGTAGGGCAAAACTCAGACTAATAAGAACTCGACCCAGGTAAAACCGAGTCAACTCACTCAAGTCAATAATTGATTAAGGGAGCTCTTGACAGCGACCAAATAGTGTGATCGTGTAAAACTACTGGAAATGGTATTATGAGGAGCAGTTTATGTGAGAAGCCAAATAGACGGAATGGCATAAGTTGCTTCAAAGATTTCATGCAGATCCCATGATCGCCTTTTTTGCCGCCAGCAAGACCAAGAGTACAAGGGCTTCGCACAAAATATCGTTGAGACAAATTACAAAATTCAGAGCTAAAGCCGAGATTGTCTCACCAAAGTAGAGAGGCTAACCAGGTAGCCGATTCTCTTGCTAGCTGCAATGAAAGAGATATTTGTACATTCTGACGGTAGAAAAATCTGTCTAGAATGACTAAGGGTGCTACAAGATGTGATTTTTTTGCGTATTCGTATGATACATTGTAAATAACTGGATTAGTCTGCTCTGGGTTTTGACTTTTGAGGCAAGGTGATAAGTCCCCCTCTTGTAATTCTTTTCTAATTAATAAAATTTTACATGCCGCCCGGGTCCCTAGATAATTCCGGGTTTAGAAAAATTATAAGAATTCAGACAAAATCACAAGCTAGAGACGAAAGAGCAGATGAAAACTGTTTGGAAGTTTAGTTTTTGATCAACAGCCCCTCCATAGTTCAAACTTCTAGCACTTGATCTGATTGTAAAACATTGTGAAAACCCAAACATGAAATGAAAATGAGGTTTGGGAAACTTACAACTTCTGATTTCATAGGCAACGCATTTTGCTTGGCCAAAAAGAACAAAAACGAGGAGAAATGCTAGTCTAAAAAACCAAAAATAAAATAAAATATATATCATAATACTAGAATTTATGCCAATAAATTACTGAAAAGAACTAATAAAAAATGATAAATAAGTTCTTTTCAACTTCCAGAGATATATTAGATAGAAAAGATGGACACCACTGCTTTTCTTAAGCCCAGGTGAGATAATATCGCATTATCTTAAATACCATAAAACCAAGTTAATATATATGTTGTTTGACCTTCTAACCCTCAAGGTTACTCACCTGTGCCTGGGTCTCTTAAAGTCATCCTCTGTAAATGACTCCCAGTTACTGTGATGGAGTGAGCTCAGGTCATCAAGATCGGCTATAGCAAGCAAATACTGTGTCAGCTTCACCAGCTCTTGATCACTGTTCCGATTCAAATGGGCTTTCCTGAAAGGCCTGATTGTCAGACCATTCTGTGGATTCATCACAAAATTCCTCCGAAGGTCATCGAACATTATGGTATTTTTCGAATCATAAAACTGCAAATGAAGTAGTAGTCTCTCAATCAAATGGAATCAAATAGCAAATATGACAATTTAAATTTATCACATTATCAGACCTCTGGAAACTGGGCCCAGATCAAACCGAGTGGCTTGCAATCAAAGATCCCTCGAGAATCACTTTGCACTGTTATCATGGCCAAGTGGTCCAGAAGAGCTGTTATTTTGTAGTTAGGATTATTGAGAACTCCCAGCTGCCCCATCTTCAATTCAACCCACTTCATACTGCAAGAAAAATGGATATTTTTGCTTGTGGGGTTTATTGATATAACAAGTACCTTCTATTCCCAAGACCAGGATTTAATTTTTGTCATAGAACAAGAATATTAATCTGACCTGGTTGCAGACCATATCATTATATCATACTTGGCATAAACAGCAGATAAAAATTCATGAAGATCTGCACACAAAGCATGGGTGATGATAATAGTTTGGACAGCAAATGAAAGAAACCCACCAAAACCTCTAGTTAAGCTTACATGGCCGCATCAGCTCAAGGGGGTTCTCAGCTGTGGATCGATGATCAAATAAAGTATAATCAATGTCCAGGACAAGTAGCTTCTTTCCTTCACGACACGGATGAAGAAGTTCGATCTGGCAGAAACATATCCAGTACAACATAAAAAAACTAATGTTAGCCCAAAACCTCAAGAATGCAACTTTGCAGCTGCCAAGTGACCAAAAGGCTACTCGATTTCATTTGCCAAGTGCTCTTCCCAACAAGAGTTGTCTAAACTCTAAACCAAGAACCAGATGTCCACAGGGGGGATGCGAAATCTTAAATGATAAGAGCTATGTAACAAGAGAATTAAATTTTCATAAAATTGAATTGTATGTATCGGACATGCATCAGCAAAGCTAAACTCTTTAAATATTTTTTTGGTCTTGCATTTTGGCGTTGTTAATTTATGAATTTGATTTTATGGTTTTAGTGTATATTCAGCTATGTTTTATGAACAAAAATGTTCTTGTAATATGTATTTCAAACACCAGAATAAATCTACATGGATGTGCCAGCTTCTTGTGATTTCCAAGCTCCTATTGTCAAAACATATGTCTGTATCCTTGTCCAACACTGATATAAGTGTTCATGTCCTAGTTCCATTGACGAGAAATGCACCGAAAAATAGTAAGGGAGATGCAGGAGAAGCAATGAAAAAATCATTTCACAAGGTAGAAAAGAAGAAACAAAGAAAGAGAGAGTTTAATAGAAAAGGATGTGCTTTGTTGTACAAATAATATCCCTTTCTTATTAAGAAAGGTTACAATAATGGAAGAGAAGTGATAAATCCGCCCCTTTTGATTACTTGGGACACCCAGAAGCGGTGTATCAATGACTACAGAGGGGCTGATGTACTTTACGTCAGAAAGATTCAATGGGGCTGATTGCCACGTACACTGCTTCTGGGTGTCCCAAGTAATCAAAAGGGGCGGATATATCACTTCCCTACTCTAAAATCTGCCCTTGAATACATCAATAATCTCATAAAAGACAAAAGACTGATAAGAAAACTATTATATACATCTCAACACTCCCCATTAAGCTAAACTATAGATATAAATTATACCCAGCTTGTGAAGCGTCTCCTGAAGCTAATTCAGACAAACTATCTTAGTAAGAATATTTTCATGTCAGTTTTCAGATCTAATGCATGACACAGTAATGATCATGGTAGCTAAATGTTTTCGAAAAAAGTTGCAGTCCACTTCTACGTGTTAAACTGTCTCTTGGAACAAAAGATTGGAAGTGGCATGAGTTTTTTTTCTTTTTTAAATAACAATTTTATTAAGAAAAGATGTTGCAAGAAGCATACCACTGGGACAAGACATCTCAAATACAGAAACCCTCTTAGCCCTTAATTATCCATCCTCACATCTTCAAGAGCTAAAATGAGAATCTCTACCACTTCCTAGTTTACACCTTTTACCAGCTTGCCAGCTTCTCCATTTGCTAATCTCTTCAAAAGATGTAAATCGGGCCTTATTTTCAAAACAAGGTCATAATTTCTGAAATAATGTGATGCGGATGAAAATCATAAAAATTGTTTCAGTCGTTTGCGTTGAACAAGTTTTTATATTTTAACTATTATTTTCGTCATTTTATTTGTAGCCTACTTTTTAGGCATCAAATCTCACCTATTTGGTGTGGTTTTTATATTATTAGAAAGGTTTTTCAATTACCTATCTAATGGGCCCAAGATCACACGATTTGGGTGTGATTTGAGCAAGTTATGAGTGTTTTTAGGAAGGGGTATAGGTCAATTACGGGATTACTATTTTTGGTAAGTGTTTATCTTTATTTAGCTTTGCTTTAGATTAGATGAATGGTTGAGATTAGTTCTTAACCTTAGGTTATCTTTTAGGATTTCTTTTTCTTATAAATATATGTTATGTAAGCATTGTAATGAACTTTTTGACTATTGAATAAGGAATTCAAGTTTTTGCAAAAGAAGCTATTTAAGCTTGGAACTTCTTCTCTTTTCTCTTCTTGGTGGCTTGGAGCCATTCTTCTCAATCCCCTCTCATCTTCTCACTTCTCTTCTCCTCTCAAATCAGCCATAAACAAGTATGTCATTAGTTCTTCAATTTTTGTGTGTTCTTGAACCCTAAAATATAAAAACCCAAAATCCAAATATCTCCTACATCGTTTAAGATCTCATCTTGAAACTTTGAAAGACTTATTTTGGGATTAAACCTTAGCCATAGCAATCAAAATTCATAGTTTTACAACTCTTTTCGTGGCCAATCAAATTTTCACACCTTTCAAGCCCCAAAACTTGCTTTTGGAGATTGAAAGCGTAATCGGCCAACGTAGCAGCCCTCTAAACCTGAAAATCTGATTTCTATCGTCATTTAAACCTATTATTTTTCAACCCACAGCAGTTTACCCAGAATTTCCAGATCTGTTCAAATTACCAAAATACTCTTTGGCCTAAATTGGACCGATTTGACCCCTTTTTGTTGCCGCAGAAATTTATTACTGTTTTTCATTAGATTATTGATGATTTCTCATCAAAATCAGTTTTAATTCATAGGTTTTGGTACTGTTTTAATTATTCTACTTGGTCGCACGTTTAGAACCCCGTTTTAGTCTAATTTTGCCCTTAACTAGTTACTCGAAGGACCCTTTAACTGTCGACTAATTTGTTTAAGGTTTATCTCATGCTAATTGTGTTCTTTCTCATTATTTAATGCAAATTTAAGCCTCAATATTGCTGCTTTCCGCCAATTAATTCTGCCATAAATCAACCCTAGTTAACCAGTAGGTGTCTTTAGCCTCTTAAGAGTTAGCCCTAAACTTTCCTAGAACCCATTATCCCATTAGGAGTGTAGGATCTTCCCTATTCTAGATATTGTCCTGCATCAACTTGGTATCAAAGCCTAGGGTTAGTTGTAGGAAACCTTTAGGGTGTTAGTGTCCAAATTAGTGTCTAATTTTCCTTGCATGCCCACAAGGAGTGGTAGAGATTACCAAGCAATGACTTTTAGCAATTTAGTGACTAATGATGAGTTAGCTCAACTCATTAGAGACACTAGAGCGGAGCTGAATCTTAGCCGCGAAGAGATACGGCATAGTAGAGAGCACCGTGAAGCCTGCACTCAAGACCGTGAAGCCCGCAGTCGAAAGCTACAAACCGTTAGCCATGAGATTCCATGGTACCGATGTTACCAACAGACGTTATTCAATGTTACCACAGTCGAGAGCTATAAACCCACAACCGATGTTACCCACTCCCACGACATGCCAAACGCAGTTGATGCTAGTGATGGGTTGAATGTTCTTGGTGAAGAGTACGCCACTGATGACAAAGTTGCTGGGTATACCGAGTCTGGGCATATTGTAAAGATTGCAGACATCGAGGCCATGATGAGCATTGTGACTGAGGATGCCGATTCTATAGTACATGAGCACAATGACAATATTGACTCTGCAGTCGATGCTCCGATCGAGATGATTGTGGAGGTTGAGACCGACGATATCAGTGAACATGATGATCATCAGGAGGTTTGACAGTCTGCCATTACTGATCCAGATACAGTTATAGTAGATGCTTTTGTTGCCGATTTCACTGAGCCTGTTGCGATTCCAGCGGATGTTGATATTTTAGAGGATGGTCATGGATTGATACTGCACAGAGCTGTCATGCCGATCCTACCGATCCAGGAGTACGTTGCTATCTTTCCAGCCAGATAACTTCTCCGCAGCCGTTTGTGTTCTTATGATTTTTCAGGGGCGATTTCTTCCCTCTCACTCCGCCGGCATTTCAGACGGTTCTTACAGTTCCCACGAGCATGTTACAGCATTCGAGACTCTGACAGATTACGACTTATACTGATTCAGTGGATCGTCTACATATTTGATCTAGGCGGACTAGAACTCGAGGGCGAGTTCTTTTTCAAGCAGGGGAGAATGATGCGGATGAAAATCATAAAAATTGTTCCAGTCGTTGGCGTTGAACAAGTTTTTATATTTTAACTATTATTTTCGTCATTTTATTTGTAGCCTACTTTTTAGGCATCAAATCTCACCCGTTTGGTGTGTTTTTGGTATTATTAGAAAGGTTTTTCAATTACCTATCTAATGGGCCCAAGATCACATGATTTGAATGTGATCTGAGCAAGTTATGAGTGTTTTTAGGAAGGGATATAGGTCAATTAAGGGATTACTATTTTTGGTAAGTTTTTATCTTTATTTAGCTTTGCTTTAGATTAGATGAATGGGTGAGATTAGTTCTTAACTTTAGGTTATCTTCTAGGGTTTCTTTTTCTTATAAATATATGTTATGTAAGCATTGTAATGGACTTTTTGACTATTGAATACGGAATTAAAGTTTTTGTAAAAGAAGCTATTCAAGCTTTGAACTTCTTATCTTCTCTTTAATCCAGGCCAATAGAACCTATCTTCAACCAATGATATGGTCTTATCGCAGTTCCTCCAGCATGTAATTCCCATGCCATAAAATCTCATAAGGAGGTACGAGGCAGACACAACTTAGTTCCCTTGAACAAATAACCATCCCGCATTAAATAATCAGAATGTAAATCAGAATGTCCATCGTTCAAGCTAGCATACACCACTCCAAAGTCTGGGCATTTGACATATTCATCTTTTATCTTGTCAAACCCAATGACTTCTACACTCATGGAATTCAATAAGTTGTTAACATGACTCCACGCTTGAAATTCACATGAGCCATTGATCTTCTAGAAGGCCTTAGAAGTCATGAGAAGCGTGACACAACTGAGGGCATCTGCAGCTGTATTCTCAACAACTGGACGATGTTTGAGGACAAAGGTGTACTCTTGCAAATACTCTACCTATCTCGCATGTATTGGTTTCAATATCTTCTGCGAGTTAAGATATCTGAGGGCTTGATGATCAGAGTATAACACAAACTCTTGTGGTAGCAAACAGTGCCTCCAATGGCGCAAAGCCTGGACTACTGCATAGAATTGCCTAGCCTCATTAAGTTTCTCGCTAAAATAGGCAATTGGGTGTCCTTCCTGACTTAGAACACCACCAATTTCGACACTAGATGCATCACATGCAACCTCAAATACCTTGGAAAAATCAGGTAGACGCAAAAATGGGAGCCTCAGTCATGAGTCTCTTAATTTTGTGAAATGCCTTCGTGGCACTCTTGGTCCACTTGAACTCCCCTTTCTTTATGCAGTCAATCACAGGAGCCATAATGGAACTGAACCCTAATAAATCTCCGATAAAATGTTGCCAATCCATGAAAGCTTCGAACTTCATGGATATTAGTGGGTTCTGGCCACTCAACAATAGCACGAACCTTCTCAGGATCAACTTCTACACCTTTAACTGAAACGACAAACCCAAGAAATATAACTTGATTGCTGAAGAATGCATTTTTCAGGTTTGCGTACAGTTTCTCCTGCTTGAGAGTCTCGGACACTTGTCGAAGATGTGATAAGTGGGCAATTTTGGTTTTACTATAAATTAATATATCATCAAAGTAAACAACCAAAAATTTGCCGATGAATGGTCGAAGCACCTGTGTCATTACTCTCATGAATGAGCTTGGTGCATTTGTTAAGCCAAAAGGGATAACCAACCACTCATATAGACCGTCCTTCGTCTTAAAGGCAGTCTTCCACTCATCGCCGACTCGCACTCGAATCTGGTGATACCCGCTTTTAAGATCAATCTTAGAGAAGATGGCGGAACCAGCCATCATGTCAAGCATATCATCAAGTCTAGGAATTGGAAATCGATACTTGACAGTGATCTTGTTTATGGCTCGACTATCGACGTACATGCGCCAACTTCCATCCTTCTTTGGTGTAAGCAATGCGGGTACCGCACATGGACTCAGGCTTTCTCGAATCAAGACTTCGCTCAAAAGTTCATCTACTTGCCTCTTTAACTCAGCATGTTCTTTAGGGTTCATGCGATAGTGGGGCAAGTTCGGCAAAGAGGATCCACATGCTGAATGTCTCGCATACGAGGTAATTCATCTGGTAGTTCCTCATAAAATAATTCCTCATATTCTTTCATTAACGGTTTCACCTCAGGAGGAATTTCAATAACGGCCTCATTCTGGAGGATATAATCCTCTTTTGCCACGAGAGCATACACCTCTTCAATCTCCTTACATTCCTTCTCAAAACCTTTCCGGTTAAGAATGTCCAAGGGTTTCTTGGACTTGCGAGTAGAAGAAACATCCTTCTTGTAAGCAATGTTCTAAAAAGCGCTGAGCAGAGCTGGGCGGCTGACTGAGCTCCCAGCGCCTAGGCGTTTTGAGGCGTTTCTTCATTTGTTTAGATATTAATATATTTTCATAATATCTTGCATTTTTTTATATAAAATACAAATACTTGAATGCATAACAATCCAAACCATTTTATGCATAGGCACTAAACATTAAATAATAACAAAAAGTCAAAAATGCCCAAGGCCTGGGCGGCCTCCCAATAACGCCCAGGCGGTGAAACCGCTTTTTTAAACGCCCCGGGCCTGGGCGGTGCATTTTTTCTGCGCCCAGCGCCTAGGCGGCCTGGGCGGCCGCCTTTTAGAACAAAGCCTGTAAGCCCAAGCGTTCCCATGGGTTAATCATTCACCTTCCCTATTGTTTTGATGCTAGCAAACCAAATTGATTAGCATTTATGGACTAATGTGTTGCTTTGAGGTGTTGTGTTGTATACATGATTTTCATGTCATAATCGCCATTACACAACTCTTCTCAACACATGGCTTGTGAATCAAGGATCAAAGGAACCAAGAGCTTGCACCTACAGCGAAGACATCCTCATTTGAAGATGTTCAAGTAGAGAAGCTCAACATGAAGATTCCACAAGTTCCTAGCAAGTGCCTAGAAAGGTCTTGGAGTTGAACATACCATGGTGACACCTCATGTACCCCACAATATGCATTGAAGATTGGAAGGAGTCGTAAGAGCTAGAACGAGTTCAAGATGTTCACTCAAGCCAAAGAAGTCCAAGGAAGTGCAAAGGAGCGAATACATTCCAAGAAGACTCAACGGTATCATTTTTAGAATGTATTTAGAGTCCTTAATTTTATGTAAAATTGCACTTTCAATAGATTTTCAAATGGTTTTAATACTTACATTTTTAAGATGTTCAAGTAAAGAAGCTCAACATGAAGATTCCACAAGTTCCTAGCAAGTGTCAAGAAAGAGCTTGGAGTTGAACATACCATGGTGACACCTCATGTACCCCACCAACATGCATTGGAGAATGGAGGGAGTCACAAGAGCTAGAACGAGTTCAAGATGTTCACTCAAGCCAAAGAAGTCCAAGGAAGTGCAAAGGAGCGAATACATTCCAAGAAGACTCAACGGTATCATTTTTAAAATGTATTTAGAGCCCTCTTGATTTTATGTAAAATTGCACTTTCAATAGGTTTTCAAATGGTTTTAGTACTTAACTTTTTATATCTTTGAAAACTATACACACACCCAAAAATGTGTTTGAAAACCCAGGACTTAAGCCCAAAGACCATGGCCCAAAGCCCCTGATTTTTAAATGGAATTTTACACAGGGTCGGTCGACCGGGCTATGCCGGGAGACTGCGGGATGGAACCTGGAATTGCAGGGCATCTCGAAATTTATCGAGCAGGTCGACCGGGTCAAGCCGGGCAACCGTGGAATGGGTTCTGTTTCAACACAACCATTCTGTCATGGTTTTGGGCGGGTGACCGTCGTGGGTCGGTCGACCGCGGATAGATTTTTGAGCTTAAATTTGAGCGAACAGGTAGCCCTCGCCAGGCGACCGCCATGGGGCTGGTCGACCGCGACGCTAAGGAATTTGAAAATAAAAAAGGGCGCCCGATAGGGGTGGGCGACCCCGGTAGCTCGATCGACCGCGACGGTCGGGCAAACTAGCTGTTAGGGCTTTCGCAGATTGACTTTTTCAACCCAGTTATTTACAGTTTTACCCCCAAACGGTCATATTTTCAAATACACTATATATACATGATTAAAACCTATCTAAACAAACTTTTGAACATTTGAGAAAGATCAAAACCCATTTTCTTTGAGCTAAAACCTCTATGAACTTGATTTTTACATTTTATGAAGAGGAACTCCTTAGGCTTTACATTTTATCTTCCTTGGAGTGATTGTGAGCTCTCAAAATTGTAGTCCGCCTATCAAGAGGCAAGAGAGTTCTATTTTTATTTTCTTCATTTGTTCTTGAGGGTCTTCAATTCGGCCCGTTAAGAAAGGTGAATCATTGTAAGATGGTGTGTCCCCTCAGCAAGGCTTCCTGCAGAAAGGGTGTCCCCTTTGAAGTTGAAGGAGTCGGGTGTACGACTTCGAGATTCGCTCTTCGAAGAATCTCAATGTTTTAGTGGAGCGCCCCAAGGAGATAAACTTAGAAGAGTGGAGTAGGTCTTGTGATAGACCGAACTACTATAAATCATGTGCCTTGTGGATGCTTTCTCTCCTCCTTCTCTTTGCACTTTGTGGTGATTGAGAAACTCTACCTTTTCTTGTATCTATGTTTTATTAAAACAGGGGTTAGGGCAAATAGGCTTAAAGTAATATCTAAACCATAAATTTCATTATCTTGAATATTTGAACAATTGTTAGATTAATAAGTGCTTAATTAGTAAATTAATTTTAATTAAGCCCAAAATTTTTAATTGACCAATTCACCCCGCTCTTAGTTGTCACACTTGTATTTCATTTGGTAACAGAGCTTCGGCTCTTAGAGAGATTTTTAAATTCAAAAATCTACAAGAAAGATCCGTGACAATCCAAATGGATTTTGAGCTAGGCAAATCTGCTCTTATTCCTCCATTTTTCGATGGAACAAATTTTAGAGCTTGAAAAATTCAAATGCTAGCCTATCTCAAATCCATAGACTTTGACATGTTAGATGTCATTGAAAGGGGATTTTCTATTTCAAGGAAATGTTCTAAAAATGATTTAAAACTATTTTCCTTGAATTCAAAGGCAATGATCTTATTATGTTATGGTTTAACTCCAAAAATTTTTGAGAAAATTTTTAAATGCATCGATGCAAAAGATCTTTGGACAACTTTAGAAGATATTTTTGAGAGAAATATTTGTCTCTTTTCAAATGATAAAATTTTTGAACAAAAAGAGATTTCAAGTCAAATAGATAATTGAAAATCGGAAGTAAATGAAAGTTTGAAATGAAATGAAAAATTAAGTCATTTGAGCAAAATTTTGATAAATAAAAATGATGACTTAATTAAAAGATGCAATGCCTTTGAAATAGAAAATAAATGCCTTGAAAACACAAACATGGATTTAAATGAAAATACAAACATGTTTATGAAAATGAAGAAAAACTTAAAACTAATTTATCTCAACAAATAAAGTGTTTTGAAAATCAAGTGAATGAGACAAAATTAGTAAATGAAGAACTCTCTCTAAAGAACCAAATATTACAAGAGGATAAAGACAAACATGTTTGTCTTCATCATTCTCATGGTTCTAGTTATTTCTCATCTACCAATGTTTATTCTTGTTCATATTGTGGTAGATTAGGACATCACAAATCTAGATATAAGCTTAGATTTGTGAAGTCAAACAAGTTTGTTTGGGTAAGAAAGATACACTCCCGCAAACAAACTTGGTCGGAACCAAAGTAATTTGAGTTCCAAAGTCCCCCACTCAAACTATTTATTGAATATATTGATGTATGGGATTGTGCTTAATTGTTATATCATATGAATGCTCTCTAGATACTATATTTTAAATGTTGCATTCTTTGTATATAGATAACTTGTGCTTATATGATATATCATTTCTTTTTTTAGCTTAGATACATACCATTATTCATGTTTTAATAGAATGTATCTTTGCAAATTGTGCTTGAATGATCACATCACAGCCATGCTATAGTCTATAAGCAAAACAATGATATACTTGTTGTAGACTATATCTTTGTATTTTATTGAATATCATCCTAGAATTTTTAGTCTAAGTACACACACTTTATCTCATATCTTCTTGCACTTAGTATTCATGCACAAAGAAAATCCACAATACAAAATTTCAAAGTGAAAATCATATGTGTGCTTCCATGAAAATCAGTCACTCCTTACCCATGAGTTCAACTTGATCTATCAAGTCCATTTCCTCTATATTTGAACTCTATCTAAGACAAATTTGGCACTTGCTAGATGTTAGGACATTCAACTTGTTTGGGATGTCATCTCTAACAAAATTAATGAGTTGAAAGCCATGTCTAAGGTAATCCACTCAAATCCTTTCTTAGACATCTCTTGTGCCCTAGGTGTGTAAATGTCTATTATCATGCACCTAGTTGTTCTTCAAACCCATTCTTGTGTGCTTAATGATTATCATTAAATACATAAAAAATCTTGATGGGTTAAAGCAGATGTGTTCTAAAAACTTAAAAAGAATATCTTCTCGTGACTAAGATGAAAATATCTAGTCAGAGTAGTTCATTTTGGAATACATGTGTCCAAAGTGTTTATCATTTGATATACTCTAAAGAGTCCTTGGATCCTTCCCTAAGTTCATATAAGAATATATTATATAAGAAAGATGGAAATGAGTCTAGATTCAATATATGAAACTCATTTGAGTAAAGTTGAAAATGGTTAAGGAATCTAGTATCATTGTTGGGCAGTTACCCATGCTGGTGGTTGGTATACAATGCATTGTGATGGGAACACTTGTCTCCCATACATTTTGGTTTTCCATGGGATTATGCACTTGGTGCTTAATACCCTACCTTTGTATTGTGGTTTGTGGATGTAGGTATAGATGTTTGGACCAGGAACTCTTTTGTGTCATGATCATTGTGTCCAAACATGGTAGACGATCCATGAATGATTTAAAATGTCATATCTTGCTCATGACTATCCATAGTGGTATGTTCTCTCTTATATGAGTCATAGATGTCTCTCTCAGACATATTCCTCTATAGTCTATTTTTCTGTTGTCTACTTTCTATAGATTTGAGCTAAGTTGCCATATCTATAAAATCTATAGTTTCATCCCCTTGAATGGTATTGGTTGCATGGTAAAGATGGTAAACCTAAAGTTAAAAATCACTCAATTGGTACTCTTTGTCCTCTCACCTAGTAAGTTGGAGAGTGTACACTCATATCTTCAATTAAAACAACTAATCTCTTTGGCTTCTAGCCAACATCTTCACCATGATAAAGCCATATGTGCATTGAAGTGTTGCTTATATATATGATATATATATATGTGTGTGTGTGCACATAATTAGGGAGTGCATTGTCTGCTAGGTTGTCATCTCTTTTGGAATTACTTGATTACCCCTAACAATCATGCATTAGTAGCCCAAGGGTAGATTGCAAATCATTCATCTTTAAATCCCTCGGTGCTTTTGTGTTAGGACAGCCCTTTGGATTCATACCATATATGAGTCTCTAATAAAGGAGGAGCTTTACATTTATATCTGTCATTTCCATCTTATCATATGATGTTTGATGTGGATCACATATGATAAATACACTCATGTGGAGCTACATTACTCCATATGTGTTGTAGTTGGGTCTTGTCCTATTCTTTATATTTGAGATCATCTCTCATCTTCCGACAAGTTCCCTTGGCCTAAAGCCTTAGTGTCATATCCTTTTAGGCCTTATACTTTTCTTGGATAGACTGTATGTTTCTATCTCTGCCAATGATAAGTATCTTGCTCTAGAGTTTGAAAAATCTCTAGAACCCTTCTTCATTGGACAGTGCTTGAGATGATCATCTCATTGTCTATGAAATAATCTCTTATCATGTATTTTTGAATGAAAATATTTTATCATGATAAGATCCAATGGCTGTGCTTTTTACATTTATATCTAAGCCATTGTATATTGTCAGGCCTTACATTATAAGAATTATCAAAGGTCAATGACAATTTCTTGGAAGAGGGATGATTTAAAAATATTTTTGAGTTTGTCATGTCCCATCATCTCTTCCAAGATTTTTGCTTCGGAGGACTCCACTCAAATCATATGTCCTTCGCAGCTTGTCTGGGTACTTGTCTCCTTCCATCATGCCAGATGTGATAAGATGGTCATGAGTAAAGGCTGGCATGTGCACTTCATGAGCATCCTCGCAAGGATATCATTTTGATGAAGGAGAAGATTTAAAACAAGTACACAATCTCTCAATCTGGGAAGAACTTTTAAAGATGCTACCCTTACATGGAAGAAAGGGTCAAGCATTGATATAAGCTCTTCTAAACATTTGAAGAAGAGTTACGGAAAGAAGAATGTACAATTCAGTTGTACTTCTTTCGAGAGATTTTCAAATACCACTTTTATCCTTTCAAAAGATATTAATTGAAATGTGGTATCAATCTTCCATCTTGTTCATGTATATGAAGCTTCATGCCTCTTATCTATATATATACATGATCTTTTGGTTGCCATGGACATGTTCATGTACTTCAATGGTTTGATTCTTTTATCCATGTGTTTATTAGACTATACTCTTTTTATTGCCATATCTCATGTCTAATAATCATCCATTCCAATTCCATCTGTGACTATCATTTGAATGGAGCAAATTTTTGAATGGTTAAGGTGATTTCAAATGTAAGCTCCCCCTGACTATATCACAGTTCAGAGCATATACATGCTCTGGAAGAGACTTGTCTGCTTACTGTCCAAAGAACCCCTCATGGTGCAACTTGTGAACTCAAATAGTTATGTCATAGATCTGAGCATATCCTTGCTTAGGTAGAGACTTCTCTTCTTCAAAAGTTGCAAATGGAGCCCAAGTGCTCAAATCTCTTACATTTTCAACCATTTTGCCTTGGCATGCCCTATATCATAGGTTTCACCTATGGCCAATGACAAATCCATAGGGGGAGAACTTAATGGTTTCTTATTCATGTTTATATAGACCATTGTGATGTGCTCACATAGTTTATTGCCCCCATACTTGTGCTAAACTTGCAAAATCTTTAGATCAAAATAAAAAAAAAAGGGGGGGGGGGGGCTTATCATGTACTTTGTTTTCTATTTTGATAAGCATTCTATAAGCATGAATGTTATATCATATACCATATATATAGCTTATATAAGCTATCATTCATCTTGACACCCCACTTGCACTTTCACTTACATATCCCTAATTTTTTGCTGTTGCCAAAAGGGGGAGAGTTTTGAGAATTGATTAGGTAGTCCATATTTTGTATGCACCGCATGCTTTACATTATCCTTATAAACTTGTGCATATAATGAGGGGGAGCATTGCTTCATTGTTTATAGTGTTTAATGCTTATTCATTTATTTGTTTAATATCTCCTGTCTCTCTAATCAATTTGTTTGCCATCATAAAAAAGGGAGAGAATGTAAGCCCAAGGGTTCCCATGGGTTAATCATTCACCTTCCCTCTTGTTTTGATGCTAGCAAACCAAATTGATTAGCATTTATGACTAATGTGTTGCTTTGAGGTGTTGTGTTGTATGTAGGATTTTCATGTCATAATTGCCATTACACAACTCTTCTTAACACATGGCTTGTGAATCAAGTATCAAAGGAACCAAGAGCTTCCACCTACAATGAAGACATCCTCATTTGAAGATGTTCGAGTAAAGAAGCTCAACATGAAGATTCCACAAGTTCCTAGCAAGTGTCAAGAAAGAGCTTGGAGTTGAACATACCATAGTGACACCTCATGTACCCCACAACATGCATTGAAGATTGGAGGGAGTCACAAGAGCTAGAACGAGTTCAAGATGTTCACTCAAGCCAAAGAAGTCCAAGGAAGTGCAAAGGAGCGAATACATTCCAAGAAGACTCAACGGTATAATTTTTAGAATGTATTTTTAGAGTCCTCTTGGTTTTATATAAAATTGTACTTTCAATAGGTTTTCAAATGGTTTTAATACTTAACTCTTTAGATCTTTGAAAACCATACACACCCAAAAATGTGTTTGAAAACCTAGGCCTTAAGCCCAAAGACCATGGCCCAAAGCCCCTGATTTTTAAAGTTAAAAATGAAATTTTACACAACGCCAGTCGACCGGGCTATGCCGGGCGACCGCGGGATGGAACCTGAAATTCCAGGGCATCTCGAAATTTATCGGGTCAGTCGACCAGGTCAAGCCGGGCGAGCGCGGAATGGGTTCTGTTTCAACAGAACCATTCTGTCATGGGTTTGGGCGGGCGACCGTCGTGGGTCAGTCGACCGCGGATAGGTTTTTGTGCTTAAATTTGAGCGAACAGGTAGCCCTCGACGAACGACCGCCATCGAGCCGGTTGACCGCGACGGTAAGGAATTTGAAAAAAAAAAAAAAGGGCGCCCGATAGGGGGGTGACCCAGGTGGCTCGGTCGACCGCGATGGTCGGGCAAACTAGCCGTTGGGGCTTTCGCAGGTTGAGTTTTCCAACCCAGTTATTTACAGTTTTACCCTCAAACGGTCATATTTTCAAATACACTATATATACATGATTAAAACCTATCTAAACAAGCTTTTGAACATTTGAGAAAGATCAAAACCCATTTTCTTTGAGATAAACCTTCTATCAAAAGCAAAACCTCTTTGAAGTTGATTTTTACATTTTATCAAGAGGAACTCTTTAGGCTTTACATTTTATCTTCCTAGGAGTGATTGTGAGCTATTAAAGTTGTAATCCACCTATCAAGAAGCAAGAGAGAGTTCTATTTTTATTTTCTTCATTTGTTCTTGAGGGTCTTCGATTCGGCCCGTTAACAAAGGCGAATCATTGTCAGAGGGTGTGTCCCCTCGGCAAGGCTTCGTGCAGAAATGGTGTGTCCCCTTTGAAGTTGAAGGAGTAGGGTATACGGCTTTGAGATTCACCCTTTGAAGAATCTCAATGTTTTAGTGGAGCACCCCAAGGAGATAAACTTGGAAGAGTGGAATAGGTATTGTGATAAACCGAACCACTATAAATCTTGTGCCTTATGGATGCCTTCTCTCCTCCTTCTCTTTGCACTTAGTGGTGATTGGTAAATTCTACCCTTTCTTGTATTTATATTTTATTAAAACAAGGGTTAGGGCAAATAGGCTTAAAGTAATATCTAAACTCTAAATTTCATGATCTTGAATATTTGAACAAGGGTTAGATTAATAAGTGCTTAATTAGTAAATTAATTTTAATTAAGCCCAAAATTTTTAATTGACCAATTCACCCCCCTTCTTGGGTTGTCACACTTGTATTTCACTTCCCTTCAACCACTTTGATTTGCTTTGGTGGGCACGGCTGTAAAGTAATTTTCTTCCCTTTATGCTCAAACGAATATGTGTTGGATTTCCCATAGTGCACAACATCTCTGTCATACAACCACGGTCGTCCTGGTAAAATGTACTTTATATAATATATGTTATGTAAATATGTTATGTAAGCATTGTAAGTCATTCTTCTAGAGTTTCTTTTTCTTATAAATATATGTTATGTAAGCATTGTAATGGACTTTTTGACTTTTGAATAGGGAATTAAAGTTTTTGCAAAAGAAGCTATTGAAGCTTGGAACTTCTTCTCTTCTCTCTTCTTAGTGGCTTGGAGCCATTCTTCTCAATCCCCTCTCATCTTCTCACTTCTATTCTCCTCTCAAATCAGCCATAAACAAGTAAGCCATTAGTTCTTCAATTTTTGTGTGTTCTTGAACCCTAAAATACAAAAACCCAAAATCCAAATATCACCTACATCGTTTAAGATCTCATCTTGAAACTTTGAAGGACTTATTTTGGGATTAAACCTTAGTCATAGCAATCAAAATTCATAGTTTTACAACTCTTTTCGAGGCCAATCAAATTTTCACACCTTTCAAGCCCCAAAACTTGCTTTTGGAGATTGAAAGAATAATCGGCCAACATAGCAGCCCTCTAAACCTGAAAATCTGATTTATTTCATTATTTAAACCTATTATTTTTCAACCCACAGCATTTTACCCAGAATTTCCAGATCTGTCCAAATTACCAAAATACCCTTTTGGCCTAAATTGGACCGCTTTGACCCTGTTTTGTTGCCGCAGAAATTTATTACTGTTTTTCATTGGATTATTGCTGATTTCTCATCAAAATAAGGTTTAATTCATAGGTTTTGGTACTGTTTTAATTATTCTACTTGGTCGCACGTTTAAAACCCCGTTTTAGTCTAATTTTGCCCTTAACTAGTTACTCGAAGGACCCTTTAACTGTCGACTAATTTGTTTAAGGTTTATTTCATGCTAATTGTGTTCTTTCTCATTATTTAATGCAAATTTAAGCCTCAATATTGCTGCTGTCCGCCAATTAATTCTGCCTTAAATCAACCCTAGTTAACCAGTAGGTGTCTTTAGCCTCTCTTAAGAGTTAGCCCTAAACTTTCCTAGAACCCATTATCCCATTAGGAGTGTAGGATCTTCCCTATTCTAGGTATTGTCCTGCATGATAATGTTTGCTAACTTCCACAGTCAACTTGCTTTGTTGCTAGCCCATGCCAAAACAATCGCTGAATTCCCGTCAATAATTAAGCGACCGTTTATAGAATTTGCTTACCATCTCAAACCCCACATTAGGGCTCTTTCTTCCGCCTCATTAGAATCATATACCCCGGTTGGACCAGAAAAAAAAGAGTAAAGTTCAATGATTTGTAGACACGGACACGGGTGTCGTGTGTCGACATGGACATGCAGTATCGGACACGGTGAAACACCAAAATTTAGAAATGGGGACATGGCTAAAATAGAAAGCATATATATGATAGAACAACAAATACCAGTTAAAGAAGAGCTAAAAAAGAGTCTATAATAAAAGTAGAGTATAAAAGAGGTAAACACAATATGCAATAATAAAACAGAATGTCACACTTGACACGGCACAAAAACGTGTGCACACACCCACATTAAGTCCAACAGTTATAGCAGTACATTCAAAAGTGTCCAAAGGAGTGTCGACACGGGTGGACATGCGCGTTGTGTCGGACACGGCAGGACACGTGTCAGGAATAAATTCAAAGTGTCGGCTAGATCATAGGTAAAGTTCGTCCAACAGAGTCGCGAAAGATGATGTCAATGCCCGCATGACTAGAATTTCCTTTTGAGATTTCATCAAAATTTATCTTCACGCATAATCACATTTTCCTTTAATCTCCACTCATGTTTCATTCATGATCGTAATCTCAAATACTGTAATTAGAGACATTTATTATTTCCTCCCCAAAAAATGGGATCACGTTTGATTTATAATAATATACTTCCCCATCAGTCCGTCACCTCTTTTTTATATAAAAATGCGATTATGCGTCTCCTTTTGTATGTGCCAAACCAATGCCTATGGTACTAACCTCCAAAGAACCTGTCTTACTCCACGAAAAAGACCACCACTCCAATGCAGCATGGTATTCTTCATGGATCTTTGGAGCACCCAAGATAGGCCAAAGCATCTGATAGTAGCCTGACATAGTCGGTGAAATAACGGGCAATGCACCACTAGATCATCCAATGACTTCCTTTCTTGCATTAAACACATTGGCTGGCAAAGTGAAGCTTTCTTCTTTTGAGGCGTTCACAAGTGTCGATCTTTTTATTCCCCACCATCCAAGCAAAAGCCACTACTTGGGGAGGCGCAATGGATTTCCAAATCATTGTAATGTGAGTCTTCCTTGTTTAGCGAGATCAATATGTGGAAAATGGGCGATTGGAGAAAGAACGTTGAGTTTCAAGGATTCACAGTCTACAATTAGGCAAGCTGGGCGAGCAATAATAGGAGCTAAGGACACCTAATAAAGAGGAAAGACATACTATTTGACTATCCTTAAGATTTTGCCAAAGCCTAATGACTTACTTCAAACACTCATCCCTCCTCAGTTCCATATAGTCACAAACTCTAGCATCTTTATCAGTCGTTAATAAAAGGTAATGGTTCGGAAATGCATTACAAAGTTGAGACATCTATCCAAAGATCTACCCAAAATCTTATCCCCTCTCCCCTCCCCACTCTAAATCTAACTAATGACTCGTAGTGATGTATAGGAAACACAAATGAACTTCCATATAGCCGAACTTGGTCCAAAAGACAAGTTTCAATTATCCCAATCTCTCCCAACCCCGCCCATACTTGTCCCCAATAATTGTGTCATAAGCTAAGATTCATCGACAATTTGCAGCATTAGCAGACCCGTTTCGACATGTGTCAACATGGACACGACTCTGGACAAGTGTCGACCTGCTATTAGACACGTGATGCCGACAACCTTCCACTACTGCATTTTCCTTCTTTCCTTCACTTGGCTGTTAATCTTGTTGGTTACAACCTCCAATAACTTTCTCCACTCAATAGATGACCCATCTTTTTCAACGACAGGATACTGACAGAGCCCCTCTAGCTATACCACTAGGCTCTTTGGTCAGTCGATCAAATTCCACTCTTCGTACTAAGAGCACTGATACGAAAGTCCTTGTAGGTGAGGCAAGTGCCGGTTGTGGTCTTCTTGGGCCCAAATCATCCACCATCGCCTTTAAATGTTTTAAGTGTGGCGAATCGGGTCGGGTCATATGTCGTCTAATTGTCCACATAGGGGATTCAATCCTCAAACGATCAAAAGAAGTAGAACGTGAGGATAACACCGAACCTGAAGAACATGCTTCCCATAATAAGAATTCTTGACAAGAGGTCATGGATGAGCTTGAGAGAGAGTATGATGAAGCTATCCTGGATGGGGAACATGTGGAGGCCGTTTGTGTGATTCATCACGTATAGTATCCCCTCAAAACCAGGCATGGATGAATAGTTGAGAAACATTATTTTCGACACCACTTGCACAACAGGTGGTGAGATCTACACTATCATTGTCGATAGTAGGAGTGCTAAGAACCTGATCTCTATCATTGTCACTGAAGACCAGGACACTCACTCACCCATATGAGTGCGCATGGATCAGAGGTGGGGTCAAGGCCTCATTTAAGAACCAATGTCCTGTAAACTTTTCCAATGAAAATGTTTATCGAGACTCAGTTTGGTGTGCTGTAGCTCCATTAGAGGTGTGCCAAATTCTACTAGGTCGTCTTTGGCAATTCGATCGCAAGGCCATACATGATGGTTAAAAGAACATGTATCCCTTCGTTAGACACGACAAGAAGATTAAGTTGATTCTCATCAAGGATGTCCCTAGACCGTCAAAGGATGTGTCGACATCTTTGGTGAAAAGGAGCGTAGATGACTCCCCAGCTATGCTTTGTGGACACGAACACGAGTGTCACGTGTCGACACAGACACGATGTGTCAAACACGGCAAACCATCAAAATTTAGAAACAAGGACAGGGCTAAAACAAAAATGGGGAAATGGAAAAAAAAAAAAAAACCAATAGGATACAATGAATATAATAATAGAATAAGAGTTTATTTAGAGTTTTAGGTTTTGGAGAAGGGATATAACAACAAATATTAGTTAAAGAAGAGAGAAAAACGAGTGTATATTAAAAGAAGAGTTCGCTATATTGGTTCAATCCTACATAAGGAAGGAGAGATTGAAGAGGATGTTAACAACAGAATAAGAGCAGGTTACTTGAAGTGGAAGCATGCTTCAGGAGTTCTGTGCGATCGTAAAATACCTACCAAGTTGAAGGGAAAGTTTTATAAGACAGTTGTGATGCCAGCCATGCTGTACGGCTCAGAATGTTGGGCCACCAAGAAGCAGCATGTGTATAAGATGAGTGTAGCGAAGATGCGAATGCTTAGATGGATGTGCGACCACACAAGGCTAGATCGAATTAAAAATTAAGACATCAGTAAAAAGGTGGGGGTGGCACCAATTGAGAAGAAGATGAGAGGACACCGCTTAAGATGGTTTGGGCATATCCAACGTAGGACTTTGGATGCTCCACTGAGAACAAGTGACTAGTGCCAAGTTGATGGAGTAAAAAGAGGTGGGGGCAAACAGAAAACAACTTCCTTTCACCTTCTTCATGAAAATTCTAAAGGATTCATTAGCCGACCCCAACTAGTTTGGGACAAAGGCTTAGTTGAGTTGAGTTGAGTCGTGTATTAAAAGAAGAGTTAATAATAAAAGAGGTAAACCCAATATTAAATAATAAAAAGGAATGTCACACTTGACAACGTACAAATTTTGTCGAAAAGCCTACATTAAGCTTGACATTTCTAGCAGAACATTTACGAGTGTCGAAAGGAGTTTCGACATGTGTGGAAATGCGTGTCATGTCGGACACGACACGTCATGTGTGTCAGCAATAAATTCAAAGAGTCGGCTAAATCATAGCTCCCCAGTGAGAGACTAGCAATATTTTTAAGTCGATATCAATTTGAGATGACTTCTCAGGGATCTCCTTTAAGACACCTTTAGCGCCCATACTCTATAGTTCCATTATTTGGTCCTATGGGTTTGCCTACCAACCATATGTGATGTTGGCCCAATCAGGATGTAATGTGATTCAATACAATACAAGTCAATCTGTTAGTAGAGTCGAGACTATCTTCATCATTGACTATCTTCATCATTCATATTAGGGTCTTCGGGATGTCTCCTTCCATGCAGGTTTGCATAGTTAGGACCAAGGTTGCCAAAGCGGGAAACGCGAAGCGGGAAGCGAAGGCCCCCAGGATGGTGGGAAGCGGGAAGCGTGAAGCGCCGGGGGAAGCGTCGAGGAAGCGCGAAGGGAAGAGCGACGGGGAAGCGTGTTTCCCATTTTTCTAATTCCCATAAAATTAAAATGATGGGAAGAGACGAGGAAGCGCGTTCCCATTTTGGGGAAGCAGGATTCCCATTTTGGGGAAGCACGATTCCCACTTTTTGGGGAAGCGTCAAGATTCCTGATTCAAAATCGGGTTCCGGGGAATCGCGATTCCCCGATGCAAGGGAAGATTCCTGCTTCCTTGGTTGAGTCATGTCCGGGGAACTTTATGGAGCCAAATGGGGAAGACGTTTCAATTTTATAGTGCTTACATACCCAGACAGACGAGCAAACAGAGGTGGTCAATCTCGGCTTAGGGAATTTACTAATGTGTTCCGATAGTAAGAGACCTCATCAATAGGACTTTGTTCTGCCTCAAGCAAAATGTGCTTATAATAGCTCTATTAATAAACCCCCGAGTACGTCACCTTTTGATGTCTACGAAATCCTCATTCCCCATCTTTAAGTCATACCCAATTGTCTTATCCTGGTCGGTGTAGTGGTGAGGTCAAGGATCTCGTTCATCTCATCAAGTACAGCAAGAGATGTTGGAGCAACTAAGCACAAGTAACGAGAGGTACCGGGTAGCTATTGGTCAGCACCAAAGATACCAGACGGGTGGCATAGGGGATTTGATGATGGCCTATTTTCGACGAGGGCAATTTTCAGTTGGTAGCCTGCCAAAGCCCGATGATATTGCCACCTTACAACTCATATTGAGCTCACCTGTGACGGATCAGATTGATGATATAGATAGAGCTCACCTGTGAAGGATCAGATTAATGATATCATGGACATTAGGATGACTGACACTCTTCAAGGATCACATCGACAGTAACTTATCCGTTGGAGAGATCGGCCGTTGACCGACTGCACATGGATAGATGATGCTGAGTTGTGCCGACTCGGGGAGGATTTCTTCCACCTTGTTACGAACCTCTACTTGACAGGGTCGAGTTCTTCCCACTCGGAAAGAACTAATATGATCAAGCCATGATTTCTTGTCATTTAGCCTAGTTTTTATTTTTGGTCACTTTCTTTTTTTAGCACTTTCTATTTTGGAGAGTTACTATTTTAGGAATGCTAGTATTTTTAGTAACATAGATCTGAGGGTGCCCACATCAAGTAGGGCCCGCCACCTCACCTTGCTATAATTGTCCCATACTTATGCCTTTGACCATGGCCCACCCCTTAACCTTATTTCACTTAGGTCATTAAGTTGAATGAGTTAAGGATTTTATCTTATTGACCAATTAGTTGGGCCCACTCACTTAGACACTAAAACCTCTATAAAGAGAGGCTAAAGGGGAGAAAAACCAAATTAATTGGACATGAAGCAGAGTGTCCCCTGCCCTCCTCATAGCAGCACAATGTAGGAGTCACTTTCTCCCCCTTCCCCTTCATCCACTTCGTTTCCTTCTCCTTTCCTCCTCTTTTCTCTCCTCTCCACCCTCTCCTTTCATTCCCTTCTCTCCCTTCTTTCTATTTTCTCTTTTTCTCTTCTTTCCCTCATTTTCTTTCTTTCCCTCTACCCCTCAGTTTTCTCTCCATGACAGTCGTGTGACTGGATTATAGTCCATGACTACACCAGTCCCCTTTTCTCTTCCCTCTCCTCTCCTTTCCCTCCATTCTTTTATTTATTCTTCTTTCCATTGTCGACAATCCCTCCCTACCTTTCCACGTGTTTACTGCAGCCTTTTCTTTCTTTCCTTCACTTGGCTGTTAATCTTGTTGGTTATAGCCTTCTATACCTTTTTCCACTCGACTCCCCTATACTTCATTTCTTCATCTTATTTTCTTCATGAGGACACTATGTTGTCTATGGGGCTGTGCAACTAATTTCACTCAAGTTTACATTACATTTGTGGCAGTTTTACACCGCATCTCGACGATCTTGCTGCCACGACTGCGCACGTGCATATTTCCACCATAACCAAGACATGATATATTGATGACTGATGCTGCCCTTGGACTGATCGGACTTCCACGGCTTCTCCACCACTCCTCTTGGGCCTTCTACGTTATGAGATTGCAGGCTGATGTGCATACCAGCGGGTGAGATCTGACCTATCTCAGTTTCTTGCCTTCTCAGACCCGATTTTGTTACAGACACCCCCTTTAATTGAAGGCTTTGATTCATTAAGCTCATAAAAGTTCTCCAATGCACCCGTGAACCCTATGTTCGCACCATCTCCTTCCTCCCCCCCCCCCCCCGCTTGTTCGCTGCAAACTGCGCACAAACCATATCTCTGCGAGGATTCTCAGCCACAAACCTCAAACTACCTAGCAATGCCAATCGAATGCCATCGATCTATGACTTTCAGCTAGACCCCACTGTAAAGAACTGGGCCCTAGCATATTTTATGTTGGCCTCTTACCCCAACTCCATTTCAACCTTCAATACAGACCCAAACAAGCTACCCAACACTTCTATCATCGATACATCTCTCTTGTTGGTCATGAAGCTTATGATTTTCTTCTATATGCGTCTCAATTTGGTTTTTCTCCTAATTTACTTGTTTCCTTTAGCAGATCAAGAAGATACTTAGATTGGGATATATAAATCCAATGTATTGACCAAGCAATATCAACCCCAAGAAATGTATGCAAGCGCACCCAAAGAGTCTTTGGTCTCAACCCCCAACAAATGCTTGAGAGGACCCTGAGTCTTAGGTATCAATGACCTAGCCAAGATAATGTTTTGCTTTCGAATAATCAGGTATTACATAGTTCATTGGCACTACTAGGCTTGTGCTTTGTGGTTTGTATCCATTTACACCCAAACAGAATTTTCCTTTAGGTAGCATGACCAGACCTGAAGTTTTACTTTTTATCTTTTTATCCAACACCTGCTTTCCCTCTAGCATGGCCTCTTTCCACTTCAGATGAGCCAAGCCATCCACAACTTTGGACGGAATTTTAAAGAGGAAATAGAGGATAGATATGCTTTGTATTAAGGAGAAAGAGACTCATAAGAAAGAAAGTTAATAATTAGATGAGACTTCCAAGGCATTCGCCATGTGAATGGCAATGAGCATGGATAGAAACATTTGGATAGGAGGCACAAACGCAATACTCGAATCTGACAGATTTGATTTATGAAGAGCAGATTAGGTCTATGTAGACTTATCTTCTCTTATTTTTTGAGTGTGCACATTTAATTGATTTCCATCACTAAGTGACAGTCATCAACACCATTTATAACCGGGGGATGCAAAGAAATTTTAAAAGACCCTTTTAGGGGAATAGAACCAACAAGAGATTAGCCAATAAATGAAATGGGAATAGATACACTGAATGTTGCATCCACAAACGTAGCATTAAAGGGTGAATCGTCGTCATCAAAACAACCAGAATAGCGATCTATCTGTAACCCAATTTAAAGCTATGATGACAAGAAAATGTAACGAGCACCGAATCCAGTTTTTAAAGCTCTGATGACAAGAAAATGCAAGGAGCAAAGAATACACTTTTCTAATTGGGGACCCTGCTGCCTTTTACCTCCAAGGCTTAGTTTTGATCTCTGATATTCAACCAGGATAATTTGGACCCAGAAATCTCCATAGATCGAAGAAAAATTCTATCGCCATTCAAACGTAATCATATAAAGTATTAGTGGTACTACGTATGCGCTAAAATCTTATTTGGATATATACACATAGATACAGGGAGCTGCAACTCTCACCCTACAGCGTGGAACACTGTCTCGTACCTTCTGACAAAACACCCTCATTAGTTGTTAGGAAGAAACCCTTATTGTGTATTATCCCTCATTCTAACCCTCACCTTTTAAGGTGTGAGTAGAATTTTCAATCTATACACACACAATATGGCATTGGAAATTAACAGGATTAGAGAACCGATGTTTTGAGATGAGCTCAAAGCCTACCCTAGTGAACCTCCATTTTTCACAAAATCCACACACTACAAATGTGAAAACAAGCCCACTCAAGCATTCCAAAGTATTGTGTGAAGGAAACTGTCTATAGTGAGCAAAGATTTACGTGAGGATGCTGCATGCGATAAGAAATGAATCAACAATGCTTTCTTACATCATGTAAATCTGACATGTGTAATAAACAGCCAGATCTACTCGAACACAAGTTGCAGGACATTCATATGTCAAATGGAGAAGAGTTAAACCACGTTTCCCATGAGCAAGAGGAACTAACATAATGGTAATTATACAAAATAACGCACTTTTCGTAAATTAACTAACCTTATATTGATTAATACGGCGCCTCAATTTCTGCTTGTTGACCCCTTTATCTTTAATGTCAACAACTTCATCTTGTCCAAGTTCAAAATCATCAATTATCTCCGGAGCATCTACTTGGTCCACGATAATATCATCTTCCACAGTACTAGAAAATCAGTGTTAGGAAATAATATCATCTTCCACGGTAATAGAAAATCAGTGTTAGGTGACTACATGATTAAAGATATTATCCAAATTCAATACAGTACATTCAGAAAACATCTGGACTTGGCATCACATACGCATAAAATTGAATTGTGTATCCTAAACAAAGCAGGAACAAAGGTTCTGAAGATATCCAAATGTTAAGGACTTCATAACTAACCAAACCTGTACTCAAATATAGAGATCTTAACTTATTTACCATAGAATCAAACCTCTCCTATCGAACAGCTGTTTATGGTTCAAAAAGGTGATGAAGAATTTGCTAGTGTCAAAATACACATCATGGCGATGCCCACCATAGTTTTAAAACTCCTCTGCGTCCTCGTCGACTTCCCCGAGACAACTCATTTTTACCATGGCCACATTCCGCGTCGCGTCACATCCGCGTTCCGCATTTTTCCCTACAGAGTCAATAAAAACTCCTTTGACTCTCCCGAATTATGACCACGTCAACCGAGTACTAAGCCCTGTCAACCGAGTACTCGCATGTGCCATGCCGAGTCCACTAGGATTTTCTTCGGCTGCGTTACACACCGCAACCTTGTTTTTAAACACTAATCCCCACTTCAACTCTCATTGGTCGTGGATATGTATCTACCTATGTGCATACATACGTATATACGGGTGTATGTGTGTATGTGAGTACGTCAGTTATGCAAGTACACACGTACGCATCCACTTACAATCAAATGCATGTTCGTACACATGTACGTACATGCGTACATGCGTGCATGAGTAGGTAAGTAATCTATCTCTTTCATTTACTGCCCTTTAGTAAAAATGTAATCTGTATATAACTGTGGATCCCGGAAAATGGGGTGTCGATAATAACTAACCTCCAATTCTCTCTTTTATTTGCTTATTTTTTTTAGGGAGAGGGGGAAGCTGGAATTGAACCTCTGACCTCAAGGTTGCAAAACAAAGTCTTAACCAATTGAGCTAAACTGTAGAGGCCCCTTATAAACTCCAGTTCTCAATAATAAGAATCTCTTTTGGGACTATTTTTATCTTTTTTCTTCTCATTCTAGTGCTATGTCTGAAATGTCAAATCTGGTTCATGAGGTCATGACACAGAAGTTGAATGGTTCAAATTACTTATGATGATCTCTCATTGTCAACTGTATCTTGGAGGGAAGTAATTGTTTGGGTATATTGATGGGTTCAATCACAAGTTATCATATTGTCTTCAATTTGTTTTGTTAACTTACCAACTTCTCCAAAAGCTTAAGCTGTTGGAGAAAGGCGTTATTTATCTTTTATACTTTAACATTCCCCCGCACGTGTGGCCCACTTGGCAAACACGTGGCACATGTGGTCCCACTTTGGGCCGACCATCGCATGTCGATTTTTGCTATCCGGGAGGTTTGAACTCGAGATCTTTGGCTTTGATACCATGTTAACTTACCAACTTCTCCAAAAGCTTAAGCTGTTGGAGAAAGGCGTTATTTATCTTTTATACTTTAACATGTTTAAACATGCTTGAATGGTTCAAAGAAAAAAAAATAACCAGATGACAATATTGTGGCTTTAAAATTCCATGAAACAGACAAACTCGATAGGAAACATATATGTCACTTGCAAGGGAGATTTGGACTATTATTTCAGAGTTTCTCATGCAACTACAACTTGAGGTCAAGGTTCTACAGCAAATAAGTTTAAAATCATTAATGGATTGCTAAAATACTTGCATTCATGAGAATAATGAATTGATAGACTCCTGTACTTGTACTCGTGATTTTCATCAATCCTATACTGAGTATGTGAGCTGGGAAATTTTTTCTCAACTACTTGCTGGACTCAAACTTGAGTCTAAAGTCTAAACTAGAGATACTGATAAAAACACAGATTCTTGAAAATATGAATATTACTGATATCTCATTTACCGTATCAAATCTTATTAATGAAACGGTATCCAGCCACATTAAACACTAACTGAGAATCAAGCTCTAGCAACAATAGCACTCTAGGTAATGTCAAAATGTTCAATGTCCAACACCAATGAAGAATCTAGCAAACTTAGGTCCTGACTGTTTTGGATTTTGAAAACCAATTGCAAGTCAAAAACAGATTAGTGGACTCAGAATTACTTTTAGTAGACAATTGTTGAGATACATGATCATGTGCTGCTTGCTCGTGCGAATGTTGCCTCTAGAAGATCATCAAAAGATACTTCCAAGGATCTAGAAGTTGAGGTACATCAACGATTGGACATAGATGAAAATTTCTCCAAAGTCGCGATAAAGAAAACAAGGAACCTTTCGGGGTCGAATGTTGAAGCACAACTCTGGGCTATACACAAGTCAATTCAAAAGCATTTGAATTTCTACACACACTTCATGTGTGAGGGATTACATCCAACACATGAAGCACTCTTCTAAGTCACGCTGAGAGTTTGAATAGAACAAAATTCAATCATCAATCAGTCTGTGGTGGACAAGTTGCAGTAAACTACCTCTTTCCACATACTTTTTGTTCATGGAAAACAACAACCTCAAAACCTCAATAAACCCTTGTTGAGAGATAAGAGAAGAGAAGAGAATGAGAGAAAAGAGTGAGTTGGAGACATGCTCCCCCTCACTTATGTATTTATATAAAGAGAAAAGTACAAAGACCAAAGAGCCCTTAGGCAGATATACACTCTAACACTCCCCCTCAAGCTGGAATGTAGATGTCATACATTCCTAGCTTGTTACAAATATCAATTATCTTAGCTTTACTAAAGGGCTTGGTAAATACATCAGCTAGCAGATCTACAGATCTAGTGAACATAGTGCATGTCTTCTTTTTGGATCCTTTGGCATATGAAATGACAATCCACCTCTATGTGCTTGGTTCGCTCATGAAAAATGGGATTGGTAGCAATGTGAATAGCAGCTCTATTATCACAATAATGCTAAGCAGGAGATGAGGAACGGAAGCCGATTTCAGATAGAAGAGAGTGCAACCAAATAAGTTCTCTGCCTGTGTGACATGGCACGATATTATGCATTTGCACTCAACTTGGCCACCACATCTTGTTTCTTACTTTTCCAAGATACTATGTTACCTCCAAAAAAGGTACAATTTCATGTAGTAGATCTCCTATTTGCTGGTAACCCTGCCCAATCTGCATCACAAAATCCTTCCAACTTCTCATGACCATGCTTCTTATATAGCAAGCCTCTGCCAGGCGCACTTTTCAAGTAGCAAAAAATCTAAATCACGACAGCACAGTGGGAGATGCATGGTGCACTCATGAACTGGCTAACCACCCCCACTATATATGAAATATCTGGGAGAGTAACTGTGAGGTAGATCAGCTTCCCTACTAGTCGTCTATATCTTCCAAGGTCATTTAGCAAGTCTCCATCATCTGGATGTAGCTTTGTATTTGGGTCCATGGGGACAGCAGCTGGCTTCCTAACCATAGAACCAATCTCATCTAACAGATCTATGTATCTCATCTAACAGATCTAATACATACTTCCTCTATGAGAAGGAGAGATTGCTACCAGAATAAGCTACCTCGATTCCCAAAAAGTATCACAGACGCCCAAGGTCTTTTGTAGAAATGCCTCTAACCTCTGTATGCCATCTGTGTCACTCCCTATAATGATAATGTCAACCACGTAGACTATGAGAAGGGCATGCATAAGATCTTTGACTAAATACAGAGTGCTCAACTGCACACTGTGTCATACCGAATCGCATAATAGCATCACTGAATCTCTCAAACCATGCTCTAGGAGATTGTTTGAGCCCATATAAAGATTTGCAGTAAAGCTAAAAAAGGGTTGAGGGTGAGGTTTAGGGTGGAGGGCTGATGTGGTCGGGAGGGTGGTGGTCGCGGGAAGAAGGAGGAGTGAGGGCTAGTGAAGCCTGGGAGGAGAGGCGAGGGGGTCGGGGGTGGGAAAAGGGTCGGGTGGGGCGTGGGAGGTGAGGAGGGGGGGTTTGGACGGCAAGGAGGGAAGGGGAGAGGGAGAGGGGGGTTGAGAGAGGAGAGTGGCGAGAGGAGAGAGTGGCGAGAGGAGAGAGAGACGAAGTCAGCGGCATCTGAGGCCAGATGTCCATCACTCTGCACCTGAGGCGCCCAAGGAATCATCTTTTCAGCAGCCAATTTTGGCCCCTTCCTCTCAGGTACCTCTTGTTCCCTCTTCTGATGTGGCTGTAGACTCCCCTATTGCTTCACGAACTCGTTCTCGTTCTACTGCTCATCCTACTTCTCACTTTGTCTCTTATGATAATCGCACTCCTACTTTTCACAGTTTTGTGTCTTCCTTAGCCTATGTTTCCTTACCGAAGTCTGTGCCCGAGGCCCTTGCTCATCTGGGCAGGCGTGCTGCTATGGACCTTGAGATGGCTGCTCTTCAGGCCAATCACACTCGAGACCTAATTCCCACACCTAATGGTCCTAAGACAGTGGGATGTCGTTGAGCTTTTACCTTCAAGTATCCGCCAGATGAGACAGTTGAGCACCTAAAGGCACGCCTTGTTGCAGAGGGGTATACCCAGACATTTGGAGTTGACTACATGATGCAGTTGGAAACTGCCAAGAACATACGGCTTGGAAGACCTTCTATTTTTAATTATTATTTTCGTTATGTTATTTGTAGCCTCCATTATCGGCATCAAATCGCATCCGTTTGGCATGATTTTGGTATCTTTAAAAGGTTTTTCAATTACCTATCTAATGAGCCTAAGATCACACAATTTGGTTGTGATTTGAGCAAGCTATGGGCATTTATGTATATGGTATATGCTTATTATGGGATTACTATTTTAGGTAAGTTTTAGTCAAGATTTTAGGTTCTATTTATGTTATTTTAGATGGACTTCTACGATTAGTTGCTTGGGTAGTAAGTTAGCTTTAGGGTTTTCTTTTCTTATAAATAGAACTCATGAAAGCATTGTAATGGAGAGATACTTTCTTTGATTATGGAATGGAAATTTGCCATTAGGCTTTTTTAGGTTCTTTCAGAACTTTTCTATGAAATTTATTTGGCTTGATCTCTTAATGTTCTACTAAGGATGTAAGCACGTATTGATCGTGGTTTGCTTCTTTGTCTCATTGTTTCTTTTGAGTTTTGGAATATATTTGCGGAAATCTAATGTTCTACTAGATTTGTCGAAGTATTTCTAACCTCATCCGAGTTTGATTCGCTCCCCATCCTACGGTTTCGCTGCAATCTCTTCCGGGATTGCATCACTACATCGAGACTTTTTCCCCTGTTGCTAAAATACCTTATGTCAGAGTGCCGATATCCCTCGCTGTCAACCGAGGATGGCCCTTATTTCAACTTGATGTCAAGAATGCCTTTCTCCATGGCGACTTGATTGAGGAGGTGAATATGGAGCAACCTCCTCAGTTGCTCTGATACCATGTTTAGAGATAAGAGAAGAGAGGAGAATGAGAGAAAAGAGTGAGTTTGAGATATGCCCTTAGCCACATAAACACTCTAACAACCCTAATAAACAAACATCCCGAAATCCCAGAAAGACCAGAACGCACCCACGCAGGTACTTACAATACAAAAAAAAAAAAAACCATAAAATCGAAATGAATCCATCTGGGTTTCCCCCAAAATCCAAAATAAACGGAAGAGAATGTTGCACTGCCATGTTCAAGCGTAAATAAGAAACAATAAATTGCTTTGCAATAAAAAAATCAATACACAGAAGATAAAAAAAAGAAGAAGTAAAGGGAGTCCAATTACCCAATCATAGTCATCTTTATAGAAGACTTAAGTTGGAGATGGGAGAAAAGAAGTGAATCGTCGGAGAGCTTAGAACCGAGTTTGGGGTAAAGTAGTTTCTGGCGTTTGGGGAGGACGTTTGTGACCTCACAGATTCGGCGTTTAAGCTCACCCACACTGTCGTCTACGCAGACTCGAACAGTGTATTCCTTTCCACTCCAACGAAACGTGAGGGTTAACTCCTCCAAACCCTCATTCTCCTCTTCCTCGGACCTTGAGGGGGAAGACGAAGAAGCCATAGATAGAAGGAGAGTGCCCAACTAATAGCAGAACAAGGGATTAGGTAGCAGAGGACAAGACGAAAGGAAAACGAAATTATAAAGAGAAAATAACCCCAAAAAAAAAAAAAAAAAGGGGTTTGATATGACAATGACCCTTGGAAGTGACCAATGTAAAGTGTTGTTTCGACGGGAATGCCCCTCACTGTACATTTTTCTCTCTCCCTCTCCCTCTCTCTCCCCCTGTCAAATCAAATTACAGGTGATGATTACTTTTCACTTTTTTATTTTCAAAACCCCAAACCACTTCTCTCCCACTCTCTCACCTGTTTTATTTTCAAAACCTCAAACCACCTCTCCTCTCTCTCTGTCCCCGGCATCGGCACAAAAGAGGGCGCTCCGCACACGGCGGCTCGCTTCTCAGGTTGGTACCCCTCTCACTGTGACTTTCTCCTTCAATTGTTTCAGTTATTGTTCTCATAAATTCTGAAAAACCCCTTATTTTTTTCAGTTATTGTTCTCCTTAAGTTATTGGGAACACATTATTGAAAAATGTATGGTTTAAACTAATAATTTCTCTGACATTATTGGTTTAAACACCTAAATTTTGGAATATCAATGGTTTAAACCAATAATCTGTGAACAATCATTGGTTTAAACAACATATTTTTAGAAAATCAGTTGGAAAATATCTAATTTTTGAAACATTCATGGTTTAAACCTACTGTTTGTCAGAAATTATTGATTTAAACCATTAAGTTTTAAACTATTAATGGTTTAAACCAATAATTTGGGAGAAATATCTGGTTTAAACCCCAAAATCGGTTGAGAAAACCCCTAATTTTTTAAAAATTAATCGTTTAGACAAACAATTGATAATAAATTATTGGTTTAAACCCTAAGTATTTTGTAAATCAGTTGATAAAGACATAAATTTTCACAAATCAATGGTTTAAACTTATAAGTTCACATACATTATTGGTTGAAACACTTAAATTGTGAGAAATCATTGGTTTAAACCCCTAATATTTCTTAAACCACTTGAGGAAACTCCTAATTTTTAAAAAATCAATGGTTTAAAACCTATAGTTTCTAAACCATTTGAGAAATAAATGGTTTGAAACAATTATTTTTGAGAATTCATTGGGTTAAACCTGTAATATATAATAAACCAATTAAGAAAACTCCTAATCTTTTAAAGATCAATTATTTATACAAATTATTTCTCACACACTATTGGTTTAAACCCCTAAAGTTTGAAAAATCAATGGTTTAAACCAATAATTTGTGAGATATCATATGTTTAAACCACTAATATTTTCAATATCAGTTGAGAAAACCCCTATTGTTTCAAAGATCAATGGTTTAAATCAATAATTTCTCAAACATTAATGGTTAAACCCCTAACTTTTGAAAAACAATGGTTTAAACCAATATTTCTGAGAAATCATTGATTAAAACCCGTAATATATCAAAAATCAGTTGTGAGTTTTGAACGATCAATGGTTTAAACCATTAATTTCTCAGAAATTATTAGTTTAAATCCATAAAGTTTTGAAAATCAATGGTTTAAACCAATAACTGTTAAGAAATCATTGGTCAAACCCTTAGTATTTAGGAAATCAATTGAGAAAACCCTTAAACTTTGAAAGGTCAATAGTTTAAACCAATAATTGGTTAGAAATTATATGTTTAAATACATAATATTTCTGAAATCAGTTAAGATAACCTCTAATTTTTGAGAAATCAATGGTTTAAACCTATAAATTGTTACACATTATCGGTTTAAATCTCAAAAGTTTGAAAAAAATAATGGTTTAAACCAATAATTTGTGAGAAATCAGTTGTTTTAAACACTGAAGTTTGAGAAATCAGTTGAGAAAGCCCGTAATTGTTAAAAAATCACTGGTTTAAACCACCATTCCATTGCTTCCTTTGTAGGGGCATAAACCACCATTCGATTGCTTCACTCCAAAGCACAATTCCATTGCATTGCACCAATACTAACCTCCCTTCCATGAAAGGTATGTAGTTCCCTTTCCATTCTCCTCTCTTTCCATTTTTAGCACGTTTAAATTGCTTTAAACAACTTCTAATCATTTTTTAATTTTGTCTTTACAGGAAAGAGGAACGAAGGGCTTCTTTTGTCTTACATGTCGACGGCATTCTAAAGGATATGGTATCATTTGAATACGTCGGCGGGAAGAAATTGCCTCTTATTATGGGTCGGGGAACAAAATTTAGAGATTTTGACAATCTAATTCATAGCAAATTTGGGACCAATCGAAGTGAGGTTTTTCTATCTATAAAGTGTCGATATATTTTTGACCCATCTCAGATCATCTCATATGATATTCGAGATGACGACGACCTTGATCTCAGATCATCTTAAATGATATTCCCGCTGGCACTTGCAGTAGTCGAGGCTGAAACGTATGGTAGCTGGGTATGGTTCCTGCATTTGTTCTGTTAGAATTTTATTTCGGCAGGACGAGATGTCATCACGATTACGTCCAACCGGATGAAGGGGTTGCCTAGAGCCCTAGTGGAGGCTCTGCCAGGGTCGCACCAAAAAACCAAACTAACAAAAGAGTAATCATGTATATAATATATGTGCTATTTACTTAAAGCACAATAGCGCATCCGGTGATATATCCCGTCTTCCCATTTTTGGAATATGAATCCAATGACTTTACCAGGAGGTCGTAGGCAGGGTATGCCCAAGCAATTCTCCCCACGGTCTTTGCTCTTAAGTAGGGGAAGAGGCAAGATTTCGTCCTTGTGGGACCCGATCTCGCGAGAGAGGTGAGGCGCGCGAGGCGCTACACTCTCTCTTGGTCTCTCGTACCCACGCGAATGGCGTGTGCTTTTTATTTTTGATTTTAATTACCCAACCAAGCAGGCATCAACCAAGCCATACGGTGCAAACAAACGTGCAACCCAGTACCCATAAGGGCAGGGGTAAGCCGCCGAGCCTAACAAGGTGTGATTTAATTCATCTTTTCCGTGAACTTGGTATCACTAAGGCAATCTGAATTCCACACAAAAGAGAGTGACAGAGTCGCCACCTAGATGCGGGATCTAGGACCCATAATTGACCAGAAATCTAGACTCGTTACCTGGTTATGAGAATGGAAGGTATGGGGAGTTACCACCACATGCACCATTCCTGCCCGATAATCGGTCTTCAATTCCAAAAGTTAACTCTTTTGAATTTCTTTTAAATGGCTCATTTAACTCTATATTAATGTGCGAATTATGTGACATGCATCCTAAGATCTAATTTCAATGTAATTCCTAAATGTGTATCTTAATTTTCTTAATTTGTTTGAATTCAATCTAAGTGAAAGTTCTCCTAAAATTCTAATTTCATGGAAAGTCCTAAGTGATTTAATTACTTTTAATTTAAGGATTAATGTACAAAACCCCACTTATGTGTGGAGACGACTCGTTATTGGTATGCCATCAAGCATCCAAGCTGCCTACGTACCCAAGCCTCACTGGGATCAGAGTCGATATAGTTCGGTGCACCTGAACTAAGCTACTTATGCCTAACTCATCTAAGACACCGATCTAGACTGGATTGAATGTTTCAACAATTTTAAGAGAAGTTATTTAATTCAAGTTGAAGATTTTATTATCCTAGGACTTCATCTAAGATGCTATATGATCCTATCTAAGTGCAAGTTGTCCCTTAGACTAATGCAGGTGAACCTACATCCTAAGTAACTAGGCTTGTCCTATGAGAAGAGATGGTAACTAGTGTAACTAGATCTATGGCACGGTTGCTATCCATAGCAAACGGCCGTGATGAGGCTGGACTCCTAACTCTAGGACTCCCTAAAACCTAGGACATGACATGACGTAAGTGTTCCCAAATGGGGCTCTAATGGTTCTTATGATGGAAACCGCAATCCAACGGTTCCGAAAGACATGAGGTAAATTGATTCAATTTGTTGAAGTTAATGATTTGCAGATTTTAAGGATTTTCGGTTCCTAAACCTCTAAGAAATACCAAAGGCTCTATGGTTCGCAAGCTTCAGCCTTGAATCACAACCATGGAAGGGAATCGTGCTCTCAACCCTCGTATAATTTAGCATGTAAGTTATAGTATCTTATTGCCTGGCATATTTCTCAGGATTTCCGTGGACAGTGGACCTCGGAGCCAATAACATATTATAATTTACGCACTCCAATTATGCTGGATCGATCGCAATTAGTATACGATTATGGTTACGATCTCGGCATCTAAACTATCCTAGTAGGGTCATTTTACAAAGGAAATCTAAGACTCCTAAGGTTTCTGTTTCAGCGGCTTAAGGAATAAATACGTGACAGAAAATTAAAGTTCCCTGGAAGTTTTCATAATGATTTTGGTTAATTTCAATTTTTAATAGATTTTATCAATTTCAGATCACATTGATGATTTTACAAATGAACTCATTGCAAAAAAATTCGAAATAAATTAAAATTTCTACAGTAACAAGATATGAATAAATATAGCTTACTGGAAAACTTTCATGGATTTTTATATTAATTTGCTATTAATTTCTGATTTAACAATAAAGAGACCAGATTGTTAAAATTACAAAGAAATCCTTAGAAATAGAAATCTAAATCAATTGAAATTTCTACAATAACAAGGTATGAATGAATATAGTATAATATTGTAAAACTTGCATGAATTTTAGATACGAATTACTATCAATTTCAGATTTTTAAAGAATTAGATCAGATTGTGAATTTACACAGCATCCCCTAGGAAACAAATTCCAAATCAATTGAAAATTTTACAGTAACATGGTATTTGTAATATAAGACTACTGTAAAGTTTTTGAAAATTTTAATCATGAATTGATATTAATAAAAAATCTCACAAAATCTGGTTGTTTCAAAAGAAAATATCAAACGATATACCAAATAGAATCCTAAAATGATTAAAAATTCTTGGCAGAATGTATCGGCATCATATTATTTTACTACGAAATTTTATTAATTTTAGAACTTATTTGGTATATTTTCCATTTTTCTTCTTCAAAAAGATGTCTTTTAAGAGTTTTCTATTTTTTAAACATGATTTTTGAGAAAATTATGACTTTGAAAGATGTCCTTTAACATTGCTATGATATGATGAACACAAGAAAATTATAATATTCTAAGAAATAGATCATCCTAAGATAGCTGTGTTTTCCAATTTCTTAATATCCTGGTCATTAATTCAAATTAAATTTCAATCTTCATTCAGATTCTGGAAATCCTTAGATCCAACGTCTGATCCAATCCAATAGTTCTTTTAGTCCCATTAAATAGATCAATGCATTAAATTTTGAGACGAATCGGACTTCGAAACACTCATGTAAACCCGATTTTGAGCCAACCCATATATTATTGAATTAAATAAGCATAAATACTAAAACCATGCAAAAATACGTAAAAAATACGGAATAATTCTAGAAAAATCTGAGAAGAATGAACCTACCTTTGGTGGCGATCCGAGCCGAATCCGAAACCACGAGAGTCCGAGGATGATGATTTGATGCCGAAATTCCGAGATTGAATCCGAAAGCTTCTCCCAATGTTTGTGAAAAGTATCTTTTCCTTCCCCAAATGTGAATCAAATGATGATCAAGCTTCAGTGGAGAGAGAGAGAGACGTTGAGAGATGAGAGAGAGAGCTTGAGAGAGGGGAGAGTTTTTAGAGAGAACCGAGTGAAGGTGAGAGATTTTGAGAGAGAGCCGAGTGAGGGTGAGGATGAGAGAGGGTGAGAATGAGAGAGGGCTGTAGAGAGTGCTGTAGAGAGGGATGAGAGAGAACCGAGTGAGGGTGAGAATGAGAGAGATAGAGACGTTGAGCGATGAGAGATAGCTTGCTGTTGAGAGATGAGAGAGACCCGAGTGAGGGTGAGAATGAGAGAGAGCTTGATAGACGAGAGAGAGCTTGCGAGATGAGAGAGAGCTTGTGGAGATGGAAAAGAGACGAGAGCTCCTTTACCGACCGTTCCTGAAAAATAAAAAATCCCCTCAAAAGTCACTCTCGTAATGGGATCCAAGAGTGTGAGAATCGGCTCTTGAGAGATGGGGGGATTAGAAAGGATATATGGCTCCCATCGAGTGATGTAGCAACCCCAAAAGAATTGGACGCCCACCCCTCTCTCCTCTTTCTTTCTTTTTTTACTACCTTTTATCCATTTATATTGGTGACATTAGATCAAGAAAATCAAGAAAAGAAACCGAATTCTCTAAAAGTATCCACGTCCAATCAGGGATGAGTTACTATTTTTCTTTGAGGAAGTGAGCTGAATTCAAGGTAATTATGCACCATCTTTGGCAACTTCTTTAATCTCCATTTATCATGTCCATTAATACACTTAGAGGAGAATGGAAGTTATTGATTTCACTATTCAAAATACCTCATATTGAGACCATCTTGACCGTCCAAATAGTAGATAAATGTCGCTTATTTTTGGAACCACCAGTGAGCTACTAATTTGGACAGCCAATGCTCTTTATTCCATATGGAAAATTTTCAAGGCACCGGTTTCAATGAAATAAATTAGAAAAACTAATTAAAATAGTAAGATTCCCTTGAAGGCTTGTGATGGTAAACCATAATGAAAATAGGAGTTTCCTTGGACAAGTATACGGTCAATAAGGAAAGCTACAACAATGGCCTCATTGGCGTTGGAAAGAGAATCACATGTGGGTCCCTTATTCCACTTGTGTTTGAATGAATTTCCATTTTGGAATTAAATTCAATGATTTTCAAAAATGATATCCCCCTTTATTCCAAGTTGACCGAATTCAAGATTCAATATTTTAACTCCTTGAAAATGGTTGGAATCATGTGGTGGGCCCACACATGTTGGACGCATGTTGGGCCCCCCACCAAATGGTCGAAACACACAGTAGGCCCCTCTTTTCAAATCAATCTTGATATGCGGGCCCCACAAGGCCAAAATTCATTTCTACATTGAAAACAATGTCTGAGCCCATTTAGTCTTACCCAAACACAATCACTCTACAAGGCTAAAATTAGAGTGTAAGTCACATTCTTCAATGATCCTAGATCCTTGATCTAGTGGTTGGGTAAAACCTTTTTGATATAATTTATAAGTGGGCCCCACCGGCATTGACTGAATTTGGGAATCTTCTTCAAGTGACCGAATCATAGTCTTCGCCTAATAGCTACCCCTACCGTCCAATTTATGGGCCAAAAATGTAAATTGGTCGCGCTCATTAAATCTGTTTCATGGGATGATCCAAATCGTCCAATTTGATGAGCCACGACCTTAAGTTTTAATTTTTCACAATAATGGGCCCATACCAGATTGGCAAAAATACACTATGCCCACCATAGAAATTGATCTTGCTTATTGGATCCAAATATAACCATATAATCAAAACTCATACATTTCATTAAAAACAATGCAGGGCGCACCTGCTTGATCCCATTACATCTGAAACGTTCAATGCGGGCCCACCCAATGAGTCCAAATTCTCTCTTGTTCAGATTCTTGTAAATAACCCTCTTCAACACTTGGCGAGAAAATGCAAGACATGGCGAAAATGTCCGAAAAGATTTAAAAATGTAAGAGAAGGACGCGGAAAGGAGAGACACTAGAAAACCGATAGAAAAAAATACTAACTTCTTTTTTGATTAAAGCGGAGCAAAATGGGGGTGTCTACAGATGCCCCTCTTTGGTAGAGATGACGTAGTCATTGAATACCAAAGCAAAACTGTCAACACCATTTTGCGCAGTGTTTTGCCAACAAAGGACTCTCTGGACAAAATGCGACCTAAATGCGAATGCATGCAACCTAACATAATGCAACACCCTAGATGAAATCCTATAATTTGAACATCTATCAAAAAATCATTTACTTTTAACACCATGAGATGGCAGTTTAGAATAACAGAAAATCGGATTTACTCTGGGTGCAAAATTCTGGCAACCCAGAACAAAAGATGATTATGATGCGGCGCCGTTTTCGAACGGACAACGACGGAAGGAGGCACCGTTCCCTGAACGGGCTCAGGAAAATCAGAAGATTAGCCCATTCGTGAGTGAGACGGGGGCTAATGGATTTAAGATCGGATTCGACAATTGAGAACGAGACTGGAAATGACAATTTTAAAACTGGAGGACTCGATTACCAGAGAGTTAGAGGCTTAAGGACTTGAGAACCGGAGAACTGAGAAACCGAATAATCAAACAATGGGTGGACTGGAGAATTGGAAGACTGGATAACTTGAAACTGGAGAATTGAAGATTTGATGAATTGAAGAATTAAAAAACTGGAGAAGTAGAAAATTTAGGGACTGGATATTTGCAGAGCTGAAAATTGGAGAACTGGATGATTAAGGAACTCAATAGTCGGATAACTGAAGAATTAAAGAACTGAGAAGTTAAAGAGCTAGTTCACTAGGAATTGTAGAACTTGATTACTGGAAAACTGGAGAGTCAAAAATTGATAATTGGTGAACTGGGGATTAGATCGGATTGACATTTTGATTGATTCAATTGGGATTGGAATTTGATCACTGGATGTTAGGACTGGAAACTGGAAACTGGAATCTTGATCTAAACATCGGGAACCGGGAATCTAGAATGAAGACATACCGGATACTTGAATTAGAGTACTGAAACACTGGATTTTCGGACACTAGAACTGGGTGTTGGAATTGGAGTGTCGAAATACTGGGAACAGGAATACGAGTACTGGAAAATGGAACACTGGAATACTGGTGATAGGGATATTGGACACTAGAACTAGGATACTGGAATATTGGATACTGGAACTGGAGACTAAAACTGGCATAGTGAAATACTGGAACACTGGAATTGAAACTGGATACTGGATGCTGGAACCGGAATACTGGAATTGAAACTGAATACTGGACGCTGGAACTGGAATACTGGAATTGAAACTGAATATTGGATGCTGGAACTGGAATACTAGAGTACTGGATATTGGAACTGGAATACTAGAATACTGAATACTGGAACTGGAATATTGGAATACTGGATACTGGAACTGGAACTGGAATACTGGAATTGAAACTGAATACTGGATGCTGGAACTGGAATACTAGAGTACCAGATATTGGAACTGGAATACTAGAATACTGGATACTGGAACTGGAATATTGGAATACTGGATACTGGAACTGGAACTGGAATACTGGATATTGGATTCTTCTTTTGACAAGTACAGAGAAAGTTTCACTGGCTTAACCATCATTGCAGCCAAGGCTCTTCCAAGCTTATGGTGCCTTTCTAGGGTACGATCTTCTTATGGGAACTGGGCTTACTGATGTTTATGCTTTTGGACTCTTTCTGAATTGATTTTTGCTTAAATTGGATCATTTTCACTTGATTCCTGAAGTCCTTCCCTTAGGATTAGTATGACTCCGACGTAGTTATAGGGAGCTAGCTACACCGGGCCTCTTTCACCAAGACAGTCACAACATTTGACTAACTGGACAATGATCGACTCTACCCAAAAGGGAAAAATGGTAAAGACATTATTTGAGGAACGAGAAGTTTCTGAAAGAATGAGCTAAAACAAACATGAATGGATTGACTGGACTGATACAGAATGATGCTCCTGACTTAATTAACATTTTGTTTGGTAAGTCTAGCCTTTCAAAGAGTAGTTTCTCAATCGATAAACACTGGACTTTTTCTTTAAAACGGCAAAGCCTCAAGGAGTTGATTACAACTCATTCAATTGCTTAGTTTCAATGCCCCCAATTTCTAGGATGACACTTGAACTCGCTTGAACTTATTTTTGATCTTCAGTCTTAATACCGGCTGTAGCATTCTTATAATGATTCTCTTACTGTGACCAAGTCACATTTTCAGGATTTTTAACTTGGCGGACCGTGTTAGCTTTAACTTTTGCCTGAATCGTCCTTTTGGATTCTCAACTCAGCAGACTATCTCCTTAGCTTTTGCCTAAGCCGCCATTTCGGGTTTTCAACTTAGCAGGGGAATGACCTTAAATTTTGCCTAGACCACCCTTTCAGGTTTTCAATCTAGCAGATCTTCAAACTCTATTCTTTTTTTTTCTTTTTTTTTCACTTTTTGTGTTTCGGGACCTAGATCATTAATTCTGAACACCGGAAGGACTTTATAGGTAGGATAGGGCTTTTCAAAGAATGGCTTAAGGTTCAATAAAGATTTCGACCGAACCTGTGAACAGGTTGCCTACGTATCCCAGGGTAGGAATCAGGTCGTGCGTAGTTCAGGGCGAATGCCCCTAGTTTGAAGATAAATTGTTTGAAGGTTAATTGATTTTTCTTTTCTTTTCTTTTCTGGAATGATTGACTTATCTTCTTTTGGAACTTGTCCTTTTTTTTCTGGAACGATTGAATTTCTTTTCTTTTTATGATTCGACCGAACTCGGTTTAACCGAGCTGCCTACGTACGCCAGTGTAGGGATCAGGTCTCGCGTAGTTCGGGGCGGATGCCCTTAGTTTGATGGGTTTTCAAGAAAATTTCATTCAGGCTCGAAGGGTTTGCAAACCAGTATTTGTTTTGACATTGGGTTATGATTATGGGATTTGTTCGGCCAAAGGAGGCCTTCCGATGTTCAGGTTTGGAATTGATCTAAGTTGATGAGTTCTCTTTTTTATTATTTCTTTTCTTCTTCTTTTTTTCTCTTTTTTTTCGAAGTTTGACGGCATTTCCAGGTAAGAGATAATGGATCTTCTTCTTTCAAGATTCTAATATGTGCATTCGACTTTCATAGAGCGAAACTTGTTCGTTGACATCCTCTATATATGGATTTGTAACTCTTGATATTTGATGATCACTTTTCAATGCTTGCTCTTGAACTTCTTATCTTGAATTTGATGGCTTTACATTGTCACTGGTGAAACCTGTGACCAGGGCCATTGACTGGAGATATGGAGGTTGTTTCGAATCCATGCCCCTTGTATAGCATGTGATATTCACTTCATTCTTTCTTGAACCTTCTATCTGGGTCTTTCTCCTGGCATTAACGGTAGCGCTTACTGGACCATCTCTTTATTCTCGAAATGGGTTTATCAATTCCTCGCACTCTAATGTATTTCCAATAGGCGTTCACTGAATCAAAGTTTCAGTGCCAATATTTATCATTTCAATTTTCATCTTTGAGAGGCTGGGCTCGGCGCTCCTTCTCTTGCTTGAGCATAGGCTGCAACTCAAGAGGAGTTTCGTCGGCATCTTTCCTCATTCGAGGAGGGAGTATTATTCTCATTTGTTTATTAAAGTCAGAAGCGCACATTGGAATGTATAGAAAAAAGCAAATTTCATTGAATTGAAAATGAAAACATTTGATAAGACTTATCCTGAACAGACTCAGGATTCACATTCTTGACTCAAAAATAAAAGTAAGAAAAGACTCAACTGGACTAGGAATTTATTCAAACTTTTAAAAGACTGCACTCGATCACTGGACTCAACATCATGACTGGACTTAATTAAAATAACAAAAGGACTAAGACTGCTGCAATTGTTTGGCTTTGGAGGCTCGGCGAAAACTTAATCATCTTCATAACAAGTGCCTTTTAACTTCTGGTTCTTCTCTATCACTGCAACTGAACCTGAGCTTCTCAAACCCCAAGTGTCTAAACATCATCCAGCGGCGGTACAACATGGTTTTGCATAGGATTATCAGCAATATTTGGCGCTTGCTGAAATGGTAGCTTGCGCTCATCGATCAACTTCTGGATCACATGCCTCAGAGTTATATACTGATCAGTATTATGCCCCGATCCTCGATGAAAATCGCAGTGCTCTTTCGTCCTCCATGTCCTAGGGAGCGGATTAGGAGGTTCTTTAATGCGAGGTAAATAGATATCGCCGGATTCCAATCCTTGCTGTAGTATAACAGATGGTGGAAACAGAAGAGGGGTGAATTCCTTATTGGGCTTTTGCTGAGCTGCAATCCCTGATTGATTATATTTGAATATCATAGGGTTTTGTGTCTTAACTTCTTTTGAATTGGGGTTACCTCTATTGTAAACTCCTTGTGCCATTGCTTCCTCAATTTGCATACCAGCATTGTGAAGTGTTTAAAATCTGGATAATACTGAAGAGACATGTGATATTGGAGCTGAGAGGATATATTCTTCATAATCATCTGGACTTGTTCCTTTTCTGAGGGACGCTGCATCATTTGAGCCGCTAACCTTCTCCATCTCTTGACGAAAGTTAAGAATGACTCTTTTGAGTTCTGCTTGGTTCTCTCAAGATCCTTCCTAGTGATTTCGGTTCCATCATCATATTTGAATTGCTTGATGAACTGCTCTCCAATATCCTTCCATGTCCTATAACGAGTCTTGTCTAGGACCATGAACCACATTTTAGCGACCTTTGTCAGGGAAACCGGGAACAATTGAGCCATTTGCCCAGCAGATAGACCTTGAGGCTGGCACATGATAGTGAACATTTGCAAGTGTGTGATCGGACAACCCACATTGTCATATTTGTCAAAATCTGGCATCTGAAAGCTTGCGGGGAGACGAATTTTGGGAAACAATGTAAGATCACTTGGGTTGAAATCACCCTGGTCCTGAAGCTGGATGTCTTGAACTTTCCTGGTAAGACTTTCTAATTTCTCCATAACCGTCTTATCAACCGCTGACTGAGAAGGCTTACTGTGACCTTCGCTGTACTGTTCTCTTTCTAACTCTTCTTCAGTTTTATCTGGGATAGGGATGAACACTGGCTGGGCAGGTGCTGCTGAAGTAGCTGTATGGTGCATAGGCCCTTTATCTTTGGAAGACGATGGCGCCAACTTCTCGGAAAGCTGGGTCTTGATAACTGGGTTCTCCTCTTTGAGCTCTTGATGTTGCTGGAGAATTAAGGCGAGAGTATCGGTAACAGCAATAGGTGGAAGATTATCTTGGTTTTCTGCTATTGGCGAGGATGAGGATGAGAAAGGAGGAGATGCTGGGGTTCTCAGAGAAGGTGGCGGAGAGACAGATTTCCTTTCTAACCGTGAAGAAATTCGAACCCAACGAGTAGTAGGCTTAGCTATGGTGCCAAGTTCCTGTCATGGAAATAATGAACACGAGGTATATGAGCTTGACATTCATGGAGTGTTTCTTCTCAATGACTGAAAAATATTATGGAGTAAGCAAGTAATTGGGACAATAAGATGAATCCTAAATGACCAAAACATGACAATTATGACAAAATCGTATAAGGAAATGCCCCTAGTTCAAAGATCATGAGAGTGAACTCTGAAGGACTTAGCAAAATATTCTTGAAACAGGTTGCCCTTAGAGTAAGAAGAGACTAAGGGTACAAGTACGATTAGATCACCAAGGGTACAAGAATTGAAACACAATTCTTGCCAATTGAGAAAGGGAATGAAGATATAATCGAATCACACAAGAGGCGAATGATAGACACATGATCAAAAGATTAGATGAGTTTACATAAGATTGCTTTCAACGGGTAGATCAGGAATGACTAATCCTATGGGATCTTTAGAAATGATAGGATTTATATCCTAATCCCAAAGGGAAAGTTTTTAATCTTCATACATTTGAACAGTGTTACCTGAACGCATCAAAACCTATTCCTAATCTAGTGGAGTGGAGAGAGGATCTCGACTCATGATTTTGTTTGGTACCTAAGGACCGATCGTAGCCATTGGAAGATGGACTACGGCCTAATCTAGACACAAATGGGTAGGATATCCTAAACTAGGCTCACACACGTGATGCACGTGTGTTCGTATACTACATGCATGTGTGGGTTAATTTAGGGGTAAGGCCAAGAGTTCCCTTAGCGCGAATCCGTGCTCAATATACTGTACCAGTGTCCGGTGTATCAGTACTAGAACAAGAGATCCGTTTACGTACCATAAAGGTACTACTAGGCTAAGAGTGGAATGCTTCTCTAGCACAGAGGCACCAGGTGATGAAATCCCAGTCAACCATGCTAGATAACACTCCGGGTTCCTAAAATAGGATGTGTGTGCATGTGAGATGCAAGTGATGTAAGTGTGTGCAATATGTTTGCGCAATCTATGATGCCTTCAGGTTTTGTTAGATTAAATTTGAGTAAAATGTGATGAGAAAATAAAACATACAAACTAATCTAACAAGTATATAAGAGATAGAGTTTTCATGAGCCAGTTAAATTAAATTCAAATGAGTTATCCTTTGAAGTTTTAATGAAGTTAGGTGGTCCCCAGCAGAGTCGCCAAACTGTGGGACCCGATCCCGCGAGAGGGGTGAGGCGCGCGAGGCGCTACACTCTCTCTTGGTCTCTCGTACCCACGCAAATGGCGTGTGCTTTTTATTTTTGATTTTAATTACCCAACCAAGCAGGCATCAACCAAGCCATAGGGTGCAAACAAACGTGCAACCAGTACCCATAAGGGCAGGGGTAAGCCGCCGAGCCTAGCAAGGTGTGATTTAATTCATCTTTTCCGTGAACTTGGGATCACTAAGGCAATCCGAATTCCACACAAAAGAGAGTGACAGAGTCGCCACCTAGATGCGGGATCTAGGACCCATAATTGACCAGAAATCTAGACTCGTTACCTGGTTACGAGAATAGAAGGTATGGGGAGTTACCACCACATGCATCATTCCTGCCCGATAATCGGTCTTCAATTCCAAAAGTTAACTCTTTTGAATTTCTTTTAAATGGCTCATTTAACTCTATATTAATGTGCAAACTATGTGACATGCATCCTAAGATCTAATTTCAATGTAATTCCTAAATGTGTATCTTAATTTTCTTAATTTGTTTGAATTCAATCTAAGTGAAAGTTCTCATAAAATTCTAATTTCATGGAAAGTCCTAAGTGATTTAATTACTTTTAATTTAAGGATTAATGTACAAAACCCCACTTATGTGTGGAGACGACTCGTTATTGGTATGCCATCAAGCATCCAAGCTGCCTACGTACCCAAGCCTCACTGGGATCAGAGTCGACATAGTTCGGTGTACCTAAACTAAGCTACTTATGCCTAACTCATCTAAGACACCGATCTAGACTGGATTGAATGTTTCAACAATTTTAAGAGAAGTTATTTAATTCAAGTTGAAGATTTTATTATCCTAGGACTTCATCTAAGATGCTATATGATCCTATCTAAGTGCAAGTTGTCCCTTAGACTAATACAGGTGAACCTACATCCTAAGTAACTAGGCTTGTCCTATGAGAAGAGATGGTAACTAGTGTAACTAGATCTATGGCACGGTTGCTATCCATAGCAAACGGCCGTGATGAGGCTGGACTCCTAACTCTAGGACTCCCTAAAACCTAGGACATGACATGACGTAAGTGTTCCCAAATGGGGCTCTAATGGTTCTTATGATGGAAACCGCAATCCAACGGTTCCGAAAGACATGAGGTAAATTGATTCAATTTGTTGAAGTTAATGATTTGCAGATTTCAAGGATTTTCGGTTCCTAAACCTCTAAGGAATACCAAAGGCTCTATGGTTCGCAAGCTTTAGCCTTGAATCACAACCATGGAAGGGAATCGTGCTCTCAACCCTCGTATAATTTAGCATGTAAGTTATAGTATCTTATTGCCTGGCATATTTCTCAGGATTTCCGTGGACAGTGGACCTCGGAGCCAATAACATACTATAATTTATGCACTCCAATTATGCTGGATCGATCGCAATTAGTATACGATTATGGTTACGATCTCGGCATCTAAACTATCCTAGTAGGGTCATTTTACAAAGAAAATCTAAGACTCCTAAGGTTTCTGTTTCAGCGGCTTAAGGAATGAATACGTGACAGAAAATTAAAGTTCCCTGGAAGTTTTCATAATGATTTTGGTTAATTTAGATTTTTAATAGATTTTATCAATTTCAGATCACATTGATGATTTTAGAAATGAACTCATTGCAAAATAATTCAAAATAAATTAAAATTTCTACACTAACAAGATATCAATAAATATAGCTTACTGGAAAACGTTTATGGATTTTTATATTAATTTGCTATTACTTTCTGATTTAACAATAAGGAGACCAGATTGTTAAAATTACAAAGAAACCCTTAGAAATAGAAATCTAAATCAATTGAAATTTCTACAATAACAAGGTATGAATGATTATAGTATACTGTAAAACTTCCATGAATTTTAGATACGATTTACTATCAATTTCAAATTTTTAAAGATTCAGATCAGATTGTGAATTTACACAGCATCCCCTAGGAAACAAATTCCAAATCAATTGAAACTTTTACAGTAACATGGTATTTGTAATATAAGACTACTGGAAAGGTTTTGAAAATTTTAATCATGAATTGATATTAATAAAAAATCTCACAAAATTTGGTTGTTTCAAAAGAAAATATCAAACGATATACCAAATAGAATTCTAAAATGATTAAAAATTCGTGGCAGAATGTATCCGCATCGTATTATTTTACTACGAAATTTTATTAATTTTAGAACTTATTTGGTATATTTTCCATTTTTCTTTTTCAAAAAGATGTCTTTTAAGAGTTTTCTATTTTTTAAACATGATTTTTGAGAAAATTATGACTTTGAAAGATGTCCTTTAACATTGCTATGATATGATGAACACAAGAAAATTATAATATTCTAAGAAATAGATCATCCTAAGATAGCTGTTTTTTCCAATTTCTTAATATCCCGGTCATTAATTCAAATTAAATTTCAATCTTCATTCAAATTCTGGAAATCCTTAGATCCAAAGTCTGATCCAATCCAATAGTTCTTTTAGTCCCATTAAATAGATCATTGCATTAAATTTTGAGACGAATCGGACTTCAAAACACTCATGTAAACCCGATTTTGAGCCAACCCATATATTATTGAATTAAATAAGCATAAATACTAAAACCATGCAAAAATACGTAAAAAAATACGGAATAATTCTAGCAAAATCTGAGAAGAATGAACCTACCTTTGGTGGCGATCCGAGCCGAATCCGAAACCACGAGAGTCCGAGGATGATGATTTGATGCCGAAATTCCGAGATTGAATCCGAAAGCTTCTCCCAATGTTTGTGAAAAATATCTTTTCCTTCCCCAAATGTGAATCAAATGATGATCAAGCTTCAGTGGAGAGAGAGAGAGACGTTGAGAGATGAGAGAGAGAGCTTGAGAGAGGGGAGATTTTTTAGAGAGAACCGAGTGAAGGTGAGAGATTTTGAGAGAGAGCCGAGTGAGGGTGAGGATGAGAGAGGGCTGTAGAGAGGGTGAGAATGAGAGAGGGCTGTAGAGAGTGCTGTAGAGAGGGATGAGAGAGAACCGAGTGAGGGTGAGAATGAGAGAGATAGAGACGTTGAGAGATGAGAGATAGCTTGTTGTTGAGAGATGAGAGAGACCCGAGTGAGGGTGAGAATGAGAGAGAGCTTGATAGACGAGAGAGAGCTTGCGAGATGAGAGAGAGCTTGTGGAGATGGAAAAGAGACGAGAGCTCCTTTACCGACCGTTCCTGAAAAATAAAAAATCCCCTCAAAAGTCACTCTCGTAATGGGATCCAAGAGTGTGAGAATCGGCTCTTGAGAGATGGGGGGATTAGAAAGGATATATGGCTCCCATCGAGTGATGTAGCAACCCCAAAAGAATTGGACGCCCACCCCTCTCTCTTTCTTTCTTTTTTTACTACCTTTTATCCATTTATATTGGTGACATTAGATCAAGAAAATCAAGAAAAGAAACCGAATTCTCTAAAAGTATCCACGTCCAATCAGGGATGAGTTACTATTTTTCTTTGAGGAAGTGAGCTGAATTCGAGGTAATTATGCACCATCTTTGGCAACTTCTTTAATCTCCATTTATCATGTCCATTAATACACTTAGAGGAGAATGGAAGTTATTGATTTCACTATTCAAAATACCTCATATTGAGACCATCTTGACCGTCCAAATAGTAGATAAATGTCGCTTATTTTTGGAACCACCAGTGAGCTACTAATTTGGACAGCCAATGCTCTTTATTCCATATGGAAAATTTTCAAGGCACCTGTTTCAATGAAATAAATTAGAAAAACTAATTAAAATAGTAAGATTCCCTTGAAGGCTTGTGATGGTAAACCATAATGAAAATAGGAGTTTCCTTGGACAAGTATACGGTCAATAAGGAAAGCTACAACAATGGCCTCATTGGCGTTGGAAAGAGAATCACATGTGGGTCCCTTATTCCACTTGTGTTTGAATGAATTTCCATTTTGGAATTAAATTCAATGATTTTCAAAAATGATATGCCCCTTTCTTCTAAGTTGACCGAATTCAAGATTCAATATTTTAACTCCTTGAAAATGGTTGGAATCATGTGGTGGGTCCACACATGTTGGACGCATGTTGGCCCCCCCACCAAATGGTCGAAACACACAGTAGGCCCCTCCTTTCAAATCAATCTTGATATGCGGGCCCCACAAGGCCAAAATTCATTTCTACATTGAAAACAATGTGTGAGCCCATTTAGTCTTACCCAAACACAATCACTCTACAAGGCTAGAATTAGAGTGTAAGTCACATTCTTCAATGATCCTAGATCCTTGATCTAGTGGTTGGGTAAAACCTTTTTGATATAATTTATAAGTGGGCCCCACCGGCATTGACCGAATTTGGGAATCTTCTTCAAGTGACCGAATCATAGTCTTCGCCTAATAGCTACCCCTACCGTCCAATTTATGGGCCAAAAATGTAAATTGGTCGCGCTCATTAAATCTGTTCCATGGGATGATCCAAATCGTCCAATTTGACGAGCCACGACCTTAAGTTTTAATTTTTCACAATAATGGGCCCTTACCAGATTGGCAAAAATACACTATGCCCACCATAGAAATTGATCTTGCTTATTGGATCCAAATATAATCAAAACTCATACATTTCATTAAAAACAATGCAGGGCGCACCTGCTTGATCCCATAACATCTGAAACGTTCAATGCGGGCCCACCCAATGAGTCCAAATTCTCTCTTGTTCAGATTCTTATAAATAACCCTCTTCAACACTTGGCGGGAAAATACAAGACATGGCGAAAATGACCGAAAAGATTTAAAAATGTAAAAGAATGACGCAGAAAGGAGAGACACTAGAAAACCGATAGAAAAAAATCTCTAACTTCTTTGTTGATTAAAGCGGAGCAAAATGGGGGTGTCTACAGTCCTGTGATCCACAGGGTCAGCCCGGGCAAAAAGCACAGAGCAGCACAAGAGCAGCAACACATGTCTCACTGTTGCCTGGACCGATGCAATCTCATCTGATCTGGACTCTGCCCTGATAACATCTGCAATCTCACCAAATCTCGCCCAAGCACCGGAAAACCTTCAACCTTCGACCTCCTCCTGCGAATGCCAGTCTACCTGTATTCTATCCCCTATAAGGCTTAGGCTCAATGCCAATGCTAAATCCTTGACATCAAAGGGGACTAATATGCCACCTATTTTAAATGCCCTCGACTTTGGTATCCAAGATCCGCACGAGGACGGTCACTATTGCCTTGTGCAATTCAGACCTTCTAGAATAAGCAAGGACCGAAATGGGCTGCTCTCTAATATATCAGTATGTGCTTTCCTCAACTCAAGGGACCTGAAGAAGTCGTGAAACTTAGAGGGGCGGCATCTGGACTTAGCATAAGACGCTTGCAAAACAAACCATTATCAGATATATACAATATTTTAAAAAATACAAGGCTTAAAAGAATAACGGAGGCATTACCATGGTTTGATAAGATGATCACTAGGTGGAAAAGATGGAATCAAATCCAATAAATCAGATTTGTACCTGTTCAGACAGAATGTGATGAAAAAATGTTAACAACTGATTTAAACCAACTGATTTCTCAAATATTAGGGGTTTAAACCAATTATTTCTCATAAATTATTGGTTTAAACCATTGATTTTTCAAGATTTGGGGGTTTAAACCATTGTTTTTCAAAACTGAGGGGCTGATTTCCGAAATAGAAGGGGTTTAAACAAATGATTTGTCCTAAATTATTGATTTAAACAATTTATTATTCAAGATTTAGGGGTTTAAACCAATAAAGTGTGAGAAATTATTTGTTTAAACCATATATTTTTGAAAAATTACGGGTTTTCTCAACTGATTTTCAAAAAAATAGAGGTTTTAACCAATGATTTATAAGAAACATTGGTTTAAACCATCATTTTTCAAAACTTAAGGGTTGTTTTCCGAAATACAAGGGATTCAAGCTGTTTTTCGAAATAGAAGGGATTCAAACCAATGATTTTTCAAACATTATTGGTTTAAACCATTTATTATTCAACATTTAAGGGTTTAAACCAATAATGTGTGAGAATTATTGGTTCAAACCATACAGTTCCCAAAAATTAGGGGTTCTCTAAATTGAATAGTGGTTTTAACAAAATATTTCTATCAAATATTGGTTGAAACCATTATTTTTCAAAACTTAGGGGCTGATTTCGTAAATATAGTGTTTTCTCAACTAATTTGGGAAAATATAGGGTTTCCTAAACTCATTTTCTCAATTTTAAACCAATGATTTCTAACAAATTATTGGTTTAAACCAAACCTTGGGGGTTTAAACACAAAATTTGTGAAAAAATTGGAAGCAATTAGGGGTTTAAACCAAACTTTAGGGCTCGAAACCATACATTTCTAAGAAATTAGGGGTTCAAACAAAACTTTAGGGCTTTAAACCATGTATTTCTAAAAAACATAGGGTTTTAAACCAAACTTTAGGGCTTTGAACCAAAGATTTCTAAAAAAAAAAGGATTTTAGTTGCTGATTTTTCAAACTGAAAGAGAGAGTACCAACCCTAACTTATTGGTTTGAGTCTAAACTGATTTGGGAAAATTATAGGGTTTTCTAAACTGATTTTCCAAACTATACGGTTTCTCAACTGATTTGGGAAAATTATAGGGTTTTCTAAACTGATTTTCCAAAATATAGGGTTTTCTCAACTGATTTGGGAAAATATAGGATTTTCTAAACTGAATTTCTAAACCAAACTTGGGGGTTTAAACCAATAATCTATGAAAAATTTGGAAAAAATTAGGGGTTTAAACCAAACTTTAGAGCTTTAAACCATAGATTTCTAAAAAAAATAAGGGTTTAAACAACTGAGAGGGAGAGACTACCAACCTGTGAGAGGAGGTTCGCTCAGAATCAGAGGCTACTAGAGAGAGGTGCACGGACCTGCGGGGCATTGTGGCCCTCTAATGGACGGTTGGGATCATCCCATGAGAGAAAGAGGGCATTGTGGCCCTCTAATGGACGGTTGGGATCATCCCATGAGAGAGAGAGAGGGGCATTGTGGCCCTCTAATGGATGGTTGGGATCATCCCATGAGAGAGGAGGCATTGTGGCCCTTTAATGGATGGTTGGTATCATCCCATGAGAGAGAGAGGGGGCATTGGGGCCCTCTAATGGACGGTTGGGATCATCCCACGAGAGAGAGAGAGAGAGAGAGAGAGAGAGAGAGAGAGAGAGAGAGAGAGGGCATTGTGGCCCTCTAATGGACTGTTGGGATGATCCCATGAGAGAGAGAGAGGCATTGTGACCCTCTAATTGATGGTTGGGATCATCCCATGAGAGAGAGAGAGAGAGGGTATTTTTGTCCTAAACAGACGCAAACCAGTCACCATCACTCTAGATTGGTTATTTTCAAGTCTCCCCCCTTGACAGGTCATTGTCATATCAAAGCCCTTTTTTTAGTCATATTCTCAATTATAAAGAGACGGTCTCCAAAACAAAGAATTAATACTGTTTTGCCGATTTTAGCTGCCTCAAAGGCACCGTGAAGCCCTGTTTCAGAAAGTATGGTGGCGCCCATTTCTTACGATCATCCAGACTGTTCATTTGATGGGCCACAACGTAAAATAAGCTGTACGCATGGTAAGAAGTGGCCTCACCACTGTACTTTCTAAAAAATACACCTCCTCTCAATCTGGACTGTCCATTTGTCTTATACGAAGGAAAATCCCTCCATGTGGTACACGTGTTTGGTGAATAGGACGGTTGATCCGATGGGCCACACTGAGAGGCCTGAATCTGGTCCAATTGGCCAAATGAAGATCTCATTAGCAAGAAATGGCTTGGAGACATCTTGAAAGAACTACATTTTTTTATCACCCTTGATTAAGGGGATCATCAGATTAGAGTAGGGCCTGGGTATTACGAAACCTATCTTGGACAGGTAACCTCACAGAATAGGAAACAGATCTTACCCTTTCCTCGTATCATAATTACTAATTACCTCCTCTTTCTAATTCTCTTCCCATATGATCAACCCCGTATGATCATCCTAACCCAATCAAAGGTGGAGGGGAAAATGTACACACAATATGTGTCCTTGTTTCAGCCCATTTTTTCCCTCCACAAATGGCAGGGTTAGGATGATCCTTTAGTGCTGATTTTTGGTACACACCCTATATGTGGAAGGGCCTTCCAAATGAATGCTTTGGATCCCCCAAAAATGTGGGGCCACATGTGTTTTTGAGCTATTGCTTAGATAAGCTTATCTAAGTGATAGCTCAGGATTACTTTCTCTATATATATATGAGAAAAGTGTTCCTAAGCTATAGCTTATCTGAGCTATAGCTCAAAAACACATGTGGCCCTACATTTTTTGGGGGATCCAAAGCATTCATTTGGAAGGCCCTTCCATGGATAGGGTGTGTACCAAAAATTAGCCCTTAGGATCATCCTCACCCAATCAAAGGTGTAGTGGAAAATGGACAAACACTGTGTGTCCATGTTTCTGCCCATTTTTTCCCTCAACAGATGGCAGGGTTAGGATGATCCTATAGGGCTGATTTTTGGTACACACCCTATCCATGGAAGGGCCTTCCAAATGAATGCTTTGGATCCCCAAAAAATGTGGGGCCACACGTGTTTTTGAGCTGTAGCTTAGATAAGCTTATCCAAGCTATAGCGTAGGAACACTCTCCTCTCTCTCTCTAGCTAATCTATGCTTATCTAAGCTATAGCTCAAAAACACATGTGGCCCCACATATTTATGGGGATCCAAAGCATTCATTTGGAAGGCCCTTCCATGGATAGGGTGTGTACCAAAAATCAGCCTTATAGGATCATCCTAACCCAATGAAAGGTGGAGTGGAAAATGGACCAACAATGTGTGTCCATGTTTTTGCCCCTTTTTCCCTCAACAGATGGTAGGGTTAGAATGATCCTATAGGGCTGATTTTTGTACACACCCTATCCATGGAAGGGCCTTCCAAATGAATGCTTTGGATCCCCAAAAACATGTGGGGCCACATGTGTTTTTGAGCTATAGCTTAGATAAGCTTATTATATATAGGGAAAAGGTTTCTAAGGTATCGCTCATCCTGAGCAGCCCTCTAAATACCCTATCTCCCATAGTCGGTTGACTCATCCACCCCATTAGTTTTGTAGGTTATAGGTAGGATTATGGTTATGGTTAGGGTTAGGGTTATGGGTTATGGTTATGGTTATGATTAGTGGAGGTTTTCAAATAGATGGCTAGTAATTATTTGGGTTATGGTTAGGGTTATGGGTTATGTTTTTTAGTAACACATAATCTATGTGAGGTTCTATAGAATGAATGGGTTGGATGAGTGAAGCTACATGGAGATGGTGTTTTATAGAGGGCTGCTCACCCTGCGCAATACCTCATAAACCTCGCCCCCCCCCCCCACACACACACACACATATATATATATATATATATATATATATATATATATATATATATATATATATATATATATATATATATAATAGTGTTCCTGCGTAGCTGCTCAGAATAGTGTTTATGCTTCAAAAACTCATGTGGCCCACATTTTTGTGGTGATCCAAAGCATTCATTTGAAAGGCCCTTCCATGGATAGGGTGTGTACCAAAAATCAGCCCTATAGGATCATCCTAACCCAATCAAAGGTGGAGGGGAAAATGGACAGACACTGTTTCTGACCATTTTTTCCCTCTACAAATGGTAGGGTTACGATGATCCTAAATGGCTCATTTTTTGTACACACCCTATTTATGGAAGGGCCTTCAAAATGAATGCTTTGGATCAACCCAAAAATGTGGGGCCACATGAGTTTTTGAAGCAGCTGCTCAGATAAGCTATCTGAGCGGCTGCGCAGGAACACTTTTCTCATATATATATATAGAGGAAAAAGAGTATATGCTTGAAGCGCATCTGAGTAGGTACGCTTGAAGAAAGAGAGAGCTTCTTATTGGCTGTAAAAGGTGGGCCCAATCGCGTGATTTAAAAAAAGAGGAGCGGCGTTATGGAGGGTGCGTCTTGGACGTACCCTCGAAAAAAAAAACAAAACCCTTTCTCCTACAATCTCTCTGTTGGGAATTTTGGGCAAAACAAAACCCCTTCTCCTACAATCTCTCTGTTGGGAATTTTGGGCAAAACAAAAAATCCTAAACCTCTCTCTCTCTCTCTCTCTCTCTCTCTCTCTCTCTCTCTCTCTCTCTCTCTCTCTCTCTCCTCCGGCCTCTCTTCCATCCGGCGGAGCTTCTCGACGGCGGAGGAAGACCCTAAACCCCATAACCAGGTGCGTTTCTTTCTTCATCTGCAGTGTATCTCTTCTTTTTTTTCTTTTTTAGCAGCCCTAAATGAAGTTATTTTCGTTAAATAGGGTTTACATGAAGATTTTCTTTTTGTTTTAGATTTGGGCAAAATAGTGTATATGCCTCCTTTAATCTGGTATTTTTTTTTCGATTTTCTCTCTCTGAAATAGGGTTTAATTTTTACATAAGAAAGAGGGTTTTTTCTCCCTGGAAAAAGAGGGCTTCATCTTCTAGATTTTGCTGAAAAAGAGGGCTGTTTAATTTTTACCATGTCACGAGCTCATATCGCTAATGAAATTTCCAGTAATTTTTGTGAAGGTGAGAAGCATATTCCATAGCTGGTTTCTCAATAATGAGATTTCCAGTAATTTTGCCAATGGCAAGTCATTCCAAATATAGTAACGCAAACAGGAACCAACATACAAGCTCAAATAGCTGTGAATTTTCTAAACTAAAGATTTGGTAATATTTTATAAGGTTCATCAAGTTCATATTATTATATTATTTAATAACATGTTTTTAGTGTTTATGAGTTCACTGAAGAAGGAAGAAGATGATAAGAAAGAACTAAGTTTATCTTACGGAACACAAGCAGAATGAAACTAGCTAGTTCTTCCCCTGCATATTGCCCATATGATGCTGCGCGTTCATCTGCAAAATGAGACAATTGTAGCATGTAGTCAGCTCCCATCTATTATTATACAGAACCAACAGAAACTAGAGAACAACAGATTTTCTTCATTTTATTTTCAAGGTAGCTGGATGAGCCCAGAACCTCATGGCAGTGACACAAAGCACCTAGAAACCACAATGTGAATACCATTCAAATATCATTGGGTTAATCTAATATCATCTACAGTGAATTGGCCTCAATCCCAGCTTTACATCCTATTTGAGAACTGTTCATTCGATAAACAGGTGATTCATAACCTATGTGTGATTTGTAAAATGATTGAAATTACATGAGTCTTGGCATCAAGGACTACTGAGCCTATATAGGGGAAAAGAACAACAAAAACAAAATAGAATTTACAAGTTTATCATGTAAGAGATGGCTAAGTCATGCAATGAGTGGAGTAATATTGAGCCAATATATGTCCCTGTCAGCAATACAACATAAAAAAAAAGTGATTATCTTTATCATCTATTCTTGTCTCTGATTTTCTTAGTTGTACATTTAACTATTTCTATGTTGTATTTTTTAGGTATAAAAAATGGATCCATCTATTGACGAAGTAGATGCAAATGGTTTAATTGAGTTTGGCGATGGGTTTAATCTCTGTGATGCTAATTTAGTGTGGGATGGGACTATAGTTGAGGAACATTATGAGGTGAATCTCAATGATGTTGAGCTAGTATTGGAGGCTAATGATGGGAAAGACGGAGATGAGGGTTGTAGTCACGAACTTACTAGTCCCAACGAGGTTGCCGGTGAGAAAAGTGTTATGAATAAGCCGTTTGTGGATCAAGTTTTTGGAACTTGGGAAGCTGCATATGAGTTCTACAATAATTATGCGTACGCTACTGGTTTTGGACTACAAATATCTAGTACAATGAAGTCAAATATAATGAAGAAGGTGATATCGAGACAGTTTGTATGTGACAAAGAGGGACAGAAAAGGGTTAAGGAGAAGAGAGATGATGTTAAGGAGTTGAGGGAGCGTCGGCTTACCAGAATGAATTGTAAAGCGAAGATGATCATCAAGTTCAGAGATAATCAGTGGAAAATTACAACTTTCGACGACATCCATTCTCATGAGCTTACTTCCCCACTTAAAAGGCAAATGCATCATTCACATAGTCAGTTCCGTAATAACAAAAGTTGTAAGAATTTGATTGAACAGCTCGGCGAAAGCAATTTCAAGCCTGCTCAGATAAAAAACGCCATCAACTCTACTTCCAATGCTCCCGTGGTCTCAACAAATCAAGTTATTGCCCATTTGAGAGCACTTAGGGAGAACAATATGGGTAAAGAAGCGGTGACAGTGGCAAACCATTTCCCAAAGAGAAAGTCTGAAGACCCGAACTTCTATTTCGAGTTGGAGTTAGACGCGAATGACACTTTGCGTTCGATGTTCTGGGCCGATTTAAGGGCGAGAGAAGCATACCTTACCTTTAGTGACGTGATCATATTTGATGTCACTTATAAAACGAACAGGTTTAAAATGCCGTTTGCACCGTTCACTAGAGTTAACCATCATAGACAGTCGACTCTATTTGGATGTGCACTTCTTGCAGACGAGAGAGAGGAGACTTTCACTTGGTTATTTGAGCAGTGGCTCACGTGTATGTTTGGTAAAGCTCCAGGTGCTATAATAACTGATATGGACGGAGTTATGCGAAATGCAATTAGGAAAGTGTTTCCACAGACCAGACATCGGTTTTGTTCGTGGCACATAAAGAAGCATCTCCTTGAGCATGTTGCAGACATGAGAGATGCCGACAGTGATTTCTACAAGGATTACAATCATTGGTTTTTTAGGAGGGAAATAGAGAATTTTGAGTCAGAATGGAAAACTTTGGTTGATAAATATGATATTGATGAAAGTCATTGGTTAGGAAAAATGTGGGATCTCCGTGAGCATTGGGTCCCCGCCTATTGGAGAGACACATTCACAGCAGGAATGACATATAGTCAACGGAGTGAAAGCATAAATTCCTTCTTTGATGGTTATGTTAACCAGAACACCTCCTTAGTTGAATTCTTGGGTCAATATGATAAGGCACTGGTTGAGCAACGTAAAGCTGAATCCGAAGAAGATTTTAAGTCTAAAAATACAATTGCCAAATTGAAGATAACCAGCCCATTGGAACGAAAGGCTGGGGAATTCTATACGAAGAAGATGTTCACCATATTCCAAGATGAGATGATGGGTAATTTTGCCTTATGGAAAGACAAGTTGGGAAAGAACGGTAATGTTGTGGAATACAGTATAGGAATTAGGACAAATGATAAGAAGAAATACTTCAGGGTTTTGTTTGACAGTTCTAACGATGTAACTGTGAGATGTCAATGTGCTAAGTTTGAGAGGGAAGGAATATTATGCAGACATATCATTCATGTTATGGATAGAAAGCAAGTACCTACTATCCCTAAACGCTATTTATTAAAGAGATGGTCAATTGATGCAAGTTATCGAGCTGTGGGCACAACATCTGTAACCCAAGGAGATACTAGTCGCGTGAATGGACTGAAGAGGTGGTGCCTAATGTCAACATGGCAGCAACTGATTGAAAAAGTTGGTAATGACGAGATTCTCTTCAAGAAGATGACTGATTTTTGTACGGAGCTTGCTGTAGAAGTTGAAAAGAAGGAGAAGGAGATTGTCTCTCCGCAGAGTGACTTGGTAATAGTTGGTAGCCAAGTGCAGTCAAACATTGGTCCTAGTCAAATACCTCAGTCAAACATTGGTCCTAGTCAAATACCTCAGTCAAACATTGGTCTCAGTCAAATACCTCAGTCAAACATTGATTCCAGTCAAATACCTGGGTTTACAATTCATGACCCCGAAGTTGTAAGGACGAAAGGCAGGCCGAAGCGCGCAACGCGTCATGTATTTGGCATAGAGGCCACTCAAGCACAAAAACAGCAACGCCAGTGCAAAAAATGTGGGGAATATGGACATTACAGAACAAGTTGTCCAAAAAGGGCTAAGGTGAAACAAAATATGGTTATTACTCTTGTCATTTTATTATGCTTCGCATTTTTTTCTTATTTGTTTAAATATCTACTACTGTGCTTGCTAACAGGTGGGTGGAAATGAGAACAAGCTGTGAATATAGGTAGCTGGAAATTTCAATGGAGAAACTAAAGGTGGAGAAGCATCACATTTGAGGTAAGTGTTATTATTCTTCAAATTACTGTCAATTCTAATCGGGGTAGTTCTCTTTCATAACTGCTAATTTTTTTTTGCCTCTGGTGTTCCAGGATTCATGTATCAGGTTGCAGACTAGTGGTTGCAAAGAATTAGTGATCATTTGTCAAGGGAGACTTTTTTTTTTTGAGATGGTTTTGTCAACGGACACTTGGTTATTGTTGTGAACTTCGTTATTGTTTGGTAAACCGGGGTGAATTTATCTTTCCATTTTTCTATTATCAAACATAGCAGGTTATTAGACAGATCCACTGTAGTTTCTGCAATCTTGACAGGTCAGTTCAAAGTTTTGGTTTGCTATATGAACTGCTAATTTTGCATTTTTGATGAATAATTTATAAGAAAATTTGGTTGGGTGAATTTTTTACAGGATGGATGCACATATTTTTCTGAATTTGATGGTAGTGACCCTAAATTAGGCGTACAAAATAAAGTGGGGGCCACTTGCTTAATGATCCAAACCATCTATTTCTTGGGCTTTGCTAGGGATGGGAAATGGAGATAAATTCCCCTTTTACTGGATGATTTTAACACTCCAATAGGGATGGGTTTTGCTCAGTCGCCCATCAGATTTTGATCATTGAGTCATACTTTCCTCGTTATTTTTTCTTAGAAAATATGCACATCCATCATATAAGAATCAGCCCATATTTGGCTATCATGATTTTTTTTCCATGCAATATTAGTTCCACCCAAATGGTGAAGCAGGGCATGAGAAAGACAAGAGGGTATGTGTGAGAAGTGAGTAAACACCAAACAAAAACAAAAAAACTATACTCAAAATTTTCCTTTTTTTTTTTGGCCTCTTCTCACAGTCCAGTCATGCCCTTTCAAGTCTCTTCTTCTCTCACCCTCCTAGTCCCTCTCTGGCCCCTTGATTAAATAATATTCCATGGATAAAAAAATCATTGTTGCTAAACATTGCCTCAGTGGGATGAAAGTGGGGCATCAGGTGGACGGTATAGATTGATCTAGATTGCGGAGATTGGTCTTATATCATATAAGTATCCATTATTCTCCAATCATGATAACAGATGCTAATATGCAAAATATTTCTAAAAGCTCTTACATTTTTTAACACATGACAAAGATGCCTTGAGCTAACCTCACTCAATTTTTACTCACTTCATGATAGCATCCCTTTAAATTCACTATAATCATATCATTTTCCTATAAATCATGGAAAGAAAAATTTTCCCAAGAAAAAATATTTTCCTACCCCAAACACCAACAAACATACTCCACTACACTAGATACATCTCTCTCTCTCTCTCTCTCTCTCTCTCTCTCTCTCCACTTTGACCCATTGTCATGTAGCCTATGGTCAAGCAATCTAAACCGATAATATTAAGAAATTAAACGTGAACCTTGAGTAATACAATCAGAGTTTGATGTCACTTAATACAATTACTTGATACTACTACTACTTACCTAACGGTAGAACCATACAAAAGGATACTACTACTACTCACCTAAAGGTAGAAAGACACATGAAAAACACAAACAAAAACCCCATAATTACAAACATAAACCCCATCATTACAAACCCTTTAAACATGTTAAATTCATTCTTTCGCATGGTATTCGCATTCTCGAGTGTTGTTACACGGTCTTCGATCACTCTATTTTCGTCAATACCATCTCGTCGATTGTAAATCCTTGGGTAAGTGGGTGACTCAGTACCGTCGAAATCAAGGTCAGCCCATTCGAAATATTCACACGTGTAGCCCTGCATGTCGTTTCCAACACTAAAATTTATACATGTTAAGAATTAAATAGATAAAAACTACCAAATAAAATACTCACTTTCATTCCAGCGCATTTGTAATATGGCCGCCCTCTATTGTTGTTTGTGTTACTGCGAGTAATTTTGCGAACTGCCATCTCTTTACAATCACATTCTGCTGGTCGCATGCCCCGTGAATTAGCACTGTAGTTGCTTGAGGATGCCATTTAATACGCTTCTCTAAATAGAATATACAGTCGTAAGTAAACTTTAAACTCTCCACCTTTAAACCCCCTCGAAGTGACTGATGGAATAAGTAGCATTTACTTTGTTGCATATCGTTTGAGAATATGAACTGTTGAGAACAAAAATTGCTGATGAAAAGAGTGGAGGGAGAATAGATGATCCACCCACAAGCAACTAGAATGGGCGCCGCTCATAATCACAATCTTCGCCTTCATTAACTGATTCCCATTGTGGGTAGGCCACGACCCAAAAATCTTCTACAAAAGATGATTCTAGCCACCAATTTCCTTCTATGCAAGAACTTCATGTCAAAAATGTTCGTATACAAATGAACTTTATGTCACAAAAAAACATTAGAAGTTGAAAGACATTCAGAGAACCCATCAATTAGTTTTGGACAATTAGTTTTGGACTCACAATTGGTTCTCGAAATCTGAAGCAAACAGGGCATAACCAATCTAAGAACATCACCATTGGTTCTTGCATATCTTTTGTTAATAAAGTGAAGAATGCAATTAACAAAACAAAGGGAGTCTGATATCATTTCACAAACACATTCACAATAATCATCTTATGAGCAAAAATTCACTGTTACTCATAAGATTGAAAAATTCTGCCTATGCCATTAAAAAAAACAGAAAAAAACTCATAAGATTGAACAACTGAAGCCATATTTGAAATACTCAATAGATTGTAACATTTAGAAATATACTACCAGTGCCAAAGCATTTGTAACATCTAGAAGATGAAGCCCTCTTTTCCAGGGAGAAAAAACCCTCTTTATTTTAGAAAATTTACAACTATTTGAGCTTGTATGTTGGTTCCTGTTTGCGTTACCATATTTGGAATGACTTGCCATTGGCAAAATTACTGGAAATCTCATTATTGAGAAACCAGCTATGGAATATGCTTTTCACCTTCACAAAAATTACTGGAAATCTCATTAGCGATATGAGCTCTTGACATGGTAAAAATTAAACAGCCCTCTTTTTTCAGCAAAATCTAGAAGATGAAGCCCTCTTTTTCCAGGGAGAAAAAACCCTCTTTCTTATGTAAAAATTAAACCCTTTTTCAGAGAGAGAAAATCGAAAAAAACCAGATTAAAGGAGGCATATACACTATTTTGCCCAAATCTAAAACAAAAAGAAAATCTTCATGTAAACCCTATTTAACGAAAATAACTTCATTTAGGGCTACTAAAAAAGAAAAAAGAAGAAGAGATACACAGCAGATGAAGAAAGAAACGCAACTGGTAATGGGGTTTAGGGTCTTCCTCCGCCGTCGAGAAGCTCCGCCGGATGGAAGAGAGGCCGGAGGAGAGAGAGAGAGAGAGAGAGAGAGAGAGAGAGAGAGAGAGAGAGAGGTTTAGGATTTTTTGTTTTGCCCAAAATTCCCAACCGAGAGATTGTAGGAGAAGGGGTTTTTTTTTTTTTTCGAGGGTACGTCCAAGACGCACCCTCCATAACGCCGCTCCTCTTTTTTTAAATCACGCGATTGGGCCCACCTTTTGCAGCCAATAAGAAGCTCTCTCTTTCTTCAAGCGTACCTACTCAGATGCGCTTCAAGTGTATACTCTTCTTCCTCATATATATATATGTATATATATACATATATATATATATATTATATACAGGAATGGATACTAAGAATTTTTTTTTCATGTCTTTCAAAAATTTAACAGTGTGACGAGTGCACTTTGACGACTTTTGGGGCAGTCAACCCCAGCTTATGTATTATAATTCCCATGTTGTCCTTTCTTGTCTGTTTCCTTTGTCTCTCTCTTATGCTTTTATTCTCCACTTACATCGGAAATTCCAGAATGTCCATCTACTCCCCTTGTGCCACCTGCGACATGGGCAAAAAACATGGCTGCTTATCTCGAGCACAAATCGACAGCTCTCTCTCTCTCTCTCTCTCTCTCTCTCTCTCTCTTTTCTCCTGAAGCTTCTCAACCTCTCACTAAACCTCTCCAAAACCCGTCTCCCTTCCCACTTCTAAACCCTATTCGGCTATTCTCTCCATTTTTTGTCTGCAGTTTTAGAGCCACCACTGCCACCGCCAAGCTTTTCTCCCATTTCTTTCCCTTTTCTGGGCTGGGACTGTATTTCTTATTTTTTTTTTATCAGTCAATTTTATTCTTGAATTGAGGAGCCATCGAGGACCAGTCGATTTGCTTATGCCTCAACCTGACTCGGCTTCATTTGGAAGCCTCCCATTTTTGGCATTCACCTCCACTCTGACCTTTCACCTTACATTTGCTATTATTGAAACTAGTGGGAGAAAAATAAAATCTCTGATTTTTCTTCATAAGAGTCCTCTTGGCTACCATTTTTGGAAGAATTGGAATAATTTTCAATGACCTTCATGCCCTGTTTGGATTGCATGAATTTTAGGGAAAAGTTTGGAGAGGAAACTATTCGTAAGTGTAGACACCCAATTTTGTCAAGGATGTATTAGTGATAGGTGACGCGAGGAAGAACTGTAAGCCCAAGGGTCTACTCTCCTATCTTGTTTTGATAATTCTAAACATAATTGATTATGTTCTTGAATACTAATCAATTTGCCTTGAAGTGTTGTGTTAAGAAAGGATTAATCATTGAAGGAACCAACACACCACATGGTCATGCTTGAAGATGTACCACACAAGAGTCAAAGGAGCTAAGTGGAGCTCACATTATCTCTCAAGCAAGCATACACAAAATAGAAGACCAATTGAAGACCAAGGCTAAAGAGAAGTTGAGAGTTACCTAGATTTCATTGTACATCTTTTTCTCTTTAGATTTCTAAGTCAAAGCAAGGTTTTCAAAATAATTTCCAAAACCACTTAAGAACTTAAATGGTTAAGTAAATGGTTATGTGGTGGACCAAATGTTGGGACCCTCATAACATTCCAAATTATCTTAGGAATTGAGTTCCAAAAGCCCAAAATCAAATAGCAACAAAAATATAAAGAGTCTGCTGATTTTAGGCTTCTCGGAACTCCGAGATTTTTCTCGGAGCTCCGAGCTTTGAAGTCCGAGAGTTCCCTCGAAACTCCGAGAAATGGTCCAGTAGTATTTTCCAACTTCTGGCAATTTTCAGAAATTTTTTCGGAACTCCGAGAAATGGTCCAGTAGAATTTTTCTTCTTTTGGCCGTTCTTTCGGAACTCCGAGAATTTGTCTCGGAACTTCGAGAATTTCTCGGAGCTCCGAGAATGGTTCTCGGAACTTCGAGAACATCGCGACAGCTCAAATAGAGCCGCCGTTGGTTTTTAAATTAAAAATTATTTTTTGATCATTACACCCCCAAACGGTCATATTTTGTCAAGAGGCTATAAAAACACATTCAAGAGGATTATTTCTCTCTCTTGAATATTTGGAAAAACCTCCTTAAGCATTCAAACAACTTGCAACTCATTTTAGCTTAAGAATTTGTTTTTCTCTGCAAACTTGCCTTGCACTTGCAAATCTTTTGAGTTTGAATTTAGGGCTTTCATTTGCATCCTATTGTGGAGAAGCATTCAAGGGGACTACATCGTGCATCAAGATTTCAAGAGAAGACAAGCAATTCATCTTCTATTTATTATATAGGTGGCTAGGGCATCCTATTTTAATACCCTAGGGAGTATCGCTTAGAACTTGGCGAAGAAGGAGAGTCAGTGTAAAGGTGTCAAGGGCATCCTCATTTAATACCCCTTGGAAGTGTAATTGCCTCGAAGCCGGGCATCGTGGAGGTCTCACATAGTGGAAATCGTTAAGGACGATCTTAAGAAGAGTGGAGTAGGGCTTTGCCCGAACCACTATACATCGGTGTGTTCCTTCCTTGTCTTGCACATTTCATTTTTGTTTTGGTTTGGCATTTCATTTTATTTTGATCTTATTTGAACTAACCAAAATCTAATCAAGAGAAGAAAAATCAAATTAGGTTTAATACTTTAATTTAAAAAGGTATAAATTAGTGTTAAAACCAATTCAGCCCCCCTCTTGTTAATTTCAATTGGTATCAGAGCCTCGTCTCTACTTTGTTTTAAAACCCTAACCGGTCTAGAGAAAAGATTCTAAAAAATGGCAAACTACCCTCAACACCATGAAGGATACTCAAACACTAGGCCACCTTATTTTGATGGAACCAACTATGGATTTTGGAAAACCAAAATGAAAATCTTTTTAACCCAAGATTACCAAATGTGGAGAGCCATTCATAATGGATATACATTGCCCACTAGAGATCTAAATGATTGGACCGAAGCCGAACAACAAGCCTCAAACTACAATGCTAAAGCCATGAATTCCCTAATTTGTGCTTTGTCACCCGGAGAATTCAATAGAGTTTCAAATTTGAATTCGGCAAAGGAAATTTGGGACACCTTAGAAGTTACACATGAGGGAACTAACCAAGTTAAGGAATCTAAAATGAATCATATATTTAGGCAATATGAACTTTTTCAAATGACACCCGATGAAATAATTGCCGACATGTACACTAGATTCACTAACCTAGTAAATGGACTAAGGGGACTTGGAAAATAATTTTCAAATAGAGATTTAGTGACCAAAATCCTTAGATCCCTACCTTTATCATGGGAATCCAAAACCTCCACAATCACCGAAGCCAAGGACATGAACACATTAAACCTAGATGAACTTATAGGGTCCTTGATAACCCATGAGATGATTTTCAAAACAAAAGCACCCGAAATTGAAAATAAAATTGAAAAAGGAAAATGTGTTGCTTTTGCTTGCAATTTAGGTGATGATGAAGAGGCAAAGGAAGACATGGAAGATGATGTATCCCTTCTTGCAAAGGAATATGGGAGGCATGAGAAATAGAAGAACCAATCCTCCATTCAAGAAGAAAGAAGAGCTCGGTGACGGATCATCTCATCCCCGATGCTACGGATGCAAGAAACTTGGACACATTCGCCTGGATTGTCCACTTGACAATGAGCCTACTTCAAACAATCGTTTCAAGAGAAGAGAAGGCAGGAAATGAATGACCGCTACATGGGATGAGGACAATGAAAGTGAAGGTGAACCAAATGATGGAGAAGATCGCTTGATAGCAAAAAATATTTGCTTCATGGCCTCAACAAATGACAATCAAGAGGTAAGTACTTTAAATGATGTTATTATTTTAAAAGAAGTTTTTGATTCCTTGCAAAATGCACATGATGAACTTGAAATTGAATTTGATAAAAATGCATCACTTGAAAATTCTCTTTCTAACATGACAAAAGAATTTGGTTGGTTAAAGAAAGATCATGAGTTTTTAGATGATGAAAATGAAAAATATAAAGTTGAAATTCATGATTTAAATGCTACCATCAAGATTTTAAATGAAAATCGACAAGAACTATCTATTGAAAACAACAAACTAAAGCATGAAAATAGTAAACCATCTCATGAATATGATGAGTTAAAGAAACTTTTTGAAAGATTTGAACATGGTTCACTAAAATTTGATAGGCTTGTTGATATTCAAAGATTGTCACATGATAAAAGTGGACTTGGACAAAAATAGAATACTACATTGTCAAACTATAAAATTAATTTATAAAGGCTTCTTCTAGTGGTACTAAAACGTGCTTTTATTGTGGTCTAGAAGGACATTATAAGGTTGCTTGCATGTATGCTAAACAGGATAAAATCAAATTGAACTCTAAAGTAAAAATAAATGAACTTAGCAAGATTAGGAAGATTTGGGTACTTAAGGGATCTCATTTACCTATTCATATGTAGGTGTGCCTTAAAATCCATAACAAGAAGAACACATGGTACCTTAATAGTGGATGCTCTAGACACATGACTGGAGACCTCACTCAATTTGCATCCCTATCAGTCAAGGATGGTGGAGATGTTACCTTTGGAGATGATAAGAAAGGAAAAGTCAAAGGAGAAGACACCATAGGTAACTCTACCTCTCCCATACATGATGTAGTTTATGTTGATGGCTTATCTCATAATCTTATTAGCATTAGTCAATTGTGTGACAATGGTTTTGAAGTGATCTTCAACCCCGACAAATGCATTGTTAAAAATAAGATAGATGGAAAAGTGTAATTCATAGGTTCTAGAGACAATAACATTTACACTATTGGACTAGATGATCCTAGACTCCAAAATGTGACTTGTTTTAATGCCATTAGTGAAGATTCTTGGTTATGGCATAGGAGGTTGGGTCATGCCGGAATGGATCTCATTTCAACCCTCTCATCAAAAGACATTGTTAGAGGATTGCCTAAGTTCAAGTACACAAAAGATTACATTTGTAGAACTTGTCAATTAGGCAAACAATTAAAGAGCTCATTTGCCCCTAAAAATGTGATCTCAACCACTTACCCCTTGCAACTACTTCATATGGATCTTTTTGGACCAATGAAGACAAGTAGCCTAGGTGGAAAGAGGTAAGTGTTTGTCATTGTAGATGACTTCTCACGATTTACATGGGTCATATTTTTAGCACATAAAGATGAAACCTATGAAAATTTTCTTAAGTTATGTAATCAAGTCCAAAATGAGAAAGGTATTGTCATATCTTACATTAGGAGTGACCATGGAACGGAATTTGAAAATGTACACTTTGACACTTACTGTAATGAACATGGCATCAAACACAACTTTTCGGCACCTAGGACACCTCAACAAAATGGGGTTGTAGAAAGAAAGAACCGAACCCTCCAAGAAATGGCTAGAACCATGTTACATGAAAATGATCTCCCTAGATACTTTTGGGCGGAGGCGGTTAGCACCGCTTGCTATATTATAAATAGGGTATATATGAGACCAATTTATAAGAAAACACCTTATGAGCTTTGAAAAAACTTGAAACCAAATATAAGCTACTTTAAAGTGTTTGGTTGTAAATGCTACATCTTGAACATTAAAGATAACTTACACAAATTTGATAAGAAGTCGGATGATGGCATATTCTTAGGGTATTCTACACATAGCAAGGCATATAGAGTATTTATAGAAGAACCCTAGTTGTAGAAGAATCCATGCATGTTACATTTGATGAGAGAGAGCCAACACCTCAAGAAATGCCACATGATGAGGATGAACCTATTGAACATCTCTTACCTAAGACAAATGCTCCTCCCCATGCATCTACAAGTAATACATTACCTAGTGAGGAAGTTGAGAGTGTAGATGATTACTTAGGGATAAGAGAATATTGGTAGATCATCCTGAATCCCAAATCGTAGGTGATGCCACATCGCCGGTAAGAACTAGATCATACTATCGAAGTGTGAGTAACAACTTGGCGTTCCTATCCGAATTAGAACCTAAGTCCATCAAAGAAGAAGAAAATGATGAATATTGGTTGATGGCTATGCAAGAAGAGTTAAGTCAATTCGAAAGGAACAAGGTGTGGAGGTTAATGCCTAGGCCTAGTGATCATCCAGTCATTGGCACAAGATGGGTGTATAGAAACAAAATGGATGAAAATGGAATTATCACTTGAAATAAAGCTAGGCTTGTAGCCCAAGGGTACAATCAGGAGGAAGGAATAGACTATGATGAGACATTTGCTTCGGTTGCCCGTATGGAAGCTATTAGGATACTCTTGGCATATGCATCTCATAAAGGATTTAAACTATATCAAATGGATGTCAAAAGTGCCTTCCTAAATGGCTATATCCAAGAGGAAGTGTATGTTGAGCAACCTCCAGGTTTTGAAGACTACAAACATCCAAATCATGTTTTCAAGCTTGATAAGGCTTTATATGGATTGAAGCAAGCTCCTAGAGCTTGGTATGAGAGGCTTTGCACCTTCCTAGTGGAAAAAGGTTTTGAGATGGGAAAGGTGGATAAAACATTATTTATCAAAAGAGAAAATCAAGATATCCTCATTGTCCAGATTTATGTAGATGACACCATCTGTGGCTCAACTAATCAAAAAATGTGTGATGAATTTGCAACTCTAATGAAAAATGAATTTGAAATGAGCATGATGAGTGAGTTAACCTACTTCTTAGGACTCCAAATCAAACAATACCAAAATGGGATATTTATAAATCAAGAAAAATATACAAAGGAGTTATTAAAGAAGTATGGTATGGATAGCAGTAAGACATCAAGAATCCCCATGAGTACAACTGCTAAATTAGAAAAGGATGAATTTGGCAAATCTGTGGACCAAAAGATGTATAGGGGTATGATAGGTAGCCTACTCTATTTGACAGCCAGCAGACCAGATATTATGTTTACTGTCTGTCTCTGTGCTCGATTTCAATCGGATCCAAAGGAGTCTCATCTATCGGTAGTCAAGAAGATCTTCAAGTACTTAAGAGGAACCCAAAGTCTGGGACTATGGTATGAAAGATCTACTGCCTTTACTCTCATTGGATATTCAGATGCAGACTTTGTTGGATGTAGAGTAGATAGAAAAAGCACTAGTGGGACTTGTCAATTCTTGAGCAAATCACTTGTTTCATGGTTTAGCAAGAAATAAAATTCAGTAGCTCTATCCACAACAGAAGCAGAATATGTGGCAGCTGGAGCTTGCTGTGCACAAGTCCTATGGATGAAAAGCACATTGATGGACTATGAAATTAAAATGGAAAATATTCTCATCCAATGTGACAATACTAGTGCTATAAACTTGACAAAGAACCCCATACAACACTCTAGAACCAAACATATTGAGATTAGGCACCACTTCATTAGAGATCACTCAAAAAAGGGGATATTTGCTTAAAATATATCAACATTGAGGAACAATTGGCTGATATCTTTACAAAACCCCTTAGTGATAATAGAATATGTTATATCCGAAGTGCCTTGAACATTTGGAGTGCGGATCAAGTCAAAGAAATTGCCAGATAAATACTTTGTGCCTTTCACCAGCTTATCTATAAAGTATATATATATATATATATATATATATATATATATATATATATCATCCTGTTTGGTAGTATCTGCATGAATGAGATGTCAAATATTAATCTTAAAAATCACTCAATTGGTACTCTTAGCCTTCTTAGTTCTCTAAGATGGAGAGGTACCTTCACCTTAATTAAAATACCTAACAATTTGACAATATGTCAACATCTCGACCATGAACAGGTATATGTGCATTACTTGGCTACATATTTTATACCATAAGCATTGATTTAGGGGGAGTACCTAACTCAATCTTCATCAACTCCTAACTGATATACATTTTAGTTTGCCCTTTCTGTCGATGACAAAAGGGGGAGAAGTTTGAAATTGATTATCTATTCACTTGCCTATATGCACTATATGCTTTTAATTGTTACTGTTTATCATTGTGCATATATTGAGGAGGAGTTCCTACATTCACTTGCCTATCATGTCACTCCACACACACCTCATAATTAATTTTGTTTGTCATCATAAAAAAGGGGGAGATTGTAAGCCCAAGGGTCTACTCTCCTTTCTTGTTTTGATGATTCTAAACATAATTGATTATGTTCTTGAATACTAATCAATTTGCCTTGAAGTGTTGTGTTAAGATAGGATTAATCATTGAAGGAACCAACACACCACATGGTCATGCTTGAAGATGTACCACACAAGAGTCAAATGAGCTAAGTGGAGCTCACATTATCTCTCAAGCAAGCATATACAAAATGGAAGACCAATTGAAGACCAAGGATAAAGAGAAGTTAAGAGTTACCTAGATTTCATTGTACATTTTTTCTCTTTAGATTCTAAGTCAAGGCAAGGTTTTCAAAATAATTTCCAAAACCACTTGAGAACTTAAATGGTTAAGTGAATGGTTATGTGGTGGACCAACATGTTGGGACCCTCATAACATTCCAAATTATCTTAGGAATTGAGTTCCAAAAGCCCAAAATCAAATAGCAACAAAAATATAAAGAGTCTGCTGATTTTAGGCTTCTCGGAAATCCAAGATTTTTCTCGGAGCTCCGAGCTCGGAACTCCGAGAGATGGTCCTGTAGTATTTTCCAACTTCTGGCAATTTTCTCGGAACTCCTAGAAATGGTCAAGTAGAATTTTTCTTCTTCTGGCCGTTCTCTCGGAACTCCGAGAATTTGTCTCGGAACTTCAAGAACGTCGCGACAGCTCAAAATAGAGCCGTTGGTTTTTAAATTAAAAATTGGTTTTTGATCATTACACCCCCAAACGGTCATATTTTGTCAAGAGGCTATAAAAACACATTCAAGAGGATTATTTCTCTCTCTTGAATATTTGGAAAAATCTCCTTAAGCATTCAAACAACTTGCAACTCATTTTAGCTTAAGAATTTGTTTTTCTCTCCAAACTTGCCTTGTACTTGCAAATCTTTTGAGTTTGGATTTAGGGCTTTCATTTGCATCCTATTGTGGAGAAGCATTCAAGGGGACTACATCGTGCATCAAGCTTTCAAGAGAAGCCAAGCAATTCATCTTCTATTTATTGTAAAGGTGGCAAGGGCATCCTATTTTAATACCCTAGGGAGTATCGCTTAGAACTCGGCGAAGAAGGAGAGTCGGTGTAAAGGTGTCAAGGGCATCCTCATTTAATACCCCTTGGAAGTGTAATCGCCTCGGAGACGGGCATCGTGGAGGTCTCACATAGTGGAAATCCTTAAGGACGATCTTAAGAAGAGTGGAGTAGGCTTTGCCCGAACCACTATACATCGGTGTGTTCCTTCCTTGTCTTGCACATTTCATTTTTGTTTTGGTTTGCCATTTCATTTTATTTTGATCTTATTTGAACTAACCAAAATCTAATCAAGAGAAGAAAAATCAAATTAGGTTTAATACTTAAATTTAAAAAGGTATAAATTAGTGTTAAAACCAATTCACCCCCCCTCTTGTTAATTTCAAGAACCTTATGACGAGTTCCGGAGCACCAGTCGTGTTTCTCTCAATCTCTCTTTAGGGTTCCTAACGATATTTTCTATCACCAAAAGCCTGTTTTAACACAACACCCACCCTTTTCGGCAAACTAAAAGCCTGTCTACACAGCACCCGTTTTTTACGGCATAAACCGGTAAGTTCGTCTGCACACGGCACTCCCAATCAATAGGTTAACCTAGGGTCTGAAACTCTCTTTAGCACCCAAAGGACACCCTCTCTCTCTCTCTCGAAAGCACCCAATTTTCTGGGTCATTAGAAATCCCTGAACATAAGGAATCCAATGAACCTGACCGAGTGCAAATCGGAGTCCAATCGAAAGAGATATGGACGAACGAACGTATCGATAAGAGATAAAAACCACCTCCACCATAAGCCTGTTTAAACATAGGAAATGCTTTTTTTAGCGAACCCAAAGCCTGTCTACATAGCGCCCGCTATTTACAGCATAAACCGGTAAGCCCGTCTGCACACGGCATTCCCAATCGGTAGGTTAAATTTGGGGCCGAAACTCTCTTTTGGCACCCAAATAACACCATGTCTCTCGGAAGCACTCGATATCTGGTTCATTAGAAAGCCCTGAACACAAGGAATCTAACGGACCTGATCAGGTGCGAATCGGAGTCCAATCTGAAGAGATATGGACGACCGAAAGTACCGATAAAAGACGAAAACACTACAAAACAAAATAGAGAAGAGACGAACTATCGCGGTGTGGACCCCGATCCAAGAGAGAGGTGGGGGACGAGCCCCCAGCGCCATCTGGATCATCCAGGTGTGAAGGAGAGCTCTACCAAGGAACTCTCGAAACAGATGCCACCATCATAGCATAGCACGAGTGGAGACAAACTAAGATGTACCTAAAACAAACTCAGAGTCGCCATCCATGGATAGGCCATGGAACCCCAAAAATAAATATACTCTGTATACCCTGGATAACTAGAAATATATATGGGCTTGTGCCTGATTACGAATGAAGAAGGTCCGAAGAGCACCCCCAATTCGTCCGAGTGCAAGCACTTGGTCTCTTATGCCATTTATTATTAACCTTGAAGAGTCTTAGGCGAAAATCATGTAAAATAGGAAAAAATATCCCCGAGTGGACGTCTACCTAAACATGCATGACCCGAGGATAAAATAATAAGCATGTGTGGTACCCGATCCCGCGAGAGGGGTGGGGCGCGAGCCGCCGCGCTCTCTCTCTTGGTCTCCCGTACCCACGCGATTGGCGTGTGCATTTTAATGTTGATTTGAATTAATCTTTCCTGTGAACTTGGGATCACTAAGGCAATCCGAATTCCACATGAAAGAGACTGACAGAGTCGCCACCTAGATGTGGGATCTAGGACCCGAAATTAACCAGAAATCTAGACTCGCTACCTGGTTACGAGAATGGAAGGTATGGGGAGTTATCCGCCACATGCACCATTCCTGCCCGATAATCGGTCTTCGATTCCAAAAGCTAACTCTTTTAAATTTATTTTAAATGGCTCATTCAACTCTATGTTAATGTGCGAACTAAGTGACATGCATCCTATGATCTAATTTCAATGAGAATCCTAAATGTGTATCTTGATTTATTAATTTGTCTGGATTCAATCTAAGTGAAAGTTCTCCTAGAATTCTAATTTCATGGAAAGTCCTAAGTGATTTGATTAAGTATTTACAAGAAAATTAATATACAAAACACCACAATTTGTTGTGGTGCCGACTCGCGGGTGGTATGCCGTCAGACATCCAAGCTGCCTACGTACCCAAGCCTCACTGGGATCAGAGTCGACGTAGTTCGGTGCACCTAAGCTAAGCTACATATGCCTAACTCAACTAGGACACCGACTTAGACGGATTTGACTGTTTCAACAGTTTTAAGAGGAATTATTTAATTCAAGTTGAGGATTTTATTATCTTAGGATTTCATCTAAGATGCTATATGATTCTTATCTGAATGCAAGTTGTCCCTTAGACTAATGCAGGTTTTGCCTACATCCTAGTTTACTAGGCTTGTCCTAGGGAAAGATCGGGTGACTAGTGTAACTAGACCTATGGTACGGTTGCTATTCATAGCAAGCGTCCGTGATGAGGCTGGACTCCTAACTCTAGGACTCCCTAAAACCTAGGACACGGCACGACACCAGTGTTCCTAAATTGGGCTCTAATGGTTCTTAGATTGGAAACCATAATCCAATGGTTCCGAAAGACACAAGATAAATCGATTTAAGTTCTCGAGGTTAGTGAAAAAAAGGATGGAAGAGATGATGAAATAGTGTGAGGGAATGAGAAAGATAGAGAAAGGTGCGACTGAACTTGGGAGTGCCAAATTGCCTACGTACCCCGCGATGGGGATCAAGCCACACGTAGTTCCGAACAGATTTTCCTAACTACACTCTAATGACTAGAGATTTTTGAGATTTTTGATTTTTCAGATGTTTTTGATTTTTTTTCGACACAAGAGGACAAAATCCTATCATCACAAGTGGAGGACAGACTCCTGATATCCCGCAAAGGTTGGACAGCATCCTATGCTTTGCGGGGGGGGAATGAACAGAATAACAACTCTGCGAGGGTTGGACAGCATCCTATACCTTGCAGGAGTGAATAAAATCACGTGATTGGATGAGGGGATGAACAGAATCCCAACCCCTATGATGATAGGACAGACCCCTGAAAGACTGAATGACTGACTCCTATGCTGAAGACTGACTCTGAAAGATGGAAGGACGGAATCCTAAACTCTCTATGACAGACTCTAGAAAAAAAGAAGAAATCCACAGAAACGGGCCCCACACAAACGGGTCCCACATCAGCGGGCCCCACATAAACGGGTCCCACACACAGCGGGCCCCACACACAGCGGGTCCCACATCAGCGGGCCCCACGCCAGCGGGCCCCCCACATCAGCGGGCCCCACACATCAGCGGGCCCCACACATCAGCGGGCCCCACGCAAGCGGGCCCCACACAAAAGCAGGTCCCACACAAGCAGGTCCTACATAAACAGGCCCCACATCAGCGGGCCCCACACACAGCGGGTCCCACACACAGCGGGCCCCACACATCAGCGGGCCCCACACATCAGCGGGCCCCACGCCAGCGGGCCCCACACAAAAGCGGGTCCCACACAAGCGGGTCCTACATAAACGGCCCCCACATCAGCGGGTCCCACACAAGCGTAAACGGGTCCCACACAAACGGGCCCCCATAACTAGAAATATCAAAATCTCAGAAAATCCAGCGAAGACTTCCTTTCACAGTAGTTTTTCTCTTATTATTATTATTATTTTTTATTTTTATTTTTTTTAACCAAATTGTTAGGAACATCCATTAAAACAACGAAACCAGATTCCTAATCAAATCTACTCAAATACAATCAACTGAAACATAAACTTTGTATATATAAAAAAAATCACACAGGAAAAGCTAACATCCAGAGAAAACATGATTTAAATTTCCAGTTCTAAGCATAAGCATTGAAAATAAAATGAGAAGAATTATGAAGGAAAATACCTTCTTTTAGTCAATTCTAGCTATGCTTTGGTCCAATCTACTCTGGTTCTTCCTCGATCAACAGTAAGAGAATAGGTTTGCAGTAAATTGAGGAGATCGCGACGGATTACAAAGATCGGAGAAGACGATCGGAGCTAAGGTTTGGATCGGAAATGAATCGGAGATGGATCGGAGAAGTATCAGAGAAGGATCTCAGATCGGAGCTTAGATCGGAAAAAATGAATCTCAGATTTGCAGAAAAGGCCGGAGGAAAATGGGGGAAGACGATCAGAGCACGGCCGGAGAAAATGGAAGCCGTAGGATTGGAGGTGTAGAGGTTGCCGGAGAAGGCGGTGGTGGCGGCCGGTGAGGGAAGAGGAGATGAAGGTTGGATCTCCGGCGGATTTGCCGGAGATGATGAGCTCTCTCCCTCTGCAATTCTCTCTTTCTCTCCCTCTTTCTTTTTTTCTTTTTTTTTTCCTTGGTCTTTCCCTCTTTCATTTCCACTGTCGTTTTTTCTCTTTCCCTCTGGTTCTCGTTCTCCTTCCCTTTTTCTTTTTTTTTTTTTTTGGTCTTTGCCGAGAGAGAGCTTGAGTGGGGAGACCATCATGAGAGAAGAACTCATGATGAGTTTGTCCCCCTCATGTCCCCCTCCCATTTCCCATTTTTTTTGTAAAATAATAAATAAAAAAATAAAAAATAATTTTCAAATGGCATTGGATGCCATGCGAAAACCAAAACCACTCATTACGCTCACTTTAAAAACAAAGAAAATGATGACTGTCCATATTCTCTCTTTGACCACATAAGTGGGTCCCACAACAGCGGGCCCCACACAAGCGGGTCCCACACCAGCGGGCCCCACACAAGCGGGTCCCACACCAGCGGGCCCCACACAAACGGGTCCCACACCAGCGGGCCCCACAAAAACGGGTCCCACATCAGCGGGCCCCACACAAACGGGTCCCACACCAGCGGGCCCTACATTCTCTTTTGCTCGGATTTTTCTGAATAATCATTCTCAACATTTAGCGGGAAAATGCGAAACACGACGGAAACAACCAAAAATATTTAGAAATGTAACAAACGCGGGAAGGAAAGACATTGGAAAACCGATGGAAAAACCCTAATTTATTTATCGATTAAGGCAGAGCAAAATGGGGGTGTCTACAGATGCCCCTCTTTGGTAGAGATGACGTAGTCATTGAATACCAAAGTCAAAATGACAGAACCATTTTGCGTAGCTTTAATCGACAAAAGACTCTACACAAAACGGAACCTAGACGCAAACATTTACTACCTAATGCAAGACCCAAAACGAAGTCCTAGAATTGGAATGCAATAAAAAAAAATCCCGCTGCGGTGCCGCTCGACATCCCATTTATATGATGTTCAAAGAGAAGAGACCATTTTTGAATGGACTCAGAATGAAATACCGTATTTTTACGGCTTCCAAGAAAATGAGACATCACATTTGTATGATACTCAAAGAGAGTAAGAGACCATAGTTGTATGGACTCGAAGAGAATGGAATATCGTATTTTTACGGAGTTCCAAGGAAATGAGGTATCATATTTGTATGATGCTCAAAGAGAATAAGAGAACATTTTTGAATGGACTCAAAAGGGAATGGAATACCGTATTTTTACGAAGTTCCAAGGAAATGAGGTATCATATTTGTATGATGCTCAAAGAGAATAAGAGAACATTTTTTAATGGACTCAGAAGAGAATGGAATACCGTATTTTTACGGAGTTCCAAAGAAATGAGGTATCATATTTGTATGATGCTCAAAGAGAATAAGAGAACATTTTTTAACGGACTCAAAAGAGAATGGAATACCGTATTTTTACGGAGTTCCAAAGAAATGAGGTATCATATTTGTATGATGCTCAAAGAGAATAAGAGAACATTTTTGAATGGACTCAGAAGAGAATGGAATACCGTATTTTTATGGAGTTCCAAAGAAATGAGGTATCATATTTGTATGATGCTCAAAGAGAATAAGAGAACATTTTTGAATGGACTCAGAAGAGAATGGAATACCGTATTTTTACGGAGTTCCAAGGAAATGAGACATCATAGTTGTATGATGTTCAAAGGAGATAAGAGACCATAGTTGTATGGACTCGAAGAGAATGAAATACCATATTTGTACGGATTCCAAGGAAATGAGACATCATAGTTGTATGATGTTCAAAGGGGATAAGAGACCATGAAATACCGTATTTGTACGGATTTCAAGGGAATGAGACATCATAGTTGTATGATGTTCAAAGGGGATAAGAGACCATAGTTGTATGGACTCGAAGAGAATGAAAATACCGTATTTGTACGGATTCCAAGGGAATGAGACATCATAGTTGTATGATGTTCAAAGGGGATAAGAGACCATAGTTGTATGGACTCGAAGAGAATGAAATACCGTATGAGACATCATAGTTGTATGATGTTCAAAGGGGATAAGAGACCATAGTTGTATGGACTCGAAGAGAATGAAATACCGTATTTGTACGGCTTCCAAGGAAATGAGACATCATAGTTGTATGATGTTCAAAGAGGATAAGAGACCATAGTTGTATGGACTCAAAGAAAAGAGGCACCGTTCTCAAACGGGCTTGAAGAATTTAGAGATTTTTCATGAGCTTGAATTTGACGTAGGAAAGGATTTTTTTTTTTTTGAATTGGGGATTGGATTTGATGATTTTTTTTTATTATTATTTTTTTAATTTTATTTTTGGGAAATGAGACACCATAGTTGTATGATGTTCAAAGGGGATAAGAGACCATAGTTGTATGGACTCGAAGAGAATGAAATACCGTATTTGTACGGATTCCAAGGGAATGAGACATCATAGTTGTATGATATTCAAAGGGGATAAGAGACCATAGTCGTATGGACTCGGAGAGAATGAAATACCGTATTTGTACGGATTCCAAGGAAATGAGACATCACATTTGTGTGATGGTCAAAGGGGATAAGAGACCATAGTTGTATGGACTCGGAGAGAATGAAATACCGTATTTGTACGGATTCTAAGGGAATGAGACATCATAGTTGTATGATGTTCAAAGGGGATAGGAGACCATAGTCGTATGGACTCGGAGAGAATGAAATACCGTATTTGTACGGATTCCAAGGGAATGAGACATCATAGTTGCATGATGTTCAAAGAGGATAAGAGACCATAGTTGTATGGACTCGGAGAGAATGAAATACCGTATTTGTACGGATTCCAAGGAAATGAGACCATAGTTGTATGGACTCGGAGAGAATGAAATACCGTATTTGTACGAATTCCAAGGGAATGAGACATCATAGTTGTATGATGTTCAAAGGGGATAGGAGACCATAGTTGTATGGAATCGAAGAGAATGAAATACCGTATTTGTACGGATTCCAAGGGAATGAGACATCATAGTTGTATGATGTTCAAAGAGGATAAGAGACCATAGTTGTATGAACTCGGAGAGAATGAAATCTCGTATTTGTACGGATTCCAAGGAAATGAGACATCATAGTTGTATGATGTTCAAAAGGGGATATGAGACCATAGTTGTATGGACTCGGAGAAAAGAGGCACCGTTCTCAAACGGGCTCGAAGAATTTAGAGATTTTTCATGAGCTTGAATTTGACGTAGAATTGGATTAGATGAATTTTGGATTTGTTTTTTTTTTTTGAATTTTGGATTTTTTTTTTTAAAAAAACTCAATGAAATCGAGGATATTATAGATCGTGCCCAGTAAAGATATTGGAAACCAAGACTTTGGTAAATGATGAGACGACCAACCTTATGAACGAAGAACCATTAGTAACAAGAATGGATTATGAACACTTTTATGAAACTTCAACAAGATTTTTCTCAAAGAGACTGCTTGTCTTGTCTTCTAGGGATTTTGATAACTGAAACCTTGAACAAGACATTTGAGATTGGTAATTTAGAACAACGGCTCTCTTGGATATTAACATGGCTTGACAGGTGTTTAGATAAACATTTCTTGACCAGGATAACTAACTGGAAGGAAATTCTGAATTTTAATGGTTCATCTTTCTGAGAAATTGGCTCAACCACCATTGCATCTGAGGTTCTTCCAAGCTTAAGGTGCCTTCCTGGGGTATGATCTTTTTACGGAAGCTGGGCTTTTTGATGTTTCTACTTCTGAACTCTTCTGAGTTGATCTTCTTTGAAATGTAGCTGTTTGACTAGATTCTCGAACCCTTTCAGGTATAATTGCAGGGAGCTGCCTAGGCCGGGCCTCCTTCACCAAGACAGTTACATCATTTGGACATAGGAACGACGATTGACTCTTTCTAAAGAGAAAACTTAGATGAAAGGCACTACTCAAAGGATTGAGCAGCCCTGAAGGAGTGAACTTAGAATGACAAAGATTGACTAACTACACTGACAGACACAGTAATGCTTCTGACTTAGTTAACGTTTTATTTGGTAAGTCTATCCTTTCGAGGAATGCTTTTTTTTTAAATCGTAAACACTGGACTTCTTCCTTGAAACAGTAATGCCTCAAGAATTTAATTACGACCCCTAAGATTGCTTAGCTTCAATGCACCCAGTTTTGAGGATGTCACTTGAATTTGCTTGAACTTCAGTTGATCTTCAGTCTTGATACCGGCTGTAGCCTTCTTATACTGATTCTCTTACCGTGACCAAGTCACCTCTTCGGGGTTTTTAACTTGGCGGACCGTGCTAGCCTTAACTTTTGCCTGAACCACCTTTCTAGGTTTTTGATCCAGCAGGCTATCTCCTTAGCTTCTGCCTAAGCCGCCCTTTCGGGTTTTCAACTTAGCAGGGGAATGATCTTAAATTTTGCCTAGACCGCCCTTTCAGGTTTTCAGTCTAGCAGATCTTCAAACTCCGCTCTTTTTCTTATTCATCATTTTTTTTTTATTGTGTCTCGGGATCTAGCTCATTAGTTCTGAACACCAGAAGGACTTTTATAGGTAGGATAGGGCTTTTCAAAGAATGGCTTAAGGCTCAACAAAGATTTCGACCGAACCTGTGAACAGGTCGCCTACATATCCCAAGGTAGGAATCAGGTCGTGTGTAGTTCAGGGCGAATGCCCCTAGTTTGAAGATAAATTGTTTGAAGGTTAATTGATTTTTTCCTTTTTTTTTTCTTTCTTTCTGGAATAATTGACCTCTCTTCTACTGGAACTTGTCCCTCTTTTTTTTTTTGAAATGATTGAATTTCTTTTCCTTTTTGAATCGACCGAACTCGGTTCAACCGAGTTGCCTACGTACCCCAGTATAGGGATCAGGTCTCGCGTAGTTTGGGGAAATGCCCCTGGTTTGATGGGTTTTCAAGAAAATTTTATTCAGGCTCGAAGGGTTTGCAAACCGGTATTCTTTTGACATTGGTTCTGATTTTGGGATTTATTCGGCCAAAGGGGGCCTTCCGATGTTCAGATTGGCTAGAGTCCGTCTGGTACTGATTATTTTTTTCTTTTTTGTTTTGTTTTGTTTTTTTTTTTTACGGAGTTTGACGGCATTTCCAGGTAAGAGATAATGGATCTTCTTCTTCCAAGATTCTAAAGTGTGCTTTCGACTTTCAGAGAGCGAAACTTGTTCTTTGACATCCTCCATCTATGGATTCGTTCTGATGATCACTTTTCAATGCTTGCTCTTGAACTTCTTATCTTGAATTTGTTGGCTTTATGTTATGAATTTGAGAACCAAGGTCATTAATTGGAAATATGAAAGTTGTTTCCACTCTATGCCCCTTGTATAGCATATATCTTCTCACTTTCTTCATTTTCTTTGAGCTTTCCAACTATGTCTTGCCCCTGGTATCGGTTGTAGCTTTTCTAGACAATCATCTTATTCTTGAAATAATTTTATCAATTCTTCACACTCTTCAGAGGGTAATGTATTTTCAATCGGCATTTACTGAATCAAAGTTTCAGTGCCAGCGTTTACCACTTCAATTTCATTTTTGAAAAGCTGGGATTGGCGCTCCTCCTCTTGTTCAAGTAATTGCTGTGACTCAAGTGGAGTTTCGTCAATTTTGTCCTCATTTGAGGAGGGAGTCTTATTTTAAGATCAGAAGCACACTTAAGAAACAAACACAAGTGAATTATTGGACACGACCTATTCTGAACATGCTCAGGATTCACAACTCTAAATAAAAAAGAGAGATGATTTGCCTGGACTAGGCATTGACCTTGAAATGTAAGACCGGACTCAACAATTGTACTGACCATGATGACTGATTCGCATAGGGGAATGCCCCTAGTTCAAGGATTATGATAGTGAACTCTGAAGGACTTAGCAAAATATTCTTGAAAAAGGTTGCCCTTAGAGTAAGAAAGGACTAAGGGTACAAGTAAGATTGGATCATCTGGACCAGGCATGATCAGATCATGAGATTGCATAATCGAAAGATTGTGAGATTCTGCTCCTGCCAGTTAGGGGATGGCATGAAGATACGATCGAATTGTATGACAGAAGAATGAAAGACGCACGATCAAGAGATTAGATGAGATAGCATAAGATTGCTTTCAACGGATAGATCATGAATGACTAATCCTATGAGATCTTTGAAAATGATGGGATTTATATCCTAACCCCAAAGGGAAAGTTTTTAATCTTCACACATTTTAACAGTGTTACCTGAGGGAATCAACCCTAATCCTAGTCTAGCGGAGTGGAGAGAGGATCTCGACTCATGACTTTGTTCGTGTATCTAAGGACCGATCGTAGCCATTGGAAGATGGACTACGGCCTAATCTAGACACAAATAGGTAGGATATCCTAAACTAGGCTCACACACGTGATGCACATGTGTTCGTATACTACATGCATGTGTGGGTTAATCTAGGGGTAAGGCCAAGAGTTCCCTTAGCGCGAATCCATGTTCGATATACTGTACCAGTGTCCGGCGTATCAGTACGTGAACAAGAGATCCGTTTACGTACCATAAAGGTACTAGGCTAAGGGTGGAATGCTTCTCTAGCACAGAGGCACCAGGTGATGAAATCCCAGTCAACCATGCTAGATAACACTCCGGGTTCCTAAAATAGGATGTGTGTGCACGTGAGATGCAAGGGTTTAGATGCAAGTGATGTAAGTGTATGCAATATGTTTGCGCAATCTACGATGCCTTAAGGTTTTGTTAGATTAAGTTCAAGTAAAATGTGATGAGAAAATAAAACAAGACAAAGTAATCTATCAAGTATAGAGTTTTTATGAGCCAGTTAAATTAAATTCAAATGAATTATCTTTTGAAATTTTAATGAAGTTAGGTGATCCCCAGCAGAGTCGCCAGACTGTGGTACCCGATCCCGCGAGAGGGGTGGGGCGCGAGCCGCCGCGCTCTCTCTCTTGGTCTCCCGTACCCACGCGATTGGCGTGTGCATTTTAATGTTGATTTGAATTAATCTTTCCTGTGAACTTGGGATCACTAAGGCAATCCGAATTCCACATGAAAGAGACTGACAGAGTCGCCACCTAGATGTGGGATCTAGGACCCGAAATTAACCAGAAATCTAGACTCGCTACCTGGTTACGAGAATGGAAGGTATGGGGAGTTATCCGCCACATGCACCATTCCTGCCCGATAATCGGTCTTCGATTCCAAAAGCTAACTCTTTTAAATTTATTTTAAATGGCTCATTCAACTCTATGTTAATGTGCGAACTAAGTGACATGCATCCTATGATCTAATTTCAATGAGAATCCTAAATGTGTATCTTGATTTATTAATTTGTCTGGATTCAATCTAAGTGAAAGTTCTCCTAGAATTCTAATTTCATGGAAAGTCCTAAGTGATTTGATTAAGTATTTACAAGAAAATTAATATACAAAACACCACAATTTGTTGTGGTGCCGACTCGCGGGTGGTATGCCGTCAGACATCCAAGCTGCCTACGTACCCAAGCCTCACTGGGATCAGAGTCGACGTAGTTCGGTGCACCTAAGCTAAGCTACATATGCCTAACTCAACTAGGACACCGACTTAGACGGATTTGACTGTTTCAACAGTTTTAAGAGGAATTATTTAATTCAAGTTGAGGATTTTATTATCTTAGGATTTCATCTAAGATGCTATATGATTCTTATCTGAATGCAAGTTGTCCCTTAGACTAATGCAGGTTTTGCCTACATCCTAGTTTACTAGGCTTGTCCTAGGGAAAGATCGGGTGACTAGTGTAACTAGACCTATGGTACGGTTGCTATTCATAGCAAGCGTCCGTGATGAGGCTGGACTCCTAACTCTAGGACTCCCTAAAACCTAGGACACGGCACGACACCAGTGTTCCTAAATTGGGCTCTAATGGTTCTTAGATTGGAAACCATAATCCAATGGTTCCGAAAGACACAAGATAAATCGATTTAAGTTCTCGAGGTTAGTGAAAAAAAGGATGGAAGAGATGATGAAATAGTGTGAGGGAATGAGAAAGATAGAGAAAGGTGCGACTGAACTTGGGAGTGCCAAATTGCCTACGTACCCCGCGATGGGGATCAAGCCACACGTAGTTCCGAACAGATTTTCCTAACTACACTCTAATGACTAGAGATTTTTGAGATTTTTGATTTTTCAGATGTTTTTGATTTTTTTTCGACACAAGAGGACAAAATCCTATCATCACAAGTGGAGGACAGACTCCTGATATCCCGCAAAGGTTGGACAGCATCCTATGCTTTGCGGGGGGGGAATGAACAGAATAACAACTCTGCGAGGGTTGGACAGCATCCTATACCTTGCAGGAGTGAATAAAATCACGTGATTGGATGAGGGGATGAACAGAATCCCAACCCCTATGATGATAGGACAGACCCCTGAAAGACTGAATGACTGACTCCTATGCTGAAGACTGACTCTGAAAGATGGAAGGACGGAATCCTAAACTCTCTATGACAGACTCTAGAAAAAAAGAAGAAATCCACAGAAACGGGCCCCACACAAACGGGTCCCACATCAGCGGGCCCCACATAAACGGGTCCCACACACAGCGGGCCCCACACACAGCGGGTCCCACATCAGCGGGCCCCACGCCAGCGGGCCCCCCACATCAGCGGGCCCCACACATCAGCGGGCCCCACACATCAGCGGGCCCCACGCAAGCGGGCCCCACACAAAAGCAGGTCCCACACAAGCAGGTCCTACATAAACAGGCCCCACATCAGCGGGCCCCACACACAGCGGGTCCCACACACAGCGGGCCCCACACATCAGCGGGCCCCACACATCAGCGGGCCCCACGCCAGCGGGCCCCACACAAAAGCGGGTCCCACACAAGCGGGTCCTACATAAACGGCCCCCACATCAGCGGGTCCCACACAAGCGTAAACGGGTCCCACACAAACGGGCCCCCATAACTAGAAATATCAAAATCTCAGAAAATCCAGCGAAGACTTCCTTTCACAGTAGTTTTTCTCTTATTATTATTATTATTTTTTATTTTTATTTTTTTTAACCAAATTGTTAGGAACATCCATTAAAACAACGAAACCAGATTCCTAATCAAATCTACTCAAATACAATCAACTGAAACATAAACTTTGTATATATAAAAAAAATCACACAGGAAAAGCTAACATCCAGAGAAAACATGATTTAAATTTCCAGTTCTAAGCATAAGCATTGAAAATAAAATGAGAAGAATTATGAAGGAAAATACCTTCTTTTAGTCAATTCTAGCTATGCTTTGGTCCAATCTACTCTGGTTCTTCCTCGATCAACAGTAAGAGAATAGGTTTGCAGTAAATTGAGGAGATCGCGACGGATTACAAAGATCGGAGAAGACGATCGGAGCTAAGGTTTGGATCGGAAATGAATCGGAGATGGATCGGAGAAGTATCAGAGAAGGATCTCAGATCGGAGCTTAGATCGGAAAAAATGAATCTCAGATTTGCAGAAAAGGCCGGAGGAAAATGGGGGAAGACGATCAGAGCACGGCCGGAGAAAATGGAAGCCGTAGGATTGGAGGTGTAGAGGTTGCCGGAGAAGGCGGTGGTGGCGGCCGGTGAGGGAAGAGGAGATGAAGGTTGGATCTCCGGCGGATTTGCCGGAGATGATGAGCTCTCTCCCTCTGCAATTCTCTCTTTCTCTCCCTCTTTCTTTTTTTCTTTTTTTTTTCCTTGGTCTTTCCCTCTTTCATTTCCACTGTCGTTTTTTCTCTTTCCCTCTGGTTCTCGTTCTCCTTCCCTTTTTCTTTTTTTTTTTTTTTGGTCTTTGCCGAGAGAGAGCTTGAGTGGGGAGACCATCATGAGAGAAGAACTCATGATGAGTTTGTCCCCCTCATGTCCCCCTCCCATTTCCCATTTTTTTTGTAAAATAATAAATAAAAAAATAAAAAATAATTTTCAAATGGCATTGGATGCCATGCGAAAACCAAAACCACTCATTACGCTCACTTTAAAAACAAAGAAAATGATGACTGTCCATATTCTCTCTTTGACCACATAAGTGGGTCCCACAACAGCGGGCCCCACACAAGCGGGTCCCACACCAGCGGGCCCCACACAAGCGGGTCCCACACCAGCGGGCCCCACACAAACGGGTCCCACACCAGCGGGCCCCACAAAAACGGGTCCCACATCAGCGGGCCCCACACAAACGGGTCCCACACCAGCGGGCCCTACATTCTCTTTTGCTCGGATTTTTCTGAATAATCATTCTCAACATTTAGCGGGAAAATGCGAAACACGACGGAAACAACCAAAAATATTTAGAAATGTAACAAACGCGGGAAGGAAAGACATTGGAAAACCGATGGAAAAACCCTAATTTATTTATCGATTAAGGCAGAGCAAAATGGGGGTGTCTACAGCATGCACAAAATAAATGGAAGGGAAGAAATGTCACTTAATCACAGCTAGGTTATGAGTGACATGCCTAACTGGTGTCTAAGTTCTGGTGGGCAAACACATGCATGCTACAACTAAAGGTATAAGATTTGTACACAAAAGTAAGAAAACACAACAAAACATACAATATGACTCGATACCACACACGACGCAACACAACAAATCCTAATCTCTAAACGATTTCGCCCGATTCTTTGGATGGTCTCGTATTCATCCAAAGCTGCCTACGTATCCCCGCCTCTATGAGAATCAAAGCAACGTAGTTCTTCGCACCTATTCTAAGCTATGATGCCTAAGACATCTAGACCTCTATCCTAGACTCGACCTAAAAGATCGGACTAGTTCTTAAAGCTTCTTGTGCGATTATTTAAATTCCAGTGGATTGTGGATTTTTAAGACACCCTATATGCCCTAACTAAATGCAGGTTAGCCCTAAGATAATGCAGGTGGTTCCTACAACCTATGTGTAACTAGGTTGTGTGTCATAAGGAAAATAATGGGATCATTAACGCATCATAGACCTAGTCATCAGTCGGCGATGTAAATCGCCAACTGACCAGACGGAGGCGTAACAAACTCCTAACTCTAACATAAACACACAACAACCACAACAATCAAACAACATATCAAGGAGAAACTCCTAACTCCAAAACTCTCTATCTAGGACAAACTCCTAACTCTAGAGGAAGATCTTTTTGAAAACAAAGTTTTAAAAGTTATTTGAATGATTTTTGAAAGATTTACAAAGTGTATTTACAAAGTTTGACTGGACTTGGGATAAAGATCCCAAGCTACGTACCTCGTGAAAGAGGATCAAGCCAATGTAGTTCGGAATCGGACTCTCCTAACTACCACTTAAACTTAACACTCCAAATGATTTAAGGCTTTTGATGTTTTCAAATGTTTTTTATGTTTTAAATTTCTGATGTTTTTGAGTTTTCAAATATTTTAGATGTTTTTGGATTTTTAAATGCTTTAGATGTTTTTGGATTTTTTAAAGGTTTTCACCCTTTTGGTCAAAGACCTCAGGGAATACACAAAGCAATACCCTAGGGCTAAACCCTAGGGCTAACAGGGGAAACCCCTAAACCGGGTAAACTAGTGTCAAAGACAAGGAAATAATCTAAGATCCCAAGATAGGTAAACTTTAATAAGATTGAATTAGTCTCTAACAAAGAAGAGCAACGACAACACTAAGGAGAAACTCCTAACTAATAACACTAAAGAAATGAGCAAACAAGTTAAAGACTATCTACTAATACTACCAAAAAGGCGAATGAGTCAAAGACTTTCTAATAATACCACCAAGAGACGAACGAGTCAAAGACTCTTTAATAATACCACCAAAAGGACGAACGAGTCAAAACTCTCTAATAATACCACCTAAAGGACGAATGAGTCCAAGACTCTCTAATATTACCACCGAAAAGACGAATGAGTCAAAGATTCTCTAATAGTACCACCAAAAGGACGAACGAGTCAAAGACTCTCTAATAATACCACTTAAAGGACGAATGTGTCAAAGACTCTCTAATAATACCACCTAAAGGACGAATGAGTCAAAGACTCTCTAATAACGCTACCAAAAATGAGGGGGTGTTAATGAAACTAAGCAAGTCTGCTAGACACAAAGGCGGGCTCCAAGTATCCCTATCACCGCCCTTCTAATAATAAGTAGATTCAAGGCAACTAAGAAGACTAAGTTAGTCTTCTACTTATGAGGGTGCTCCACAAATGAGGCTAGGCAAGCCTCCTAAAATGGTGAACTCTATGAATGAGACAAAGCCTGTCTCCTATGGGTTTGACTTTTCTGCTGAGACATAGCTTGTCTCCCTAAGAGGATGGGCTTTATTGTATGAGACATAGCTTGTCTCCTAAAATCGTGTTACTTTGTTTATGTGAGACATAGGTTGTCTTCCTAAGGGTAGGCTCTAAATGAGGCTTGTCTCCAAAGGAGAACTGCCTAATGAGACAAAGTATGTCTTCTAGTGTAACTCACTAATGAGACCACAATGGTCTCCTACATGGAAGGCTCTAGATAACTCTTTCGTTGTCCTTGCAATGATAAATGGCTCTAATTTCTACAGGTGTCTAAAAAGGGTAAATGCTACTAGGACTTAGTAAATGCTACTAGGACTTAGTAAGTCCCATAAAATTGATGGGCTTGGGCTAACGCCTTCATCGCCTTTGCAATGAATATGCAACTAATGCTCAAAAGTACCTAAAAGGCTAGAAACTCTCTACCTAAGAAGATAAAGAAAAAAAAAGATAAAAGAGGAAACTTACCATAACCTAGAGAATACCTCTAAAGATAGGCAAACTCAAAGAATTCAATGAAGAGAAAGGTATCCTTTTATGCTTCCATTTACTCACGTTAAATGATAATATGATATCAAAGAATTCAGTAAATGTGACCATAACTTGGAATAATCCTCACACCTAAATTAAAGTTTCCAAGAGCATTATAACATTTGTACTTTCACATCAATATAACTGGTGAGGATCATCACTTTCTTTATGAAAAATAAATCAGAAACATCATCTGGTATTAACAACTACAAATGATCCATTACCTTTCTCATTATCTATATGAACCTCATAATTCAATATAGCAACACAGAATTAAAAAAAAAAAAAAACTTAAATCAAACTCACAAGACCTGCTAATGAGAGTATCATTCTAACTAAAATTAATGACTATGTTTCCAAAGAAAATCATTCCTAAACTCCAAACCAAAGTGAAGTCGATACAGTCACATTGGCAACTCATTTCAACAGACAGTTGTTCATATCAGAGAAATAAAGAATTAATTGGATATACCGGTTAAGCCAATTTCAATATGATTATTTAGTCATTGGAGTATCATTGCCCAAAGACAAGGATTGTGATACTCCTATGTCCTAGTTATGTGTCAAATCTTGCAACACTATAGACCTGAGGATTTTGGAGGAAATATTAAAAATCATTTACTAAGGGTACATATATTTGCAATCATGATATCATTCAACACACAACAAATCCAATTCTAATAAATACGATATATTTCTAGCATTCATAAGCAAGTGACAACTTTTCTCAAGAAGATATGTACTGTTTAATGTTATTTGAAGTCCAAGCAAAGGAAAAACTAAGCTATTCAGTATCTAATTGCATTCAAACACCATTTGTACTAAAACTTATTCATCATTCATGTTCAGATCAAGTCCACCATCAGTGACCTATTTAAATCTAAAACACTTTGTGTTATGCTTTGAAACCTGAAGTAATTTGCTCGAAGCAACAAAAATAATATCTAAACTATTAGGAACTATCAAACGAATTCATTTGATAACCCTCACATAGAAAAAGATCAGCAAACTAGAGCTGAAGTCGATTCAGTTCAAAATATGAGCTACTTCCAAATTAATTTTACTAGTGAAGTGACTTTCAAAGCAACAGTTTACTTTCATCAAAACATTACCACCAAAATCCTTTAAACTTTAGAAGATATGATACACATATCAAGAATAATATTTCAATTACCAAAATAGTATGATATATTAATAGATATAGCCCAAGCCATTCAAATGTAATCATCACTTTGCTTATTCATACTCTATTGAATATAATCATAAGTTTTAACACAATTCTTAATTATTTATCAAATATTTAAATTCTAGATAGAACTTATACAACTACACACATTTACAACACACTCGCACTTACACTCTCATACATGTACACATATACTAATATACATGTAAATATATAATTGCGAATATGAACCATTAGATGAGATAATTTTCTAATTGTGCAAAACATAAACTAAGCTACAAACAAGCTAGGTTGAATTCACAAAATGTATTGAACCTGAAGTAGAAAATCCTTTAGCAAAATACGAAGAATAAACAAAAATTCCTATCATTCTATCACTATATGCAACATCACATGCGTCCCGAAGAATTTCTCCTAAACAAAGTATTTTTTTCCAATTTATTTGAATAGACTCTGAGCAGCAATAATCGTTTATAGAATAGAATTTTGACAAATTGATCTTAAATTGTCATCAACATTTACTACATGGAAAACATCCCAAACTAGCAGATCAAAGAGATCTTCAGAATTTGCTATTTAAATTTTATCATCTAGCAATTAGCATTTACATTTTCTTTATTTCCTGCAAGTTAATACAACGAATCTAACAAAAACTCATCACAACAATATATATATTTACATTTTCTATATATATATACGCAGATCATGAAACAAGAATGAATTACCATACCTGAAAGTTTCGATTCAAATTTTCACAATCAGCAATGATTATACAATGAATAAAATTAATCACCAGAGGCTTAAATCTCAAATCTCTTCAACGAAGCATAAAAGGAATCACTTAGAACAACTCAAATTCGGGATTTATGAGCTCAGACCTAGAATCTTTTATTTCTTTTTGAGGTAATAGAGACAGAGTTTGAGCTATGGTTTCAGATGCAAATCTATTGGTTTCTATAGAAAGAAATATGAAGATTTTCCCATTATCTCTTTTCGCTCTCACTCTCCCTATTAAGGGCTCTACTAAGGTTTTGCAGAAATGAGATCTCCCACAAATGAAGGCTCTCGATCCTCTTTTATAAGGAAGTGACAAATTTGAACCTTATTTCTCTCAAGACAGAAGGCATTTTTGTGAGTGAATTACAGAAATTACATTCTAGAATAATTATAAACTGGTATGAAGACCGTACAGATGACCAAAATTAGGCTCGATTACTTTTAAATATATCTTTTAAAAAACAAATATTATATAGCATTATTGATTTCAAACAGAGTGATGAGCATGATGAAAATTGCCATTAATTGAAACCAAAAATCTTGAACGAACTCAAAATTCTCATCACAAAGGGTAAATCAAAGCTTTGACTCACAACAAACACCTTTTATCATTTTAAAAAACTGAAAGATCTAAAAATATTCAAGTATAAAGGAGGGATCATATCAAAATATCATTGAAATTAACTCAAATAACATCATCAGAGACAATCAATACTTCAAACAAAACAAATTAAGAACTAAAAATCTTATAGAACATGCCAAAACAGCAGATACCAACATTATCTTCTATTTAATCTCATAAGTAAAAAAGAAAAGAAAAATACCTTTGATTCTACCAATTCTGAAGGGTTTTCTCTTCCTCTTCAAATTAGAATAGTAAAAATTCCAGATCTAGCAAATATTTCCGAAATTGTAGAGATTACCAGTGCTCAAATTCCTCTGGACTAAGGTATAGGGCTCAGATCTTGAGTTCCAAAGAGATTCCAGCTAAAATGAGATGGAAGATGAAGTTAGGGAAAATGATCGGAGCAAGTGCTTATAGAAGAGAATTTTGCTCCAGATCTTAGGGTTTCTAGCTTGAATTTTTGATAAGGGAACTCAAATGTATGGTTTCTGAAATGCTAAGAGGAAGAATCTGCTAGGTCAAATGCTTGACGATGAACGAAGGTAAAATAGGGTTTAGAAATTAAAAAAAAACTGAAGAAATAAAGATCTGATGAAGTAAAAGGGATTAGAGATAAAGAAAATGAAGATTAGCTGCAGATTGTGCTTGCCCGAGATGGCAATCCGGCCAGAGTTCCGTCGGAATCTCGTCGTTGAAGACGATCTCTCTCTCACTGTCTCAAAGATCTGTTTTGTGTGAAAAAATGAGAATCCCCCATTTTCTCGTTGATTTTTGTTTTTTTTATACAAAGAAACCATGACCGATATTGGCACTACCCATTTGATGAAGCGCGCGGAAAATAATAAGGCACGCCCACCATTTTTGTCCTATTCGGCCGTGGCGCTCCCTTCACAGGATAAATTCACCCCCTTTCTGGATTTGAACTACACTTCTATCCCAGCATTGTTCGCTACAAAAACTAGCTTGGATTTTGACAAAATTTTACGGGGAGCTTGGTGGGACCCTAAGCTAGCTTGGAGTGAAACTTGGGGCTCTAAAACACTAGTTTACTAGGACTACTAACCAAATAACACTATTAGGGGTACGGTCAAAATAGGGTGTCTACAGATGCCCTTCTTTGGCAGAACGTGCTTGACATGCGAATGCCAAAGTTGAACAGACAACACATTTTGATCGACCCGAAAATAAAGCAAAGCAAATTTTTGAGTTTTTGGTTTTAAAACGGTATTCACAAGGGTAAAGCAAGTATTCACAAGGGTAAAGCAATAAAGTGACTCCTAATAAGGCTCTAATACTGCAAGCAATAAGGAGATAGTCTCTCACTGACTCTAGACATAGCAACTATAACCTCTCAAAGAGATGGCCTCTCTCTAATACTCCTGACTCAACTATCTACACCAGTTAACAAAGACTTATGAACAATTACAAAACACAAACACACATTTTTGCTTTTTTTTTAGAATCCTTTCAAAAACCACAGTGTAACTTGTCTAAGACAAACACAAATCAAAACACTCAAAGAGTTTTTCCTTTTTTGGAAACCTTCAATTTTTTTTATAGAAACCATATTGTAACTTGTCTAAGACAAGTACAACTCCAAACACTCAAAGAGATTTTTTTTATTTCTGTCAAATAGGCTAAGGACCACTGTATTGAAACCCATTCAAAACAAATTCAAAACCAAGCATTCAAAGAATTTTTTTTATCTTGTCGATCAGTCCAAAACTTACTCGACCACTTATTAGGGTACTCGAATATTTGAGCCAAACTCAAACATCTAATACCGAGGCAAAACTAAGTCTCACCGGGCGATAGCTATACAGATCATTGTTGAAAATACATCTGTTTAACTATCCGTGTAACTCTGACTCCTCTCTTTCAAGGTAGCGAATCACTCCGGATTACGCGGTTTTGTTAAACAGTTCCACATAAACCTAGATTCGTATGTCCTGCTAAACAGTCCCACACAAACCTCTTCGCAAATACGCATGACTCCTAACTCGTTAGGAAGTTGCACATTGCGGAACGATGATTAGGCAAGCCACTACTTGACATTACACTACTAATCTTCTGGGTATTAAATACCCGGGCGAAGGAAGAAAAAGCCAATCCGTGTAACACAGGATCAGTGATTTTTCCCCTATTAAAACCTTTCAAAATGATAGAAGAAAAGACCAAACCGTGTAACACAGGTTCAATGATTCCCCCTATTAAAACCTTTCAAAATGATCGAACAAGAGACCAAACCGTGTAACACAGGTTCGGTGATTTCGCCCTATTGAAACCTTTCAAAATGATCGAAGAAAAGACCAAACCGTGTAACACAAGTTCGGTGATTCCCCCTATTAAAACCTTTCAAAAAGATCAAACCGTGTAACACAGGTTTGGTAATTCCCCCTATTAAAACCTTTCAAAAAGACCAAACCGTATAACACAGGTTCGGTAATTTCTTACTCTGTCAAACTTTTCAAAAAAAAAAGATTGAAGAAACAACCAGATAGTGCAACACTAAATCCGATAATTTCTTATTCTATTAAAACACTCTTCAAAACACTTGAAGAAAAGACCAGACCGTGCAACACAGATTCTGGTTATTTTCTCATTCTATTAAACCCTTTTTCCAAAATTTGAAGAAAATACCAGGCCGTGCAACACAGGTTCTGGTAATTTCTTACTATGTTAAAACTTCTTTTTCAAAACAAATAAAGGACCAGACCGTGTAGCACGAAATCCAGTAATTTTTTTCTTAAAATTTTTTAAAACAACGAAAAAAATGCCAGACCATGGAACACGGAATCTGTCAATTCCTATCCTTATTAAAATCCTTCAAAACAACAGAAGAAAATGCTAGATCGTGGAACACGGAATCTATCAATTTCTATTCTTATTAAAATATTTTAAAACAACAGGAGAAAAGGCCAGACCGTGGAACACGAAATCTGTCAATTTCTATCCTTATTATAACCGTCAAAATATATGGAAACTAAGAAACTCAAAATGACTGAAAGAAGAGATCAACTCTTAATGATTTCACTGATGAACCAGTCATCTCTTTGCAAAGAGTAACTGAAATGCATGATTTTGGTCAAAGACCGGACTCTAGTAATCTTGAAAGAATTGTAGAGTGCCAACCCCTTTTCAAAGATCCAGAGCATTCTACTGAAGTTTAAAGATTACTAGAGTAGATTCTAGACTCCGCTGGGATAAGGATTTTTCAAAGAAATTCAACTCTAAAGGAAAACAACTTGACTAAGAAGCTCAATACAAAGAGTGTTCAAACTTCTCTAGTCTCAATTTGATGAGAATATCTATCTTAAGTATCAATGATTACTTGACATCTTTTATGACGTAAGTCATAAAAGATGCCCCTAGTATAATTACTTCCATGGCAAAATTCATTAAAGAGCAACACAAGAAAAACAGGCCAAAGGCTTTTATTAATGCACACTTGGGATTACAACAGATTCTTCTCATAAACACTTGGATTTACAAGGCTTTTCATAGGTACAAGAAACTTATTCTATTCAAAATTTTCTTTCATCTCTGCCATCTGCAGATGCTACAAATGGGCTTAAGAACCTAGTGCCTTCTGAAATCTGTTCTGTTTCACACTGTCCACAGGAGTCACAAATTCTCTGCTTCTCTGAATTCTTTTTATCACCCCGGCATTGAGGGAACTTTAACTGAACAGGAATTGGAAACTGTCCTTGACTCGACATAGAACAAACTTTGACAAATACAAATGAGGACACTGATAGAAACTTGACTCAAACACTAAGAGAGACTGAAATCTGCTTTTTAATCTGATAAACATTTTAAAATGGTTAAAAGTCTACCACTCTTAGAGTTCTTTGAATACCATGTTTAAAGATATTTCAACCTCTTTTCAGGATCTTTGTCAAGGTTATTATCCCTTTAGATTTCTTAGTTTCGATTTCCCAAACTCAAAGAGTAACAAAGAAGTTCTGTTGGCGCTTACTCAGACATTAAAGAAAGAGCCAAAGGGAAAACAAAAGTTCAACTAGATTTCAGAAAGCTCTGTCCTCCATGAAGTCCCTGCCATGAGCAAATCGCCCTTTTGGGTTTTTGATTTAGCGGACCGCATGCCTTAATTTTTGCTTGGACAGTCTGCCCATGCAGATTTTTCATCCAGCAGGCTTAGCACCCTGATTTTTGCCTAAACTGCCCTTTCGGATTTTCAGCTTAGCGGGTGAATGACCCTAACTTTTTCCTAGACTGCCCTTGCGAGTTTTCAGTGTAGCGGGTCTAAGACTCCATCTTTTTTTCTTTATTTTTTCTATTTCTCTACAAACCTAGGCCTAAATACACCAGAAGGACTTTTAGGTAGGCTTAGGTAAAGGCTAAACTCCAATGTGTTTGCATGTAATTAAACCGAATCTGGACCCTCCAGACTGCCTACGTATCCCTGAAGAAATGGGAATTAGGTTTGCGTAGTTCACCCACTTGGGTTTCAAGAATTGTTGGTTTCAAAATGTTACGAAAGATGTGACTGAACCTGAATTGATCAGGCTACCTACGTACAATGTAGAAAGGGATCAGGTCATAACGTATCTCAAACCACTTTGTTTTTTACTAAAAAAAAATGCCCCTAGTTTGGGTTTATCAAAGAAAACAAGTTTTTTTTATATTGGCCCAAAGGGTTTGGAAACGGTTTTAAAACACGCAGGTTATTGGCTCAAAGCTCTAATCGATCAAAAATTGCCTTTTGGTGTACTTAAGCGTAATACTTTTTTAATTGATCCAGGTTTGTAGGTTCATTTAATTTTCTCCATTTTCATCGAGGAGTCTTACGCTTTTCCAGACAGGACTTCATCGACGATATAAGGACCAGACCAGTTTGGCCTGAATTTCCCTCGAGGATCAAATACCGGTGCCCTATAGGACGTCAAAACAAAATCTCGAGGCTTCAAATCTCTGACTCCTACTTTCTTGTTGAAAGCTCTCTCAATTTGTCTTTGATAGCCCTGGATATGGTACAAGGCTCTCAGCATCTTCTCATCTATCATCTGCAGCTCATCATGTCTGGCTCTAGCCCATTCATATTCTAGTAAGTCAGCTTCCATCATCACTCTCAAACAGGAAATTCTCAGTTCAACAGGGAGAACAACTTCCATTCCGTACACTAAAAGAATACGGAGTTACACCTGTTGAAGATCTGATCGATGTCCGATAAGCTCATAAGGCATATGGAAGTTTATTCGACCAATCCTTATAAGTCTCAGTCATCTTACTGATAATAACTTTGATATTCTTGTTCGCTGCCTCTACAGCCCCGTTTGTATGACGTCTGTAAGGAGATGACTTATGATGTCTTATCTTGAACTCTTCACACAGGTGTAAAATCTCTTTTTTGAAATACGACCCATTATCTGAAATCAACTCATGAGGTACTCCGTATCTGCAAATAATATTGGTAAGGATAAACTTCGCAACTGTGTTTGAAGTTATGGAAGCATATGATGCAGCCTCGATCCACTTTGTAAAATAATCGATAGCTACCAAAATGTATTCATGCCCGCTCGAGGATCTTGGATAAACTTTCCAATGATGTCTATTCCCCATACTGAGAATGGCCATGGAGAAGTTAAAGAATGCAACTCTGAAGGAGGAATATGAATGAGATTTGCATAGACTTGACACTTGTGGCACTTCTTCACGAATGCGAAGCAGTCTGCTTCCATTGTCGGCCAATAGAATCCAAGTCTCAAAATCTTTCTAGACAACATTTTTCCATTCATATGAGGTCCACAAACTCCCTCATGGGTCTGCTCAATAAGTTCTGCAGCTTTGTCTTCTTCTACACACAGGAGTTGTATGCCATCAAATGACCTTCTGTACAGTTCTTCACAACAAATAATAAAGTTGGCAGCTAACTTTTGAAGAGTCTTCCTCTCTTTGCTTGAAGCTTCTGGAGGATGTCCTTTGTCTGAAATAAGGTGAAATACAGGTGTGACAATCCAAGAGGGGGGGTGAACCCATTTAATTAGGCACTAATTAGTTTAATTAGGCACTAATTAGTTTAACCCTTGTTCAAATAGGTATATCAATAAACTCTAGAGATTAACTTTCTAATCATGCACATTTAGCTAACCCTTGTTCAAATAGATATTATAATGCAATTTAGGATTTAAACATTTATCTTAAGTGCATTCACTAACCCTTGTTCAATTAAAGCATAAACATAAGTAAGGTTAGAGATTACCAATCACCACACGTGCGAGAGAGAGAGAGAGAGAGAGAGAGAGAGAGAGAGAGAGAGAGAAGAGCAAGTATCCACAAGGCACAAGCTTTATAGTGGTTCGGTCACAACTTGACCTACTCCACTCTTCCAAGTTTACCTCCTTGGGATCTCCACTAAAATGATGAAGCCGTACACCCGACTCCTTCATCTCCAAAGGGAACAAACCCTTGCTTTTCCATTCTCAAGGGCCAAAGCGAAGCCCTTCGCACGAAGCCTTGACAAGGGAGTCAAACCCTTGCACATGATTCACCTTTCTTCACGGGACGAATCAGAGACCCTTTTCTTCACCTTTCTTTACGGGCCGAAGAGGAGACCCTCACATGAAGAACAAATAAAGAGGAAAACTCTCTTGCATCTTAATAGGCGGATTACAACAGTTGATAGCTCACATTCACTCCAAGAATATATAAATATAAAGCCCTATGAAGTTCCTCTTGATAACATGTAGAAATGGAAGATCAAAGAGGTTTTTAGCTTTTGAAATAAAAGGTTGAAGCTTAAAGAGAAATGAGATTTGATCTTTCTCAAATGTTCAAAAGCTAGTAGAGATAGGTTTTAATGATGTATATATAGTGTATTTGAAAATATGACCATTTGGGGTAAAACTGTAAATAAACGGCTTAAAAAAGTCAAGCAGAAAATGCCCCAACGACTAGTTTGCTCGACCGCGGCGATCGACCGGGCTACAGAGGTCGTCCGCCCCTATCGGGCGCCATATTCTATTTTTAAATTTCTTACTGTCGCGGTCGACCGGCCACATGACGGTCACCCGACGAGGGCTTACTGTTTGCTGAAAAAATTTAGCTCAGAAACCTATCACGGTCGACCGACCCACGATGGTCGCTTGCCCTAGACCAAATTGGATTGTTCTGTTTGAAACAGAAACGCATCCGCAGTCGCCCGGCTTAACTCGGTCGACCGGTTCGATAAAATTCGAGATGGCCTGGATTTTCAGGTTCCATCCCGCGGTCGCTCGGATTAGCCCGGTTGACCGGCCCTGAGTGAAATTACATTTTTACTTTAAAATCCAGGGGCTTTTGGGCTATGGTCTTTGGGCTTAACTCCAAGGTTTTCAAACACATTTTTGGATGTGTTGATAGTTTTCAAAGATGTAAAATGTTAAGTATGAAAACCATTTGAAAACCTTTTGAAAGTGCATTTAAACATAAAATCAAGAGGACTCCAAATACATTCTAAAAATAAGAACCTTGAGTCTTCTTGGAATGTCTTGGCTCCTTTGCACTTTCTTGGACTTCTTCAGCTTGTGAGTGAACTGCTTGACCTTGTTTGGCTCTTGTGACTTGTCCTCCAATCTTCAATCTATGTTGAGGTACATGAGGTGTCACCATGGCATGTTCAACTCCAAGCTCCTTCTTGACACTTGCTTAGGAACTTGTGGGATCTTTATGATGAGTTTCTTTACTTGAGCATCTTCAAATGAGGATGACTCCAATGTAGGTACAAGCTCTTGGTTCCTTTGATCCTTGATCCACAAGTCATGTGTTGTGAAGAGTTGTGTAATGGCGATTATGATATGAAATTCCTGTATACAACACAACACCTCAAAGCAACACATCAGTCCATAAATGCTAATCAATTTATTTTGCTAGCATCAAAACAAGAAGGTAAGATGAATGATTAACCCATGAGAACCCTTGCGCTTACATAAGGTTTCTGATATTTGTGTACCAAGGCTTCCCATCTGGACACCTAGCTGAAATCTCTATAGCATTCACATGCGCAGGAGCCCACTGCAGTCTGACAACTAGTGGTTGAACTTCCATTGTAGCAGAAATTTCTAACATCGAGGCCAAAGTAGCCAAAGCATCAGCGAAATGATTTCTGGTCCTTGACAAGTGAGTGAATGTGATGTTCCTGAACTTCTTGACCAGAGATTCCAAATATGTGTTATAAGGGATCAATCTATCTTCTCGAGTTTTCCATTGCCCATTAATCTGGAAAATGATCAAGATAGAATCCCCAAACACATCAATGTCTCGAATCTGCAAAGCTAAGGCTGCCTCTAGTCAGGCAATACAAGCTTCATACTCTGCCATGTTGTTGGTGCACTCAAACTGCAACTTGATAGAGATAAGAATATACTCCTTCCGAGGGGATACAAGCACAGCTCCTACTCCCTGTCCTTGATTATTGACAGCTCCATCAAAGTACATAAGCCACTTAGTACTCAGAGTCTCTTCTTCAATATCCATGATCCCTTCATCTGGAATTTCTGCCTTCAAGAAAGCATTTTCTTCTACAGGAGTGTCAGCCAACTGCTCAGCAATGACCCGCCCTTTTGAAATCCAAGTAGAGACTTGGTTTGGCAACCTAGAGGGGGGGGTGAATAGGATATTTATAAAGCTTTTGCTTTTTGAAAACTTTTACTAATTTCACCTTAGTTTTATCCCTTGGTTAATTAAGTTGAATCAGTTAAACTTAACCAATTTTCATAAATGTATATAAGCTTAAAAACCCTTGTTTAAACAACCAACTTTATTAGGAGATTTAGTGGGCTAATTAGTAATGTAAAGATATTCACGTTGGATGGCAATGCTAACTCACTCAATTCTAAATAATAAGACAAGCACAAATAAGAGAGTGAGAGAGAGAATGAGAAATCGAGAAATACCAATGCAAGCGACACAACGATTTATAGTGGTTCGGCCAACGGCCTACTCCACTCTACTCAAGGTCGACTTGAGGATTTCCACTCGAGAGACCTCCACGACGCCCGGCTCCAAGGCTTTTACACTCCAAGGGAATTAAATGAGGATGCCCTTCCACCTTTACAATGACTCTCCTTCTTCGCCGAGTTCTAAGCGCTTCACCCAAGGGAATTAAAAACAACGAATGCCCTTGCCACCGATTGAATAAAGAAGAAGAAGTATTAGCCTCTTACTAGGCTTGATTACAAGTTGTAGTTCCAAGGATGCTCTCAAAGATAAACAAGTTTAAACCTAACCAATCTCAAGTGGATTTTTCCAAAGTCAAGGCACAATGAAGGATTGGTGAGAGATTAACCCAAAAATGATTAACAAATGGATTTCTAAGGTTTATTAGAGTTGGACAATGTTCCTCTAGTGTTTTGGACCCTTTGAATGGGTGTATATGAAGTCCCAACTCCATGTGACCGTTTGGGGGGCAAAATAGTCAAAACTGGGTCAAATAGTCAACTAGCCGTTGGACCACAACGGCTATATTTTTTTGAACAAAAACATTTCTCGGAGTTCCGAGAATTCAAACAGAACTTTTAATTTTAGAACCTGGATTATTCCTCGGAGCTCCGAGAATGATCTCGGAGTTCCGAGCTCGGAGCTCCGAGAATAATTCTCGGAGTTCCGATACTGGATTTCCAGCAAACAGTATCCCATTTGAAAAATTCATATCTCCTTCGTTTCTCATCAAATATTTATGTTCTTATACTCTACGGATATGAGAAAAATGAGAGCTATCTGTTAAAAATATTTTCAAAAATATTTGAAAATGTTTTAAACAAGTTTTGATAGGATTTAGTTGCTGGTCCAGGTTGCTGCTTCGGAACTCTGTTTTGTTCATTCTTATGCTGAATGTCATATGGGTCCCAACATGTTGGTAAACCACCATGGCCATTCACTTATCCATTTAAGTCCTTAAAGGGTGTGTTAGTCTCTTTGAAAAATATATTTTTAGGGGTTTTAAGATGTGCCTTGATAAGAGAAAATACAAGAGAGATAGGTGATACAATCTACCCTTTTTACCATTCTCTTGAATGAACTCTTGAGGTAGCCATTGCTTGATCCTCTCTTTGAGTGCATGGCTTGCTTTGGGATCTTCAAGGTTGAGCTTCTTTGCTTGACACTTTCCAAGGATGATGCCACCATTTGGTTCAAGCTCCTTTGCAAGTTGTTGATCGACAAGCTTTGGCCTTCATTGATCTTCCTTTGTTTGTTCAATGCTTTGAGAAGGTTGATGATGAGCTTCTCCTTGGTACCTGAAGGTGTGATTGGTCTAAGTATGTTCCGAGCTCTTTTGCCATTGTGTTTGGTTCATCTTCAAGCATAGGCCAACAAGGTGTGTGCTAGTATGATTTGACTTGTGTAGGACCTGTCTAAAGCACAACACTCAAGGCAAATGATCAGTTCATAAATGACTACTCAATTTGCGTTTGTTAATCATCAAAACAAGGTGATTGAATAAACCCATGGGGAACCGTTGGGCTTACACCTTTAATAGATTTCTGAGTGACATAAGTGATGTCGAACTCAGACAGTAACAACAACCACCTTGCAGTCCTTCCTGTATGGGCAGGTTTTTCAAACAAGTATTTTAACGGATCCATCCGTGATAGCAAAAGAACCTTGTTTGTCAGCAAATAATGTCTAAGCCTCTGGGTTGCCCAAACTAATGCTAGACAAGTCTTCTCCAAAACAGTGTACTTTAATTCATACTCTAGCATCTTCTTACTAATGTAGTAGATAGGCTTCTCCCTTTTAGTTTATGGACCTTGCTGAGCAAGCATGCATCCCATCACTGTATCCGTGATAGACAAGTATAACAGCAACGGCTAGCCTGGAATAACATGTGATAAAATAGGAGGTAAAGATAAGCATTGCTTGACTTTTTCAAAGGCCTCCTGACACTGTTCATTCCACTTCTTCGAGGAATTCTTCTTCAACAATTTGAAAATAGGCTCACATGTCATCATCAGATGTGCTATGAACCGTCTCAGATACTGAACTTTTCCAAGGAAACCTCAGATCTGCTTTTCTGTTTTAGGTGGCTCCATCTCTTGGATCGCATTGATCTTTTGTGGATCCACCTCAATTCCTCTTTCACTTATCATAAACCCTAAGAGTTTTTCTGATGTAACACCAAATACACATTTACTCGGGTTTAGGCGAAGCTGTTACTTCGTGATCCGCTCAAAGAACTTTCTTAGGGCAACAGTGTGCTCAGGTCTAGTCTTTCCCTTTATAATCATGTCATCTACATAAACTTCGACCTCTTTATGGATCATATCATGTAGAAGAGTTGTAGCAGCCCTCTGATATGTAGCACCGCCATTTTTCAAACCAAACGGCATCACCCTGTAGCAGTAAGTACCCCACTGAGTAATGAACGTTGTTTTCACCATGTCCTCGGGCGCCATCTTAATATGATTGTAGCTTGAGAACTCATCCATAAAGGATAAAAGAGCACGTCCAGCAGTGTTATCCATCAGGAGATCAATGTTTGGGAGAGGAAAGTCATCTTTAGGACTTGCCCTGTTCAGGTCTCGAAAATTGACACACATTTGAACTTTTTTGTCCTTTTTGGGCACCAGTACTATGTTCGCCAACCACTTCGGCTATTCAACTACTTGTATGAATTTTACATCCAACAACTTTTTAACTTCTTCATAAACTTTCAATTCCCATTCAGTTTTGAGTTTTCAGAGTTTTTGCTTCTTTGGCTTAACATCAGGAATTAAGGGTAAGCGATGCTGAACAATTTATTCACTTAATCCTGGCATCTCATCGTATGACCAAGCAAAAACTTCCTTGAACTCTTTAAGTAGGGTGATTACAGTTTTGAGTTTTTAGAGTTTTTGCTTCTTTGGCTTAGCATAAGGAATTAAGGGTAAGCGATGCTGAACAATTTCTTCACTTAATCCTGGCATGTCATCGTATGACCAACCAAAAACTTCCTTGAACTCTTTAAGTAGGGTGATTAATTCCTCGCGCTCTTCAGGAGATAAATTTTTTCCAATTCGAATCTCCCAAGTCAAGGTTTCGTAACCAATATTCACAGTCTCAATTTCCTCTTCGAGTGGTTTTGCTCGGCGACTCTCCTCCTGTTGAATCATGTGTCTGATTTCAGTGGAGTGTCGTCGGCATTCTCATCAGAGGGGGAGTCTTGATTGTTATTATTAAGATTATCAGATTTTGAAGCAGAAATATTAGAAACAAAAGTAGAGACAAGAATGTACACAGAAGAAGAATCCTTTATTTCATTGAATGTTGAATCAAGTACATCAAATGATAAATTACCCACATCGGACTTTACAATAGACTCTTGAAACACATTTACAGACTCAACAGATATGTTGACACCAACGTCAACTGACTCTGAACTATGTACTAAAAGAATATCTGACTCAACGATAGAAACAACATCTGACTCGATCCCGGTGGAAGAAGAAGACTCGCCATCGACCTTAGGAGACTCGACCTTTATAGTACTTGCATCAAAAGAATCATTAGAATAAATAGACTCCGAATCAGATTCAGAGACTGACACATACTTACAGACAACTGACTCTTTTGAAGGATACAACTGTACTGAAACGTAACCTGAGGTAGGACCTGAGAGGTCCAGTTAGTCAACAGTCCCTCTGCCGGGGTGATTAGGTGAGTGTGATTCAGAATCAAGGCATTTTGATCAATCACAGCAACAATCTGTGACTCCCCTTGAAATAGGGAACTCAGAAGGCTTGGCTCCATGTGTTCTGCCCAATCAACTTCTGACTCAAGTTCTGTGATCTGCATACCTGTCGGCTCATTTTCTAACTCAAGATCGAAGAAAATTTCATAGCCTGGCAACCTTTGTCCTGTATTCTCATCCAGCCAAGTCTCAGCAAAGCCACAGAAGGGAAAATCTGCACCTTCTTTATGAAATCAGCCATTCATTGTTAAATCAATAGGCACCATCGGTAATTCTAATCCTCTTCGATGACATTCTGCCCATTTCAACATCAACTGTTTCATCTCTTTAACTTCTTTCTTTGTGGGTTTGTACCCCAGCCCAAACAGACCATTAAATGTTTTAAACATTGGAAAGTTAGTCAAACCCTAATGATATTTGCCTAACCCGGCACATGGTATGTACCTCTGTCGGTGAATCATCTTGATAACATTCGAATTTGTGCTGGTTAGGAAACAAATTTCCTCATTCATAGCTTCTTCGACAGTGATTGCGGTCACTTCTAGCGAAAACCCAGTCAGACTTACATCTCCGGCTTTTCCCACAGTCAGGTCTTGCGTAATCTGCCCTATTTCAAGGTCTGGGTCTCCCTTCACAGTTATCACTCTGTTCTTACGCATAAACTTCAATTTTGGTGAAGAGTAGACGGGACAACTCCGACCTTGTGCAACCATGGTCGACCAAGTAGCAACAAAAATGAAGCTTTAATATCTAAAACCTGGAACTCTATTTCAAAGTCCTCTCCTCCAATCTGTATCTCAGTGACCAGAGTTCTGATTACATCTCTGCGAGTGCCATTGTACGCCAGAATACCTTGTTCAGATGGGATAAAGTCCTCAGGACCAAACCCAAGGGTTGTCGCAGTACTCAATGGGCAGACATTTAAAGTAGAGCCATTGTCAACCCACACCTCTGGCACCTTCTTCTTATTGCAAATGACGGTGATTTTTAAAGATTTGGTGTGGTCTCGACCCTCAGGAGGCAGATCTTCATCTATGAAAGATAGGGCCTTAGACGCTCTTGCCATCGCAACTAAGCTCACCAGCTCATCAGGAGTGGGGTCAACAAAGACTTGTGCTGCTTTAAGCTCTCGAAGAACTAAATTTCTATGCTTTGATGAGGCCATGAGCAAACCCCATGCTGAGATATTAGCCTGAGTCTTTTTCAGCTGCTTTAACAAGTTCTCATCTTCTTCATCTGTGTTTACCCTATTCTGCCTCTGATTCTCTGCATTTCTCATAACTTCTGCATGATTTTCTATGCTCAACTCCGGAGGTTTGAATACACGCCCACCTCAGGTCATGTGATGCATATCGTCACACTGGTCATCTAATAACAATAGTTTATCTTCTTCCATTCGGACAACATACGTTACTGACTTTCTCTTCTTTGAAATCATCCGCCTTAAGAACATACAGAGTTTTCTTTGTCTTTCCTGCATTGTCAGTCTGAAACACATAAGACTGAGATGAAGACGACTCAGCAAGTTCAACATCATCAAATGAAATTACATAATGCTCCTTCTTTTCTACTACTTCAAGCTCCTTCTCGACAAACTTCATTACATAGGTTTTTTCTGTGGTTATGGCACAAATGAGGGTTGACGGATCAAGCAAAGGTTCATCAGTAAAAATGACATTGGTAGTAGGAGGAGGAATAGCATGATGGTTAGGAAGTGGGTTCTGAGTAATGTTTGGTTTCTCCACCGCAAGTTCGTCCTTGTCAATCATATTCTGAATTGCATGCTTCAAGGCCAAACAATTTTCAGTCAGGTGTCCCGGACCTCTATGATATTCACAATATTGATCCATCCTCCAGAATGCTGGTAAGGGATTAGGTGGAGTTTTAATATCCGGGAGCCGGATCTTCATATCTTTTATAAGCCTCTTGAGTATCATCGGTATAGGATACGGAAGGGGGTCAAACTTTTTGTCAAAGGTATTCCTCCTTGGTGTCCTTGCAACTTCTGTAACAACTCTGGCCACAGGCCTGGTGTAACTGACAGCGTGAACTTCCTTGGGCTCGATTACAGGCCTTTTACCTTCACGAATTTCAGAAGAAACTTTGGCTCTCAAACCCTTTGCTATGGCGTCCTCTGTCTGAGTACCAGTCTTGATCAAGTGGTCAAAGCTCTGATAATGCTGAGGTGCCAAGAAATGAAAGTACTGAGGAGACAAGCTCTTGAGGACTAGCTCTATCTGATCTGCTTCAAACATTCTTTGACTCAGCTGAGCAGACTTACGTCTCCAACGTCTGATAAAGTAGGTAAAGGTCTCCTGAGGACCTTGCTTCAGCTATTTTAGGTCTCTCTTTGTGACCTCAATACCTTCCTCCATCGAGAACTGTTCTATCAGTTTATCAGAAATGTCCTCCATGGTTCTCACCTCTTCCAGTTTCAGCCTTAAAAACCACTTCTTTGCAATTCCCATCAGAGAGATAGGAAACAATTGGGCCATCTGCTCGCGGCTCAGACCATACTGCTGGGAGAGAATGATAAACCATCTCATGTGATTACGCAGACATTCGGTCCCATCATACTTATCATGATCAGGGACTTTGAAGTTTGACGGCAAGGTGACTGTCGAAGACATCATTAACTCAGAAACACCGAACTTCTTGGGCCCTTGCACTTTCATTTGTTCCATCTCTTGAGCTAACTTGCCAAATTTCTCAGACATTTCCTTTTTGAATTTTTAATACATTTCTTTTTCTTTATCGGCCCTTATAGCACAATACTCTGTAGCGTATTGTTCATCATCTAGATCGACCTCAAAAGGTGAGATAACATGCCTATTTAACTCTGGAGATGTAACATGAGGAGGTGGAAGATGGTAAAGGTATTGTTGATGACATAGGGGAATCAAAATGATGAACGAGTCTAGACACTGAGGTAGGTCTAGACCAGGTAAGTATGATTTATGTGTCCTTTTTCGGAGCGATGATTGCTATCTTTCAGAATCTTGATTGGAAGTTAACAAACTAGATTAAATGATTAACAAATGAAATAAAGTAGTTTCCACAAATAGAGGGGAAAGAAAAACAAACCCATTTTGTATTGATTATATTGACAGGTTACAACGCCAGCGATTGGTTACATGGAGAATGATGAAACTATGGATCGCTGATTGTCTATAACATGTATCAAGTAAAAACTCCTTTATTTTCATTAGTAATAAGACCGGGATTACAATCTTTGACTCTAGTTATATTCAAGTAAAACAAATGAAGATAATAAAGAAATGATAATCTCATGCCGAAGGTCCTCAAGGCTCTGCAATCCGAGCTCTTTTGCTTGTGAACTTTTCCGGTAATTCCCCACATCGGACCTTAGATGTTAAGGCAAATCCCTTCTCCACAACCTTATTTCTCCAAGTAGCTACAATGGTCTTGATGAGATTAGGAGTTAGTTTTTCACAAGGAGGAGGTGTTACAGTTCCGGGAGGACATGGATATCCCGTGATCTGATGAAACAAACGGGTTGGTGCATAAATGGTTGACTTTTCTAAACCCATGAGATACACAATGAATACGAGTGAGTGCTAATGATAACTTGTAAGCAAGGATGACTCACAACGAAACTAATTTTTCTCCACATGCTGTAACCAATTACGCCACTCATCAATGGATTGCGGTTGGTTGGCCATTGGTTGCCAGGACGGGAAATCCTTCAGGGTGTACTTGTCGTGGCTTTCTGACATGAAGACAGTGAGTTTTTCACAATGCCACACATATAACAGTTTTACACACCCAAAGAAATTATCATGAACCTCTTGACGAGCAATAAGGTCCAGTCCAGAGAAAGTTTCTGCTAGTATGGTGGGAACAGGATTCATTCCTTCATTGATTTTTTTCACCACAGCTAACAAGGCCAAAGGAGCATTATAAGAATCTCCACGAATGACATAACATGCAAAGACACCAAAAATCAAAGCATTACGCCTACAACTTTGAAAACGGGAGTCAGTAGGGTCGACGTTTTTAGAAAAAAGCTTAATGAGGTCCTGGACTCGCACGCCTGTGTTTGTAAAATATCACAAAGCATCAACCGTGGTATTTTTAAACAATTTGCAGAAAAGGGAATGAAGGTCATCTGGACTCAGATACACCTTCTTTCGGTGTATTTCTCCCCTTTTTTCAAACCCTAACCTATGCAGGAAATCAGACAGAAACCTTAGTTAGCTTGCTTTAAAAGAGAAAAAGTATAGAAGCACTAGGTAGTTCCTTTCGGACGTTGGCACTCCGCCGAATTTCTAAAGGTTCAGAGCGTCTTTTTTCTTATTTATGCCGTTGTTCTGCTGAAATCTCGGCAAACTCGAAGGCAATTCGGCTATACAGTGTTGTTGCACCGCCGATTTCTCCGCAGCCCTGAAGGCCCCTCTCTTCAACACAAGCGCGGTTACGCTGCCCAACTCTCTAAGTGTTAAGAATAAACCCTAAAAAATGTAAATAAGTAATCCATTTACTTTCAGTTATTTACAGCTTTCATTTACAAAATGGATATGGTGGGTTGCATCATTCGTGATGTCAAGCCCCTTTATCTGCCCCTTTGGCATCTAATTTAAGTTAATCTGTGTCGTGAGTAAGTTGGGAAATCAGGCTCTGCCGCAAGCAACTTACAATATCAATCAAGTTAACCATATTTACTTTCTGTTGTGTATTTACGAAATTTATAGGGTGGGTTTCATCATTTGTGGTGTCAAGCCCATCTATATGCCTTTTACTAATTCTAGCACTTTACAACTTTCTGCACAACTAAGGTACGAGGTTGAGATGTCACAAGAGTCATTCCGATACAGCCGAGACTTTGTGGCATAAATCCCTCTGACTTGCTCTTTACTTTCTACAATTTACAACTTTCTGCACAGTAAAGTAGCAGGTGGTGACATCATAGGATCTCGGGTGCACAAATTGCCCCCTGAACTTATGTTATAAACCCTTCTGCTTTACTTTTACTTTCTGTACAGTCATTTTCCGTTTGATTCAAATTAACCAGATCGTAAGTAGTTGCGAGTTCCTTTCGGAGCCGTAAACAACTTACAACACCGATCAGGTTAATTATCACTTATTTTCATTTTCTTGTGTAAATTCACTCCATTTACATTAGGAATTAAGCATAATCTAACAAGGGAAATAAGATCAAATCCTTTTATTTTAAATCCTTCCAAAATGTCAATCTAAGTTAAGAGGCCGGATTAAGCCGGGCGAGAGGGGTGCTTAATTCCTTCTCCAATTGTAACCACAACCCTTACCTGGATATCTGTAAGGACCATGCCTTAAGCAAACAGAGTAAAATATAAGGTTCTAGGCACAGAGCAAAGGAATCCCTTATTACTATTCTTCCAATGAAATTCGAGTCGTTGCTCATTTCCTTGGAAGAATAGACATGGGTCCAAGGCCCTAACCTAGGTGGCAACTCTGAGTTTCTCTAAACTTGCGAAGTTAGGACTATGGTCCCGAGTCCGCAAGTAGCGCAGATCAATTAACACCCCCTATGTAAAACCCGATTGTGGTGATCCCCTGTCGTCCTGCGCAAACACGGGAAATAATCGGCTCCCACAGACTGGCGACTCTGCTAGGGATAATATAAACATGATAATCTTTATCAAGTAGAGCCTGTTATCAAAATGAAAAGGTTGTAGCTCTAGATAGCTAAATTGGCCTTTTTGCCAGAATTTGAAATCAAATAATTTAATTTTTTCTCCTTTCTTAGGTTTATCCTTAACCCGATACAGCCTTCAAGGGTATTCGCAAGCCGCGAACTTTTTCGCAAGTTGTAAATGCTCCAGACAAGCGAAAATAAAACAAGTGTTAGATTTACTTTCCAGTACATATACACTTGCTGTGCCTTTTCTTCAGGGATTGCGAAGAGCCAATGCTCAAAATTGCCGCAAAATTGTTAGAGCCAATGCTCACAATTAAATTACATGAAAATGCCCTGGGAGGCACCTAGGCTACCCCCTTGTTTTCAATTTTTACGCACACACCATGGGAGTTCATCGCTCACTTGCATACCTATTTACCCAGCAGTAAGTAGCCCTTGGAATGGATTCGGTTGTATTTGGGATTTCATCACCCGAGTCTGCTGGTCACGCATCCATTTGAGGTGAAAGCACCACCTCTTTGCACGTTGCCCTTGTGGTAACGTTAAAACAATGTTGTACTAACTTTCCGTTGCGTTCGGACACACTGAACAAGGAATTGCATCTACACATTGGCAAGAGGGACCTTGAAGCCTTCATCCCCTGCATAGCCCAGCATACTAGACACGTAGATATTACCATGTCCTGTCTAAGGACATGCTGAGCTTAGAGGTAAGCAAGCCTACCAGTTACTCTCGAGAGGTGTGAGAGTCATCTAAATAGGGATTCACTAAACCCCAGCCCACGGCGGGCATGTCGAGTGAGTCTAGAAAGATGTCCACGGGTTGCCCCAATTCTTACTAGGGATGTTATTACCCTAGCCCAATGTGCACTTGGTCACAGTTTTCATTTGACCCAAAATTAGTGGTTATGTCTAACCTTTAGTTTTGTCCAGAGTCATGTTTTGCAAACCCATATAATCACATTTCTTGGATAAAGCAAACCTTTGCACGCTGGAAGAATGTCCGTCTTGTGGTTAATGCGCTTAACCAAAAGACACCCTCATTTTGGTCTTATCTCACAGATATTTTATAATCCCTCAATCATTCTTCAAACCAGATTATCTTGGTTTCAGTCTTGTCAGACCTCGTTGTTTCTCTCAAAACAGCAAAGCCCTGTTCAACTAAAGTCTACCCCGTTCAAAACCATCTAGTTTCTCCTTTCAAAGGTTACCTCCCCACACAGAGATATACCTTCCTTGACCCCTCTTGCTGTCAATAGCAACAAAGCTCTGCCCAAAAATCCTTTCAAAGGTTACCTCTCCACAACAGAGATAGACCTTCCTTGACCCCTCTTGCGGTCAATAGCGACAGAGCTCTGCCCAAACATCCTTTCAAAAGGTTACCTCTCCACACAGAGATAGACCTTCCTTGACCCCTCTTGCGGTCACTGACAGCGAAGCTCTACCCAAATTCAACCCATCTTCTGGCATGAAGATTGCCTTAAACCATTCGTCGTGGTTGCTATACTCAAGCCCTGCTCTAATCCTATTTAGTCTTTTCATAGCATTAGACTCATTTCCGACCATCTCATAATGACAAATAAAGACAAAACTCTGTCACATTTGTCTTCAAATCCTCTCAATGAAATACCCATTTCTTAGTCCATTACGTTCAAAATGTCAGGTTTCTATAAATATATCTTCTCGTCAGAGGATATTCCCATTCAACTCTTTGTCGTAACCCAAGTATCGGACCTCTGTCCGTGTATCGTCATCAGATCACGATTAGAGCTATATCTAAACCCTGTTTGAGTTCAACCTCTAAGCAATGTCTCCCAATTCTCAAATCGCCAGGGCAGACGTTGCTCTCCATCCCTTTCCAGTTTAGGATCCGTCTGAAAAATTTGTAAAATTACAAAAAGAAAACGAACTAACAAAAATATAAAAAACAAATGCTTTTCCTTTGATTTACCATATTTTGGTTCTCTTTCTTCTGTGTAGATAGATCACGAACCATCAGGAAGAATTGGATGATTGGATCCACAACTTCTACAATGTCGAGAGTTTCGATTTCAGTCATTGGTTCACCAATCACTTTGAGCAGTACTTTCCTTTGCTTTCGTCTGTCCAGGTTGATTGGAATCTCCTCTGAGCAGCCAACCAATTTTTGGACAAAGATAATCATGTTTTTCGATTTGGCCTAGAGGAAATCTGCCCCACCCATGAGGAATTATGCACCCTACTAGGAGTACTTGAAGATGGACCCACTGTCATACCTCTCGATAGGCCAGGATATGTCCGGCAAGTCATGAAGCACTTTTGCTTCCAAGGGAAAAACCCCTCTGACTTCATGACTTCAGAGGGAGTTCTTGTTAACCAGTTAATTGAGGCTTTTTCTTCAGTTCAAGATATCGATGATCTCACTTACCAAGCAGCTCGTTACAAGGCTCTCTTATTCTGTGTTTATGCTAAATATCTCACTAGACAGGAATTTGACGAAGCTTCCTTTCACATTCTCAGCATACTAGATCAGGTTCCCGACAGAGCAAATCCAGTACCCATCATCTTAGTAGAAATTTTGAATGAATTGGACATAAGTCGAGATTATCCCAATCGTCAGTTTACAGGCTTTCCTATCCTCCTTTATATTTGGCTCTGTCTGAAGCTTTACATTGCTTCCCCAGGTTCCTGATTAGATGTCTCGGTATATAACTTCCACAATTGGCACCATTTCCCGCACTCTAAAACGGTATCTGGCTGGCATGCATGGATGTCTGGCCTAAAAGTTGAAAATATCTATTGGAAGATATATGGGTACTGCCCCAATGTTCTATCTTCGCCAGGATTCTCCTACATTCAGTTTCTTAGCTTGGAAGACACTTCATTTTATATCCTAGGCCACATTATACGGCAATATGGAGCTAGGCAGGAGATTATCGAACCAATCAACCACTTGTATCCTCCGCGAGAGTTTACTAACGAATTTTCTAAGGCTGTTGCCTCAAATTGGAAAAAGAGGGAAACCCTTTCCTCTCATGATCTGGCTTCTTCGCATGTAAATGATGTAGCAACCAACTACTACTCCGAACTTGAAACAAAAATCCTTCTGGCAACTATTTCTCTTGGTCATTGATCTAGCTTGGATAGAAGACAGATAACGCCGTTTTGTTTTTCTTTTCTTTTACCGATTTTGTTTTATAAATTGCCTGTCAAAGGCTGCTGTGTAAAAAAAGAGAGGAAAATGTGAATAAATAAAAAGTATGTGCATAGGTATTGTATCAATCCTTTTATCAGAATTTTTTTTTGTTATCTTCTGCATGGAACATACTATGTCTGCAGAAATGATGTCTGAATGGATACGAAGTTACGTGGAATCAATAAGCTCTTCCCATTTCACCTACTTGACTCATCATGAGTATACCTTTCCTTTCTATGAGTCAATTCAAGTAGATTGAAATCTTTTCAAAGCAGCGACACAATTTGGGATCCCCGGTATCACGTCTTTCGTTTTGGTCTTCCAGAAGTGTGTCCCACTTTTGAAGAATGTTGTACACTTTTGCAGTATATGTAGAATGAACCCATCATCCGCCCCGAGATCAGATATGGGATTAACAGGCTCATGTGTAGTAGGCTCCTTTGTATGCCAAGACAGCACCCTGAGGATTTCATGCCATCAGATGGCCTATACATAAATAGACTCATAGACGCCTACTCCTCAGAAGGAGATCTGCAGGACGCCACGATTCAGCAACGTCGTCGTGAGGCCTATACACTATGCATGTATGCAAACTATCTCATGTGTCAGGAAGACAATCAGTCTCTCTCTCCTTTCTCAATGTTGTAGACCAATTGTCTCTAGATGCCAACCCTGTGCCCACTATTCTGGCTGAAACCTTCAGAGGATTAGACCGAGTTTCTAAACACCCTCACCTTCCTTTCTCAGGATGTCCAACCTTTCTGTATATTTGGCTTTGTCTCAAGCTTCATATAGCAATTCCCCGTCCTCGGACAATCTCTTGCATCTTGAACTTTCAGTCTTAGAAACAAAAGGTTTATTTTAATAGGGAGCCCGAGTGGCATGACTGGTTAGAAACCCGTGACAGTTGTGATATTGCTTGGAGACCCCCAGGTTCTAACTCTTTCACCTGAAGGACCTCCCAAACTGAATATGTTTGTCTCTTAGGTCTAGAATACACCTCTTTCTACATCCCTCACCGAATCATGCTCCAGTTCGGAGCAAAACAACATCCTTGGGAGTCACATGTTTGCTTTTATTTGCCAAAAAGAATCAATTAAAATTTTAGCAGAACTCTTTGCTCAGTTTGGGAAGGCCGTATAATAGTCCCTCTGCGTGAAATCTATGTTCCTCGTGCGGAAAGAATACACCCAGACTACTACTCAGCACTAATTGCGCATGTCGCTCCAGAGACCGAATCTGTGGGTTCTTCTGATGACGTGTAGCCCCCTCTGATACTATTCATTCAGCTCAGAACTGCCAGGCTATGGACTACTTCTATACTGAAGATAACAAGTTTCTTTTTTTTTATCTTTCTTCTTTCTTTTCTTTTTTTGAAATCCTTGTAAAAGAAATAAAGCTAGAAGTCAGGTCAGCACATGCCTTCATGTATAATTGTTGTAAATATTGGTCAGACATATGAATAAACAAAAGTTTTGTTTGTATCTGCCATTTTGTTTGCATAACTCTTCCACCTTGCATGGATAAATTCTAAAACTAGTGTACCTTCCCATCTACAGTTAGAAAGTTTCTTATACTTGAAACCATTGCATCAAAGAAGTCAAAAGCCTGGGCCTGCACCCAAGCTCGTTTAGAAAGGACTTCAGAACCACCTAGTTCTTCAATTTCTACTCCTCTGGTAGCAATTTCAGAACCTTCAAGTCTGTCAATCCCTCTCGCCATCATGGTTGAACCTTCAGATCAATCCCAGATTATCCAAGAACTGCAACAGGCAGTAGCAGAACTCACTCAAAATCTTCGCCATCTCTCAGAGGAGAATGCTGTGTTGAGATCCCCGCTCAGGCTACGGTAATACCTCCTATACCACCTCAACCTATACCTCCTCCTGTTCAAGAAACTGCACCGGCTCAGCCCACTAACCAGTCCACAGCTCACCTTCCGGACCCGTTTTTGGGAGATCAGTATGCATATGAGAATCATCAATTTTCCAAGATTCTAAAACAATGGGAAGATAAGTTTTCCAAGGTCAACCAGGACCTCAAACTTATCAATGTTCAGGGATCAACTAGACTATCTTTTCGAGACGTCTCTTTATTTCCAGATGTACAGCTTCCGGCTAGCTTCAAATGGCATGACATTAGCAAATATGATGTGATTGGTTCTCCTCATAACCATCTCGCTGTATTTGAGAGTATGCCTCTGTCACAGGGTCTTTCCCCAGATCAGTTAGCCCTTGTGTTCCAGATGTCCTTAAAAGGAGTAGCACAGAAATGGCTCATAAGTTTACCTGAACTACCAACTATGGGATGTGAGCGAATCATGAATGAGTTCATTAAGCAGTTCTCCTATGAAGATGGCACTGAGACCTCTCGTCAGGATCTTCAGACCACCAGACAAGAACCCATGGAATCATTCTCCGATTTTGTGAAACGTTGGCGTCATAAGACAGCTCAGATGCTCAAGTGACCCACTGAGGAAGAGCAGATTGACCTGGTGCAGCAGAACCTGACTTTGTCTTTCCATCATCCTATGTCTATCTAGAGTTTCACCAGTCTTAGACAGTTCATCGATACTGGAAACAAAATCGAGGACTCTCTAGCTCGTGGTTGGTTTAGTAAAACTTCCCCTGAACCTAGAACCACTCAACCTAAGAAACCTCCTATATCCAAAGAAGTTAATGAGGCCAAGCCAGCTCTAGAAATCTCTGAAACTCCCTTTCTCTGGTAGCAAAGCAATGCTCCTTCAGGACTTCCTATTGTCAATAGGACACCTCGGGAATTCACTCCCCTACTAGCAACCCCCACCACCATCATAAAATTACTTCTTCAAGCCAAGAAAATATTCCTACTTGCACCCCGTCCACCTCCTAACCCTCTACCCAGAACATGGAACAACAGAAAATACTATGAGTACCATCAAGGTAAAGGGCACCAAACTGATAGATTTCTAGCTTTGAAACATGCTATCCAAGACCTTCTAGACAAAAAATACTTCATCCTCCCGTCTGGGCCAAATGTCAACACCAATCATCTTCCAAATCATAATCCTTTGTCTCCCACTACCAGTGCTATCTTCACCGAATCTCCACAAATCGATTTCTCATCCCTAATTTGCACTATCGAACCCTATCCATGGGGAACCGATAATAATAATTACATACGAGAAATTGGGGAAGAGGAACCATGCCCTCTTACCATTTGCGCAAACTTTGACGAAGAGCGTTATGTCTTGGACCTAGTGGAAGCTGGAATAGACTAGACTCTTTTCGTTTTATCATTAGAAGATCTCAAAAGCAGTAATCATGAGACCTCAGAAGTAGGACATCTCACCAGGGGTGGTAGAAATTACAAACCCCCAGAGCTCAGGACAGACGATCAGGTCGACATTGTCAAACTAAAGGTCATTGGCAGGAGGATCTGAACATCGTCAGGCAGCTTAATAAGACCCTGGCAGATATCTCATTATGGGGGCTATTGATGGTTTCCCTTAAGCACAGAGAGGTCCTCCTCAAAAGCTTGCAGACTTCTCAAGTGTCAAAAGACACTACACCCGACCAACTCACCAATTTGGTTGCAGCAGTCAGAGCCTGTACGGCTCTCTCACTCATTTTCAGACCAAGATCTGACCCTCAAAGGAAAGAACCATTCCAAGCCTGTCATTGTTACTGTGGTATGTAATCAGAAGAAGGTACATACCCTACTCGTGGACAATGGTTCGGCCTTGAACATTTGTCCATTGAGCACGGCCACAGCTATTGGTTTTGGTCCCAGTGACTTCACCCGATCTGATCAAGGCATCATGGCCTATGATAACTCCTGACGAGATATAGTAGGAACTATGTCTACTGCTATCTTTATGGCCGGTGAAACCTTCGATATCGAATTTCTAGTACTTGGCATCAAGTCATCCTTCAACTTGCTGTTAGGACGACCTTGGCTTCACACAGTAAGGGTTGTCCCTTCTTCTCTGCATCAAAAGCTCAAATTCATGAAAGGTAGTAGAGTTATCACAGTTCGAGGTGACGAAGACTTAGAAGTTAGTGCTATCTTATCTGATCCCCATGGCAAGTCAGCCAAATGTAATGTTTACCTCAACGGGTTCCACCTCGATGTCACCAATATCAGTTGGAAACAAGCCAAGAAAGAATTGGTTCCACTCCCATACGATATCATTCCAGTTGTGTCCACTGTGCTCAAAATTAATAGATACATCCCTAGAATGGGATTATGACGATATCAACACGGAGTAGTCCAGTTCGATGATCTGCAGTTTCCCTCCAACATCGGCACTACTGGTTTGGGTTATCGCAACACATATCAGGAGGAACAAGATATGTACCGTAGTCTAGCCCGAAGAAGGTCATACAGAAAAGATGGTGAGGTCATGCCGATGCCAGATATTAGGTTAACCCTGAATGGTCAGTTTTGCAGAGAAGGTGAAGACTTCCTTTACTATGGTTTCCCAGAGTGGTCAATACATCCCATCATGGGTGAGCAAGTTCCTAGGTTTCAGATTTTCTTTGCTACGGGTTGGCCAGGTGAAGCAGATGACATTTGGTGGTGAAAACAGTACAGGCGTGCAGAGACTTTGAAGTTTGATTGGGCAGATTACCTTGAACATGTGCTGATGCGATCAATGTTCTGAGAAGACCCTTTGACAGTCTGCATGATTTGGGAACCCGCTCTGCTGTTCTCTCCTCAAAGTATGATTACCAATGCTGGCAGTTTAGAGCTCTCCAACTGGACAGACACCTTCATCCCATTCCTCACTACAACTACCCCTTCGGATACATATTTCTCATCCTCTGAGTCGGACTCTTCTTCTAATTCTGACTCCTCTTCTGAAAATATTTCAAATGTAAATGAGCTGAACAAGGCAGGTCAGTCAGTTCTTCCGATGTATCTTTTGAATCAATCAAAGAACTTTCTCTGTACTCGCCTTTGTCTCTTGATAATATTAAAACTAATGCTTTAAATAACATCGAACAAACCTCCTCAGACGAGGATGCTGACAAAACTCTCCTCAAGATTAAAAAACTAATCGAACGAAGGGAGCAATGTCGAGCAAAACCATTAGAAGATGAGTTTGAAACTATTAACATAAGCACTGAATCCCTCCCTCAGGAGATTAAGATTGGCAAAACCTTATCCCCTGAAGAGCGTGCAGAATTAATCAAATTGTTAAAAGAATTCAAAAAAGTCTTTGCCTGGTCATACAAGGATATGCCAGGATTAGGTGAGGACATTGTCCAGCATCATATCCTTCTCTACTCGGAATCTAATTCGAAGAAACAAAAGCTAAGAAAGATGAGGCCTGAATGGCTTCTTAAAATCAAAGATGAGGTGACAAACCAGTTGAAAGCAGGATCTCTAGAGGTCATCACATATGCCGAGTGGTTAGCAAACATTGTCCCAGTACCTAAGAAGGATGGAAGAGTGCGTTGCTGCGTCGATTTCAGAGATCTAAATAAAGCTAGTCCAAAGGATGACTTTCCCTTGCACCACATTGACGTTCTCGTCGATAACACGGCATTGACGTTTCTCGGGGTACAACCAAATAAAGATGGCTCCAGAAGACAAGACCAAGACAGCGTTCACTACGCAGCGGGGAACCTATTGGTACAGAGTGATGCCATTCGGTCTCAAAAATACTAGTGCAATGTATCAAAGGGCTGCAACTACCCTCTTTCATGACTTGATTCACAAGAAAGTAGAGGTGTACGTTGATGACATGATTGTCAAAGCCAAGTATAGATCAGACCATGTCCATACTCTGAGAAAATTCTTCGAAAGAATCACAAAATATAAACTCCGACTTAACCCAAACAAGTGTATTTTCAGAGTCACTTCTGGAAAATTACTAGTTTCCTTGTCAGCCACAGAGGTATCAAGGTCAAAGCAATCCAGGAGATGCCGTCTCTGCGAACAGAAAAAGTAATCAGAGGGTTCTTGGGAAAAGTTCAGTATTTAAGCCGTTTCATCACTCAGCTTACCAGTACATGCGAGCCAATCTTCAAGCTTCTGAAGAAAAATGCGTCCAAACAGTGGAACCCTGAATGTCAGCAAGCCTTTGAAAAGATCAAAGAATGTCTGTTATCACCTCCAGTTTTATCAGCAGCAGTCTCTGGGCGGCCATTTCTCCTGTATTTTGCAAACACGGATACGTTTCTCGGATGCATGTTGGCGCAAGAAAATCCAGAGACAAGAAAAGAAATGCCAGTTTATTACCTTAGCAAGAAGATGTTAGATTATGAACTAAATTACACTCAACTAGAGAAAACTTGTCTAGCATTAGTGTGGGCCACTCAAAGGCTTAGACACTACTTGCTATCACAAAGAATCTACCTCGTCTCTCGTATGGATCCGATGAAGTATCTGTTCGAGAAACCAGCCCTGATTGGCAGAACTGCCAGTTGGTTGTTGTTATTATCAGAATTTGACATCACATATGTCACCTAGAAGACTGTTAAAAGCAGAATCATTGAAGAGCAGTTAGTTGATGCACCCACTGAAGATGCGGAATTGAGTCGTGAGTTTCCAGACGAAGGAATCATGACAATTAGAGATGTGCCTAGTCTTACAACATGGACCATGTACTTTGATGGAGCATCCAACTCGAAAGGCAAAGGGGTCGGTATTGTCCTTATTTCACCTCGAGATGAGCACTTGCCAATCTCTATTAAATTAGACTTTGACTGCACCAACAATGTGGCTGAGTACGAAGCCGCATAGCCGGTCTAGAAGTAGCCCTATCCTTGGAGGTACAAGACCTTGATGTATACAGAGATTCTCTATTAATCATCTGTCAAACAAATGGAAAATGGCTCACCAAAGAGGATTAGTTTGCTCCATATCACACTTACCTTACGAGCCTGATGAAGAGTTTCCACAATATCAGCTTCACCTACATCTCTAGATTGAGAAACAGGTTCGCTGATGCGCTAGCCACTCTTGCGTCTATGGTTGATAACTAGGTTGGGGTTAAGGTCCGTCCTTTGGCAGTAAAATGACATGTCATCCCGGCACACATACACATGGTTCAGATAGCAGCCAGATGTCCAGATGGGAAATCTTGGTATTTCGATATCAAAAATCTTATCTCCGGTAGGGGACACCCCCCATAAGCCTCTTTAAAGGAAAGAAGAGTGTTACAGAAACTGGCATCCAGGTATGTCATTTGTGGAGGAGACCTATACCACAGGTCATTTGATGGAGTCCAGCTCCTTTGTGTTGATGAAGATAGAGCTGCAGAAATTTTAGAAGATGTTCACTTTGGTGTCTGTGGTCCTCATATGAATGGCAAAATGTTAGCATGGAAGATCCTTCGTCTTGGTTACTTCTGGACTACCCTCAAAGCAGATTGCTTTTATGTTTGTCAAAACATGTCACTTATGTCAGATCCATGCTAACCTGATACATCTGCTGCCGTCGGAGCTTCACTTGCTCACATCTCTGTGGCCATTCTCAGTCTGGGGTATTGACATCATTGGTAAGATCTCTCCCAAGTCATCCAGTGGGCACGAATACATACTTGTCAAAGTCGAGTACTTCACTAAATGGATCAAAGCACAGTCGTACACTTCAATATCATCTGCATCAGTCGCAAAATTCATCAGGGCCAAAATCATATGTAGATATGGAGTCCCTCACGAGATGATATCGGACAATGGTTCACATTTCAAGAGAGAAGTAGCATCGTTGTGTGCAGAATTCAGAATCAAACACCATAAGTCTTCTCCATACAGACCTCAGATTAATGGTGCTGTCGAAGCAGCTAATAAGAATATCAAGACTATTCTTCGAAAAATGACCCGATCATACAAAGATTGGTCGAGTAAACTCCCGTTCGCACTTTGGGCATACCGAACGTCTGTCCGCACATCTACTGGAGCCACTCCTTATTCACTCACATATGGCATGGAAGCTGTCCTGCCCATCGAGTTGAAAATCCTGTCACTCAGAATCCTGATGGAAAGCGATCTACCAGAATCTGAATGGGCTCGTATTCGTCATCAAGAGTTGTGTATGATGGATGAGAAAAGGTTGAAAGCAGCGTACCATGTACAAGGCTATCAGTGCAGAGTAGAAAGAGCTTTCAATAAGAAGGTTCGAATCCGTGAACTCAGAGAAGGGGATATGGTGCTTAGGGAATGTTGAGCTTCTATCTTCGATCCACGAGGAAAGTTTAGACCTAACTGGTCTGGCCCCTACGTCGTTGATGAAATCTTGCCCGGAAAAGCCGTCAGACTTCTTGACCAAAACGGGGATAGAATTCCTGAACCCACTAACCTCGATCAATTAAAAAGATATTACTCTTAGAAACAAATCAAAATTCAAACTACGCAGACCTGATCCCATCCTCTTTGAGGTACGTAGGCAACCTGACAAACCCAGGTTCGGTCACCCTTTTGGCACAGCCCAAACAGAACCCATCACATTACCTCTTTTGATCCTTTTTCCCATAGAAAAGCCTCAAACTACGCGGACCTGATCCCAACCCTTCTTTGGGGTACGTAGGCAACTTGATCATCCCGGGTCCGGTCACCATTGGTTAAACCTATAAACCTTTTCAATATCCCCACAAATCTCCAAAATGTCTAGAACAATAAGATCTGAAGATCCGCTAAGTTAAAAACCTGAAAGGGCAGCTTAGGCAAAAATTAGGATAATCATAACTTTAGGAACACAACCTGAAACTTTGTTCCTAGCAAAAATTAAGGTATAAATGGTCCGTCAAGTTGAAAATCCGCAAAGGATGACTTGATTGTTGGCAGGGAATATCTTCGGAATGACCAGTCAGAGATTTCTCTGGTCCAAAACAAGATGAGTTAATACTTCAAACAATCTAAAGGGTCTCTGGACCATGATTAGAAACCAGGGGCAGGGAACACTGCCTATGCGTAAGAACATTTAAACTCATCTATCTAGAGTTTTGACTTACCTAAATAAAACAAAAGCATTTGTTTCATTAAAGTCAAGTCTCCCTCCTTTCCTCCCTACATGGGAATTCAGAAGAAGAAGAAATTTCGTCTTTTCCTCTCAGCTAAATCCTTGCCCAGCTTAGGTAATCATATGTTGAAGAAAGGCACAACAAATTCTTTATCTCAGAAGGTCACGATCTAACTCAACATTTCAAATCTCAGAAGATCAGCTCAGTACCCCGTGTACAGATCTCAAAAGACTAGCTCAGTACCCCGTGTACAGATCTCAAAAGATCAGCTCAGCACCCCGTGTATAGATCTCAGAAGATCAGCTCAGCATCCCATGTACAGATCTTAGAAGGTCAACTCAGTATTCCATATACAGATCAAGATCCAGTTTGGTACTCTGTGTACTGTAAGACCAATGGTTTCCACCTTGGCATTCCCATCTTATTTTGATGATTCCAATACACAAGTGATTTATGATCACTAATGTGTTTGATTGTCTAAGTTGTAGATCACATTGGTGCTAAGATAACATTGCTTGGATTGAGGCCAAGAAGATCTCATTGGACCACATCATGAAGGCCAAAGACATCGAAGTCCAAGACAAATGAAGACTTGAAGAGTCCATTGAAGATCAAAGTTATATTAGATTGTATTAAGATCCAATCCTAGTTTAGGATTTTGAAAGGCATAATTAAGTTAATCTCTCACACCCTAAATATATAAGAGATTGTCCTTGTGGTGTTCGAACACCTTGGAACCCTCATAGCAATCCTATCTTGGTTGAGAATTGGAAGCCCAAAAACAGAAGTGAAAATCTGCTCAACATAGGCTTCTCGGAACTCCGAGAACACTATAACGGCCAGATTTATAGCTGTTGGGAATTTTGCTGGAATTACCACAATGCCATTGAACGGTCATATTTTGGTTTTCCTATATATATGGGCATTCTAAACTTCAAGACAAGGAATCCTAACACTCTTAAACTCCATTTGAACATCCAAAGAGTAAATCAAACTTGATTATGCCTCTCATCCTCTAAAGCTTAGGATTTGGATCATAGGCTCAATTTGTACATCTTCTGCAATTCTTGTAAACCCTTGTGAGGGATTTTTTGTTCTTTCTTTCTTATCAAGAACTTTGTATCGGGCGAGTGTTCGGAGAAGCGTAGCCCACTCTCCGTGGTGAAGATTGCCACCAAGGATAAAGGTAATCGGAATTTGTAATCGGCAGCGATTTTCGCCGAAATTAAGAAGATCACATAGTGAAGCCATCAACGGGTTTGGTTGGTGGAGTGGAGTAGGCCTCGCGTTTTGAGGACCGAACCACTTTAAATCTCGGGTGCACTCTCTCTTGAACTCTTGCTCTTTATTTGCATTGCACCTTTAGATTTAACTTATATGCTTGAATTTCTTTTTGATCTCTTAATCTTCAATTTAGGTTTGAGTTTTCAAAAGATTAAAACTTGTTAGAAACCTAATTAATTTTCACTCCTCATTAGTTTCCAATTAGGGACCACCCTTGGAATTTCATGTACAGCAAAGAAATATTCGAAGGAATGTAACTTTACCATATGTGGCTATCAGCATGTATCTCCTTTGTGTTTGCAATAAAATTGCTACCCTGGTCTCACCTTACATTTTAGCCTTCTCTTGTCTATGGGAATGAATACACTAGGGGCATTTTTGTATTATTAATCACAGAAATATGATTAATAACACAAAAATACATGATCAAATCACTAAGAAACCATGCAAGGGGCATTTTGCATTATTAGCCTCCGCTAATAATGTAAAATGCTCGAAAATCAAAATCAGCTTTTAAAATATTCAAAATCAAGTTATTTTAAGAACTATACTAGGGGCATTTTTGTATAAATATCCATCTAGAATGGATGTCTATTTATACAAAAATTCATTTTTTTCAAGAAGCAACAAACGCGAACAATTGCAGATAAAAGCAAACTAGTCAAAAGTGATCCATATATATATGTCTGATCAATTTCAAAATACATCTCATCCCCAACTGGGGGAATCAAAAAGAGAAAAACATAAACAGAATACACTAATCACTGCTCTGGCGATGATGGATCTCTCGGATCCTACTCTGGACGATCCTGATGTAGGAAGACAAGAGGTGTAGCAGCTGCTCCAGGTTGAGAAACTGAAGAATCTCCTAGCTCTCTAAAACCCATATGAACATCGTCCGAAAGATGATGAAGTGAACTAGATGTCATCGTCATCCCTGTAACGAGTAACCCTCGGATTGAGTCAGGCTCACCCCAAGTAGCTGCGGCTGCTCTGTCACTAGTGCCAATGTATGGCTCTGAAGGAGGAGGCGCATACATGCCCCCAAGACCTACTCCAAACCTCACTCTCGTCGCCCGGACGGTGCTCTGTCTCGCCAGCCTCTTACCTCGCCTGCGATCAGGTGAGGTAGTCTCAGCAATCTCGGGGTCCTCTGGGACATAGTCCTCATCAACCTCATCATCTCTATCGTCGGTACTGTCCCGACCCTCTGCTACAGGCATCTCTGGCTTGTACACCTCCTCTGGCTCAAGGGCCCCCGCCTCTGCCTCCTCCCCCACAAGATATATCAAAACATCAAGATATATCAAATCATAGGTACACGAATTCAATTTCAGAAAAGAGAAGAGCAAATACCTATCTAGTCCGTGGACCCTTGCTCGCAGCCAATCTCTGTCTCAAAATCTCTATCTCATGCTAGAGCTCATCAATGAGATGAGCGTCCTCTTGTTGAGCTGCCACCATCATCTCATTCTTTCCTATCTTCTCACTGGCAAGTGACTGTAGAGTACCCACCATCAGCAACAACTGGTTCGCCTGATTGCGAGGGATCTGATTTGCCAACCAAAATCAAATCAAGTGTGAGCAAAATTCAAATTCTGAAGTTAAAAGCATAATCAAATTTACTTACCCCGGCATAGATCTTCGGAATCGAATATCCAATCTCCCCAGATGGCCGAGTCAGCTCAAACTCCCCTCTCCTATCACAGGAAGGTATCATACAGCCTGGCAGCGGAAAGTACTAAGGAAGTGAAGAAGGACCGCCCCTGAAGAATCGGGTCGAGTACCTCGTCTGCGAGGCGCTCGGACAGAAGCCCTCGGTGCTGCTGGCAGGTGAGGAGCTGCCCTATCCGGAGAAGTGGACGTCGAGGAAGACGCCATCACTGGCTCTTTCCCCATGCTGCGAGTAACAGGTTTCTCTCTCTCTCTGCCACTGGTGCTGTCGAAATAGGCTCTCTAATCACTGGACCACCTCTGGCCGCAACGGCTGTAGCCCTGATAGCGGTGTGAAACTCCCTGTCCTCATCATAAGGCTCCTCTGTGGGCGCAGGAACCTCATGGACATCACATGTCTCCAGATCCTCCTAAAGAAGGAAAAGGTTCGCATCAGATATTGCATTTCAAAATATCAAAGCAGTCTAACAGAAAGAAAAAAAGGAAAGTACAAAAGAATACCTCTCCTAAGGTCAAAGGACCCATCAGCTCAACGGAGGCCCAAGCTCTGTAGTCTCCTGGCGGAAAGTGTCGTCCGGGATGATGAATCCCTCTGTAAGTAGGACCACTCGCTGAGCCTCAGGTAATCAGTCTATGGTCCTCAAACGGCTGGCAGGATCATAGGGGATCCCCTGACTCTCGTGCCCTAGCGACTGTCGGGCAATCCTATCAGGAAGGTAGATGGCTAGTCCCATGTGGCAAACAAACGCAACCGTCCTCCGAGTAATGCTCCTCGCATAGGCATATTCATCACCCATGATATCTGGGTGATCATCCAATGGTCTCCACCTAACCTGCCAAGTCATGAGCCGTGCATCAAATGCATTGAAGATATTTCAAATTAAGAGGATGCAGTACTGAAAATGAAAGCAAATTAAAGTACTCATAGTATCCATCTGAATCCGGTCTATCGCTCGACGAACCTGATCTGCCGAGTATAGAGGACGTGACCCTGTTTCACCCAATGTTCAGTGTCTCTGTGCTGGAAAGAAAACCCTCGTCGGCTCCCTCGGTACATGAGCAAGAAGGTTGAAGCACTCGAAAGCCCATGCCTGTTCAAATTCATCAGAAAGCATTTCAGTTGCTTAAACAGTTCATAACATAAACAATGAATTATAAAGGAGCAGTTGGAATACTTTTAAAATTAAAGAGAGAAGGGATAGAAGCATACCGCCCAAATGTACCAGAGACCACACAGAGAGGGTGATCCATCTCGTGACAAAGCATCCATCTCATGGATCAGATAAGCGTAAGCCGCCCCTCCCCAGTCATACTCCGCGAGCCTGTCAATGTCGCAGATGATGCTCAAGAACTCTCTTTGAACAGTATTCCCTGTGTTGCTAAACAGGGTGCGGCCCAGAAGGCCCATAACGAAGCTCCTCGCCAACTAGAAATAGTAATCATCTCCTGGAACTGCTGGTCTGGCTAGCCAGTGATCTAATCGGTTCATCTGGAGCCTCGGCAAAGAAGCATGTGAAGGTCTACCATCCTGGTCCAGAGGATCATGCTCTGGCACTCCTAGAAGCACCCTGACATCTCCCTCTGTAACATCGTTCAGCTGAATGGGGATCCCTCCCATCCAGAGTCCTGTCAGTACAGAAAAGGCTGCAGGAGTCATCATGATTTCCCCAATCGGGAAGTGAAAAGTGTGGGTCGTCTCCCACCATCTCTCGGCAAGAGTAAACACGAAGCCTGTACCCACCCCCTCAGAATCGGTATAGACTAATCTGTCTAAACCCATCCCCACTATATATGCTTGAGCTCGGGGGTGTAAGACCTCCCATATAGTCCTGGTGTCTTTCACAGACCCTCTCGTAACCATATGAGAAAGAGCCTGTGTCAAAGGCAATGAGAAACGACTAAAGAGCTATACTACTGAAAGAAGAGCAAGTGCCAAAAGCTAATATATATATATATATATATATATATATATATATATATATATATATATTCCTAAGTCTCGGAATTATAAAAAGCTAAGTTCAAGAGCGTACCTCTCCGCCGTGAAACAACCGCTAGACGTTTCCAACCGTACCTCTCAGAAGGGTACCCTAGTACCATGGAGCGCGATCCCGCTCCTCGTCCCCTGAGGACTCCAGCCCAACGTCTCTCCCCCGAATATGAGGTCGGTGCACCATATTTACTGCAAGCTGAAGAAAACTCAGAAACCTCACGAAGAATGCGAAGAAAACTCAAAAACCTTAAAGAGAAACCAACTCAACTCGTTAGAAAATGAAGGAAATGAAGGTTGTACGGGTATTTATAACCCGTACAACCCTCCCATTTTCTTCCTAGATGAATCGAGATGTATAACCCGTACAACCCTCCCATTTTCGTCCCAGACGAATTACCAATTCATCTCAGACGAATTTGACAGAATATTCCCCCAATTTCGGGAATATTCCCCCCAATTCGGTCGTTTTCACCGTTTTTCACCCATTTTACTCACATTTCGTCCGCGAATTCCACCAATCTTTTAGCTTTGGATTAAACCAGCTCTCTGGGCAGTCCCCAGATCTTTCAAGAGTGTTTATTCAGAGTGTTCTTTGCAAAGTTCGCTTAGGGCATCCTCTAGGCATCAACCACCTCTCAAGCATTTGCTTTGGGATTCTGGAACCCTTGGAGACAAGCCAGAGCATCCTAAATCAACCCCAACGGAATTCTAATCACCTTTTAAACAAGTCTCGAGCCGTGCCAAATTCAATTTGAGACGCATGAACATCCCAGTTTCTCCTCAGCTGAGTATGCCGATGTCTACTCGTTATTAGAAAATTTATAAAGGCAATCTTGCCACTCAAAGTCTCCCTTAACAGAGCAATCTTCCTCACCAGTAGAGTCAAAATTCTACGTCAGGATGTCTCTCACCCAGCGGATCGATCAATCACCTTGCGAAGTCACGGAATGCCAAAATCCTAATGGTTCGCCTAATAGGAAGCTATATCCAAACATGGGTCAATCAAGATCAATCTCGATCTCTCAGCGGATGTTTACATCCCCTTTAGAATCAATACTTCAATCCACCAACAAGATGTCGACCTTTCCCTGCTAAATTATTCAGATCCCCTGCGGACTTTGCAACCAAATCCCCATCGGAATTTGTAACCAAGTCCCCAGCGAAGTTTGTACCCGCGTCCACAACAGAGTTTGTGACCAAACCAGACATTCAAAAACCAAAAAAAGCCCCATGAGGCATCATCCCCAGCAAGAGTCTTTCGAAATACTTTCAAGCCAGTTTAAATCCGTTTCCACGCGGTCTCTAATCTGAGTTAACCCATTACGATGCATTAGCTCTCCAAGGTAAGTCCGTCCGAACACGGTAGCCCTTTCAAGCCAATGTAAATCCGTTTCCACGCGGTATCTAATTTGAGTTAACCCGTATGACGCGTTAGCTCTCCAAGGTAAGTCCGTTTGAACACGGTAGCCCTTTCAAGCCGGTGTAAATTCGTTTCCACGCAGTATCTAATCTGAGTTAACCCGTTATGACGCGTTAGCTCTCCAGGGTAAGTCTGTCTGAACACGGTAGCCCTTTTAAGCCAGTGTAAATCCGTTTCCACGCGGTATCTAATCCAAGTTAACCCGTTATGACGCGTTAGCTCTCCAGGGTAAGTCTGTCTAAACACGGTAGCTCTTTCATGCCAGTGTAAATCATTTTCCACGGGGTATCTAATCTGAGTTAACCCGTTACGACGCGTTAGCTCTCCAGGGTAAGTCCATATGAACACGGTAGCCCTTTCAAGCCAGTGTAAATCCGTTTCCACGTGGTATCTAATCCGAGTTAACCTGTTATGATGCGTTAGCTCTCCAGGGTAAGTGCGTCTAAACACGGTAGCCCTTTCAAGTCAGTGTAAATCCGTTTCCACGCAGTATCTAATTTGAGTTAACCCGTTATGACGTGTTAGCTCTCCAAGGTAAGTCCGTATGAACACGGTAGCCCTTTCTAGCCAGTGTAAATCCGTTTCCATGCGGTATCTAATCTGAGTTAACCCGTTATGACACGTTACCTTTCCAGGGAAAGTCTGTCTGAACACGGTAGCCCTTTCAAGCCAGTGTAAATCCATTTCCACACTGTGTCTAATCTGAGTTAACCCATTATGACGCGTTAGCTCTCCAGGGTAAGTCCATCTGAACACGGTAGCTCTTTCAAGGCAGTGTAAATCCGTTTCCACACGGTATCTAATCTGAATTAACACGTTATGACGCGTTAACTTTCCAAGGTAAGTCTGTCTGAACATGGTAGCCCTTTCAAGCCAGTATAAATTCGTTTCCACGCGGTACCTAATCTTAGTTAACCCGTTACAATGCATTAGCTCTCCATGGTAAGTCCGTCTGAACACGGCAGCCCTTATAAGCCAGTGTAAATTCGTTTCCACACGGTATCTAATCTGAGTTAACCCGTTACGACACAGTAACTTTCCAGGGTAAGTCCGTCTGAACACGGTAGCCCTTTCAAGCCAGTGTAAATCCGTTTCCACGCCGTATCTAATATGATTTAACCCGTTATGACGGTTAGCTCTCCAGGGTGAGTCTGTCTGAACACGACAACCCTTTCAAACCCAGTGTAAACCCGTTTCCACATGATATCTAATCCGAGTTAACCAATTTCGATGCGTTAGCTCTCCAGGGTAATTCCGTCTGAACACGGTAGCCCTTTCAAACCAGTTCAAACCCGTTATCACATGGTATCCAATCCGGGCCGACCCGTTATAACACGGTAGCTCTCTAGAAATCTTTTTTTCGTTTTTACGCAAATCACTTTCCGAACCAGAAGTGTTTCGCTCCTGCAATAGTCCTGCAAATGAAATCAAAGCCCGAGTAAGTCCGTTTATACACGGTAACTTGTCGAAAACAGACACTGTTTAAACATAGTTTCGCATCAAAATCTTTCGTACGATCCATCGTATCAAGCAACATGTGTCGCTTTGGCATTTCTGTTATCAGTGACATTCCCAGAGGTCCCTCCCCGAGTCAGGTATCCTTAACCTGATTCCCGTTGTCGCTCCTGACTGTTAGCAATGACATCCATCCCAGGACTCGTTCTGACTGCCGTATCTTCAAAACCCCAAAAACCGTCGGTGAGAGGTTTCCACTCGATGACCTAACAACAAGACTCCTCGGTGAAGGTTGTACACCTGAGGATCCAATGTGAATCTTGCAAGCTTATCATTAGTCTTCATTGACAAAATTTTGTTGTCTCCTTACTTTGGCATTCAGGTGCCTTGCACCCTCTACCAAAGAGGGGCATCTGTAGACACCCAATTATGTCAAGGATGTATTAGTGACAGGTGACGCGAGGAAGAACCTTATGATGAGTTCCGGAGCACCAGTCGTGTTTCTCTAAATCTCTCTTTAGGGTAGCTAACGATATTTTCCATCACCAAAAGTCTGTTTTAACACAGTACCCACCCTTTTCGGCAAACCAAAAGCCTGTCTACACACCACCCGTCTTTTACGGCATAAACCGGTAAGTCCGTCTGCACACGACACTCCCAATCAATAGGTTAACCTAGGGTCCGAAACTCTCTTTTAGCACCCAAAGGACACCCTCTTTCTCCAAAGCGCTCGATTTTCTGGCTCATTGGAAAGCCCTGAACATAAGGAATCCAATGAACCTGACCGAGTGTAAATCGGAGTCCAATCGAAAGAGATATGGACGATCGAACGTATCGATAAGAGACAAAAACCACCTCCACCATAAGCCTGTTTAAACATAGGAAATGCCCTTTTTAGCTAACCCAAAACCTGTCTACACAGCACCCACTATTTACAGCATAAACCGGTAAGCCCGTCTGCACACGGCATTCCCAATCGGTAGGTTAAATTTTGGCCAGAAACTCTCTTTTTGCACCCAAATGACACCCTGTCTCTCGGAAGCCTTGATATCTGGTTCATTGGAAAGCCCTGAACACAAGAAATCCAATGGATCTGATCACGTATGAATCGGAGTTTAATCGGAAGAGATATGGACGACCGAAAGTACCGATAAAAGACAAAAACACTACAAAACAAAACGGAGTAGAGATGAACTATCATGGTGACCGAGGACAACATCACCCAGATATTTATGGTGATGTCATCACCAAATTCGTCCCAGACGAATTACAATTCGTCCCAATTCGTCTTAGATGAATTCTGGTCGAAACTAGATATTTTTTACCCCCTCCCTATTTAGTAAGGTTTTTTTATCCCTCTTCTCTCTCTCTCTCTCTCCTCCTTGGTGTATACACCTTGTTTTGGTGTATTTCTCCCCTTTTTTCCGAACCCCAAACCCCTGCAGAAAATCAGACAGAAATCCTAGTTAGCTTGCTTTAAAAGAGAGAAAGTAGAGAAACATTAGGTAGTTCCTTTCAGATGTCGGCACTCCGCCGAATTTCCGAAGGTTCAGAGCGTCTTTTTTCTTGTTTACGCCGTTGTTCTGCCGAATTTCACAGAAATACGAGCTACTTTTCCATAGTAGCATCGTTGTTCTGCTGAAATCTTGGCAAACTCGGAGGCAATTCGGCTATACAGTGTTGTTGCGTCGCCGATTTCTTCGCAGCCCCGAAGGCCCCTCTCTTCAACACAAGCGCGGTTACGTTGCCCAACTCTCCAAGTGGTAAGAATAAACCCTAAAAAATGTAAATAAGTAGTCCATTTACTTTCAACTATTTACAGCTTTCATTTACAAAATAGATATGGTGGGTTTCATCATTCGTGATGTCAAGCCTCTTTTTCTGCCCCTTTGTCATCTAATTTAAGTTAATCTATGTCGTAAGTAAGTTGTGAAATCACGCTCTGCCGCAACCAACTTACAATATCAATCAGGTTAACCATATTTACTTTCCGCTATGTATTTACGAAACTTATAGGGTGGGTTTCATCATTCGTGGTGTCAAGCCCCTCTATATGCCTTTTACTAATTCTAGCACTTTACAGCTTTCTGCACAAGTAAGGTACAAGGTTGAGATGTCACAAGAGTCGTTCCGATACGGCCGATACCTTGTGGCGTAAATCCCTCCGACTTGTTCTTTACTTTCTACAATTTACAGCTTTCTGCACAGTAAGGTACGAGGTGGTGACGTCATAGGATCTCGGGCACACAAATTGCCCCATGAACTTATTTTATAAACCCCTCTGCCTTACTTTTACTTTCTGTACAGTCATTTTCTGTTTGATTCAAGTTAACATGATCGTGAGTAGTTGCGAGTTCCTTTCGGAGCCGTAAACAACTTACAACACCGATTAGGTTAATTATCGCTTATTTTCATTTTCTTTTGTAAATTCACTCCATTTACATTCGGAATTAAGGATAATCTAACAAGGGAAATAAGATCAAATCCTTTGATTTTAAATCCTTCCAAAATGCCAATCTAAGTCAAGAGACCGGATTAAGCGGGGCGAGAGGGGTGCTTAATACCTTCCCCAATTGTAACCACAACCCTTACCTGGATATCTGTAAGGACCATGCCTTAAGCAAACAGAGTAAAATATAAGGTTCTAGGTCCAGAGCAAAGGCACCCCTGATTACTATTCTTCCAACGAAATTCGAGTCGTTACTCATTTCCTTGGAAGAATAGACACAGGTCCCAGGCCCTAACCTAGGTGGCGACTCTGAGTTTCTCTAGCCTTGCGAAGTTGGGACTACGGTCCCGACTCCGCAAGTAGCACAGATCAAATAACATCCCTTATGTAAAACCCGATTGTGGTGTCCCCTGTCGTCCTACGCAAACACGGGGAAAAACTGGCTCCTATACTAAGATTCTTACGTTTTTACTTACAAAGATGAGATGAACCAACCCTAAACAATTTTTACTTTTGGAAGCAATATTGTGGAAGGAAAATAAATTTCCAACAACATTTTCGGCCAGAAATGTTTTTGTAAGCCCAAGGGTTCCCATGGGTCTAATCATTCACCTTACCTTTTTGTTTTGATGCTAGTAAACTCAAATTGATTAGCATTTATGGACTAATGTGTTGCTTTGATGTGTTGTGTTGTATACGGGATTCTCATGTCATAATTGCCATTACATAACTCTTCTCAACACATGACTTGTGGATAAAGAAGCAAAGGAAACAATGAGGACATCTCCATTTGGAGACAAGCAAGTCAAAGAAGCTCGAAGATGAAGATTCCACAAGTTCCTAGCAAGTGTTAAGAAGGAGCTTGGAGTTGAACATGCTATGGTGACACCTCATGTACCATTCAACATGTGTTGAAGATTGGAGGTCGTCACAAGAGCTAGAACGAGTTCAAGAAGTTCACTCACATGCTGAAGAAGTCCAAGAAAGTGCAAATGAGCCAACTATTTCAAGAAGACTCAAGGTCCTTTTACTTTTAAAATGTATTTTGGAGTTCTCTTGTTTAGATGTAAAATGCACTTTCAAAAGGTTTTCAAATGGTTTTCATACCTAACTTTTTATGTCTTTGGAAATCATTAACACACCCAAAAATGTGTTTGAAAACTCAGGACTTAAGCCCAAAGACCATGGCCTAAAATCCTTGAAACTTATAAGTTAAAATGGAATTTTAACTAGGGCCGGTCGACCGGGGGTCTCCCGGGCGACTGCGGAAGCAAAGCTGAAAATCCAGCACTTGTGAGAAAAGAGCGGGCTGGTCGGCCGGGGGAATCCGGGCGACCGCAGAACGACAGAACCATTCCATCATGGGTTTGGGGTGAACGACCGCTAAGGGCCGATCAACTGCAAAAAGGTTCTTAAATTTTTAAGAAACAGGTAGCCCTGGCCGGGCGATCGCCATGGGGCCGGTCGACCACGAGAATTTGAATGTTGAAATTGAAAAGGTTTGCTCGATAGGGGTGAGCAACCTCCATGGCCTGGTTGACCGCGCCGGTCTCGCAAAAGAGCCGTTGGGGCTTTTGGAGGTTGATTTTTTCAACCTAGTTTATTACAGTTTTACCCCCAAACGGTCATATTTTCAAATGGGCTATATATACATCATAAAAACATTTCTAAACAACCTTTTTGCAAGATTAAATCCTATCTTTGTGAGCTTAAACTTTGAATCAAAGGTTGTTCCTCTTTGAACTTGTATTTTCACATTTTATCAAGAGGATCACCATAGGCTTCACACTTGTATCTATTCCTTGGAGAGATTGAGAGCTTTATTGTTTGTAGTCCGCCTACCAAGAGGCAAGAGAGTTCTTTCCCTTTTCTATTTCTTCTTTTGTATTTGAGGGTCTCCGATTAAGCCCGTTAACAAAGGTGAATAGTTGAAAGAGGGAGTGTGCCCTCGCCAAGGCTTCGTGCAGAAAGGGTTTGTTCCCTTTGGGGTTGAAGGAGTCAGGTGTATGGCTTGGAGATTCGCCCGTTGAAGAACCTCATCATTTTTTTTAGTGGAGCGCCCAAGGAGGTAAACTTGGAAGAGTGGAGTAGGTCTTGTGATAGACCGAACCACTATAAATCTTGTGCCTTGTGGATGCTTGCTCTTCTCCTTTCCTTTGCAGAGTCTAGGATTTACTCCCATAGTCTTTAAAACCTCAGCAGAATATTTTTCACCTGTTAAAGAAGGGTCAATACTCGGAGGACCTTGTCAAGTCACCCGAGTCTGGTCCTCAGCAAGGAACAAGTACTCCCAATTTCCTCGGCATAAGGCAATCAGTCTAAAAAAAATGATTCAAAATCAATCAATTCTCAGCAATACCCGTTGGTTCCTGTAGACACCCCCATTTTGCTACGCTTTAAAAAGCAAAAGATTCGGTAGTATCATCGAGTTTTGAATCCGTATTCAGCATTAGATTGGGCATCCATGCATTTTAGGGTAGATTTCATTTCATTATGGGAGTTTTGAAGTTGATTCGCGATCCTGAAGGTGAAAGTTCCTTTGGCCTCTGAAAGATGAAAGTTCAAGTTTCCAAGCAAATGAAAAAACCTACTATTTTTAGAATTTTCAGGGTTTCCCTCATTTTTGCCTATTTTGCACTGCAGGGGTATTTTGGTCATTCCCGATGTATCTCGTTTGACCCCCGAGTTATATTTGAGAAATCTTGAGTGATTTTACAAATTTTGAAAAAGCTGCTATTTTTAGAAACTCATGGGGCTTCTACATTTTCATCATCTTATGGATATTTCAATCATTTCTCGTATGTCCAAAACCATCTCGTGGGTACAGCTGATGGATTATGAGTAATTTCGTAAGATTTGGGAAACCTGCTAAATTTAGATCTCTCAAGATTTTCTCTTAGTCTTGCACTTCGGGGGTATTTTAGACATTTCCAAAGATATCATATTTGGTCCCTAAGTTGTGTCTAAGAAATCTTGAGTCCGTTAATAAATTTTCAAAAATCTGCTATTTTTAGAATTTCTCAGGGTTTTCCCTAGTCTCGCCAAATTCTAGCACCTCAGGGTAATCTGGTCTTTTCCTGTGTAATTCTTTTGATCCCTGAAATATGTCTGAGAGATTATGAATGATTTCCTGCATTTTAGAAAACCTACTAAATTTAGAATTTCTCAGGAGTTTCGCTTAATTTGAAAATTCTAAGTGTTGAGGGCATTTTGGGTATTTTCAGGGGATACCAAATGATCCTGTTTAATATTGCTCACCGAAAGGACCCAATTTTAAAAGTTTCTATTTTTGAAGTTTGACCACAAAGACTTTCCATTTTTAATTTTTCCCTTTAGGGGTGAACCAATCTGAGGGTATTTTGGTCGCATTTGGATGTCTAACAGTCAAATAGGGGCATTTTGGTCCGAAAAGTTATTTTCCAAAAAAGATGGTTCGATCATGTGTGAGGGATGCACCATAAATGTCAAATGGGTTGGGTCCATATATAGAATGTTGAATTTAGAAAGATTTTATTGATTTTTTACGGAAAAACCCGAAACCCGTGTGAAATGGCCCATTGGGCTAAAGCCTGCAAAGATGGAGCTCATGTGGGTTCACCCATATCGGTCAACCACCATGGCGGGCGGCCCACATGGTTGACCCACATGAGTTGAGCACCCAACCTTGATGATGTCACAATGGTGACATCATATTTGTTAAAAGAAAAATAAAAAGAATAAAAAATGAAAAGAAGGAAATAAGGAAAAGATGAATGATTGCTTAAAACGTTTTCTTCCAAAGAAGCAATGTGGAATGAGAATAGCATATCTTGATTGACAAGAAATTAAGATTGGAATCAAATCCAATTTGGAAACAAGAAAGAAAGAAAGCAAGAGGGGAAAATTGGAAACAAGCCAAAAATGGAGCTCTCACATTGGAAATTACTATTTCTCTCATAACCGTAGCTTTTTTTGTATAAAAATCAAAGCAAACAATCCTAGAAAAGATGGGAAAAAATCCAAATTCGTCATTTTTCTCTCTCGTCCCAAGAAAAAAAAAACCTCTTCTCTCTTAAAGTGTGTTCATATCTCTCAAGGGTTCTTCACAAAAGGGATTCTTAAAATCCTTTCCTTCTTCAACAAATCACACATCAAGGATCTTTGGGGTGTTCTTTGGGTCTTCTTCATCATATAAAAGGGTGCGACAAAGCGTATACCTCGGATCTACGCACCCTAGAGACAAGGAGCGCAATCAACGGTAGGATCTTTATTTTTGTAATATCAAAAATAGAAAAGCATGCTAGGGTTTTACTTTTGATAAATCAAATCAATGATTTTTTCCTTGAAATTCCAGTATGTTATAATATAGATTATAAGTTTTCAAAATTCAAAATTTCACCAAAAAATTAAATTTTCTCCATTTAATAGTGATTTTCTTTCTTTTTTATTCAATATGGATTTAAATCAGATTATCAAAGCAAGTGTTAGAAAACGTGGGTTTCTTTAAAAACTGATATTTTTTGGGATTTCTATAAATTAAAATACTACTGGAAGCTTAATTTTCAATCGCGGGTTGTCCGTTTTAATTTTCATTCTATTTTTCAAATAATAACCCCGAAAGGGGTTATTTCTTGATGAACAAATCCAAAAGAATATCAAACCATGTCCAAAATTTGTGAAATCTTGTTTCCTAACCAATGTTTTGATTTTCAGAAGACCCAATAATTTTCAGATTTTTTTGAATTTTTTTAATCTGGTTTTATTTTATTTTAAATTTCGGCCATTTTTAATAAATATCAGAATGTTTTACAAATTGATGAAACTCTCCAGAATTAATGTTCAATAATAAATTGAATTTCTCATTAAATATTGTTTTCGAAAAAAGGTTTTTTTATTTGTTTTCTAATCGCTTCTTCGTTTTGCTTGCCGTAATTTGTTTTCATATTAAATTAGTAAATTTTTAAAATTTTTCTTTACAAACCAGTAACTTTGGTTACTGGAATGTTAGATACAAATTTTCAATTGGTTTTGCAAAGTTTTAATATGGTTTTGTAATTTATTTTAATAAATGTGTTTCAATTCCTAGGAAACAAATTCCCCTTTTCTATTTAAAAATCGATTTTATGGAGGAACTTTATTTTTTAAGTTATGAAATTTTGATAAAAATTTTTATAATCTATTATATATCTACTGGAATTTTTATTTGATTTTAGGATACTATTAGCTTTGCTTTTTAAGTAATTCTTTAGTTTCATCCAATTTTGTGTGAATTTCAGTTGACATCAAATCGTAATAAAAGTTCATAAACGTCATACCGTAGTCTAATCTCATGATTATCTTTATTTTGTGAAAGTTTACATTAATTTGAAATTGATATGTTATAAGTTACTGTGTTAACCTATGAACTGATTTGAATTTTGAGAAATTGGAAATTGATATCAAATCTTAATGAAAATTCATATAATTTTTCCAATAAGCTATAATAATCTAGATCTCTATTCGGTGAAAGGTTTGACTAATTTAAAATTGATATACTATAAGTTGCTGTGTTAATCTATAATCTGATTTAAATTTTAGCAAATCGGAAATTGATATCAAATCTTAATGATAATTCATGAAAATTTTTCAGTAAGCCACAGCCATCCATATCTTGTTGCTGGAAAAGTTTCAGCTGATTTGGGGTTTGATTGCTTAGGGTTTCTGTGTAATCCTAGCAATCTGGTCTTAATGTTAATAAATCATAATTTAATAGCAAATCAACACAAAAGTCAGTAAAAACCTCCAACAAATCTTAACTTTACATCATGAATTTAATCCCTAACTTGTTTGAAACAGAAACCTTAGGGTTCATAGATCTCCATTGTAAATTCGCTATACCGCGATAGTCTAACCGTCGAGTTCGCAACCGTAATCGTATATTAATTGCGATTAATCCTGCATAATTGGAGTGCGTAAATTATAGTATGATATTGGCTCCGAGGTCCACTGTCCACGGAAATCCTGAGAAATATGCCAGGCAATAAGATACTATAATTTACGTGCTAAATTATACAAGGGTTGAGAGCACGATTCCCTTCCATGGTTGTGATTCAAGGCCGAAACTTGCGAACCATAGAGCCTTTGGTATTCCTTAGATGTTTAGGAATCAAAAATCTTTAAAAATCGAAAATCATTAAGTTCAAGAAATCGAATTAACTTGATCCGCGTCTTAGGAGCCGTTGGATTACGGTCTCCTATCGTAGGAACCTTTAGGGCCCCTTAGGAACACTTACGTCACGTTGTGTCCTAGGTTTAGGGAGCCCTAGAGTTAGGAGTCCAGCCTCATCACGGTCATTTGCTATGGATAGCAACCGTGCCAATAGATCTAGTTACACTAGTCACCCCTTTTTCCCATAGGACAAGCCTAGTTACCTAGGATGTAGGTTCACTTACATTAGTCAAAGGGATGTCTTGCACTTAGATAGGACCATATAGCATCTTAGATGGAGTCCTAGGATAATAAAATCTACTCAACTTGAACTAAATAATTTCTCTTAAACTGTAAAACAGTCAATCCTGTCTAGATCGGTGTCTTAAATGAGTTAGGCATAAGTAGCTTAGTTCAGGTGCACCGAACTACGATCGACTCTGATTCCAGTGAGGCTGGGATACATAGGCAACTTGGATACTTGAGTGGCATACCAAGCCCGAGTCGGCTCCATACATAAGTGGTGGGGTTTTGTACATTAATCCTTAAATTAAAAGTAATTAAATCACTTAGGACTTTTCATGAAATTAGAATTTTAGGAGAACTTTCACTTAGATTGAATTCAAACAAATTAAGAAAATTAAGATACACATTTAGGAATTACACTGAAATTAGATCTTATGATGCATGTCATGTAGTTCGCACATTAATATAGAAGTAAATGAGTCATTTAAAAGAAATTCAAAAGAGTTAACTTTTGGAATTGAAGACCGATTATCGGGCAGGAATGGTGTATGTGGTGGTAACTCCCCATACCTTCCATTCTCGTAACCAGGTAACGAGTCTAGATTTCTGGTCAATTATGGGTCCTAGATCCCTCATCTAGGTGGCGACTGTCATTATCTTTTGCGTGGAATTTGGATTGCCTTAGTGATCCCAAGTTCACGGAAAAGACGAATTAAATCACACCTCGCTAGGCTCGGCTGCTTACCCCTGCCCTTATGGGTAATGGGTTGCATGTTTGTTTGCACCCTATGGCTTGGTTGCTGCCTGCTTAGTTGGGTAATTAAAATCAATAATAAAAAGCACACGCCATTCGCGTGGGTACGAGAGACCAAGAGAGAGCATAGCGCCTCGCGCGCCGCGACCTCTCTCGCGGGATAGGATCCCACAGTTCCCAAGGATCTTCGTGGTCTACTATTCAGGTATACCATGGACCCTTGCTTCCTGAGTGGCTCTTCGTGATCTATTTTCTACGTTGTATCATGGACTCACTATCCTTGTCCTTTCTTGGCTCTTCATGGTTTACCGGTCGGGTATGGCATGGACCCTTGCCTCCTTTGTGGCTCTTCATGATATGTCCTTCCAGATATATCATGGACCCACTATTCATAGTCATTCCATTCATATCTTTTACATGTCATTGTTCTTGCTTGAGAGGCTCTTCGTGGCTTATTTCCATGGACCCCTGATTCAATGCTTGGATATAAGCATAAAGTTTAATCTAAACCCTAGCTTTCATCATCTCGGTTACTTTAACAAGAGATAGATTAACTAGTGCTTAATTAGTAAATTAACTTTAATAATCCATCTTAATTAAGCCAAAAATTTTAATTGACCAATTCACCCCCCCTCTTGGATTGTCACACCTACATTTCAGTTTTTCTTGCAATACAAACAGGGCCTTAGATATCGATGAACCGGAAGCCACAGAATAGTGTTCGTATTGAAATTGGTGGTAGAGAATAGAAACCCTGATTTTTCCTGTGGTATATAATCTGTCATAGTTTTTTGGACTACATTCTATGGTCTACCTATGTTGTTGTCTATTGGTCGTCTTTTGATGTATGTTCTTACTGCATCAATGTTAAGCAACTTTAAAACACATTTCCAAACATCTCTCTCTCTCTCTCTCTCTCTCTCTCTCTCTCTTTCTCTCTCTCTTAATTACTAGGCATAGGCATGGTCAGTGAATGTTGTAAACATCTCTACTAATTTCCTTTTATTTATGTTATCCGATAGATATTGCTTTGAATTTGGAATCAAGTGATGCTGTATAAAATAGAAGCATGTGATTACCACTTTCTATATGTCATCCCGTGGCTTCTGTTGTCAGATATTTATTGTCCGTTTGGACAATTGGTTTACATACGATTCTCTTTCCTATTTCATTTTGGCTCTATGCTATTACTTTTAAAATTGTGCATGGTTGCTGATATTGTGTTGTGCTTCTACTAAGAAATCTTTTTTTTAATAGCCAGTTTTGAAAAATAAATTGATCAACTAGATTTCTTTAATCATTATGTCCTTATTGATTACTTTCTTAAGTGAAATTTCTGAGAGGATGGTTAAGTCAATTTCTCTTTCTACGTTATGTTCATGATCCTATGTCCATTGTAGGACGACATAAAAAACACTTCTTGGGGGCTTCTCTTCTTTTTTTTGAGCTCATTGCTTGCAGCATTTGACGAAATTACAATGTGAGTTGGAATTTAGTTTATCGTCTTATTAATTGAGTCTACATTTCCTATTTATCTCAGTTTGGAATCAAATCAGTTGTTTAAATATTGAATTGCCACAGATTTCACTTCTCCATATCCTTGAGGTACATAATCAACTGGCTCCATTTGTTTGATGCCTTTTTTTAATAGCAAATATCAGTAGCTGTTATTTTATTGTATACTCTTTCATGTGGCCATGATATCAGCCATCTATTTAGTGGAAGTGAGATTTTAAATATGAAGAGTCACAAACTGATTTTTCTTTTATGTTTGTAATACTGCGGTGCTTATGGTTCTTGGCTTTATTTCCTTATGACATTCGGGAGGAGTTACATTGAAATAGTGTAGGATCTGTATCCAAACTGCAGATACAATGGTGCACTTAAGAAGGAAACAATTGAGGAGGATATTAAGAAACACAGACGAGACCACTTTTATGGGATGACTCTTTTCCTAATATGAGTTAAGACCATATGGTCTTATATGTGTCTGGGTCACTTTGTCTATCCCCCTGTAACTGAAACTTCTCATGCTACATCATTTTCATTTACTGAACTTACTTTGCTTGAAGGAGGTTTGAATTTGAATTTTTCTTGGGGCAATGGAAATTAATTTTACAAGAAGCATGATTATTGATATTATACATGATTACTGAGATCTAGGCATCTCAATTTATAACTGAAGAATACATCTACAAATATGGAACCGGGTTCTATCATAATCCCTAGCATCCTTTTAAAACAATATTTTCAGGGAACAACACCAATTACAAAGATAAGCCAAAAATGTTGAATACTTTTTTTCTATGACGGTCTCACCTTATTCCACTTTCTTAATTTTTTCATTCAGCAGTTTATTTCTTCTAATGGATTGCTTCTTTCTTAACTTAAATTTCAGTTTGTTTTCATTTTGTTCTATGATATACTCTAACTGGAACTTCATCTCTTTGTTTCCATTTCTTGGCATCTCTATCTGCTTGGGAAATCACAGAGTGAAACACCTATATGGTGTTAACTCTTCCAGGCTGCCCTTTATATGTGTTCCCTCTATGATTTCTACTATAATTATTAAACAGGCCATGCCTTTTATAAGCCATCCAACTATAGAGTACTCTTTCGTTCTGTGACAGTTTCTGTATTATAAATGATGTAAAATAAAATATCCAAAGGGAAGAAGTTCTGTATTATGTATACTAAGTATATAAGTTTGTATGTACAATAGCTACCTTTTATTTTATAAATAGAGGTTTGTAACCATATCTTATGTTTAATTTCAGTCATGCAATGGAATACAAATTCAACGTTTATGTAATAATAATGTTACTTTTGTGCTTTTCATCAGCCAATTCAAATTTTCATCATGACTACACCAGGAGATTTTGTAGCAAACAATTTTCAATAATCAAAATTTACAAAACAATTCCTCGATTTGTAAAAAACATTAAATTCAATAAATCTGTTCTTTTCCAATGATTATTATAATAAGTAATTCAATGAGAATTATTTCATAATTGCAATGAAAGACATGGACCATTTTATTGCAGCAAGAATATTACTCCCCTTGGCTTCCTCATTATTTAGAATACGTATATTACCTGTTACAAATTAGTATCGCCTTCAACTTTAGATCCAATCATAATATGTGGCACCCAAACTATTATGAAAATGTGTATTTGTTATTATTGAATGCAAGCTCTTACCAAAATTATAGTCATCTCCTTTTGGTATTTCATTGATTTATGTGTGATGTTCTATATCCTTGTCATTTCGTTTTTTTCTAGCAAATAACCAAATAACTTATGAGACGGGCCCTCTCTTCACTCCCCTCCTCTACTATTCGAAGGGTCTGGCTGATTTGAGGCATTTTTTCATGCCGTAGGCAGCAACCCCCGAATTGTTAATATGGTTAAGAACCTTCAAATAGTAGTTGGTGCAGTTCAAAACAGCATAAAAAGGGCCAAAACATGTTACCCCACTACAATATTTAGTAAGGCCACAGAGAATTCGGTTTCCCTATAGTATACATAGTAAGCATGCAGTTGTCTAGATCTTCATTAATTTATTTTTTATTGGTCCAAGTTATATATATATATACACACACACACACACACAGAACGGTTTCTACACACAAGTGTAGATAAGTTATATGCAAACAAGCTTAAAATACAGTGGGGGGCCACATTGTTTGGGTGATCCAAAGCATTCATTTGATGGGCCCTCACATAGATAGGGTGTGCCCAAAAAATCAGCTTCATAGGATCATCCTAACCCTTCGAACTGTGGAGGCAAAAAATGGACAGATTTGTGAAGGTTTATACACGTCCATTTTATCTCCACAAATCATAGGGTTGGGATGATCCTATGGAGATGATTTTTTGTGGACACCCTATCTATGTGAGGGTCAATCAAATGAATGGTTTGGATCTCCCAAACAATATGCCCTCCACTGTATTTTAAGCTAGTGTGTAGATAACTTATCTACACTTGTGTGTAGAAACCATTTTCTCATATCTATAGTATATACTAAGCATGTTTTTTTTCCATTGTCATTTGTCTTTGTTCTAAGAAAATATTTTTTGGATAAATTCCCCCCCTAAGAAATCGCTATTAAGTTCCCCACGTACTTGGTTGCCACGTAGTTGAAATTGCCTCTTTACTTAGGATTTAAATTGGTTTTAAATATTGAAATTGAATACCAACTAAAATGAATTTCACGCAATTGCCGATTTCACCTTCCCTAAAATAACTGACCTCTCCCCCCAAAAAATGGTAACGTCTTCCATTATGCCTCCCATTATCTCTCTCCCCTCTGGCATTTACTCTCTCTCTCTCTCTCTGCCATTGCAATAGGGTTTTAAATACCCTTCTTACCACCCGTGGTCAGTGCTTTGCATCATTCCAATTGTAGAAGATGATAGTGAAGGTGAGTTTCTTGAATACAAAGTGGGTTATAAAGTTTTTTTTTCCCCTAATGTTGTGCTTCACTTGACAGTTTTTGGGGGCTTTCGCCCATTTTACATTCCTTGGTTTGAATAAAAAATGGGCAGTCACAGGTTGGATAGAGGAAGAAGATGAGCCTCGGTTTTCATTATCCCAAAGAGTTGGAGATGTTCTCTATTTCTCAGATATGGGCGATTTCCGTCTGTGGACAATGAAACAATATGTCTATTTATTCAAACATGAAAAACAGCCCTATTGTGAGAGGGTTCAATATAGAAAAAAAAATAGCCCCTTCTATATTTCACTCTTCCTTTTTTACCTTTGGCCATGATTATTTTGGATTTTTTATGCAAGTTCTAATTTGTTTTGGATTTTGTATGGAGATCTCAACACTAGACATGTAAGTCTCCCTCACCCTCCTTCTCTCCCTCCTAGCTTTTCTAGGGAAGCCCAAAATGCTCTATTATGTTTTTTTTGAAATGGGAAATGCTCGGTTATTATACAGACATTCAATATGATTTTAGCTTCTAACCCTCTTAATTTCAAATGTGATTTTTTTTCACAGAAGTGCACAATTTTCCTTCTTGTCTTCATCAAATCCCTTTCAGTTAGTTATTCACTGCATCTGTATTTAGGGTTTAGTGTAATTTTTTCTAATGTTTTTTGTTGGAAAATTTGTTAGAAAAATGCAAAGTTTTGGTTAAATTGTCAAGTAAGGGTACGTTCTCTTTTTTTGTGAAATAAGGGCTGTCAGGTGCTTCTAGAAATCCCAAAGGACAAGAATACCCTCCCTCCTCTTTTTCCCTTCACCTTTTTAGCTCACTTCCCTATGCATTTTCACCTACCCTATCTCCTTTTCCCTCCACCTTTTCACCTTCTTCTTCCCCAAATGTAAGAAACTCCATGAAACCCCATGGAAGCTTGCCATTGCCAAACGTTCTAAGCTCCATTTCCATTGGCTTTTGATAAAAATCTCCATTGTGAACACCCTCTTCTTCCCCAAACGTGAGATTTCTTCGTGTGCGCCGGTAGGTCCTCTCTTGATTAGGTTAAAGATGTTGTTTTCATGTTGTGATTTTTTGGTTTATTCTCATCCACTCTTGCTTAGGTTTTAGATAAATCTTTTGACCTCTCTCTTTCTCTCTCTCAATGGTTCAATGGTTGTATAGTTTTTAAATGGTTCAATGTTTGTAAATCCAATATCAAACCCATTATCAATCCCATTATCAATCCCATTATCAATCCTATTTGGTTGCTTTATGTACACAATCAATTTATACAATTGGAACCATTATGTAGACCTTGGAACCACAATTTAGTGGTTCCAAGAGTGTAAGTAGTGGTTCCAAGAGTGTAAATAGACTTTCATACACTTTATAAGTGATTATGAGTGTGTTGATAGTAGTTAAGGTACTCATACTCAGTATGTATATAATCGGAACCATTATGAACACCTCGGAACCATAATTTATTGGTTCCAAAAGTGTAAATAGTGCTCCAAGAGTCCGACTCGGAAGTCCGAACAAAGCTTCGGACTTCCGAATGGAGTCCAGTAAAATGGCCATTCTACTGGACTTCATTCAGAAATCCAAAATATGTTTCGAACTTCCGACTCGGATTTCCGACCAATGTCCAGTAAAATGGCCATTGTACTAGACTTCATTCGGAAGTCCAAATTTTTTTTCGGCCTTCCGACTCGGACTTCCGAACAACGATTCGGACTTCCGAACAAGGATTCAGACTTCCGAATGGAGTCCAGTACAATGCCCTGTGTGCTGGACTCTATTCGAGAATTTGAATCTTCGTTCGGACTTCCGAGTAGGGCTACATACACATTGTTGTCCACAGATGGAAGGGTTACGATGATCCAATGGAGCTGATTTTTTGGGCACACCCTATATATGTGAGGGCCCATCAAATGAATGCTTTGGATGATCCAAACAATGTGGGCCCATTGAGTTTTCGGTAGTGTTTAGATTCGGAGGGGTGTATGGGGTCTTCATTAGCATTGATTGTGTTTCAAAGAGGGGGCCTACCTTATACAAATTCAAGCTACAATAATTTAACTCTTCGAACCCCAATGATATTAGAATGTCCTGAACACAACTTCCACTCTTGGAACCAATTTAATACTATTAGAGAGAGAGAGAGATAGAGAGATAAAGATAAAGAGATATCGAGAGAGAGAGGTAAACATAAAATCAATGTACAGTTCCGACCAAATAGTGGCTACAATAGCGTTTAATTTCTACCAATTGCGTGTGAGTAAGTATCATGTGTAGTAGCAAGTGTCCAAAAATCAGTGCCACTTTGTAGAAAAAACCAACAGCTCCATTCCCAAGCAAAGAAAGGAGGTGCGAAGGACACACCGGACCTACAAGAGAAACTTGCAACAATCAATAAAATAATGGGTTTTATACCCGGAACCAGTACAGAACCACATTTTATACCTTGGAACCACTACGGATCCACATTCTAGACCCCGGAACCACTCGAGAACCACATTTTATACCCAGGAACCACTATGGAAGCATCATTTATACCTCGGAACCACTAGGGAACCCCATTTACACCCCGGAACCACCAGGGAATCACATTTTATACCTCGGAACCACTAGGGAACCACATTTTATTCCCCGGAACCACTAGGGAACCACATTTTATACTCCGGAACCATTACGGAACCACATTTTATACCCCAGAACCACTACGGAACCACATTTTATACCCCGGAACCACTACGGAACCACATTTTCTACCACAGAACCACTAGGGAACCACATTTTATACCTCGGAACCACTAGGGAACCACAATTTCTACCCCGGAACCACTTGGGAACCAAATTTTATACTAGGGAACCACATTTTATACCTCGGAACCACTAAGGAACCACATTTTATACCCCGGAACCACTACCGAACCACATTTTATACACCGGAACCACTAGGGAACCGCATTTTATACCCCGGAACCATTAGGGAACCACATTTTATACCTCAGAACAACTACGGAACCACATTTTATACCCCGGAACCACTAGGGAACCACATTTTATACCCTGGAACCACTAGGGAACCACATTTTATACCCCGGAACCATTAGGGAACCATATTTTATACCCCGGAACCACTAGGGAACCACATTTTATACCCCGGAACCACTAGGGAACCACATTTTATACCCCGGAACAACTACGGAACCACATTTTCTACCACGGAACCACTAGGGAACCACATTTTATATCTCGGAACCATTAGGGAAGTGAGCCAAAAAGGTGATAGGGTAGGTGAAAATGCATAGGGAAGTGAGCTAAAAAGGTGAAGGGAAAAAGAGAAGGGAGGGTATTCTTGTCCTTTAGGATTTCTAGAAGCACTGACAGCCCCTATTTCACAAAAAAAAAGAACGTACCCTTGACAATTTAACCAAAACTTTGCATTTTTCTAACAATTTTTCCATTTTAATACTTTGCTTCCATTTTTTCATAATTTTTCATTTAAATCTTAGCACTTCAGCAACAAATCCGTAATCATTACTATTTTTTTGCAAGTAATGATTACTATTTTTTGCAATTATGTTTTTGCTAGCCACCTTTGCACCCATATTACTTCTGCCAATCTTTGCATCAAAGGATGGGCCACAAGCCGAGAAGTTGCCTCGACAAAGGTGGCTAGCAAATTCCCATACAAAAAAGGGAAATGTTATCCACACTACTGTATTTTGATGAGGGCACTCCTCATTTAATTAAAAGTACGGTATGGCCCCCCATAGGATGATCCAAAGCGTCAATTAGATGGGCCACAACCTAAATTGGTTGTGTCCCAAAAATCATTTCCATAGGTTGATCCTAACCCTCCGATCTATAGAGGGTTAGGACCAACCCTCTAACATTCTGATCAGAGGGTTAGGATAAACCTACGAAAATGCTTTTTGGGGCACAACCTATTTAGGCTGTGGCCCATCTAATGGACGGTTTGGATCATCCTATGGTGCGGGCCATACCGTACTTTTAATAAAGTGAGGAGTGTCCTCATCAAAATACGGTAGTGCGGATAACATTTCCCAAAAACATCTTAAAAAATACAGCAAAAATCAGGGTGACCCGCGGGTCGACCCGACCCTTACAGGCCCGGTGTGGGAACCACATTTTCTACCCTGGAACCACTAGGAAACCACATTTTATACCTCGGAACCACTAGGGAACCACATTTTATACCCCGGAACCACTAGGGAGCCACATTTTATACCTCGGAACCACTAGGGAACCACTAGGAACCACATTTTATACCCCGGAACCACTACAGAACCACATTTTATATGCTGGAACCATTAAGGAACCACATTTTATACTTCGGAACCACTATGGAACCACATTTTATACCTCGGAACCACTAGGGAACCACATTTTCTACTCCGGAACCATTAGGGAACCACATTTTCTACCCGGAACCACATTCTATACTCCGGAACCACTAGGGAACCACATTTTATACCCCGGAACCACTAGGGAACCACATTTTATACCCCGGAACCACTAGGGAACCACAATTTCTACCCCGGAACCACTAGGGAACCTCATTTAATACCCCAGAACCACTAGGGAACCAGATTTTCTACCTTGGAACCACTACGGAACCACATTTTATACTTCGGAACCACTAGGGAACCAAATTTTATACCCCAGAACCACTAGGGAACCACATTTTATACGTCAGAACTACTACGGAACCACATTTTCTACTTCGGAACCACTAGGGAACCACATTTTATACCCCGGAACCATTATGGAACCACATTTTATAGCCCGGAACCACATTTTATACACAACAACCACTACTGAACCATATTTTATACCTCGGAACAACTAGGGAACCACATTTTATACCCTGGAACCCCACAATTTCTACCTCGGAATCACTAGGGAACCACATTTTATACCCCGGATCCACTAGGGAACCAAATTTTCTACCCTGGAACCACTACGGAACCACATTTTATACCTCGGAACCACTAAGGAACCACATTTTATACCCTGGAACCACTAGGGAACCACATTTTATACGTCAGAACTACTATGGAACCACATTTTCTACTCCGGAATCACTAGGGAACAACATTTTATACCCCGGAACCATTAGGGAACCACATTTTATACCCTGGAACCACTAGGGAACCACATTTTATACCCCGGAACCACTATGGAACCACATTTTATACCCCGGAACCATATTTTATACCCCGGAACCACTACAGAACCACATTTTATACCTCAGAACAACTAGGGAACCACATTTTCTACCCCGGAACCACTTCGGAACTACATTTTATACCCCGGAACCACTAGATTCTAACATCTAACCAAACATGATTGTATACATATAGAGAGGTCAAGATAAACATTGCAACCAAACAAAGAGTCTCATAAATAGGGTGAAAAAACCAAACCACAAAAAACATGAAAACATGAAGAGAAGATGTTAAACCTAACCGAAGCTATGTTTATCACCCAAATAAGCAATGGAGATTTTTTTTCCAAACTACAATGGCAATGGAGCTATATCACGTTGGCAATGGGCTTTTTTCCAAAAGTATAATGGCGATGGACCTTTATCACGTTGCAAATGGAGTTTTTTTTTCAACACTACAATGGTGATAGAGCTTGGAAACATTGGCAATGGAGCTTGGAAACGTTGGCAATGGAGATATTTTCCAAAACTACAATGGCAATGGCAAGCTTCAAAAACCTTCCATGAAGCCGTGAGGAAGAAGAAGGTGGTAGGTAAATGGCAACCTTCAAAACCTTCTCATGGAGTTTTCCACGTTAGAAATGCCTTGAGGAAGAAGGTGGTAGGTGAGAAGGTAATAGTGTATAAGGATAGGTGAAATAGTGGAGGGAAAAAAAAGGTAGGAGGGGTATATTTGTCCTAAAAGCCATCTTCTCTCACCTGACAACACCTTTTTTATAATTTTCAAATCACTACCCTTTATTCACAATTTAGACAAAACTTTGCATTCTTTTTAATAATTTTCCCTTTTTTGTTCTCTGGGCAAGGAAGAGCCACAAGTTAAAACAACTGGCCAAATGATCAATAAAAGGCCTTTCAGTGAGGTGCTTTCACAATTGGTCCACAAACCGATTTAACTCACTCCAGCAACAACGGCCCTTTTGGATTCTAATGAAATATTCTGCATTTCAATGGATGTTCACTCCCTCATATTTTCTGGGCAAATAAATCCAATCAGCTTTGTTCGCATTATGCCATCGGAAATAACACGTTTGATCTCATGTTTTGATTTGAATGGGGACTACCATTTTAGACCCATGCAAAGCATGGGCCCAATATACTAGTGTGTATATATATATATATATATATATATATATATATAATATTTCTACATGAATGAACATAAGGTTGCTTATTCAGTTATAACCGAACCGAATTACCCTTATTTCACTAACCGAAATATTTTCGGTTAGTCAAAATCACTAACCGAAACCGAAACCGAAACCGAATTTCCCCCGGACCAAAACTAACCGAACCGAAATAAACTTTTGGTTAATCGGTTAGTTCAGTTATAACCGAATTAAGCACAGTTGCAGACAATGTCAAGAGTTTTTATATGGTCTCACTAGTGTACCTAATTAGTTTACTATAGAAGTAACATCCTTGATATTTTGATCCAACAACAACTCCTAAAAAAAGTGAGTTTTTATATGGTCTCACTAGTGTACATAATTAGTGTACTATAGAAGTAACATAGTTAATGACTTAAATGATAATTCGATTAGTTTGGTTAAACCGTACTAATTCCCTTACTAACTGAAGCTGAAACCGAAAACCGAATTATAGCTTTTTCCAACACCGAAACCAAACCAAAAAGGGAAGAAAAATCGATCAAAATAATTCAGTTTGGTTCGGTTATTCAGTTATAACTGAGTAATGCACACCCCTAAATCACATACACAAATTATACCGTGAAATTCGTTTTATATCCCTTTTCATGGTCTCAGAGCAGAAACGCTCTCTCTTTCTTTTGACAGTCGCTTTGCATTCTATTGTGGCACAATTATTCTATTGTTCATCTCCTACCTCATCTTTTCTCCCATTAATATTTTCATCATGGAAGGAAAAGCAGAAAAGTGCATCGTTGAGGATTCCAACAATCCATTATACTTGCAACATTTGGACAATCCTTGTTCGATTCTTCTGTCTCAATCGTTGACTAGCTACAATTATCCGAGTTGGAGTAGAGCCATGGTTAAGACCCTCAGTGCAAAGAATAAAATCGGCCTCATTGATGGCTCCATCAAAAGATCCAGTGATCCAATGCATCTTGATCTTGTGCAGTGGGTTTGCTACAACAACATGGACATATCTTGGATTCTCAATTCATTATCTAAAGAATTGATGAGTAGTGTTATTTACGCTGAAAGTGCGCATGAGATTTGGTTGGATCTAAAGGAGTGTTTTTCCTAGGTGACTAACGCTCCTAATATTTTTCAAATTGAGAAAGATATTATTTCTCCAATACAGGATCACTTTTCTGTTGTGGTTTGTTATGTTACAAAGGGTCGTATAAACCTCGGGCAAAATCGCAATGCGAGGCAGAATCTAATCGAATAATATAATAATAATCTTTCAATTTTTGCCCTTAGCTCAGGATTTCTAGGAACTAGATTATATTTTTGTGATAAAAAATATACCTTTGTAGAAATTACCACGAAGAAGATCGTCTGCTTGATCTACTCCCCGAATCGCCACGAACGAACTTTTCGTCGCGGACACCGCAAGTTGTTTCGATAGGATCCTTTGATCTTTACACAAAGGGATAGAACAACTCTTGTTCTATTTACAGATCTGATCTAAATCAGATCTAATGGATGGGATTATCTCAATTGTTGTCATGCCCCCAAGCCATACATTTACAGACATAACCACAACACAGGGCTTAAGGGTGTGACAACATCTTATACCTACAAAGCAAGCTCCACAAGCATACAAGGCTAACGAAGTAATATCAAAACCATCTACAATAATCTAAATAACTAAAATTAAATGTGTTACATTAATCCAATAATCAAATCACAATTCCTTTACAAATCTCTCATCTATCAATCCCATAAAAATCAAGTACGTAATTAAATGACATAGTCTCAATAAATCCTAAACGATACTCATTGTCTAATAAATGTAAAAGTACTGGAAGATAATGATAATCAGAAATCAGAGATCACGCCTGCGCCTCCTCGTCGACTCCACGAGGATCAAACTCTGAAAATGATGAACCATCGTCAGCTGAAAAGCTCAGTACATAAGAACACACTACAAAAGTGGGGTCTTTGCATGCTACAAAAGAGAGGTTCACAACAGGATAAAAGATAAAAGGCACAAGTGAAGTGATTAACACAAATCAATAAGGAGGGAACAAAGGTTCATAAGGGCACAAGTCAAGTATCACATCAGAGGTCACAATATTCAAAGGGTCACTAAAGGTAATCAATATGGTTACGATTCCACCCCGAGATCATCGGCTTAGTCCAAAAAACAAGTTATTTTCACCCCGACAGCCCACGGGTCCACAAAGCGAATTATTGCTTACACCACCCGCCCATGGTGTCGGAACTTGTTCCTAGGTTCACATACCTATCGATAGGGCCAACGTTTATCCTCCATTGGCGGGATCACAGTTCTTATGTTCACATATAGGCTAATGCCTATGCCCCACTGGCAGGGGTCTTTTCTAAGTTCACATAACCTAACCCTCTGAATAGGTGTTCAAAGTTCAAAGTGGATGTTTCACATTAGTTCCAAAGTGGATTCATATAGTAGAGGATGGCTGATAGTTCAAAGATTCATATAGTTAGGAAAACTAAAAGGATTTCACGAGTTCAAAGTATTACACCTAGTAGGTGCACCAAATAACAAAATTCAATAGAGTTCATTCAATAAAAGGGGCTACAGCATTCAAGACCCAATATAGATATGAGATTCTATTCAAAAGTTCATAAATTCAAAGAAGTTGGGCAACTTATGATCAAAGAAAGTAATATCGAATGGTAAATCACAACACTAAAGTAGTACGAAATCACGTACCTCCAATGACGAATACTTTCATTTTCAATTTCACTTTAATTTCCTACAATCAAGAGTATGAATATTCTCTATGAGTTTCATCATTAATTTCACTCCTATCAGGCATATATATATACTCCTACTGACACAAGACACCCTTTGGTGCCCTTCAGGAAAGAATCGACAAACCGTCCCAGGGTTCTTTTTAGTATTTTAGAATTATCAACATTAAAGTTTTCAAAACTTTTTGAAACTATTTTGAATAGAAAGAACGTATTTTTGGCATATCTATAGAGTATAAGAGCATCGAAAACGGACATGAAACGAAGAAGTTGCGAATTTTTGAAGTTTGAACTGCCGAGGGAAAAACTGCCGTGCCGGACGTCCGGGAATCTCTCAGTTTGCCCAACTATATACAGTCGGATGGTTGCCATCTTTTTGCCGGACGTCCGCCCATGTGCAGACCCAGTTTTCCCCGGAACGCGATTTTTTCATCCTTTTTAACACTAAAACGACCATAACTCATTCGTTTGATCTCCAATTTGCACGTGGTCAGATCCGTTGGACTCGTATCGACGAGAGGAATCCATAGAACCAAATTTCACGCTCTGAAGTCCTCAGATATAATTACCAAATTTAATCTAAGATTTTAGGGCATAACTCAAACCTAGATTTGTAGAGTTCCAATACTCAACTCGTAGTTTCTTAGGGATCCATAAATTCATCCCTAAATTCTTATACAATTCCTTGTACGAAACCTAATCATCTAAATCATAATAACAACACCTAAATCATAATAACAAGTCTCTTTAGATCCTAGTTTTAGGGTTCATAACATGCCAAATCTTATGTAGAACATAGATCTTATCTTGATCTTCGCTTTCTTCTTCCAAAACTCGATCTCCTCTTTCTTTCTCACGAAAATCTTCTCTTGGGGCTGAACAAAACGAGTTTAGGGTTTAATTAAACTCCAAAAAGATGTATTTATAGGCTTTCTTTAAGAAGCCCTAATCAAAACCAAACATTAGAGGACAAAAACGCCCCTCCTTAATAGGAGAAATGAATTTTCGTTTAGGGGGTTTTTCGGGTATTTACATTCTACCCCCCTTACAAAAAATTCGTCATCGAAATTTAACTAATCACGTACCCGAATCGCCAAATAAGAATGGATATTTGGACTTCATCTTTTCTTCCAGTTCCCAGGTGGCCTCACGCTCTGAGTGATTCTGCCACTGGACTTTTGCGTATGGTATAGTCGACACCTGAGAACTTGGTCTTTAAGATCAACAATGAGAATTGGCTGTTCTTCGAATGATAGGTCTTCTCTCAATTCCAACGGTGCTATATCAATGACATGGCTAGGATCTGGAATGTAATTTTGCAACATCGATATATGAAACAATGGTGGCAAAGCAAGTCTATATGCCACATTCCTAATCTTTTCTAGTATCTCATAAGGTCCTACAAATCTTGAATTCAACTTTCCTCTGACTCCAAATCGCATCACTCCTTTTGTAGGTGTAGACACCCACATTTTGCTTTACTTTAACCAACAATAACCTAATATATGTTTTAGGTCATTAATATCTTGATCTGACTTTACGGATCATCAATCGGGACAAAATAAGATAGGGTCACTTCATAGCCCGAACCCTGATTCCATTCCGAGACCCGATTTCCGTAAATCGTTAGATCAATGGCAGATCTTGACCTGGGTCTAACCATCCAAAACCACCTAACCTCTCCTCTCATCCTAACCATCCAAACCTCACCTAACCTCACCTAACCTCTCCTCTCATCCTAACCATCCAAACCTCACCTAACCTCACCTAACCTCACCTAACCACCTAACCTCACCTAACCTTACCTAACCTCACCTAACCTCACCTAACCTCCTATCCCATTCTCCTATAAATACCCTCTCATCCCACCATCCAACAAAAAGAAGAAAAAGAACCCCTCTCTTAGAAAATTCATCCCTCTCCCTCATCTCTTCAAGGGTTCGGCCATCCTTGCCGGATCGGGTGATTTTATACGTTGGGTGATATATATCAAAAGCAGTCATTATCAAGCAAGGAATCATCTTCAAGGAATTACCATCAAAGAAAAATCAAACACAAAGTGGGTTTCCAAAGAGGTAGGCATTTATTTCAATTCTATGTAGGGTCTGTTTTCATGCATATCTTTTACTTTAAAAGAAAAACCATGTTAGGAAGCATGTATGGTCTGTTTTCCCCCTGGTTAGCCTCTGGTTAGACCCTGGTTGCACCCAGGTTCGCTGCTGGTTGCACCCAGGTTCGATGCTGGTTGCACCCTGGTTCCCCTGCTGGTTCGCACCCTGGTTCCCTGCTGGTTCGCACCCAGGTTCGCTGCTGGTTGCACCCAGGTTCCCTGCTGGTTGCACCCTGGTTCCCCTGCTGGTTCGCACCCTGGTTCCCTGCTGGTTCGCACCCTGGTGCACCCTGGTCCGCACCCTGGTTTGTACCCTGCTTCCTCCTGGTTAGACCATGGCTAGTCTCGGGTTTGCTCCTAACTTAGACCCGACTCACTAAGCCCCATACCCATAAGCCTTAAACCCTATAACCATAGCCACACATCAACCCAAGCCATACCTTTGTCCACTCACTGAGGCACACCATTTATCCATAAATTTGGTTACATTAAATCTAACCCAGCCAGGCCACCTGCAGCTTAAGTCAAAACGCCCCAATACAATCCAACCAAGTGGGATCCCAACCCAGCTCAACTGAGTCAACTCTAGCCAACCTCCCTAGTCGAGTTGACCCAACTCTCTAGTCGAGTATGCTCAACCTCTTTAACTAATTGGACTCTCCCCTTAGTTGACTCAATCCAATTCCTTAATCAACCCATCCCAATGCAACCGAGTCGCATTCGACCAAGTTGCGGCCTTCCATGTCACAACCGAGTCATTCCCCTATTCTACTAATGCCCTTTTACACCTAATAGAACTTCCTCCCTTTTGCCTAACCAAGTCATATCCCAACACAATCTGAGTCGCATGTTTGAATCCATTTGGCCGAATCTCATAAGCCCGCCCATTTTGAATTCCCAAAATTCAAACCCTTGATGATTCCTGTATGCTCAATTCTTTGATGCAAATTCCCAATTCCAAAATCTCATTGCTAAATCAATGTTTCTGAATCTCAAGTCCAATGCTCAAATACAAACCCGATTCCTGATCCAAATACCAATCCTGTTTTCCAAAATCCAAGTAACTTCCCCTGCGGAACTACGTGTGGCTTGATCCCCATCGCGGGGTACGTAGGCAATTTGGCACTCCCAAGTTCAGTCGCACCTTTCTCTGTCTTTCTCATTCCCTCACACTATTTCATCATCTCTTCCATCCCTTTTTTCACTAACCTCGAGAATTTAAATCGATTTGTCTTGTGTCTTTCTGAACCGTTGGATCACGGTTTCCGTCGTAAGGACCCTTAGAGCCCAATTTAGGAACACCGGTGTCGTGTCGTGTCCTAAGTTTTAGGGAGTCTTAGGTTTTAGGAGTCCAGGCTCATCACGGACGCTTGCTGTGTATAGCAACCGTGCCATAGGTCTAGTTACACTAGTCACCCACTCTTTCCCTAGGACAAGCCTAGTAAACTAGGATGTAGGCTAACCTGCATTAGTCTAAGGGACAACTTGCATTTAGATAAGAATCATATAGCATCTTCGATGAAATCCTAAGATAATAAAATCCTCAACTTGAATTAAATAACTTCTCTTAAAACTGTTGAAACAGTCAATCCCGTCTAGGTCGGTGTCTTAGTTGAGTTAGGCATATGTAACTTAGCTTAGGTGCACCGAACTACGTCGACTCTGATCCCAGTGAGGCTTGGGTACGTAGGCAGCTTGGATGTCTGATGGCATACCACCCGCGAGTCGGCACCACAAACAAATTGTGGTGTTTTGTATATTAATTTTCTTGTAAATGCTTAATCAAATCACTTAGGACTTTCCATGAAATTAGAATTTTAGGAGAACTTTCACTTAGATTGAATCCAGACAAATTAATAAATCAAGATACACATTTAGGATTCACATTGAAATTAGATCATAGGATGCATGTCACTTAGTTCGCACATTAACATAGAGTTGAATGAGCCATTTAAAATAAATTTAAAAGAGTTAGCTTTTGGAATCGAAGACCGATTATCGGGCAAGAATGGTGCATGTGGTGGATAACTCCCCATACCTTCCATTCTCGTAACCAGGTAGCGAGTCTAGATTTCTGGTTAATTACGGGTCCTAGATCCCACATCTAGGTGGCGACTCTGTCAGTCTCTTTCGTGTGGAATTCGGATTGCCTTAGTGATCCCAAGTTCACAGGAAAGATTAATTCAAATCAATAATAAAATGCACACGCCAATCGCGTGGATACGAGAGACCAAGAGAGAGAGAGCGGCGGCTCGCGCCCCACACCCCTCTCGCGGGATTCGGGTACCACAGTCTGGCGACTCTGCTGGGGATCACCTAACTTCATTAAAATTTCAAAAGATAATTCATTTGAATTTAATTTAACTGGCTCATAAAAACTCTATACTTGATAGATTACTTTGTCTTGTTTTATTTTCTCATCACATTTTACTTGAACTTAATCTAACAAAACCTGAAGGCATCGTAGATTGCGCAAACATATTGCATACACTTACATCACTTGCATCTAAACCCTTGCATCTCACGTGCACACACATCCTATTTTAGGAACCCGGAGTGTTATCTAGCATGGTTGACTGGGATTTCATCACCTGGTGCCTCTGTGCTAGAGAAGCATTCCACCCTTAGCCTAGTACCTTTATGGTACGTAAACGGATCTCTTGTTCACGTACTGATACGCCGGACACTGGTACAGTATATCGAACATGGATTCGCGCTAAGGGAACTCTTGGCCTTACCCCTAGATTAACCCACACATGCATGTAGTATACGAACACATGTGCATCACGTGTGTGAGCCTAGTTTAGGATATCCTACCTATTTGTGTCTAGATTAGGCCGTAGTCCATCTTCCAATGGCTACGATCGGTCCTTAGATACACGAACAAAGTCATGAGTCGAGATCCTCTCTCCACTCCGATAGATTAGGATTAGGGTTGATGCCTTCAGGTAACACTGATAAAATGTGAAAAAAAAAAAAAAAAAAAAATTTCCCTTTGGGTTAGGATATAAATCCCATAATTTTCAAAGATCTCATAGGATTAGTCATTCATGATCTATCCGTTGAAAGCAATCTTATGCTATCTCATCTAATCTTTTGATCGTGCGTCTTTCGTTCTTCTGTCATACGATTCGATCGTATCTTCATGCCATCCCCTAACTGGCAGATGCAGAATCTCACAATCTTTCGATTATGCGTTCTCATGATCTGATCATGCCTGGTCCAGATAATCCAATCTTGCTTGTACCCCTGGTCTGTTCCTCCTCTAGGGGCTACCTTTTTCAAGATTATTTTGCTAAGTCCTTCAGAGTTCACTCTCAGAATCATTGAGCTAGGGGCATTTCCCTATGCGAATCAGTCATCATTGTCCAAAATTGAAAGTATCATCCATGATGATGTTCAGAACGAACCAGCCTTCGCCGAGCCTTCAACGCCAAACAGTTGCAGCAGTTAAAGTTTTAGTCACTTACTATTTTATGTTGAGTCAGTCATCATGGTCAGTATAATTGTTGAGTCCGGTCTTACAGTTAAAGGTCAATGCCTAGTCCAGGCAAGTTATCTTCTGTTTCTCTTTCTTATTTAGAGTTGTGAATCGTGAGCATGTTCAGGATAGGTCGTCTGATGTAATAGCTTTTCTTTAAATAAAATTTCAGTCAGTTCCAAAAAGTTCACTTGTGTCTGTTCTTAAGTGTGCTTCTGGTCTTAAAATAAGACTCCCTCCTCAAATGAGGACAAAATTGACGAAACTCCACTTGAGTCACAGCAATTACTTGAACGAGAGGAGGAGCGCCAATCCCAACCTTTCAAAGATGAAATTGAAATGATAAACACTGGCACTGAAACTTTGATTCAGTGAATGCCGATTGAAAATACATTACCCTCTAAAGAGTGTGAAGAATTGATAAAATTATTTCAAGAATAAGAAGATTGTCTAGAAAAGCTACAACCGATACCAGGGGCAAGACATAGATGGAAAGCTCAAAGAAAATGAAGAAAGTAAGAAGATATATGCTATACAAGGGGCATAGAGTGGAAACAACTTTCATATTTCCAATCAATGACCTTGGTTCTCAAATTCATAAAGCCAACAAATTCAAGATGAAAAGTTCAAAAGCAAACAATGAAAAGTGATCATCAGATATCGAGAGTACGAATCCATAGATGGAGGATGTCAAAGAACAAGTTTCGCTCTATGAAAGTCAAAAGCACATATTAGAATCTTGAAAGAAGAAGATCCATTATCTCTTACCTGGAAATGCCGTCAAACTCCGCGAAAAAAAAAAAAAAAAAAACAAAAGAAAAAAAAAAATAATCAGTACCAGAGGGACTCTAGTAACCTAGATCGATTCCCAGTCTGAACATCGAAAGGCCTCCTTTGGCCGATTAAATCCCAAAATCAAAACCCAATGTCAAAAGAATACCGATTTGCAAACCCTTCGAGCCTAAATCAAATTTTCTTGAAAACCCATCAAACTTGGGGCATTCCCCCGAACTACGCGAGACCTGATCCCTATACTGGGGTACGTAGGCAACTCGGTTGAACCGAGTTCGGTCGATTCAAAAAGGAAAAGAAATTCAATCCTTTCAAAAAAAAAAAAGAGAGGGACAAGTTCCAAAAGAAGAGAAGTTAATTGTTCCAGAAAGAAAAGAAAAAAGGGAAAAAAAAATCAAACAATTTATCTTCAAACTAGGGGCATTCGCCCTGAACTACACACGACCTGATTCCTACCTTGGGATATGTAGGCGACCTGTTCACAGGTTCGGTCGAAATCTTTGTTGAGCCTTAAGCCATTCTTTGAAAAGCCCTATCCTACCTATAAAAGTCCTTCTGGTGTTCAGAACTAATGAGCTAGGTCCTGAGATACAATAAAAAAATGAAATGATGATGAATAAGAAAAATAACGGAGTTTGAAGATCTGCTAGACTGAAAACCTGAAAGGGCGGTCTAGGCAAAATTTAAGATCATTCCCCTGCTAAGTTGAAAACCCGAAAGGGCGGCTTAGGCAAAAGCTAAGGGGATAGCCTGCTGGATCGAAAACCTAGAAAGGTGGTTCAGGCAAAAGTTAAGGCTAGCGCGGTCCGCCAAGTTAAAAACCCTGAAGAGGTGACTTGGTCACGGTAAGAGAATCAGTATAAGAAGGCAACAGCCGGTATCAAGACTGAAGATCAACTGAAGTTCAAGCAAATTCAAGTGATATCCTCAAAACTGGGGGCATTGAAGCTAAGCAATCTTAGGGGGCGTAATTAAATCCTTGAGGCATTACTGTTTTAAGGAAAAAGTCCAGTGTTTACCAATTGAAAAACTATTCCTCGAAAGGATAGACTTACCAAACAAAATATTAACTAAGTCAGAAGCATCACTGTGTTTGTCAGTATAGTCAGTCAATCTTTGTTATTCTAAGTTCACTCCTTCAGGGCTGCTCAATCCTTTGAGTAGTGCCTTTCATCTAAGTTTTCTCTTTAGAAAGAGTCAATCGTCGTTCCTATGTCCAAATGATGTAACTGTCTTGGTGAAGGAGGCCCGGCCTAGGCAGCTCCCTGCAATTATACCTGAAAGGGTTCGAGAATCTAGTCAAACAGCTACATTTCAAAGAAGATCAACTCAGAAGAGTTCAGAAGTAGAAACATCAGAAAGCCCAGCTTCCGTAAAAAGATCATACCCCAGGAAGGCACCTTAAGCTTGGAAGAGCCCCAGATGCAATGGTGGTTGAGCTAATTTCTCAGAAAGATGAACCATTAAAATTCAGAATTTCCTTCCGGTTAGTTAAATACTATCCTGGTCAAGAAATGTTCATCTAAGCACCTGTCAAAAAACAGATCCCGCTTTTCCATGTTAGAGAGCCGTTGTTCTAAATTACCAATTTCAAGTATCTTGTTCAAGGTTTCAGTTATCAAAATCCCCAGAAGACAAGACCAACAGTCTCATTGAGAAAAATCTTGTTGAAGTTTCATAAAAGTGTTCCTAATCCATTCTTGTTACTAATGGTTCTTCGTTCATAAGGTTGGTCGTCTCATCATTCGTCAAAGTCTTGGTTTCCAATATCTTTACTGGGCACGATCTATAATGTCCCCGATTTCATTGAGTTCAAAAAAAAAAAAAAAAAAAAAAAAATCCAAAATTCATCAAATCCAATCCCCGATTCAAACAAATCCAATCTTACGTCAAATTCAAGTTCATGAAAAATCTCATGTCCTCTTTGAGCCCTTTTGTGAAAGGTGCCTCATTTCTCGAGTCCATTTGTGAATGGTCTCGTCTTCTCCTTGAACCCGTTTGTGAACAGGTTTCTCATTCTCTGAGTCCATTTGTGAATGCTCTAATGTCCTCTTTGAGCCCGTTTGTGAACGGTGCCTCTGTTCTCGAGGCCATTTGTGAATGGTCTCATCTTCTCCTTGAGCCCGTTTGCGGACGGTACCTCATTTTCCAAAAATAAAATTTTTTTTATCAAATCCAAATCCTTAATTAAAAAAAAAATAAAAAAAATCCAATCCTACGTCAAATTCAAGTTCATAAAAAATCTCTAAATTCTTCGAGCCCGTTTGTGAACGGGGCCTCATTTCTCAAGTCCATTTGTGAATGGTCTCGTCTTCTCCTTGAACCCGTTTGTGAACGGTGTCTCATTCTCTGAGTCCATTTGTGAATGGTCTCATCTTCTCCTTGAGCCCGTTTGTGAACGGTGCCTCATTTTCTGAGTCCATTTGTGAATGATCTCGTGTCCTCTTTGAGCCCGTTTGTGAACGGTGCCTCATTTCTCGAGTCCATTTGTGAATGGTCTTGTCTTCTCCTTGAGCCCGTTTGTGAACGGTGCCTCATTTCTCGAATCCATTTGTGAATGGTCTCGTCTTCTCCTTGAGCCCGTTTGTGAATGGTGCCTCATTTCTCGAGTCCATTTGTGAATGGTCTTGTCTTATCCTTGAGCCCATTTGTGAATGGCGCCTCTTTTCTCGAATCCATTTGTGAATGGTATCGTCCTCCTTGAGCCCGTTTGTGAATGGTGCCTCATTTCTCGAGTCCATTTGTGAATGGTCTTGTCTTCTCCTTGAGCCCGTTTGTGAACGGTGCCTCTTTTCTTCGAGTCCATACAACTATGGTCTCTTATCCTCTTTGAACATCATACATCTATGATGTCTCATTTCCTTGGAATCCGTACAAATACGGTATTTCATTCTCTTCGAGTCCATACAACTATGGTCTCTTATCCCCTTTGAACATCATACAACTATGATGTCTCATTTCCTTGGAATCCTTACAAATACGGTATTTCATTCTCTTCGAGTCCATACAACTATGGTCTCTTATACCCTTTGAACATCATACAACTATGATGTCTCATTTCCTTGGAATCCGTACAAATACGGTATTTCATTCTCTTCGAGTCCATACAACTATGGTCTCTTATCCCCTTTGAACATCATACAACTATGATGTCTCATTTCCTTGGAATCCGTACAAATACGGTATTTCATTCTCTTCAAGTCCATACAACTATGGTCTCTTATCCTCTTTGAACATCATACAACTATGATGTCTCATTTCCTTGGAATCCGTACAAATACGGTATTTCATTCTCTTCGAGTCCATACAACTTTGATCTCTTATCCCCTTTGAACATCATACAACTATGATGTCTCATTTCCTTGGAATCCGTACAAATACGGTATTTCATTCTCTTCAAGTCCATACAACAATGATCTCTTATACCCTTTGAACATCATACAACTATGATGTCTCATTTCCTTGGAATCCGTATAAATACGGTATTTTATCTTGCCCAAGCCCATTCAAAAATGATGCTGCATTTTCATTAAGAATCTTTCAAAAGTCATCCATTATTCTCTCTGAGACCATTTGAAAATGACGTCTCATTTCCTCTGAAGCTGTTCAAAAGCGATATTCCTTTCCCTCCGAAAATCCATTTGAAAATGGTATCCCATTTCTCTCGTTGCCAGCGGCACCGCAGCGGGTTTGTTTTATTGCATTCCAATTCTAGGATTTCATCTAAGGTCTTGCATTATATTAGGTTGCATTGTGTTTAGGGGGTTCCTTTGTCGATTAAAGTTACGCAAAATGGTTCTGTCATTTTAACTTTGGTATTCGATGACTACGTCGTCTCTACCAAAGAGGGGCATCTGTAGACACCCACATTTTGCTTTACTTTAACCAACAATAACCTAATATATGTTTTAGGTCATTAATATCTTGATCTGACTTTACGGATCATCAATCGGGACAAAATAAGATAGGGTCACTTCATAGCCCGAACCCTGATTCCATTCCGAGACCCGATTTCCGTAAATCGTTAGATCAATGGCAGATCTTGACCTGGGTCTAACCATCCAAAACCACCTAACCTCTCCTCTCATCCTAACCATCCAAACCTCACCTAACCTCACCTAACCTCTCCTCTCATCCTAACCATCCAAACCTCACCTAACCTCACCTAACCTCACCTAACCACCTAACCTCACCTAACCTTACCTAACCTCACCTAACCTCACCTAACCTCCTATCCCATTCTCCTATAAATACCCTCTCATCCCACCATCCAACAAAAAGAAGAAAAAGAACCCCTCTCTTAGAAAATTCATCCCTCTCCCTCATCTCTTCAAGGGTTCGGCCATCCTTGCCGGATCGGGTGATTTTATACGTTGGGTGATATATATCAAAAGCAGTCATTATCAAGCAAGGAATCATCTTCAAGGAATTACCATCAAAGAAAAATCAAACACAAAGTGGGTTTCCAAAGAGGTAGGCATTTATTTCAATTCTATGTAGGGTCTGTTTTCATGCATATCTTTTACTTTAAAAGAAAAACCATGTTAGGAAGCATGTATGGTCTGTTTTCCCCCTGGTTAGCCTCTGGTTAGACCCTGGTTGCACCCAGGTTCGCTGCTGGTTGCACCCAGGTTCGATGCTGGTTGCACCCTGGTTCCCCTGCTGGTTCGCACCCTGGTTCCCTGCTGGTTCGCACCCAGGTTCGCTGCTGGTTGCACCCAGGTTCCCTGCTGGTTGCACCCTGGTTCCCCTGCTGGTTCGCACCCTGGTTCCCTGCTGGTTCGCACCCTGGTGCACCCTGGTCCGCACCCTGGTTTGTACCCTGCTTCCTCCTGGTTAGACCATGGCTAGTCTCGGGTTTGCTCCTAACTTAGACCCGACTCACTAAGCCCCATACCCATAAGCCTTAAACCCTATAACCATAGCCACACATCAACCCAAGCCATACCTTTGTCCACTCACTGAGGCACACCATTTATCCATAAATTTGGTTACATTAAATCTAACCCAGCCAGGCCACCTGCAGCTTAAGTCAAAACGCCCCAATACAATCCAACCAAGTGGGATCCCAACCCAGCTCAACTGAGTCAACTCTAGCCAACCTCCCTAGTCGAGTTGACCCAACTCTCTAGTCGAGTATGCTCAACCTCTTTAACTAATTGGACTCTCCCCTTAGTTGACTCAATCCAATTCCTTAATCAACCCATCCCAATGCAACCGAGTCGCATTCGACCAAGTTGCGGCCTTCCATGTCACAACCGAGTCATTCCCCTATTCTACTAATGCCCTTTTACACCTAATAGAACTTCCTCCCTTTTGCCTAACCAAGTCATATCCCAACACAATCTGAGTCGCATGTTTGAATCCATTTGGCCGAATCTCATAAGCCCGCCCATTTTGAATTCCCAAAATTCAAACCCTTGATGATTCCTGTATGCTCAATTCTTTGATGCAAATTCCCAATTCCAAAATCTCATTGCTAAATCAATGTTTCTGAATCTCAAGTCCAATGCTCAAATACAAACCCGATTCCTGATCCAAATACCAATCCTGTTTTCCAAAATCCAAGTAACTTCCCCTGCGGAACTACGTGTGGCTTGATCCCCATCGCGGGGTACGTAGGCAATTTGGCACTCCCAAGTTCAGTCGCACCTTTCTCTGTCTTTCTCATTCCCTCACACTATTTCATCATCTCTTCCATCCCTTTTTTCACTAACCTCGAGAATTTAAATCGATTTGTCTTGTGTCTTTCTGAACCGTTGGATCACGGTTTCCGTCGTAAGGACCCTTAGAGCCCAATTTAGGAACACCGGTGTCGTGTCGTGTCCTAAGTTTTAGGGAGTCTTAGGTTTTAGGAGTCCAGGCTCATCACGGACGCTTGCTGTGTATAGCAACCGTGCCATAGGTCTAGTTACACTAGTCACCCACTCTTTCCCTAGGACAAGCCTAGTAAACTAGGATGTAGGCTAACCTGCATTAGTCTAAGGGACAACTTGCATTTAGATAAGAATCATATAGCATCTTCGATGAAATCCTAAGATAATAAAATCCTCAACTTGAATTAAATAACTTCTCTTAAAACTGTTGAAACAGTCAATCCCGTCTAGGTCGGTGTCTTAGTTGAGTTAGGCATATGTAACTTAGCTTAGGTGCACCGAACTACGTCGACTCTGATCCCAGTGAGGCTTGGGTACGTAGGCAGCTTGGATGTCTGATGGCATACCACCCGCGAGTCGGCACCACAAACAAATTGTGGTGTTTTGTATATTAATTTTCTTGTAAATGCTTAATCAAATCACTTAGGACTTTCCATGAAATTAGAATTTTAGGAGAACTTTCACTTAGATTGAATCCAGACAAATTAATAAATCAAGATACACATTTAGGATTCACATTGAAATTAGATCATAGGATGCATGTCACTTAGTTCGCACATTAACATAGAGTTGAATGAGCCATTTAAAATAAATTTAAAAGAGTTAGCTTTTGGAATCGAAGACCGATTATCGGGCAAGAATGGTGCATGTGGTGGATAACTCCCCATACCTTCCATTCTCGTAACCAGGTAGCGAGTCTAGATTTCTGGTTAATTACGGGTCCTAGATCCCACATCTAGGTGGCGACTCTGTCAGTCTCTTTCGTGTGGAATTCGGATTGCCTTAGTGATCCCAAGTTCACAGGAAAGATTAATTCAAATCAATAATAAAATGCACACGCCAATCGCGTGGATACGAGAGACCAAGAGAGAGAGAGCGGCGGCTCGCGCCCCACACCCCTCTCGCGGGATTCGGGTACCACAGTAGGTGACACTTTCAAGAGTACATTATCACGAACTTCAAATTTCAGCTCTGAAATTCCACTTAGCAACTCAAGAAGGGGGTGAATTGGGTTTTTTTTTAAATTTTAAGGATTTTGAAAACTTTCTTTGCACTAGTTTTAGATTGATTAGAAAGTCAATATTAAGATTCAAGAAAAAAGTAAGGAGCTTACCACAAGAGAATGAGTGAAGAGACAAAGAGGATTGACACAAGGATTTTTATAGTGGTTCGGTCTTAACTAAAGACCTACTCCACTCTTCCCAAGTTTGGCTCCTTGAGGTTTCCACTATCTTCTCCGAAGAACTTAAATACGGCGTTCCTTTCGCCTTGTACAATCCGAGCTCCAAGCTCCAAGGGTCTTCTACGACGCCCTTTGATGCCAAATATAATGAAAAGAAAAGGGATTAGCTCACTTGCCTCTTAGTAGGCTGATTACAAGTAGGAAGCACACTCACTCTCACAAGAAAAAAGATGTACAAATGAAAAGCCTAAGGTCTCTCAAGAATAATCCAAGGTCAAAGCACAAGAGAGAGAGGGAGAGTGAAAATCTTGAAGAAAATGAGTATTAATGCCTTTGAATGCTCTTAAAATGTTAGGTTAACTCATTAAGTATTTTATTAAAAGCCCCAAGGTTCATATATATATATATATAGGGGAGATAAAAATATGGCCTTTTTAGACTCCCCAACGGTCATCTCGGAGTCCGCGCACGGAATTCCGAGTTGACCGTTACGTTATAATTTTTTCAAACAGGGGCTTTCTCGGAGTTCCAAGAATTTTTTTTCGAAATTCTGAGAAGGCTATTCAGCAGTATTTCGAGTTTTGGTTGCTGATTTGTTTTGAGCCTTCGGAATTCACATATATCTTGTCAAATGGAATGTCGTGTGGGTCCAAAGAGTAAGGACACCGCCATGATCATTCACTTGTCCAATTAGGTTCATTTTAGGTTAATTTTAAACTTTCTTTTGTGCCTCTGACGTAGACTATACATGATAGACCATATACATTTTAAACTAGCTTGGTCTTCAATCTTGTTGGCACTTTGAAGAGGCTTTGACTTGTCTTCAATCAACTCCTTTGATGCTTGAGCCTTGCTTGAGCTTCTGAGTTGATTTTCATCCTTGTAGAGCTTGAATTCAACCTTGTTCTTTGAATGACCTTGTCTTGCCTTTGTGTTAGTTTGCCATTGATGATGATTCCTTCTTCATGCCTTTGATCTCACCTTGAGCTTGAATGATTTTGCCATTTCTTGTGCAATCTTGAATATACTAAAGCTATGAACACAATAACTTAGCCAATGGAAATCAATAGTACGTAAAAGCTTTTTATATCAAATTGAGTTTGTTAATCATCAAAACATGTCAATGGGAGTACTTGTTGAACCCTTGGGCTAACAATCTCCCCCTTTTTGATGATGACAAATACAAATTGCTTTAGGGTAGGAGCTCCCCCTTGAGGGATGAATAGAACAATTTATGATCCCCCTAAGAGATTGATTTAATTGAACATTTAAAGCATTAATTTTAATGATGAAAATTGATTGCAAAATTTTTAAGCATGGAGCTTTGCTCCCCCTCAATGTATGCATATTATTATGACTCGGAAGCTTAAATGTTCTCCCCCTTTTATCATCACCAAAATGGTGGAACAAAAGGAACGAGGGCATGTGAGAACCAACGAGACAAGTAAAGGGCAATGCAATAGAGAAAGTAATCACAATACAAGGTATGCGAGCAAAAAGAAATAGAACAGAGAAACACAACGCAAAACAAACCAAATAGATATATAGATGGATGATGTGAAATGTCAGACAGCCAAGCACATACAACCAGTCAAAGTATATCAAAAGAGTATCCACAATACATCAACCAAAGGCAGACTAAGCAACATCTAGATAGAGAGATGCCTAATACATCTAAGGGATCCAACCATCACATATCAGCTATAGAAATATAAAGCTAATACAGGGCAAAAAGATCCAACAACCATCCAAAAGGAAAATCCTTATACTATCCAAACCATCATATGTCTAAAACATAACCATCCAGATACGAACACAACAAGACAAAACATCCACAAAGATAATCCTAAGATAGCAAAGGAGTCGGATCCAAAAGAGAGTCATCAACAGAGAACTGCATCCATTTACTGCTCTGGAGGAGGCGGTGGTAGATAAGAAGAGGAACTGCCTGGGTGCTGACTCGACGGACCACCGGAGAGGTACTGATAAAGGGCAGTGAACTGGGCGTCGACGTGAGTGGAGAGCGACTGGAATCGATAGACATCTCTGTGTCAACATGAGTACTGAACCGCTCAAACTGTGTGGTCATGGATCGCTCAAGGGCCTCCTGCATGGCTGCGAAGCCCTGAGAGAAATCCGGAGAGGCATAGGGCGTCGTAGCGGCCTGAGTGTCTGGATCCTCCTCTCCTTCTCCGTCGTCATCGTGATCTTCTGCAACTTCTTAATCAGAGTCAACGGCAACAACTTCTTTGGCGAGTGCCATACACCGGAAGGTCCGATCGTCAAAAGGAGCGGTGGGAGTGTCGGTGGCCTCACCCTCCAGAGCGATACTGAAGTGGCGAAATACACAGGTAAGGAGCATGCCATATGGCAGTGAGGCGCAAGATCGAGAAAGAGTCTGGAACATGAAGTGAAAGATGATGTATGGTAGACAAAGCCTGCGACCCTCAAGGATGCAATACATGAGGTAGGCCTCAAGGGGTCGTATGGCATCAGTCATGCCACCGCATGGGGTGAATTTGTTGAACATGAAGTTATGAAGCATTTTGGCCACGGGTATGAGGTTAGAAGTTTGCACAAGCATGTTGGGACTATAGAGCTTGGTAATTCGGCCAACCACCGTGTCGTGATCAAGATCTGCTAGGGAATGGATCCCATTGTCTGGCCAAAGTAATGGTCAAAGCCCTCGGAACTAATTGCGAAAATATCAGCAAGTTGATGAATAATGGGTTTGATGTGGGTTTTCTTGACACGAGATTCAATTTGGAAGTAAGAGGAAGTGATAATGAGATTGGTATAGAAAATACGAACTAACCTAGGGTAGATAAGCTCGTGGAGATGAAGAAATTGGGTCCATCCAAGGGCATCAAATTGCGCTTGAAGGTTGAAATGTTGGAGAACGTCGGGCTCAATGTATCGGCCGATGAGGATGCCCCAAGTAGCCAGTGTTGGCCATGTCTTCTTGGCGTGTGCGGAGGAGAAGTATGAATTGGGAATAACCTCGGGTTCCGGAACCAGAGCTTTAGCCTTGACTTTCTTCCTTGATGGCCCTTCATTGTCTCACTCGCCGGAGGAACCGCCATGGGGAAGATTTTTCGTTCTAGGCATGGTTGGGAAACTAGAGTTTGAAGAGAATGAACAAAAGGAGAGAAAAGGAGGGATTTGGAGCCCTAGATGGAAGAAAATGATGAAAGAAGGGGAGAAAGGGAAGAAAAATGGTTGGAAGGAAGGAAAGGGAACAAAACAAGAGGAAAGAAATGGAGGATTATGAGGTGTGAAGGGTTGGATTTAGGATGGAGACGAGAGATTGGGGAAAAGAGGAGGAAGGGACACTGAAAAAGGGAAAAAAATATGTGCAAGAGGAAAGGGTTTTAAAATAAATGGAGTTTGCAGGGTTTAGGAGAGAAATCTAGGGTTTCTAAGGAAGAAGGAGATGAAGGATGGGTGGATTTGGGAGGAAAAAGAAGAAAAAGAAGGTAGGATTTGGAGATGGAGGAGAGAAAGGAGGAAAAGAAAGAAAGAAACAAAAAAAAAATGAAAAAAACAAGAGTCGGTCTGGGCATTATACGCGGCTGGACCGATTCTAGGAGTTCCAAGAGTTAATTTTTTGTTGTTGTTTTGTTTACTGTGGAATTCCGAGAAATTTCTAGGAGTTCCGATAAACAAATTTTTTTTTTGGTTTCTTGGCTTACTGCGGAATTCCGAGAAATTTCTCGGAGTTCCGATCTCAGAATTTCAAGAATTTTCTTGGAGTTTCGAGTAGTTTTTTTTCTTTTTTAACATGAATGTTGGCAATGGTAAGCTTAGAAAAGATATGTCATGTACGACATACATGCCAGCCAATACATATATATGACATTACACATTCAAGCCACTGATTATATATATATATTCCTAGTAAAAACAAAACATTGTCACAACAATTTCAAAGCATGATTTGCATATGTGACTTAACCACGATTTTGATGATGGCACATGGCCAAAGTATTAAGTGTCTTGAATAGAGTGACGATGCCGACTCCTCCTTTGAACAAAATGAGCTATGGGCACCAATTGAGTGAGTTTAGTCCACTTCTAATGTTGCAAAATCTATCCTCATTTAGGGGTTTAGTGAAGATATCCGCTAATTGATCATTGGTATGGATATACTTGATGGATATATCCCCTTTTGGAGAATGATCACTTAGAAAATGATGCCTTACCTCTATGTGCTTGGTTCTAGAATGTTGAATTGGATTCTTTGTCAAGTTAATTGCACTTGTATTATCATAATGGATTGGAACATTGCAAAATTTAAGATTGTAGTCCATGAGAGTGTTCGTCATCCATAGGATTTATGCACAACAAGCTCCAGCCGCAATGTATTCGGCTTTTGTAGTAGACAAGGCTACAGAGTTTTGTTTTTCGCTAAACCAAGACACTAGAGATCTTCCTCGAAATTGACATGTGCCACTTGTGCTTTTTCTATCAATTCTACAACCGGCAAAGTCAGCATCCGAATATCCTACTAGGTTGAATTCGTTCGATCTTTCATACCATAAACCTAGAGAGGGAGTTCCCTTGAGATATTTGAATATCCTCTCTTCGGCACTCAAATGAGATTAGTTAGGAGCCGATTGAAACCTAGCACAAATACACACTCTAAACATTATATCCGGCCGACTAGCGGTCAAATATAATAGGCTACCTATCATTCCTCTAAACTTCTTCTCATCAACCGGTTTGTCAATTTCATCATTTTCTAATTTGGTAGAGGTGCTCATAGGAGTTGGCTTAATTTGTGAGCTATCCATACCAAATTTCTTAAGGAGTTCCCTAGTATACTTATCTTGGTTTATGAAAATTTTATTTTTACATTGTTTGATTTGAAGTCCTAGAAAATAGGTAAGTTCTCCCATCATACTTGATGAACACATTTATGTGTGAATCATAGTGGTAGGATGCATGCATATTTTATATTTTAAGCGGTGCTACTAAGGTATTTTTGTTGTTTCAGGGTTTTTATTTGAATTATGAGGAAATTGAGCTTAACATATGAAAATAGTGAAGAAATGACCAATTGCCATGAGAATCCAAAGTTCCAAGATGCCTTAGTTGGCCGAATTGGCATGATGTTTTAGTAGGATCAAATTGATAATGCCACACCCCCTTATTTTGCTTTGAAAGATGAAATTTCAATGATGGATGATGAAAAATAAGAGAAGAGAAAGGATCTTAATTCCAATGGTTGAGATTGAAATGATCAAGAGAGGAGAAGGGAATTATTAGTTGCTTATGTGCATTATAAAGGAAGGGTAGATTTGCGATTTGCGAAAGTATATGGCATGGTTGCAATTCATTCGAAATATAGGGACAATTTGGTCATTTCATGCACATATTCCTCAACTTGGAAACTTTCCATTATTTTTCTACCATTTAGAAAGTTGCTTGACAAAATAATTAGAAGGTTTTAGACAAACCTTTGGAAAGAAAAAAAAAGAAGGAAAGCAACCCATGTGTTTTTTAGACGAGATATAGAAAGCCCATTCAAGCCTTAATCTTGTTCTTTCATTTGTTTCCTAAGATTAGCTTTTTAATCTCCACCTTACATCTTTTTCAATCACTTAATTTAGAACCCTTCTCACCCAAAATCTATATACCAATCTCTCTTGAACTCTCTCCCATCTTCTTGAATTTTTAGTCTCGTCTCGTCGCGTCTTTAGCAGTTTTTTTTTTTTTTTCTAAAACTTCAACGGACCATAACTTCTTCGTTTTAGCTCCGATTCGCGCGTGGTCGGATCCGTTGGACTCGTATCGACGAGAGGAATCCGATCAAGGCTTGAAGGGGGACAATGATTCAACCATTGAAGGAGAAAAAGAATAAGTTTTTCTTATTTTGCTATTTATTTTAAATTACAATTTGATGTATTTTTGCTTTCAATTTCAATTAAAGAAGAGTTCTTTTTATTTTCTTTTTCCTTCTCAAGTTCTTAATGACAATTCTCTTCTTTCTACTTTTTATTTTTGTTTCGTTGACTTTCTTCATGAGTAACTAAATCCTATATACTTAGGGTTTAGATGAAACCATGGGGAAGGAGAAAGGTTTTTAATTAAATTTAATGGTATGGAATTAATGGTTTATAATTATTGCATACCAATCATTCATGCCATTAGCTTTTCCCTTTCGTATGAGTGATTGCTATGAACATTATAAATATTTATATAGCCTTTAAAATTGGAGTGTGTCTTTGATAAAGTACTCATGGGCAATGACATCCATTGATCTTATTTCCTATAGACTAATTATCAAATATACAATTCAATATACAAAATTATTTTAATTAATCAATCTAATCTAAGCCCATGGTGGATTCTAACCCTAAGTAATCTTTTATATTGAATTAAGGTTTTTACACTATTCCAAATTATTTTTGCAATTTTCCAATTAACTTAGGCCCTTAGAATTTTGGTTTTCGAATTAAATTAGTTAAGTAGTTAAAAGAGATCATTAGAACCTTAGAACCTTGGTACACTTTGCCTAAATTAGGATTTTAAATAAAAAAGATCTTAATTAAATTTGATTCTTAGATTGATTAGAATATACGCTTATATATAGTGTTTGCTCCGAGGTCAAGTCCACGGAAATCCTAAGTCCATTCCAGGCAACATTATATCATAGCTAGTATTCTAATCGGTACAAGAATATGATTGATAACTAGATTTCTCTTCCTTGAGTTCGACCCATATTTACACGATCCGTGCAGTTGCGGTTATTTAAAATCACAATCAAGTTTTTGGCGCCGTTGCCCGGGAAGAGAGTTGCATTAGAATCTTAATTATTCGAAGGGTTAGATTAGTAATTATTTTTAGTTTAGTCATAATTTTGGTTTCTTGCCTATCCATTTTTCTTACTTGGTTTTCTTGTGTTTATGACTGCAGGTTGGGTGCGGAACTCGGCCAATCAACTAGAAAGAGCAAATCGGTTAGAGACGGCGGAAGACATCGCACCAAATCCAAATCAAGTAGTCATGGCGGAAGAACAAGAGCCGCCAAAGAGTTTACGTGATCGCTTTATCCAGCCCGAACTGCCCAACCTTCTTGCATTAGATTGCCGATTGCACAGGGCAATAATTTTGAGCTAAAATCGCAATTTATCTCTTTGCTTCCTCATTTTCATGGCCTCCCTTCGGAGGATGCTTATTTATTTTGCGTGAGTTTGAAGATGTATGTGATTTGATTAAGTTGCAACAACTTACTGATGATGCGGTAAAGTTGCGGTTTATTACGTTTTCACTCAAGGATGGAGCCAAAAAGTGGCTCTATGGCTTACCAACGAACTCCATCACCACTTGGGAGGAGTTCGCCGTCGCTTTCCTAAAAAAGTTTTTTCCATTACATAAAACTAATAAGCTTAGGAACGATATTTTACAATTCAAACAAAAGCCATTAGAGTCATTTTCTAAGTTTATGGAGAGGTTCAAAGACTTACTCCAAGAGTATGCTAATAATCCTTATTCTAGCACTTATAATCCGGGATGGAGAAATCATCCCAACTTTTCATGGAGTCAAAGTGGGCCATCTAATTTCCAAGGCCAAGGCCAATTCGGCCAACCTAGGCCCACCTTCCCTCCCACTTTTGTTTGGCCATCTCCTTCCCCTCGTACTTTTCAAAACCCCATGATTAATAATGTTTCAAATCAGCAACCGCCAGGTTCTAAAAAACAAGGAGAGTCGGCACGCATAGCTTCCTTAGAAAAAATCATAGAACTTCTCACTAGCACTTTCATGACAAGCCAACACAACATGGAGAAGCAAATCTCTCAACTTGCCATGGCGTTGCGTGAGAGGGAAAATGGGAAGATGCCAAGTCAACCCGTTCCTAATCCAAGGAACGTGAATATGAATGTGAATCAACAGGTACCGCCAAATCAGTTGAATGCCATTCAACCAATTTTGCCGCCGCAAGAGCCCTCCAATGAATGTAATGCCATATATGCTTTAAGGAGTGGTAGAGATTACCACAAGGAGGAGGTCAGATCTGAACCTTCTATAGATATACAAGATACATCTAAAGAGGTAAGAAAAGACTCCCCTCCAACAGGCTCGATTGTGGAACCCAAACAGGTAAGTGAAGAGCAGGCTGTTTCTCCACCTGAAAATGAGTATGTGCCTAAAGCTCCTTTTCCAAGCAGACTTGCTAATAATAAGAAGGTGGATGCCATGGATAAAATTTTAAATGTGTTTAAACAAGTGCAAATTAACATTTCTTTATTAGATGCGATTTCTCAGGTTCGTACTTATGCCAAAGTGTTGAAAGATTTGTGCACACAAAAGCACACAACTAATGTGCCCAAGAAAGCTTTCTTGGCCGCAAATATAAGTTCCATCTTATCTCAACGAATGGTGGCTAAGTATAAGGATCCAGGATGTCCTACTATTTCTTGCACTATTGGTAACACAAATATTGAACATGCTCTTTTGGATTTGGGTGCAAGTGTAAATATCTTGCCTTTTTATGTATTTAAGCAACTAGGATTAGGATACCTCAAACCAACCATCATCACTCTTCAATTGGCAGATAGATCAATTAAAACACCCAAAGGAATGGTTGAGGATGTGTTAGTTAAAGTAGGTGATTTTTTATTTCCCGTAGATTTTGTTGTGTTAGATACCGAGCCTGTTGCTAATATCAAGGATCAAATTCCTATCATCCTTGGTAGGCCGTTCCTTGCCACTAGCAACGCTCTAATTAATTGTAGAAATTGATTAATGAAATTGTCTTTTGGAAACACATCGGTTGATTTAATGTCTTTATATTGGGTCAGCAACCAAATTTTCATGAAGAAATCAATATGTTGCATTCCTTTCCTGACGATATTGTTTCTAATTTTGAAATTGATTTTGATGCAGTATTCCAAGAATGCTTGGACGAACTAGGAAATGATGGAGATGATTTCTTTTCCAAAGCTTTTGCCATCCAAAATGTGGAGCCTGTTGGACCACTCGCAACATCTCTTCCAAAGACATCAATCGAAGAAGGGCCACAGTTGGAGTTGAAGCCCTTGCCTTCTCATTTACGTTATGCATTTTTGGGTGATAATTGTACTTTGCCTGTAATAATTATTGCTGACCTAACCTCCCCTCAAGAGGAGGAACTCATTAAATTGCTCAAAGATAACAAGGAAGCCATAGGTTGGACAATGGCCGACATCAAAGGAATTAACCCTTCGATTGTGCAACATTACATCCATCTCGTTGAGGGTGCCAAACCTTCAAGGGAACATCAAAGTAGGGCTAATCCTGTGATGAAGGAAGCCATCCAAAAAGAGATTTTAAAATGGTTAGATAATGGGATCATTTATCCCATCTCGGATAGCCAATGGGTGAGTCCCGTCCAAGTAGTGCCTAAGAAGTCGGGAGTTACCGTTATACAATCCGCCACCAATGAACTTATTCCTACTCGTATTCAAACAGGGTGGCGGGTTTGTATTGACTACCGAAAGCTTAATGCCGCTACTTGGAAGGATCACTTTCCTTTGCCTTTTATTGATCAAATGTTAGAAAGGTTAGCAGGTCATGAGTATTATTGCTTTCTTGATGGATATTTTGGTTACAACCAAATTCCCATAGCTGCTGAAGATCAAGAGAAAACGACATTGACATGCCCCTTTGGAACGTTTGCTTATAGACGCATGCCTTTTGGGTTATGCAATGCACCGGTAACTTTCCAAAGATGCATGATGAGTATCTTTTCTGACATGGTGGAGACCTTCTTAGAGGTTTTTATGGATGATTTTTCTATTCATGGCTCCACCTATGCCGAATGTTTACATCACTTAAAATTAGTCTTAGAAAGGAGTAGAGAAAAGAACCTTGTCCTCAATTGGGAAAAGTGTCATTTTATGGTAAAAGAGGGCATCGTTCTAGGACATGTGATTTCTAAAGAGGGAATTAAGGTTGATAAAGCCAAGGTGGATCTCATTGTCCATCTTCCACCACCCAAAAGTGTGAAGGATATTCGATCATTTTTGGGCCATGTGGGCTTTTACCGGCGTTTTATAAAAGATTTTTCTAAAATTGCTAGGCATCTAACCAACTTGTTAGCAAAAGATCAAAAATTTGAGTTTTCCAAAGAATGCTTCGATTCTTTTGAGTGTTTGAAAAAGTAGCTAACTACGGCTCCCATCATTCAAGCACCTAATTGGACCGAACCGTTTGAAACTATGTGTGATGCTTCCAACTTTGCAATAGGAGCCGTGTTGGGTCAAAGATTCAATAAATTACCGCATGTAATCTATTATGCAAGTAGAACTCTCAATGATGCACAACTCAACTACACCACTACCGAGAAAGAATTTCTAGCGGTTGTGTTTGCATTAGAGAAGTTTCGGTCCTACTTGATTGGATCGCATGTGATAATTTATACCGACCATTCGGCAATCAAGTATCTTGTTGGAAAGAAGGATGCTAAAGCTTGCCTTATTCAGTGAGTTTTACTTCTTCAAGAGTTTGATTTGGAGATTAGAGATAAAAAGGGTACGGAAAACTTGGTTGCCGATCACTTGTCTAGACTTCCTAATGCAAAGAATGACGAAGGTCCAATTAATGAAAACTTCCCTGATGAGCAATTGTTTGCTATTTTTAGTGAGCCATGGTATGCAGATATTGTGAATTACTTGGTTACAGGTGCTACACCGGATCATTGGTCCAACCAAGACAAATACCGGTTTCACTCACAGGTAAAGTATTTCTTTTGGGATGATCCCTATTTGTTCAAAACTTGTTCGGATCAGATTGTCCGATGATGTGTGCCCGATCATGAGCACCAATCGATTCTATCTTTTTGCCATGATCAAGCCTGTGGTGGCCACTTTAGTGCAAAGAAAACCGCGCACAAAGTTTTACAATGTGGTTTCTATTGGCCAAGTCTTTTTAGGGATGCTTTTGATTTTTGTAAGGCATGTAGATCTTGTCAGTCGTTAGGAAGAGTTACAAAGCGAAATATGATGCCCCTCAACCCGATCTTAGTGGTAGAAATCTTCGATGTGTAGGGTATTGATTTTATGGGTCCGTTTCCCAACTCTTTTGAAAATTTGTATATTTTGTTAGGTGTAGATTACGTGTCGAAATGGATTGAAGCCATTGCTTGCAAATCCAATGACCACAAGGTGGTAGTCAAGTTTCTTAAAGAAAATATTGTATCATCCACATAGATTTGAACAATAAGCATATCTTTTCCTTTTCTTTTAATGAAAAAGATTTTGTCAACCTTGCCCATTTGAAAGCCACTCTCTAATAGGAAGGAGCTAAGCCTCTCATACCAAGCTCTAGGAGCTTGGTTTAGACCATACAAGGCTTTGTCCAACCTATATACGTGATTAGGGTATTTGAAATCCTCAAACCGGGAGGTTGTTCAACATAAACTTCTCCACAATATACCTATTTAGGAATACACTATTCACATCCATTTGATACAACTTAAAGTTTTTATGGCATGCAAATGCAAGTAGCATCCTTATGGATTTCAATCTAGCAACCGGAGCAAAGGTCTCATCATAATCGATACCTTCCTCTTAGTTGTAACCTTGGGCTACTAATCTAGCTTTATTCCTTTGAATATCTCCATGCTCATCGAGTTTGTTTCTAAACACCCATTTAGTCTCAATAACCGGGTGATCACTAGGCCTAGGAACTAACCTCCATACTTTGTTTCTCTCAAATTGGTTTAGTTCCTCTTGCATAGCAACCATCCAAAATTCATCCTTTTCGGCTTCTTTTATGGACTTGGGTTCTATTTGGGAGATAAATGCCATGTTGGCACACACATTCCTATAGTGAGATCTTGTCTTGACTCCTTGTGAGGTTTCACCTATGATTTGAGTAGAAGGGTAACTAGACATGATTCTACTATGTTTGGGAGGACATTTTATTTCAACCTCTTCTATAGGTTGACCTTCTAAATTAAGAGTTTCTAAGGGTTGAACAAGGGACTCTACTTGATTAGGAGACTCTAGAAGATTGGCGCCATCATCATCTTCATCAATGACTTTAGGAGGTTCAAATGACTCATCAAATTTGACATGCACGGATTCTTCAACAATTTGAGTTCTTTTATTATAGACTCTATAAGCTTTAGTATGGGTTGACTAGCCTAGGAAGATACATTCATCGGATTTTGAATCAAACTTGTGCAAGGTGTCTTTCATGTTTAAAATAAAACATTTACAACCAAAAACTTTGAAATAGCTAACTTTGAAGGGTGTTCCACTCCATAGTTCATAAGGTGTTTTGTTAAGGTGATGTCTAATGAGTATTCTATTTAAAATACAACCAAAAACTTTGAAATAGCAAACTTTGGGGGGTGTTCCACTCCATAGTTCATAAGGGGTTTTGTTAAGGTGAGGTCTAATGAGCACTCTATTTAAAATATAGCAAGCCGTGTCAACGGCTTCCGCCCAAAAGTTTCTTGGAACATTATGCTCATTTAACATGGTTCTAGCCATTTCAATAAGTGATCTATTTTTTCTTTCAACTACCCAATTTTGTTGGTGAGTTCTTGGAGCCGAGAAATTGTACTTGATTTCATTTTCATTACAAAAGGTATCAAACTCAATGTTCTCAAACTCGGTTCCATGATCACTTTTAATTTCATTTATGAAAACTCCTTGTTCATTTTGAATTCTCTTGCACAAGTTGACAAATTTCTTGAAGGTTTCATCTTTACTAGTTAAAAATAACACCGAAGTAAACCTAGAATAGTCATCAACAATCACATATACATATCTACTTCCTCCTCTACTACGAGTCTTCATGGGACCAAATAGGTCCATGTGAATGAGTTGTAGTAGACAAGAGGTAGATAATACACTTATGGGTTTAAAAGAGTCTTTAGCATGTTTTTCATGAATGCAAGCACCACACACTTTATCTCTAACATACTTAAGTTTAGGTAGCTCTCTCATAAGATTCTTAGAAGACAATCTTGAAATCAAATTCATATGAGCATGACCAAGTCTCCTATGCCATAACCAAGGGTTATCTTCCATGGCGGAGAGACATTGGATGTTTTGATTCTCAAGGTCTTCTAATGCTAATGAATACATATTACCATATCTATATGCAACAAATTCATCTTCATTGTTCTTAGCATTCAAAATCTTACATCTATCTTTTTCAAAAAGAATTTTGTGACCAAGATCACATAGTTGACTAATGCTTATCAAATTAAATAAAAGACTATCAACAAGCAAAACATGTTCAACTTTAATATCCTTAATTTTAATGGTACCTTCACCGATGATTTTGCTTCTTGTATCATCCCCAAAGGTGACATTTTCTTGATGGCTCATGGTGACGAATGCAAACTTGGTTACGTCTCCCGTCATGTGCCTTGAGCAACCGCTATCCAAGAACCATTTATCCTTTGAGGGTTTTCCTTTCAAGCACATCTACAAGAACCAAAGCTCATGTTGAAGTTTTAGGTACCCACTTTTTCTTGGGTCCTTCAAGGTTAGCAATATCATAGAGCTCATCTTTTCTAACCCAAATAAAATTCGATGCTTTTGATTTCTTAATATTGCATGCAAATCTTAAGTGTCCTACTCTACCACAATAGTGACAAGTAGGAATAAATGCACTAGTGCTAGCATGCATGTGAGAAGAATACATTACAAACTCTTGAATGAGGCTTCTCCTTTAGAAAATGGTTGGTATCCAAGACCAACTTTTTCTAGAGAAACAAGCTTATTTTCAAGAATTTCTTCTAGTTTATTCTTTCCACACGAAAATTTTCTAAACTTTAACTCAAGTTCTTTGCATTTCAAAACAAGTTCCTCATTTTCTTCTTTCAAGCTTTTGTTTTCAAAAATTAATTTGTCTACTTCCTCATTCAAGGCTTTGTTTTTCAAAATTAGTTTTTCACATGTATTGGTTTGCAAATCAAATTCCTTTTTCATAAATCCAAAATCTGTAGTTATATCATGCAAGGACTTTTTCAATATTTTATTTTTGGCAAGTTGTAAATCCAAATTTTCATAAAGTTTTTCACAAGCAATTAATAGTTCATCATTAGAAAATTCATGAGAGATATCAACAACATCATTTACCTCAGATACAAAGATGTCTTGTGTCACATCGGCGAGTCCCATGAAGCAAAGGTCATCTTCATCCTTTCCGTTGGATTCATTTCCGGATGAAGCACTCCCTTCATCCCAAGCCGCCGCACACAAAGACTTTTTGCCACTTATTCTATTCTTCTTGTTCTTGTCATTATTGTTGATGAGTGGGCAATTCGGCCTTATATGACCAACCTTGTTGCACTTATAGCATCTCATCTCCTCTTTGCTTGAAGGCCTATTTCTTCCTTGGCTAGAGTTGCCTCCTTTCTTGAACTTGAGAAATTTCTTGAATCTATTGGTGAAGAGACCAAGATCATCATCTTGTATGTCTTCTTCACTCTCAACTCTTGCTTTAAAAGTTATTCCTTTCTTTTTTATATCTTCCTTTTGTTTGTTTAAAGTTTCTCTTCCTTTTAAAATCATTTCAAAAGTTATCAAAGAACCTATTAAGTCTTCTAAGCCTATTTTTGATACGTCTTTTGCTTCTTCGATGGCGGTGACCTTGGGATCCCAATCTTTAGGTAATAACCTAAGTATTTTGGTAACTAATTCCTTGTTGGACAATTGTTTACCTAATGATTTCAAACCATTGGTTATGTTTGTGAACCTAGTATGCATTTCGGCAATGATTTCATTAGGGTCCATCATGAATAGTTCATACTCTCTAAAGAGAATATTCATCTTGGACTCTTTCACTTGATTTGTCCCTTCATGAGCTACCTCTAGCATATCCCAAATCTCCTTAGCAGTTTCAAGAGTAGAGACTCGATTGAACTCCTCAAGAGATAAGGCACAAATCAAATCATTCATTGCTATTGCATTGATAGTGGACTATTTTCTTTCATTATCATCCCATAGGTCCATATCCATACTAGGTTCTTTATATCCATTTTGGATGCTTCTCCAAACATCAAAATCTAAAGATTTCAAAAACACGTTCATTCTAGCTTTCCAATATGGATAGTTTGAGCCATTGAAGAAGGGAGGTCTAGTAGTGGATTGCCCCTCATTGCTATGAGAAAAGGTTGCCATTTGGATCTTTCCCTTGTAGATTTTCAAAGAAAAATCCAATGTAAGAGCCTAAGCTCTGATACCAAGTGAAATTTCACTTAGCAACCCATGAGGGGGGTGAATTGGGTTTCTTTTAAAATTTTAAGGATTTTAAAAACTCTGTCTGCATTAGTTTTAGATTGATTAGAAAATCAATATTAAGATTCATGACAAAATAAAGAGCTTACCACAAGAGAATGAGTGATTAATGTCTTAGTAGGCTGATTACAAGTAGGAAGCACACTCACTCTCATAGGAAAAAGATGTACAAATGAAAAGCCTAAGGTCTCTCAAGAATAATCTAAGGTCAAAGCACAAGAGAGAGAGAGTGAAAATCTTGAAGAAAATGAGTATTAATGCCTTTGAATGCTCTTAAAATGTTAGGTTAACTCATTAAGTATTTTCTTCAAAGCCCCAAGGTTCATATATATAGGGGATATAAAAATATGGCCTTTTTAGACTCCCCAACGGTCGTCTCGGAGTCCGTACAAGGAATCCCGAGTTGACCGTTACATTATTGTAAGCCCAAGGGTCTACTCTCCAATCTTGTTTTGATGATTCTAAACATAATTGATTGTGTTTTTGAATACTAATCAATTTGCTTTAAAGTGTTGTGTTTAAGATAGGATTGATCATTGAAGAAACCAACACACAACATGGTCATGCTTGAAGATGTACCAACACAAGAGTCAAAGGAGCTAAGTGGAGCTCACATTATCTCTCAAGCAAGCATACATAAGATGGAAGATCAATTGAAGACCTAGACTAAAGAGAAGTTGAAAGCTACATAGGTATCATTGTACATCCTGTCTCTTTAGATTTCCAAGTCAAGGCAAAGTGTTTTCAAATTATTTTTTCAAAGAACACTTAAGAACTTAAAATGGATTAGTGAATGGTTATGTGGTGGACCAACATGTTGGGACCCTCATAAACATTCCAAAATAATCATAGGACTTGAGTTCCAAAACCCAAAAATCAAACAAGCAATAAAAACTAAAAATATGCTGATTTTTAGGCTTCTCGGAACTCCGAAATTTTTCTCGGAGCTCCGAGCTTGGAATTCCGAGAGTTCCCTCGGAACCCTGAGAAATTTCTCGGAACTCCGAGAAATGGTCCAGTGCTAGATTTCAATCGGATCCTAAAGAGTCTCACCTATCAGCAGTCAAGAAGATCTTCAAGTATTTAAAAGGAATGGTACGATCCCTCCGTCACCCCAGAATGAAAGGGGTGATCTCGTAGTTCTTGGTCTGTGAAGATGCGTTGTTAGGTGCTCCATTTTACCATTGAGGCCGAACCTAAACCTGTGCTCGAGAGGTAGAAATTGTATCCTTTAAAGGAGATTGACTCCTTTAGCTTTAGAGAGAGAGGAGGGGCGGATGTAGCCAAGTGGATCAAGGCAGTGGATTGTGAATCCACCATGAACACAAAGTCTAGGACTATGGTATGAAAGATCATCTTCCTTCACTCTCATCGGATATTCAGATGCAGACTTCGCTGGATGTAGAGTAGATAGGAAAAGCACTAGTGGGACTTGCCAATTCTTGGGTATATCACTTGTTTCATGGTTTAGCAAGAAGCAAAATTCAGTAGCTCTGTCCACAACAGAAGCAGAATATGTGGCAGCTGGAGCTTGCTGTACTCAAGTCCTATGGATGAAAAGCACATTGATGGACTATGCAATCAAAATGGAAAATATTCTCATCCAATGTGACAATACTAGTGCTATAAGCTTAACAAAGAACCCCATACAACACTCAAGAACAAAACACATTGAGATTAGGCACCGCTTCATCAGAGATCACTCACAAAAAGGGGATATTTGCTTAAAATATATCAACACTGAAGATCAATTAGCGGATATCTTTACAAAACCCCTTAGTGATGATAGAATTTGTTATATCCGAAGTGCCTTAAACATATGGAGTGCGGATCAAGTTAAAGAAATTGCCAAATAAATACTTTGTGCCTTTCACCAGCTTATCTATATAGTATTTATATATATAATCTTTGTTTGGTAGTATCTGCTTGAATGAGATGTCAAATTTTTAATCTTAAAAATCACTCAATTGGTACTCTTACCTTCTTAGTTCTCTAAGTTGGAGAGGTACCTTCACTTTAATTAAAATACCTAACATTTTGACATATGTCAACATCTCGATCATGAACAGATATATGTGCATTACTTGGTTATATAATTTTATACCATAAGCATTGATTTAGGGGGAGTTATCTACCCCTAAATTTTTTTTACACCCTTTCTGTCGATGACAAAAGGGGGAGAAGGTTTGAAATTGATTATCTATTCAATTGACTATATGCACCACATGCTTATAACTTGTATCATTTATCTGTGTGCATATATTGAGGGGGAGTTCTAGTATTCACTTGCCTACTATGTCACTCCACACACACACCTCATAATCAATTTTGTTTGTCATCATAAAAAAGGGGGAGATTGTAAGCCCAAGGGTCTACTCTCCAATCTTGTTTTGATGATTCTAAACATAATTGATTGTGTTCTTGAATACTAATCAATTTCCTTTAAAGTGTTGTGTTTAAGATAGGATTGATCATTGAAGAAACCAACACACAACATGGTCATGCTTGAAGATGTACCAACACAAGAGTCAAAAGAGTTAAGTGGAGCTCACATTATCTCTCAAGCAAGCATACACAAGATTGAAGATCAATTGAAGACCTAGACTAAAGAGAAGTTGAAAGCTACATAGGTATCATTGTACATCCTGTCTCTTTAGATTTCCAAGTCAAGGCAAAGTGTTTTCAAATTGTTTTTTCAAAGAACACTTGAGAACTTAAAATGGATTAGTGAATGGTTATGTGGTGGACCAACATGTTGGGACCCTCATAAACATTCCAAAATAATCATAGGACTTGAGTTCCAAAAGCCAAAAATCAAACAAGCAATAAAAACTCAAAATATGCTGATTTTTAGGCTTCTCGGAGCTCCGAGCTCGGAACTCCGAGAAAAGGTCCAGTACCGTCTGGACATTTTCTCGGAACTCCGAGAAATGGTACAGTAGAAATTTGATTTCTTTAGGCCATTGTCTCGGAACTCAGAGAACATTTCTCGGAACTCCGAAAATGTTTCTCGGAACTCCGAGAACCTCGCGACAGACCAAAAACTAGCCGTTGGGATTTAAATTAACTTGTGATTTTTGATATCAACACCCCCAAACGGTCATATTCTTTGGTGAGGCTATATATACAACATCTAGAGGATTCATTTCCTCTCTCTTGATGATTTGAAAACCTCCTTAAGCATTGAAGAAAACTTGCAACCCATTTTTGTGCTTAAGATTTGATTTTTCCCAAACTTGCCTTGCACTTGTAAATTTATTGAGTTGGGATTCTTAGAGCTTTCACTTGCAACTACCATCATTGAAGAGCAATCAAGGATCTACAAAGAGCATCAAGCTTTCAAGAAGAAACCAAGCTATTCAATCTTCACTTCTTGTATAGGTGGCTAGGGCATTCCTTATTTTAATTCCCTAGAGAGCAACCGCTTAGAACTCGGCGGAGAAGGAGAGTCTTTGTAAAGGTGTAAGGGCATCCTCATTTAATATCCCTTGGAAGTGTAACCGCCTCGGAGCCGGGCATCGTGAAGGTCTCCAATAGTGGAAATCCTTAAGGACGATCTTAAGAAGAGTGGAGTAGGGCTTTGCCCGAACCACTATACATCGGTGTGTTCTTTCTTGTATTGCATTTCCATTATTAATTCTTGGTTTGGCATTTCATTTTGTTTCTAATTATTTGCACTAACCAAATATTTAATTAAGTGAAGAAAATTCTAATTAGGTTCACAAGTAATTTTCAAAAGGGATAATTTAGTGTTAAAATTCAATTCACCCCCCTCTTGTTTATTTCAATTGGTATCAGAGCCTCGTCTCTAATTTTTAGAAAACCCTAACCGGTCTAGAGTAAAGATTCTAAAATGGCAAACTACCATCAACACCATGAAGGTTATTCAAACACTAGGCCACCCTATTTTGATGGAACAAACTATGGTTTTTGGAAAACTAAAATGAAAATCTTTTTAACTCAAGATTATCAAATGTGGAGAGCCATTAATAATGAATACATATTACCCACAAGAAACCTAAATGATTGGACCGAAGCCGAACAACAAGCTTCGAATTATAATGCCAAAGCCATGAATTCCTTTATTTGTGCTCTATCTCCCGGAGAATTCAATAGAGTATCAAATTTGAATTCGGCTAAGGAAATTTGGGACACTTTGGAAGTCACCCATGAGGGAACCAATCAAGTCAAAGAATCTAAAATGAACCATCTCTTTCGGCAATATGAACTCTTTCAAATGACACCCGATGAAACAATTGCCGACATGTACACTAGGTTCACCAATCTTGTAAATGGACTAAAGGGACTTGGAAAATAATTTTCAAATACAGACTTAGTGACCAAGATTCTTAGGTCCCTACCTTTGTCATGGGAATCCAAAACCTCCGCAATCACCGAAGCCAAGGACATGAACACATTGAACCTAGATGAACTAATAGGGTCCTTGATCACTCATGAGATGATTTTCAAAGAAAAGCACCCGAAATTGAAGCTAAAAGTGAAAAAGGAAAAGGTGTTGCTTTTGCTTGCAATGTAGGTGAAAATGAAGATACAAAGGAAGACATGGAAGATGAAGTTGCCCTCCTAACAAGAAGGATCAAATTCTTACAAAGGAACATGGGAGGCATGAGAAATAGAAGAACTAATCCCCCATTCAAGAAGAAAGAAGAACTTGGTGATGGGTCTTCTCAACCCCGATGCTACGGTTGCAAGAAGCTTGGACACATTCGCCCGGATTGTCCACTCAACAATGAACCTACTTCAAACAACCGCTTCAAGAGAAGAGAAGGCAAGAAAGGAATGACCGCCACGTGGGATGAAGAAATTGAAAGCGAAGGCGAACAAAATGATGGCGAAGATTGCTTAATAACAAAGAACGTGTGCTTCATGGCCTCAACAAACGACAATAACGAGGTAAACACTTTAAATGATGTCGTTGTTTTGAAAGAAGTTCTTGATTCCTTATAAAGTGCAAATGATGAACTTGAAATTCAATTTGATAAAATTGCTTCACTTGAAAACTCTCTTGCTAACATGACAAAAGAATTTGGTTGGTTAAAGAAAGATCATGAATTTTTAGATGATAAAAATGAAAAATACAAAGTAGAAATTCATGAGTTAAATGCTTCTATCACCATTTTGAATGAAAATCGACAAGAGCTTTCGATTGAAAACAACAAGCTAAAGCATGAAAATGGTAAAATATCTTTTGAATATGATGAACTAAAGAAACTATTTGAAAAATTTGAACATAGTTCATTGAAATTGGATAGGCTTGTTAACATTCAAAGAATGCCACATGATAAAAGTAGACTTGGTCTTAAATGGAATACTACAATTTCCAACTATAAAAACAAACTTTTAAAAGCTTCTTCTAATAGTACCAAAACTTGCTTTTATTGTGGTTTAGAAGGTCATTATAAAGTTGCTTGCATGCATGCTAAACAAGATAAAATTAAATTGAACTCTAAAGTAAAAACAAATGAACATAGCAAGATTAGGAAGATTTGGGTACCCAAAGGATCTCACTTGCCTATTCATATGTAGGTACGCCTTAAAAGCCATAACAAGAAGAACACATAGTACCTTTATAGTGGATGCTCTATACATATGACCGGAGACCTTACTCAATTCGCATCCCTATCACTCAAGGATGGTGGAGACGTTAGCTTTGGAGATGATAAGAAAGGAAAAGTTAAAGGTGAAGGCACCATAGGTAACTCTACCTCTCCCATACATGATGTACTATTTGTTGATGGCTTATCCCATAATCTTATTAGCATTAGTCAATTATGTGATAATGGTTTTGAAGTTGTCTTCAATCCCGATAAATGCATTGTTAAAAATAAGATAGATGGAGAAGTAAAATTCATAGGTTCTAGAGACAATAACATTTACACAATTGGACTAGATGATCTTAGACTCCAAAATGTGACTTGTCTTAATGTCATTAGTGAGGATTCTTGGCTATGGCATAGGAGGTTGGGTCACGCCGGAATGGATCTCATTTCGACCCTCTCCTCAAAAGAAAGTGTTAGAGGATTGCCTAAGTTCAAATACATCAAAGATCACATTTGTAGAACTTGTCAATTAGGAAAACAATTGAAAAGCTCATTTGCACCTAAAAATATGATTTCAACTTCCTACCCCTTGGAGCTACTTCATATGGATCTTTTTGGACCAATGAAGACAAGTAGCCTAGGTGGAAAGAGGTATGTGTTCGTAGTTGTGGATGACTACTCACGGTTTACTTGGGTCATATTTCTAGCACACAAAGATGAAACTTATGTAAACTTCCTTACATTGTGCAATCAAATACAAAATGAAAAAGGTGTTGCTATCTCTTACATTAGAAGTGATCATGGAACGCAATTTGAAAATGTACATTTTGACACTTACTGTAATGAACATGGCATAAAACATAATTTTTCCGCACCTAGAACACCTCAACAAAATGGAGTAGTAGAAAGAAAGAATCGAACTCTCCAAGAAATGGCTAGAACTATGTTGCATGAAAATGATCTCCCTAGATATTTTTGGACGGAAGCGGTTAGCACCGCTTGCTATATCATAAACAGGGTATATTTAAGGCCAATTTCTAAGAAGATACCTTATGAGCTTTGGAAAAACTTGAAACCAAATATAAGCTATTTTAGAGTGTTTGGATGTAAATGCTTTATTTTGAACATTAAAAAAAATTTACACAAATTTGATAAGAAGTCGGATGATGGAGTATTCTTAGGGTATTCATCACATAGCAAGGCATATAGAGTATTTAATCGAAGAACCTTAGTTGTAGAAGAATCCATGCATGTGACATTTGATGAAAGAGAGCCAACACCTCAAGAAATGCCACATGATGAGGATGAACCCATTGAACATCTTTTTCCAAAATTGAGTGCTCCTCCTCATCCATCTACAAGTCATACATTACCTAGTGAGGAAGTAGAAAATGATAATGATGACTCATTGCCTAGGGATAGGAGAACATTGGTAGGTCATTCTGAATCCCAACTTTTAGGTGATGCCACATCGCCAGTGAGAACTAGATCATACTATCGTAGTGTGAGTAACAATTTGGCGTTCCTATCCGAATTAGAACCAAAATCCATCAAGGAAGCTGAAAAGGATGAATATTGGTTGATGACCATGCAAGAAGAGTTAAGTCAATTCGAAAGGAACAAGGTGTGGAGGCTAGTGCCTAGACCTAGTGATCATTCAGTCATTGGCACGAGATGGGTGTATAGAAATAAATTGGATGAAAATTGAATTATCACTAGAAATAAAGCTAGGCTGGTAGCCCAAGGGTACAATCAGGAGGAGGGAATAGACTATGATGAGACATTTGCTCCTGTTGCCCGTATGGAGGCTATTAGGATACTCTTGGCATATGCATCCCATAAAGGATTTAAATTATATCAAATGGATGTCAAAAGTGCCTTCCTAAATGGCTATATCCAAGAGGAAGTGTATGTTGAGCAACCTCCAGATTTTGAAGACTTCAAACATCCAAATCATGTCTTCAGGCTTGATAAAGCTTTATATGGATTAAAGCAAGCTCTTAGAGCTTGGTATGAGAGGCTTTGCACTTTCTTGGTTGAAAAAGGATTTGAGATGGGAAAGGTGGATAAAACATTGTTTATCAAAAGAGAAAATCAAGATATCCTCATTGTTCAGATCTATGTGGATGATACCATCTGTGGCTCAACTAATCAAAAATTGTGTGATGAATTTCCAACCTTAATGAAAAATGAATTTGAAATGAACATGATGGGTGAGTTAACCTATTTCTTAGGATTCCAAATTAAACAACACAAAAATGGAATATTTTTAAATCAAGAAAAATATACAAAAGAGTTATTAAAGAAGTATGGCATGGATAGTAGTAAGACATCAAGAATTCCCATGAGTACTACTGCTAAGCTAGAAAAGGATGAATTTGGCAAATCTGTGGATCGGAAATTGTATAGGGGTATGATAGGTAGTCTGCTCTATTTGACAGCCAGCAGACCAGACATTATGTTTACTGTCTATCTCTGTGCTAGATTTCAATCGGATCCTAAAGAGTCTCACCTATCAGCAGTCAAGAAGATCTTCAAGTATTTAAGAGGAACACAAAGTCTAGGACTATGGTATGAAAGATCATCTTCCTTCACTCTCATCGGATATTCAGATGCAGACTTCGCTGGATGTAGAGTAGATAGGAAAAGCACTAGTGGGACTTGCCAATTCTTGGGTAAATCACTTGTTTCATGGTTTAGCAAGAAGCAAAATTCAGTAGCTCTATCCACAACAGAAGCAGAATATGTGACAGCTGGAGCTTGCTGTGCTCAAGTCCTATGGATGAAAAGCACATTGATGGACTATGCAATCAAAATGGAAAATATTCTCATCCAATGTGACAATACTAGTGCTATAAGCTTAACAAAGAACCCCATACAACACTCAAGAACAAAACACATTGAGATTAGGCACCGCTTCATCAGAGATCACTCACAAAAATGGGATATTTGCTTAAAATATATCAACACTGAAGATCAATTAGCGGATATCTTTACAAAACCCCTTAGTGATGATATAATTTGTTATATCCGAAGTGCCTTAAACATATGGAGTGCGGATCAAGTTAAAGAAATTGCCAAATAAATACTTTGTGCCTTTCACCAGCTTATCTATATAGTATTTATATATATAATCTTTGTTTGGTAGTATCTGCATGAATGAGATGTCAAATTTTTAATCTTAAAAATCACTCAATTGGTACTCTTAGCCTTCTTAGTTCTCTAAGTTGGAGAGGTACCTTCACTTTAATTAAAATACCTAACATTTTGACATATGTCAACATCTCGATCATGAACAGATATATGTGCATTACTTGGTTCTATAATTTTATACCATAAGCATTGATTTAGGGGGAGTTATCTACTCCTAAATTTTTTTTACACCCTTTCTGTCGATGACAAAAGGGGGAGAAGGTTTGAAATTGATTATCTATTCAATTGACTATATGCACCACATGCTTATAACTTGTATCATTTATCTGTGTGCATATATTGAGGGGGAGTTCTAGTATTCACTTGCCTACTATGTCACTCCACACACACACCTCATAATCAATTTTGTTTGTCATCATCAAAAAGGGGGAGATTGTAAGCCCAAGGGTCTACTCTCCAATCTTGTTTTGATGATTCTAAACATAATTGATTGTGTTCTTGAATACTAATCAATTTGCTTTAAAGTGTTGTGTTTAAGATAGGATTGATCATTGAAGAAACCAACACACAACATGGTCATGCTTGAAGATGTACCAACACAAGAGTCAAAAGAGCTAAGTGGAGCTCACATTATCTCTCAAGCAAGCATACACAAGATGGAAGATCAATTGAAGACCTAGACTAAAGAGAAGTTGCAAGCTACATAGGTATCATTGTACATCCTGTCTCTTTAGATTTCCAAGTCAAGGCAAAGTGTTTTCAAATTGTTTTTTCAAAGAACACTTGAGAACTTAAAATGGATTAGTGAATGGTTATGTGGTGGACCAACATGTTGGGACCCTCATAAACATTCCAAAATAATCATAGGACTTGAGTTCCAAAAGCCAAAAATCAAACAAGCAATAAAAACTCAAAATATGCTGATTTTTAGGCTTCTCGGAGCTCCGAGCTCGGAACTCCGAGAAAAGGTCCAGTAGCGTCTGGACATTTTCTCGGAACTCCGAGAAATGGTACAATAGAAATTTGATTTCTTTAGGCCATTGTCTCGGAACTCCGAGAACATTTCTCGGAACTCCGAGAACCTCGCGACAGACCAAAAACTAGCCGTTGTGATTTAAATTAACTTGTGATTTTTGATATCAACACCCCCAAACGGTCATATTCTTTGGTGTGACTATATATACAACATCTAGAGGATTCATTTCCTCTCTCTTGATGATTTGAAAACCTCCTTAAGCATTGAAGAAAACTTGCAACCCATTTTTGTGCTTAAGATTTGATTTTTCCCAAACTTGCCTTGCACTTGCAAATTTATTGAGTTGGGATTCTTAGAGCTTTCACTTGCAACTACCATCATTGAAGAGCAATCAAGGATCTACAAAGAGCATCAAGCTTTCAAGAAGAAACCAAGCTATTCAATCTTCACTTCTTGTATAGGTGGCTAGGGCATTCCTTATTTTAATTCCCTAGAGAGCAACCGCTTAGAATTCGGCGGAGAAGGAGAGTCTTTGTAAAGGTGTAAGGGCATCCTCATTTAATATCCCTTGCAAGTGTAACCGCCTCGGAGCCGGGCATCGTGGAGGTCTCCAATAGTGGAAATCCTTAAGGACGATCTTAAGAAGAGTGGAGTAAGGCTTTGCCCGAACCACTATACATTGGTGTGTTCTTTCTTGTCTTGCATTTCCATTATTAATTCTTGGTTTAGCATTTCATTTTGTTTCTAATTATTTGCACTAACCAAATATTTAATTAAGTGAAGAAAATTCCAATTAGGTTCACAAGTAATTTTCAAAAGGGATAATTTAGTGTTAAAATTCAATTCACTCCCCCTCTTGTTTATTTCAATTATAATTTTTTCAAACAGGGGCTTTCTCGGAGTTCCGAGAAATTTTCTCGAAATTCTGAGATTTCTTCTCGGAATTCCGAGAAAGCTATTTCAGCAGTATTTCAAGTTTTGGTTGCTGATTTGTTTTGAGCCTTCAGAATTCACATATATCTTGTCAAATGGAATGTCGTGTGGGTCCAAAGAGTAAGGACACCATCACGATCATTCACTTGTCCAATTAGGTTCATTTTAGGTTAATTTCAAACTCTCTTTTGTGCCTTTGACCTAGACTATACATGATAAACCATATACATTTTAAACTAGCTTGGTTGTCAATCTTGTTGGCACTTTGAAGAGGCTTTGACTTGTCTTCAATCAACTCCTTTGATGCTTGAGCCTTGCTTGAGCTTCTGAGTTGATTTTCATTCTTATAGAGCTTGAATTCAACCTTGATCTTTGAATGACCTTGTCTTGCCTTTGTGTTAGTTTGCCATTGACGATGATTTCTTCTTCATGCCTTTGATCTCACCTTGAGCGTGAAAGATTTTGCCATTTCTTGTGCAATTTTGAATATACTAAAGTTATGAACACAATAACTTAGCTAATGGAAATCATTAGTACATAAAACTGTGGGACCCGATCCTGCGAGAGGGGAATGGCCCGCGAGCCGCCTTCCTCTCTCTTGGTCTCTCGTGCCCACGTGAATGGCGTGTGCTTTTTATTATTGATTTTAATTACCCAGCCAAGCAGGCAGCAACCAAGCCATAGGGTGCAAACAAACGTGCAACCCAGTACCCATAACGGCAGGGGTAAGCTGCCGAGCCTAGCAAGGTGTGATTTAATTCATTTTTTCCGTGAACTTGGGACCACTAAGGCAATCCGAATTCCACGCAAAAGAGAGTGACAGAGTCGCCACCTAGATGAGGGATCTAGGACCCATAATTGACCAGATATCTAGACTCGTTACCTGGTTACGAGAATGGGAGGTATGGAGAGTTACCACCACATGCATCATTCCTGCCTGATAATCGGTCTTCAATTCCAAAAGTTAACTCTTTTGAATTTCTTTTAAATGGCTCATTTAACTCTATATTAATGTGCGAACTACGTGACATGCATCATAAGATCTAATTTCAATGTAATCCCTAATGTGTATCTTGGTTTTCTTAATTTGTTTGAATTCAATCTAAATGAATATTGTCCTAAAATGCTTATTTGAGAGAAATCCTACATATTTTAATTAAGAATTTATAAAAAAAACTAATATACAAAACCCCACCATTTGTGTGTGGGGCCGACTCGGGCTTGGTATGCCACTCAAGTATCCAAGTTGCCTACGTATCCCAGTCTCACTGGAATCAGAGTCGATCGTAGTTCGGTGCACCTAAACTAAGCTACATATGCCTAACTCATCTAGGACACCCATCTAAACTGGAAGGACTGTTTCAACAGTTTAAGAGAGATTATTTAGTTCAAGTTGAGTAGATTTTATTATCCTAGGACTCCATCTAAGATGCTATATGTTCATATCTAAGTGCAAGACATCCCTTAGACTAATGCAGGTGAACCTACATCCTAGGTAACTAGGGATGTCCTATGGGAAAAAGGGGTAATTAGTGTAACTAGATCTATGACTCAATTGCTAATAATAACAATCAGCTGTGATGAGGTTGAACCCCCTAACTCTACGACACCCTAAAACCTAGGACACAACGCGAGGTAAGTGTTCCTAATTGGTTCTAAAGGTCCTTACAAAGAGATACCGTTATCCAACGGTTCCAAAAGCACTGATCAAATGATCTTCATTTATTAACTAAATAATTTTCAATTTTTCAAAGATTTTCGATTCCTAACGTCTAAGGAATACCAAAGGCTCTATGGTTGGCAAATTTCAGCCTTGAGTTCCATCCATGGAAGGGCATCGTGCTCTCAATCCTTATATAATTTAACACATAAATTATAGTATATTATTGCCTGGCATGATTCTCAGGATTTCCGTGGACAGTGGACCTCGGAGCCAACAACATACTATAATTTTCATATGATTATGAATGCGATCTCGGCAGTTAAACCGTCACAGCATAGTCAATTTACAAAGAAAATTTATAACCTCTAGGGTTTCTGTTTCAAACAATTTTAAGGTTAAATATATGATAAAAAATTAGGGTTTTCTGAAAGTTTTCACTGACTTTTGTGTTGATTTACTATTAAGGTGTGATTTATTAACATTATGACCCGATTGCTAGGATTACACAGTAACCCTAAGCATTGCAACTTTTTCAGTAACAAGATATGAATGAGTTTAGACTACTGGAAGAGTTTCATGAATTTGGAATAAGTTTTGCTATCAATTTCTGAATTTCCAAAATTTAAATTGCAAATTAACAAATTAACTCATAGCATACGAATCTCAAATTAAGTAAACCTGTTACAATATAGATAGAATCATGGTATTAGACTACTGTAAATATTTCAAAGGTGTTTATCAAGATTTGATGCCAATTAAAATTCACACAAAATTCGGATAAAATCAATGAATCAATTAAAAAGTAGATTAAATGGTATAATAAAATCATGTACAAATTCCAGTAGATATAAAATAGGTTATATGATTTACTATCAAAATTTCAAGACCTAATAATTAATGTTCCTCTATAAAATTGATTTTTGAATAAAAAGGGGATTTCGTTTCCTAGGAATTAAACCCCGTTTTTTTTAAAAAAAATTGTGAAATCATATTAAACCTTTGTAAAATCTTTTAAAATTGTTTTACTAACCTTCTAATGGCCTAAACTACTGGTTTGTAGGAAAAAGATTCAAAATTTCATTAATTTAATATAAAAAAGAATTACGACACGTAAAACGAAGAAGCGATTAGAAAACAAAGAAAAAATCCTTTTTCCGAAAAACACATTTCATGAGAAATTCAATTTATTATTGAACATTAATTCTGGAGAGTTTCACCAATTTTTAAAACCTTCTGATATTTATTAAAAATGGCCGAAATTTAAAATAATTTAAAACCAGATTAAAAAATTCAAAAAATATCCAAAAATTTTTGGGTGGTCTGGAAATAAAAAACTTGGTTTGGAAACAAGATTTCACAAATTTTGGTGATGGTTTGATATACTTTTGGCTTCGTTCATCAAGAAATAACCCCTTTCAGGGTTATTTTTTGAAAAATAGAATGAAAATTAAAACGGCCAAACCGCGTTTGGAAATAAAGTATCCAATAGTATTTTATTTTATAGAAATCCCACAAAATATCAGTTTTTAAAGAAACCGACATTTTCAAACACTTGCTTTGATAATCCGAGTTAAATCTATATTGAATAAAAAACGAAAGAAAATCATTATTAAATGGAGAAAAATTAATTATTTTGTGAAATTTTGGATTTTGAAAATTTATAATATATATTATAACATAATGGAATTTCAAGGAAAAATTCATTGATTTGATCTATCAAAAGTAAAACCCTAGCATGCTTTTCTACTTTTGATATTACAAAGATAAAGATCCTACCGTTGATCGCGCTCCTTGTCTCTAGGGTGCGTAGATCCGAGGTAAATGCTTTATCGCACCATTTTATATGATGAAGAAGACCCAAAGAACACCCCAAAGATCCTTGATGTGTGATTTGTTGAATAAGAAAAGGAAATTCAAGAATCCCTTTTGTGAAGAACCCTTGAGAGAGATTAACACACTTAAAGAGTGAATAGATTTCTTTCTCTTTTGTTTTTTTTCTTGGGAGGTGAGAGAAAAAGGACGGATTTGTATTTTTTTGAATCCTTCCTATCATTGTTTGCTTTGATTTTTATACAAAAAGCTAGAGTTAAGAGAGAAATAGGAGTTTCCAATGTGAGAGCTCCCATTTTTGGCTTGTTTCTAATTTCCCCCTCTTGCTTTCTTTCTTTCTTGTTTCCAAATTGGATTTGATTCCAATCTTAATTTCTTGTCAATCAAGATTTGCTATTCTCATTCCACATTGCTTCTTTGGAAGAAAACCCTTTTAAGCAATCATTCATCTTTTCCTTCTTTTCTTTTTTTATTCTTTTTATTTTTCTTTTAACAAATATGATGTCACCATTGTGACATCATCATGGTTGGGTGCTCAACTCATGTGGGTCAGCCATGGCGCCCACCATGGTGGTCGACCCATATGGGTGAACCATATGAGCTCCATCTTTGTGGGCTTTAGCCCAATGGGCCATTTCACACGGGTTTCAAGTTTTTCCTGTAAAAATTCAATAAAATCTTTATAAATTCAACATTTTATATATGGACCCAACCCATTTGAAATTTATGGTGCATCCCTAACACATGATCAAACCACCTTTTTTGGGAAAATAATTTTTCGGACCAAAATTCCCCTATTTGACAATTACACATCCAAATGTGACCAAAATACCCTTCAAATCATTTGGTACCCCCTGAAAATACCCAAAATGCCCTTGACATATAAAATTTTCAAGTCAAGCGAAACCCCTGAGAAACTCTAAAAATAGCAGCTTTTTCAAAATTCATAGAATCGCTCAAGATTTCTCAGACACAACTCGGGGGTCAAACGGGACACATCGGGAATGACCAAAATACCCCTGTAGTGCAAAAATGAAGGAAACCTTAAAAAGCCCAAAAATAGCAGATTTTTTCACTTGCTTGAAAACTTGAATTTTCATCTTCTAGATACCATTGGAACACCCTAGAAACCTTTAGGATTGCGAATCAACTTCAGAATTCCTTCAATGAGGCAAAATCTACCCTAAAATGCATAGATGCTTAATCCTAGGTAGAATACGGACTCGAAACTTGACAAACTACCAAATCTTTTACTTTTTAAAGTATAGCAAAAAGGGAGTGTCTACAAAAACCTTTTTATATCAAATTGAGTTTGTTAATCATCAAAGCATGTCAATGGGAGTACTTGTGGAACCCTTGGGCTAACAAGCTCTCTTCTTCTATTGTCTGTGTAACTTTTCTGCTGACTTTGCGCTGCATTAAGGCGCTCATGAACTATCTGTACGATGTCCACAGCTTGCTGAACTTATTCGGTGTTCAAAAGCTTCGTCTCACCCACATCGTCCCAACATAAGGGCGATCTACACTTTCTTCCATAGAAAGCCTCAAAAGATGCCATTTTGATACTCGCTTGGTAACTGTTATTATAAGAGAATTCCACCAGAGGGAGATGATTATCCCAAGAGCCTTTGAAATCCATCACACATGCCCGAAGCATGTCTTCGAATATCTGAATCGTCATTTCAAACTGTCCATCCGTCTGAGGGTGGAATGCGGTACTGAATTCAAGTGAAGTTCCCATTGCTGAATACACACTGTTCTAGAATCTAGATACAAATCGAGTGTCTCTGTCAGACACGATGGTCTTGGCCACTCCTTGATACTTAACTATTTGGTTGACATACAACTTAGCTAGTCCTTCAAGAGCCAAGCCTGTCCTAAGTCCATTGTAATCTCCTCCCATTTCCATTCAGGAATAGGAAATGGTTGCAACATTCCTGTGGGTCTCGGATGTTCGACTTTTATCACCTGACAAGTTAAACACTGCGATACATATTGGGCTATTTCTGTCTTCGTGTTGTTCCACTAAAAATTTCCTTTCAAATCTTTATACATCTTTGTGCTTCCAGGGTGCACCGAATAACCAATGCTGTGAGCCTCTTTCATAATTTCCCTCATCCAACTTCTTTTTGATCTTGCACAACTCATCATCAGATTTTTGAGCGATTCTTATCTTTTCTTGCAATGTAGGTTGAAGCTTGTAGGATCGTGGCGCTTACCAACTCTCCCAAAAGCAATTGCTGATGGGAAAGGCGCTACCATTATCTTTATTAAGAGTCCAGACCAAGGGCCATTGCTGGCACAAGGCCTAGGACCACGTGGCCAACCTCCGATCTGGGTCCAGTACCCGCCTAGGCCAACAATCCCTCCCCCAACAATGACCCCGGGAGGACTCGAACCTGACACCTGGCTCTAATACCACTTGTAGGATCGTGGCCCTACCAACTCTCCCAAAAGCAATTGCTGATGGGAAAGGCGCTACCATTATCTTTATTAAGAGTCCAGACTAGGGGGCATTGCTGGCACAAGGCCTAGGACCACGTAGCCAACCTCCGATTTGGGTCCAGTATCCGCCTAGGCCAACACTTTCAAACGATGGACTACAACATAAATTGATTGTCCCTCTAATTCATTTCCATAAGCTGATCCGAGCAGTCCACTTGGTGGGCGAAAATGTAAATTGGTTGCACCCCTAATTCATCTTCGTAGAACGATCCAGACCGTCCATTTGGTGGCCTATCAAGTGAATTGTGAACCCACATTCACCTCAAATATATTCTATAGGATGATCTAATCCATCGAATTGGTAGGTCATAGCATCAATTAGGTTGTGTCCCCAGATTTTCCAACTCCCAAATCAACCCATGATCTTGATCTTATGATAGTGGCATGTGAAAATTCAAGGCTATGAGGGTGCCAATAACAAATCCAATCCCATGAATTGCATTTCTACAATTCGGTCAAGGAGAGCAAAAAGGGGGGTGAAAATATCCAACTTGAATTTTGATCTCCCTTCCTTTTCTTTTTTGATTTCATTTCAACCATTGAAAATTTGTGATCTCCACTCTTCTTTTTTCTTCATAACTTCCAAAACAAATATAGGGGTGTCATTATCAATCTTGATGCAATTGAAGCATCTCGAATTCTTGGAATTGGTTGTTTCTACAATATTTCATCTTTTTAGCTTCAATTCCTTCCAAACTCCAATTAGAACCCTGAAACACTAAAAACAAAGAAAATACCTTAGTAATACCGCTATAAATATGAAATATGCATGCTTTTCTTACCTACAATTCACACATAAATGTGCTCATTAACCACTTCTGGGTTGAGGATTATAGAGCTAGGGCCTTTGTAGAGCTGATGGGTCCATTGACCTCCGGACATGTATTCTTCTTTACCTTTTCCCTTTTCTTTCAGTTTTGATTTGATCGTTATTGAATTATAATTATTGATCTAAGCCATCCTGTCTTCTACATGAGGATCCTGAGTCAGAGGTTGCCCCTGAGGCTCCTGCTTTTGCAGGGGAGCCTTATGATGAGGGCATTGCTCTTGATGAGGCCTCAGGGCCACGGCCGGCGAGGTGAGGGGTGGTCCACTGACCAGAGAGCCTGCTCCTTCCCCAGTGAGCCGAGCAGAGAGGGAGAGACCTCATACGCGCAGTCGGGGAAAGGCACAGATGGAGGTGTCTTCTTTGAGGTCATCTTCCCCAGCGAGGTCGGCTCGTCCCCCACCGATTCCGCCGTGATCCATAGTTGAGGATCCAACTGACGAGCTCCTCCTTCGACTTCGTCAGAGGCTTGCCCATCCTCTCTTCCAGAGTACCATCCAGTACCAGGCTGGACTGTCCCGACTTCCGACAGGAGAGGGACGAGGGAGATTGTTCTGACCCGACCTCAGAGGCCTGCGGTTATCCGATTTCAGAGAGTGTTCTCGGGGTAAGAGAATTTCTTTATGCTTTTATTTCAGTATTTTGAAATTGTCTGCATATCTGACTTGATTTCTATTGACACTGTATCTTCCTCACTGATAGGCGAACGACATGCTACTCTTGGTGGGGAGCCTGAAGCTCCTGATAACTTAGCAGGATGAGGCTCTCAGGGAGCGAGCATCGAGGATCTCCGCACTGGAGCGGGCTTGACAGGATGACAACCAGATTATCCTGACACTTCAGGAGGAGAACGAGGCATTGAGGCAGGCGCGAGGGACACAGGAGGGTCCTTCGGCCAGACAGGTATGAAATTTTATTTCTGTCTTTGAATTGAATTGAAATTCTGAACATATGTTTTGATATACCTTTGATATTCTAACATACTTTTAGGTGCAGGAGGATGTGTATAGGCCGACGATGCCAGTACCAGAGGGCCGAGGCAGCACCGACTATAGAGATAACACGTCCGACGAGGACTATGTCGCCGCAGATGAGGATCTAGAGGTTGATGACACTACCACGCCTGACCGTCGGCGAGGCAAGAGGCCGATGAGAGAGAGCGCCCTTCCGGCGAAGAGGGTGAGGATCGGGACAGGTCCCGGAGGCATGTTCGCCCCCCATCCTTCAGAGCTACAGACCGAACCTACCAACAGGGCAGCTGTTGTTACTAGAGTGGACCCAGACTCGGTCCGTGAGCTTCTTGACATTGGGATGGCGATGACGATGGGCTCTCTAGAGCACTTATTAGATGAGATTCCTTTTGAGGGATCTCGAGGGCTAGGGGAGTCTTCAGTCTCCCAGCCTAGAGCGAACCAGTCGTCCACCCCAGGGGTAGTCCAGGATTCTCCGGAGTAAGGTCCGACAAATCCTCTGGCTGAGCAGTGATTTTTTATTTTTATTTTTTATGATTCTCCCAGTTGGGGATGAGATGTATTTATCTTTTTGGATTGATTAGACATACATTTGATATATGGATCAGTTTGATTGTTTGCTTTTATCTGCAGTTTGTTTGTGTTATCGTGTTGAAATAAAGCATTTTTGTATAAATAGGAGCCTCTTACAGGTGGATATTTATACCAAAATGCCTTTAGCTTAATTCTTTGAACAACTTTGATTTTGAGCATTTTGCATTATTAGCGAAGGCCAATAATGCAAAATTCCCCTTGCATGATTTTTTAATTATTAGACCAAGCATTTTGTGTTGTTAGTCATATTTCTATGACTAATAACACAAAACGCCCATAGTGTATATATTCCCATAGATAAGAGAAAGTCAATACAAGGTAAGAAACAAGAGTGGCAATTTTATTGTAATGAACTCGAAAGCACATTATGAGCGTCTGTAGACACCCCCATTTTGCTACGCTTTAAAAAGCGAAAGGTTTGGTTGGTATGTTAAATCCCAAGTCAGTCTTCTGCATTAGGTTAAGCATTCTCGCATTTTAGGGGGAATTTATCTTATTTTAAGTGTTTTAATGTTGGTTCGCAATCCCGAAGGTCTCTAGGGGGTTCCATTAGTCTCCAGTTGATGGTATCTTATGTTTCAAATCAAGTGTGAAAACCTGCTATTTTTGGAATTTCTTAGGGTTTTCCCTGGTTTTATCATTTTCTGCATCTTAGGGGTATTTTGGTAATTTCTTATGTGTCCCAGATTATCCCGAAAGTTTGTCTGAATTGATTTCAAGTATTTTGGGAAACTTGCTATTTTTTGAATTTCTCAGGGTTTCTATCTTTCTTGGAAATTTTGTGTTCTAAATGCATTTTGGGCATTTCTAGGGAATTCCAAATGGTCCTTTTTGATATCATCTATCATCTTAAGTGAACTTTATTACTTTTTATTTTTGAAGTTTCCATCGCATACTTGCTATTTTTAACTTCGCCCTTAAAGGAGTATTCCGGTTCGAGGGCATTTTGGTCAGTTTTTTATATATGTTGATCAAACGAGGTCATTTTAGGCAAAAATGATTTTTTCAAGGGGTAAATGAGGTTAGACCATGTGTGTAGGACCCACCATGTGCATAAAATGGTGTGGACCTACCATTATAAATTTTGAATTATTCTTTGAAATGGGTTGGATTTCATAAAAGATGAGAAAGAGAAAGGGCTAATATGATCAGATCACTAAAACAACCATAACTTTTTAACCACTTGTCAAACAAATTCGTACCTGTACTTGTTGGAACCATTACGAGAAGGGCTATAATTTTCTAGTTTATAACTTTTCGTGATTCTTCCACGAAATAAGTAAAACATGAGCATTAAAATAAGGCAGTGCCATTTGGAAGGGAATTCCAGCCCACTGTGGTACCTAGCCCGTGAGGGAGTGTGGGGCGCGAGCCGCCACGCGCTCTCTCTTGGTCTCTCGTATCCACGCGATTGGCGTGTGTTTTTAATTGTTGATTGTAATTCGTCTTTTATGTGAACTTGGGATCACTAAGGCAATCCGAATTCCACACGAAAGAGACTGACAGAGTCGCCACCTAGATGTGGGATCTAGGACCCGAAATTAACCAGAAATCTAGACTCGCTACCTGGTTACGAGAATGGAAGGTATGGGGAGTTATCCGCCACATGCACCATTCCTGCCCGATAATCGGCCTTCGATTCCAAAAGCTAACTTTTTTAAATTTATTTTAAATGGCTCATTCAACTCTATGTTAATGTGCGAACTAAGTGACATGCATCCTATGATCTAATTTCAATGTGAATCCTAGATGTGTATCTTGATTTATTAATTTGTCTGGATTCATTCTAAGTGAAAGTTCTCCTAGAATTCTAATTTCATGGAAAGCCCTAAATGATTTGATTAAGCATTTACAAGAAAATTAATATCCAAAACACCACAATTTGTTGTGGTGCCGACTCGCGGGTGGTATGCCGTCAGACATCCAAGCTGCCTACGTACCCAAGCCTCACTGGGATCAGAGTCGACGTAGTTCGGTGCACCTAAGCTAAGTTACATATGCCTAACTCAACTAAGACACCGACCTAGACGGGATTGACTGTTTCAACAGTTTTAGGAGAAGTTATTTAATTCAAGTTGAGGATTTTATTATCTTAGGATTTCATCTAAGATGCTATATGATTCTCATCTAAATGCAAATGGTCCCTTAGACTAATGCAGGTTTGCCTTACATCCTAGTTTACTAGGCTTGTCCTAGGGAAAGATTGGGTGACTAGTGTAACTAGACCTATGGCACGGTTGCTATACATAGCAAGCGTCCGTGATGAGGCTGGACTCCTAACTCTAGGACTCTCTAAAACTTAGGACACGACACGACACCGGTGTTCCTAAATTGGGCTCTAAGGGTCCTTACGACGGAAACCGTGATCCAACGGTTCCGAAAGACACAAGACAAATCGATTTAAATTCTCGAGGTTAGTGAAAAAAAAAAATGGAAGAGATGATGAAATAGTGTGAGGGAATGAGAAAGATAGAGAAAGGTGCGACTGAACTTGGGAGTGCCAAATTGCCTACGTACCCCGCGATGGGGATCAAGCCACACGTAGTTCCGCTGGGGAGGTTGCTTGGATTTTGGAAAACAGGATTGGTATTTGGATCAGGAATCGGGTTTGTATTTGAGCATTGGACTTGAGATTCAGAAACATTGATTTAGCAATGGGATTTTGGAATTGGGAATTTGCATCAAAGAATTGAGCATATAGGAATCATCAAGGGTTTGAATTTTGGGAATTCAAAATGGGCGGGCTTATGAGATTCGGTCAAATGGATTCAGACATACGACTCAGATTGTGTTGGGATATGACTTGGTTAGGCAAAAGGGAGGAAGTTCTATTAGGTGTAAAAGGGCATTAGTAGAATAGGGGAATGACTCGGTTGTGACATGGAAGGCCGCAACTTGGTCGAATGCGACTCGGTTGCATTGGGATGGGTTGATTAAGGAATTGGATTGAGTCAACTAAGGGGAGAGTCCAATCGGTTAAAGAGGTTGAGCATACTCGACTAGAGAGTTGGGTCAACTCGACTAGGGAGGTTGGCTAGAGTTGACTCAGTTGAGCTGGGTTGGGATCCCACTTGGATGGATTGTATTGGGGCGATTTGACTTAAGCTGCAGGTGGCCTGGCTGGGTTAGATTTAATGTAACCAGATTTATGGATAAATGGTGTGCCTCAGTGAGTGGACAAAGGTATGGCTTGGGTTGATGTGACTCGGTTGAGTTGTGCTAGGGTCAGGTTAGGTGGGGTTAATGGTTGAGTTGGATTGGATTGGGTTAATGGTCAAGGTCAAGTGCGGGTTGACTTGGCTTAGACTGGATTGGAACTGGTTGAGCGTGGATTGGGGTGCGGCTTGAGGTTTGGGTGGTTGGAGTATCTTAGGAACCAATAGGGCAAAGTGGCTCTTAAGGGGAATGAATTAATTGGGCCGAATGGGCCCGATGGCCGGGTTAACTGGGTTGGCCGGGTCTATTGTAGGGGTGTATGAGGGTACTGTTGGGTGGATGAATGAAAGGCATGTGGTGTATGATGTGTGGCTATGGTTATAGGGTTTAAGGCTTATGGGTATGGGTTTAGGTGTGGTTAATGGTTAGGTTGGATTGGGTTAATGGTTAGGGTCAAGTGAGTCGGGTCTAAGTTAGGAGCAAACCCGAGACTAGCCATGGTCTAACTAGGAGGAAGCAGGGTACAAACCAGGGTGCGGACCAGGGTGCACCAGGGTGCGAACCAGCAGGGAACCAGGGTGCGAACCAGCAGGGGAACCAGGGTGCAACCAGCAGGGAACCTGGGTGCAACCAGCAGCGAACCTGGGTGCAACCAGGGTCTAACCAGAGTGCGAACCAGCAGGGAACCAGGGTGCGAACCAGCAGGGGAACCAGGGTGCAACCAGCAGGGAAACCAGGGTGCAACCAGCAGGGAACCTGGGTGCAACCCGCAGCGAACCTGGGTGTGAACCAGTATCGAACCTGGGTGCAACCAGCAACGAACCTGGGTGCAACCAGGGTCTAACCAGAGTGCGAACCAGCAGGGAACCAGGGTGCGAACCAGTATCGAACCTGGGTGCAACCAGCAACGAACCTGGGTGCAACCAGGGTCTAACCAGAGGCTAACCAGGGGGAACCAGGGTGTGAACCATTAGGGAAAAATAAAAATGAAGATAAGATGGGTTAAGAGAAGAGGGAAACATGTATAACTTCAAAGTCTACCATCAAGAAGAATGAGTAAAGATTGATCCTAGATGCTTCCTAACATGGTTTTTCTTTTAAAGTAAAAGATATGCATGAAAACAGACCCTACATAGAATTGAAATAAATGCCTACCTCTTTGAAAACCCACTTTGTGTTTGATTTTTCTTTGATGTTAATTCCTTGAAGATGATTCCTTGCTTGATAATGACTGCTTTTGATATATATCACCCAACGTATCACCCGATCCGGCAAGGATGGCCGAACCCTTGAAGAGATGAGGGAGAGGGATGAATTTTCTAAGAGAGGGATTCTTTTTCTTCTTCTCCCTTGGATGGTGGGATGAGAGGGTATTTATAGGAGAATGGGATAGGAGGTTAGGTGAGGTTAGGTGAGGTTAGGTAAGGTTAGGTGAGGTTAGGTAAGGTTAGGTGAGGTTAGGTGAGGTTAGGTGAGGTTTGGGTGGTTAGGATGAGAGGAGAGGTTAGGTGAGGTTAGGTGAGGTTTGGATGGTTAGGATGAGAGGAGAGGTTAGGTGGTTTTGGATGGTGAGACCCAGGTCAAGATCTGTCATTGATCTAACGATTAACGGAAATCGGGTCTCGGAATGGAATCAGGGTCCGGGCTATGAAGTGACCCTAGCTTATTTTGTCCCGATTGATGATCCGTAAAGTCAGATCAAGATATTAATGACCTAAAACATATAAATCAATGATAGAGGGGGTTCTCACATGGATTTAACACACTAAATTCACTAATCAGGGTATTTTTCAATTTTTCGGATCTAATCATCTCACCAGGTACATCTCTTTATCATTTTGTTTTTTTTTCAAAAAATTTGAGGATGGATCAATATATTAGGTTATTGTTGGTTAAAGTAAAGCAAAATGTGGGTGTCTACAGATGCCCCTCTTTGGTAGAGACGACGTAGTCATCGAATACCAAAGTCAAAATGACAGAACCATTTTGCGTAGCTTTAATCGACAAAGGACCCCCTAAACACAATGCAACCTAATATAATGCAAGACCTTAGATGAAATCCTAGAATTGGAATGCAATAAAACAAACCCGCTGCGGTGCCGCTGGCAACGAGAGAAATGGGATACCATTTTCAAATGGATTTTCGGAGGGAAAGGAATATCGCTTTTGAACAGCTTCAGAGGAAATGAGACGTCATTTTCAAATGGTCTCAGAGAATAATGGATGACTTTTGAAAGATTCTTAATGAAAATGCAGCATCATTTTTGAATGGGCTTGGGCAAGATGAAATACCGTATTTATACGGATTCCAAGGAAATGAGACATCATAGTTGTATGATGTTCAAAGGGTATAAGAGACCATAGTTGTATGGATTCGAAGAGAATGAAATACCGTATTTGTACGGATTCCAAGGAAATGAGACATCATAGTTGTATGATGTTCAAAGGGGATAAGAGACCATAGTTGTATGAACTCGAAGAGAATGAAATACCGTATTTGTACGGATTCCAAGGAAATGAGACATCATAGTTGTATGATGTTCAAAGGGGATAAGAGACCATAGTCGTATGGACTCGGAGAGTGAAATACCGTATTTGTACGGACTCCAAGGAAGCGAGATATCATATTTGTGTGATGTTCAGAGAGAAAATATCTTTTTCCAAATGGATTCAGAGAGATATGATGATTTGAGCTTTGAGAGAAATCGAAATTTCCAATTAACAACTTTAGAAGCAAAGGATTTAATAACACTATGCAGCAAAAGAACTTCAGGGCTTAAATATGGGATGCCACTTCATTAGCAATCTGCCTCAGTTTGAGGCATTCTAACCTTCTTCTATTCGTTGACCAGAGATTATTCTTTCAAAGATCTTCGTCATTCGTGACAGCGTCACCTTTTTCCAAGTTCCTCAGAACCTGTTAATGAACCTGCCTTCAGAGTGATTGCACCCTACAACAATTCTAAAAAAAAATTTTTTTTTTTTTAAATAGAACTACAGACACTTGTAATAAAAACACAAAATAAGAAAGATTACTCCAGTAATCTCGTGATGCTTCTGACTTATCAGTATTTTCTTTTGGGTTAGACTAGCCTCTTTTAAAGAACGTTTCTCCATTGATAAACATCTTCACTTATTTTTAATACAGTGATACCTCATATATCTTTCTATCAACTTTCAGATTGCTTCAAAATTAATGCCCCTAGTTTCGAGAATCATTGTGTATTAGCTTCGCCTGACCTACCGCGAGTTCAGAGACCGATGTAATTCTTTTGGCGTGAATCCAATCTTACCACGACCAAGTCTTCCTTTTTTGGATTTTCAACTTGGTGGACCGCTCGGCCTTAACTTTTGCCTGAATCGCCTTTTCAGGTTTTCGACTCAGCGGGCCACCCCCTTACCTTTTGCCTAAGCCGCCCTTTCAGGTTTTCAACTTAGCAGGGGAATGATCCTAAATTTTGCCTAGATCGCCTTTTCATGTTTTTCAATCTAGCGGATCTTCAAGCTCCATTTCTTTTCTTTTTTTTTTTTTTATCTTCTTTTCTTTTTACTTGAACACCAAAAGGACTTTATAGGTGAGGTAGGGCTTTTCAAAGAATGGCTTAAGGTTTTGCAAGGGTCTCGACCGAACCTATGAACAGGTTGCCTACGTATCCCAGTGTAGGAATCAGATCATGCGTAGTTCAGGGCGAATGCCCCTAGTATATTGGGATTTGAAGGAAAATTTTATTTAGGCTCAAAAGGGTTTGCAAAAGGTTATAAATTTTTTGATTTTTGGTTATGAATTTGGGATTTATTCGGCCAAAGGACGGCCTTCTGATGTTCAAGCATAGAACCTCTTGAGTTGATCAAGATTTGTTGGTTCTGGCAATATTTCTCCATTTAAATTACGGAGCTTGACGGCTTTTCCGGGTAAGATTTGGTCCACAATGTATGGTCCTGACCAATTTGGTTTGAACTTGCCCCTTGGGTCAAACATTGGTGCTCGATTCTCTTTTAGAACAAGATTGCCTTCTTCTAAATCTCTGACCTTAACCTTTTTATTAAAAGCACGGGCTATTCTGCGCTGATAACCTTGCACATGGTAAAGCGCCTTTAATCTCTTCTCGTCTAGCATGTTCAACTCTTTATACCTGGCATCTGCCCATTCATTTTCTGGTAACTTGACTTCAGTCAATACTCGGAGCGAAGGTACACGGATCTCAACAGGTAGCACTGCTTCCATCCCGTAAACAAGAGAGTAAGGGGTTGCCCCAGTTGAAGCCCTAATTGATGTTCTGTAAGCCCACAAGGCGTATGGTAACTTATTCGACCAATCTTTATAAGTTTCTGACATTTTGCTAATGATAGTCTTGACATTTTTGTTTGCAGCTTCTACCGCTCCATTTGTCTGCGGACGATAAGGCGAGGATTTATGATGCTTAATCTTGAACTCTTCGCAAAGAGAGATTACTTCCTTCTTGAAATGAGATCCATTATCTGAGATAAGTTCATGGGGAATTCCATATCTGCAAATTATGTTGGTGCGTATGAATTTAGCAACTGATGAGGATGTAAGCTTTGCATAAGAAGCGGCCTCAACCCACTTGGTGAAGTAATCAATAGCAACGAGTATGTACTCGTGACCATTAGACGACTTGGGAGAAATCTTGCCAATGATGTCAATTCCCCATACCGAAAACGGCCAAGGAGAGGTAAGAGAATGCAATTCGGTGGGTGGTACATGGATGAGATTCGCATGTATCTGACATTTATAGCATCTCTTCACAAATGTGTGACAATCTGCTTCTAATGTCGGCCAATAATACCCCAGACGTAGGATCTTCCTTGCCAACATCTTCCCATTCATATGAGGCCCACACACCCCTTCATGAATATCTGCGAGAATTTCTTCTGCCTGATCTTCAGTGACACATAAGAGTTGAATTCCATCGAAAGACCGTCGATACAACTCTCCTCCACAAATGACGAAATTAGCTGCCAATCTCTGCAAAGTCCTTATTTCTTTACTCGACGCCTCATTGGGATGCCCCTGGCCTGAGATGTAGTTCTTTATGTCTGTATACCATGGCTTTCCATCGGGACATCTTGCAGCTATTTCTATAGCATCAACATATGCAGGAGCCCATTGCTCTTGAACCGTGATGGGCCTCATCTTCATATTGTGAGGTATGTCAATCATGGAAGCTAACGTTGCTAAGGCATCGGCGAATCTATTCTTCAACCTTGGCAAATAACTGAAAGTGACGCGTTGAAATTGCTTAGCGAGAATATCCAAGTATTCATGATATGGCAATAGCTTTTCTTCTTTGGTTCTCCACTCTCCTTGAGTTTGGCAAATGATTAGCTTCGAATCTCCATATACGTCAAGATTCTCTATGCCTAAGGCCAATGCAGCCTCAAGCCCAACAATGCATGCTTCATATTCTGCCATATTGTTGGTGCAATTGAATTGTAACTTAACGGCAACGGGGACATGCTCATTTCGAGGCGACACAAGCAATGCCCCTACTCCTTGTCCTGTTTGGTTTGCTGCTCCATCAAAATAGAGGGTCCAACCAGTTTCTGGATACTCATCTTCAACCATCATGATCTCTTCATCTGGGAACATCGGCTTGAAATGCTGACTTTCTTCTCGGGGTGCTTCCGCCAATTGTTCAGCAATGGCTCGGCCCTTTACTGATTTTTGGGTTACATGAGTGATGTCAAATTCAGACAACAATAATAACCATCTGGCAGTCCTGCCTGTCAGGGCTGGTTTTTCAAAGAGATACTTCAGAGGATCCATCCTCGACAAAAGCAGGACCTTATGTGATAAAAGGTAATGCCTGAGTCGCTGAGTGGCCCAAACCAAGGCTAAGCAGGTTTTTTCTAGGACAGTATACTTTTGTTCATACTCCAACATCTTCTTGCTAAGATAATACACAGCCTTTTCATGCTTGGTTTCTGGATCTTGCTGTGCTAACATACAACCCATTGTGGTTTCTGTTACTGACAAGTAAAGCAGCAATGGATGCCCCGGTATCACTGGTGCTACTATCGGTGGCTCAGACAAACTTTGCTTTATCTTTTCAAAGGCCTGCTGACATTCCTCTGTCCATTCTTTGGAAGAGTTCTTCTTTAAGAGCTTAAAGATAGGTTCACAAGTTGATGTCAGATGAGCGATGAATCGCCTTAGGAACTGTATCCTTCCTAGGAATCCCCGAATTTCCTTCTCGGTTCTAGGCGGTGGCATCTCCTGGATAGCCTTAATCTTCTGAGGATCTACCTCTATACCCCTTTGACTCACCATAAATCCAAGCAACTTACCGGAGGTAACCCCGAACACACACTTGCTAGGATTCAGGCGAAGCTGGTATTTGAGAATTCTTTCAAAGAACTTCTTAAGGTTCGGGATATGATCTTTCCTTTCCTTGGCTTTTACAATCATATCATCGACATAAACTTCGACTTCTCTATGTATCATGTCATGGAGCAAGGCTGTAGCTGCTCTTTGGTATGTCGCACCGGCATTCTTAAGACCAAATGGCATTACCCGATAGCAATATGTCCCCCATTGTGTAATGAACGAGGTCTTAGCCATGTCCTCGGGTGCCATCTTAATTTGATTGTAGCCCGAGAAACCATCCATAAAAGATAGTAATTCATGCCCGGCCGTATTGTCCACCAAGATATCGATATGTGGTAGAGGGAAATCATCTTTTGGACTTGCCTTGTTCAAATCCCTGAAATCTACACACATTCTCACCTTTCCATCTTTCTTCGGTACAGGTACTATATTTGCGAGCCATTCTGGATATTCCACCACTTGCAGAAATCCAGCATTCAACTGCTTAGTAACCTCTTCTTCTACTTTCAGGACCCACTCAGGCTTCATTCTCCTTAGCTTCTGCTTTTTAGGTTTAATCCCAGGCAATAAAGGTAGCTTGTGCTGAACAATGTCTTTGCTCAACCCGGGCATATCTTTGTAGGACCAGGCAAAAACTTCTTTATATTCCTTAAGTAGGTTTATTAATTCATCGCGCTCTTCAGAGGATAGAGTATTTCCAATTCGTATTTCCTGTATTAAATCTTCTGTTCCGATGTTTATAATTTCGATTTCATCTTTAAGAGGCTGGGCTCGGCGCTCCTCCTCTTGTTTGAGCATATGCTGCAATTCAAGGGGAGTTTCGTCGATCCCCCCTTCCTCATCTGAGGAGGGAGTGTTATCATTATTATTAAAGTCAGAAGCAAACATAGAGACATACTGAGAATCAGATTTCATTGAATTGAAAGAAGTTACATCATTATCATTGGACTCATCCTGAACAGGTTCAGGATTCACATAGTAAATAAACTCAGAAAATGACTCGCCTGGACTAGGCACTGACACTGATTCACTCGACTTGACTAGACTTGACTTAGCAATAAAATAAGATGGAAAAACATCAGAACTCCAGTTTGAAAGATTTTCTGTTGCAGGTGCAATCTGACTCTGAGGTTCAGTAAAGGTATCATTACTCTGAAGAACTGCCACTAGCATATCTTCACAATCTGTCTCTTCTTGTTCTTCAGAATAGTAATCAACATCAGGCACATTTTCTTCAAACAAAGATTCCAGCACATCTGGCTCAAGGTAGACTAACCAGTCCTCAACAGTTTTCTCAACATAATATATCGGCGGTTCTGTTTCTGGGAGAGCAAGGCCACTGAATATTTCAAAACCGGGTATCATGATCCCTGTCACTGAGTCATACCATGGTTCAGAAAACCCATAGTATGGAAACGTCTCACCTTCTTTGATAAAATGACCATTCATTGATAAGGGATATGGAGCCATTAGGAGTACCCTTCCGGTGCGGCGGATTTCTTCCTTCAATTTCAACAATTTTTCCATGGCTTCCTCCTCCTCTTCAGTAGGTACATATCCAAGACCGAAAATTCCATGGTTTGCTTTGATTGGGCGCCAGTGAGATGCCTTGCTTGGATCACGGCCCAAATTCATACCAGGGAAGTAGTTCATTTTTCTCATCATCTTGGCCACCACAGAACTGATGGCGAACGGCAAACACAACTCCTCCCGAGAGGCATCCTTGTAAGAGATAACAGCAACCTCGAATGCGAAACCATTCAAGTTGTAGTCATCTGCTTTTGCAACTGGAAGGATCAAAGTTTCTCCTGTTATTTGCCCTATTTCTGGCTCTTCATCACCTCTGACAGTGAACAACTTCCCATCTTTAATGAACTTCAATTTTTGGTGAAGGGTTGAAGCGACAGCACCTTCCTTATGCAACCAGGGACGTCCTAGAAGCATATTGAACGAGGCTTTGATATCAATAACTTGAAACTCAACCTCAAATTCTTGACCGCCCATAACGATCTTGGTGGTGAGGACTCCGACCACATTTCTTCGGGTATTGTCATATGCGAGGATACCAAGGGTTGATTCGGCAAAATCAGTGGGACCGAAACCCAAGGTAATGGCAGTTCTTAATGGACACACATTCAACGCGGATCCGTTATCTACCAACACAGATGGTACTTTCTTGCCTCCACAAACAATAGTGACATGAAGAGCTCTAGCATGATTCCGACCTTGAGGAGGCAGCTCTTGATCTGAGAAACTAATGGCCCTGGTGGCCTGGGTTAGAGCAACAACTTCAGCCAGTTGCTCCGGAGATATCTCTGAGGATACCTGTGTTGTATTCAATTCTTTTAACACAGCCTCTCTGTGTTTCTTTGATGCTATCAATAATCCCCATACAGATATAACAGCCTGAGTTTTCTTTAACTGCTGCACAACTTCATCATCTGGATCTTTCACATATTGCGGCTCCTCTCCTCGAGCCAATGCCCCTGGATTTTCGACTCTCAATTCAACAGGTTTGAAAATTCTTCCGCCCCTTGTCACATGTCTGACTTCATCCAATTCAGGCTCATCATAAGTGATAATTTGAGGGACTTGTGGCTCATAGGTGATTACCAAGGGAGGTACAGACTCTCTTAGGTGTGATTCATCACAGAATATGATTTGGGGTTCAGAGATGGGTTCTAAGGCACATATGAGGGTAAGAGGGTCAAACTCAGGATCTCCTATGGTTATGGCATTAACGGCAGCAGGAGGATTTGCATGACCAGGTAATGGGTTTTGGGTGACATTGGGTCTTGGCTGGAATGCAATGACTTTCTCATCAATGAGTTTCTGGATTCTAAATTTCAAGGCAATGCAGTTGTCAGTAAGATGACCAGGACCTCTGTGGTACTCACAGTGTAGGTCAGCTCGCCAACTTGCAGGTAGAGGATTGGGGGGAGGCCGGATGGCAGGTAAGGTTATGCGACCTGAAGCAAGACACTGCTTAAGCACCTCTGAAGATGGAATGGGAAGAGGGGTAAATTCTACCCGGGTTTGTTGCCGAGGTGCGGTTGCGGTTTGAGCATAGTCCATTACTAAAGGTTCTTGGGACCTAGAGGATTGAGCATTGGAACGGGAAATACTATTGACTTGGGCTGGAGGGGACTTTTTGAAATCTCTGGGGTTTGGGTTGCTACGGTTGAATACACCTTGAGCCATAGCCTCCTCTATCTGGGTGCCAGCCACGATGAAGTGTTTGAAGTCTGGATAGTATTGCAAAGACATGTGATACTGGAGCTGGGGGGAAATATTTTTCATGATTATCTGGACTTGTTCTTCCTCAGACGGGCGCTCCATCATCTGAGCTGCTATTCTCCTCCATCTTTTCACAAAAATCAAAAAGGATTCCCTCAAGTCTTGCTTTGTTCTCTCTAAATCCTTTCTAGTGATTTCTGTCCCATCATCATATTTGAATTGCCTGATGAACTGCTCGCCGATATCCTTCCATGTCCTGTAACGAGTCTTGTCCAAGACCATGAACCATCTCCTCGCAACCTTGGTTAGGGAAACTGGGAACAATTGAGCCATTTGCTCAGAAGATAACCCTTGAGGCTGACACATGATGGTGAACATTTGCAAATGTGTGATTGGACAACCCACACCATCATATTTGTCGAAATCGGGCATTTGAAAATTGGCAGGAAGGCGAATTTCGGGAAATAAAGTAAGATCACTGGGATTGAAACCACCCTGGTCTTGAAACTGAATGTCTTGAACTTTCCTGGTAAGAGTCTCTAATTTCTCCATAACAGACTTATCAACCATGGACTGAGAAGGCCTACTGTGATTCTCGCTGTACTGCTCTTTTTCTAAGTCTTCTTCGACTTTATCAGGGATATTGATGAACACTGTTTGGGCAGGTGCTACTGGAGTAGCTGCTTGGCGCATAGGCCCTTTATCCTTGGACAACGACGGTCCCAACTTTTCAGAAAGCTGAGCCTTGATAACTCGGTTTTCTTCTTTGAGTTCTTGAAGCTGTTGGAGAATCAAGGTAAGAGTATCGGTAATAGCAGCGGGTGGAAGACCATCTTGGTTGTCTGCCATTGGTGAGGATGAGGACGGGAAAGAAGGAGATGCTGGGATTCTTAGAGAAGGTGGCGGAGAAACAGATTTCCTCTCTAACCGCGAAGAGACCCGAACCCAAGGAGTATTAGGGTTAGCTATGATGTTTATTGCCCTGTAATATCCGAAAGACATATTTTAAAATCAGAGAGAAGAATAGACGATGATGCACACATAGACAAAGATAATGAAAGAGAAGGATGGACTTTATTGATCAATCATTAAAATTTGAGTACATGGTTCAATCTTTCAAAGATAAACATGGAACTAAGCATTCTTTTTAGACTTCTTCTTCGGACGACAATCTTCCTCAACTGACTCCTTTAAAGGTTTGATGATTCTTGCATCCCAAGCAGATGAAACAGCTTTGACAATCTTGGGCTTGAGACCCTCAGGCGGATAGAAATGATGAAGGGGAGGCACAATGGATTGCTCCCTTCCATACTGACGCTGAATCCTGGCAGGAACATAAAAGGAAGTCTTTTTGAGACCAAGAAGGCGAACGTAGTTAGCTTCTTCGGTGTTGAAGACAGCTTCTTGGATTCCGGGAATTTGCCAATAAATCTGATCTTCTTGGCGAGAATTTAACCATTCAACCCAATCGCTTTTATGATCGAAAGAAACATCATGACGCCATTCACTGAAGGTGTATAACGTATGATCAAAATGGACAGGAGCTGCAATTTTTAGCTTGTGGCATAACCACACTTGAAGTAATGCAGGACATCCTGAGAAAGACCCAACGAAAGAGCGAATATAAGAGCTTGGACCTGAACTGGCACGAAGGTGAGCCATATCATCCAATCCATTGAAAGTTTCTGCAAGCATAGTAGGAATTGGATTGGCGCCACGATCCATTTGATCAACGAGGTCCAGAAGAACAGCTGACGCAAAGCGAGAAGGCTGGACAGTGAGGAACCTAGCAAAGGAGCAGAATCTCAAAGCGCGCCGTCGAGCTTTTTGAATATCAACAGCACCAATGTATCCAACAGGAGGGTAAATGTCAATCAGTCGCTGCATGGACACTTCTTGGCCTTTCATGAAAGAGTTCATGGATTCATCTGGATTATCCATCAAGCAAAGGAACAAAGGACGATAATCTGGAACACAGGATGGCTTCACTAGAGGGCCATCCACAGGATATTCCAATAAGGCACACCATTCTTCAAAGGTGGGACACATTTCTTGGTTGCCAAAACGGAAGACATGATGATCGGGATCCCAACACTCTGATGCGGCATAGAGTAATCCCCAATCGAGCTTGATGGTTGCCACGTAGCCGAAGAGATTTTTCTCTTGTTCACTTATGGCGTAGATATGGGATTCTCTTAATGTACCACGGATCCAATCAAGAATTGTACGAGTAGACATAGTGCCCGTAAGCCAAGAGAAGGGATATAAGAATGATCAGGATTACATGAACACGAGATTAGGATAAGTTCCTGCCAGTACAAGGAAAGTATGAATACATGATCGAATCACACGATAGAAGAATGAAAGGCATACGATCGAAAGATTAGATGAGATAGCATAAGATTGCTTTCAACGGATAGATCAAGAATGACTAATCCTATGAGATCTTTGGAAATGATAGGATTTATATCCTAACCCCTAAAGGAAATTTTTTTTTTTTAATCTCGCACATTTTAACAGTGTGACCTGAAGGCATCAACCCTAATCCTAATCAAGCGGAGTGGAGAGAGGATCTCGACTCATGACTTTGTTCGTGTACCTAGGACCGATCGTAGCCATTGGAAGATGGTCTACGGCCTAATCTAGACACAAATAGGCAGGATATCCTAAACTAGGCTCACACACGTGATGCACATGTGTTCGTATACTACATGCATGTGTGGGTTAATCTAGGGGTAAGGCCAAGAGTTCCCTTAGCGCGAATCCCTGTTCGATATACTGTACCAGTGTCCGGCGTATCAGTACGTGAACAAGAGATCCGTTTACGTACCATAATGGTACTAGGCTAAGGGTGGAATGCTTCTCTAGCACAGAGGCACCAGGTGATGAAATCCCAGTCAACCATGCTAGATAACACTCCGGGTTCCTAAAATAGGACGTGTGTGCACGTGAGATGCAGAGTTTAGATGCAAGTGATGTAAGTGTGTGCAATATGTTTGCGCAATCTATGATGCCTTCAGGTTTTGTTAGATTAAGTTTGAGTAAAGTGTGATGAGAAAATAAAACAAGACAAACTAATCTAACAAGTATAGAGTTTTTATGAGCCAATTAAATTAAATTCAAATGAATTATCTTTTGAAATTTTAATGAAGTTAGGTGGTCCCCAGCAGAGTCGCCAAACTGTGGTACCTAGCCCGTGAGGGAGTGTGGGGCGCGAGCCGCCACGCGCTCTCTCTTGGTCTCTCGTATCCACGCGATTGGCGTGTGTTTTTAATTGTTGATTGTAATTCGTCTTTTATGTGAACTTGGGATCACTAAGGCAATCCGAATTCCACACGAAAGAGACTGACAGAGTCGCCACCTAGATGTGGGATCTAGGACCCGAAATTAACCAGAAATCTAGACTCGCTACCTGGTTACGAGAATGGAAGGTATGGGGAGTTATCCGCCACATGCACCATTCCTGCCCGATAATCGGCCTTCGATTCCAAAAGCTAACTTTTTTAAATTTATTTTAAATGGCTCATTCAACTCTATGTTAATGTGCGAACTAAGTGACATGCATCCTATGATCTAATTTCAATGTGAATCCTAGATGTGTATCTTGATTTATTAATTTGTCTGGATTCATTCTAAGTGAAAGTTCTCCTAAAATTCTAATTTCATGGAAAGCCCTAAATGATTTGATTAAGCATTTACAAGAAAATTAATATCCAAAACACCACAATTTGTTGTGGTGCCGACTCGCGGGTGGTATGCCGTCAGACATCCAAGCTGCCTACGTACCCAAGCCTCACTGGGATCAGAGTCGACGTAGTTCGGTGCACCTAAGCTAAGTTACATATGCCTAACTCAACTAAGACACCGACCTAGACGGGATTGACTGTTTCAACAGTTTTAGGAGAAGTTATTTAATTCAAGTTGAGAATTTTATTATCTTAGGATTTCATCTAAGATGCTATATGATTCTCATCTAAATGCAAATGGTCCCTTAGACTAATGCAGGTTTGCCTTACATCCTAGTTTACTAGGCTTGTCCTAGGGAAAGATTGGGTGACTAGTGTAACTAGACCTATGGCACGGTTGCTATACATAGCAAGCGTCCGTGATGAGGCTGGACTCCTAACTCTAGGACTCTCTAAAACTTAGGACACGACACGACACCGGTGTTCCTAAATTGGGCTCTAAGGGTCCTTACGACGGAAACCGTGATCCAACGGTTCCGAAAGACACAAGACAAATCGATTTAAATTCTCGAGGTTAGTGAAAAAAAAAAATGGAAGAGATGATGAAATAGTGTGAGGGAATGAGAAAGATAGAGAAAGGTGCGACTGAACTTGGGAGTGCCAAATTGCCTACGTACCCCGCGATGGGGATCAAGCCACACGTAGTTCCGCTGGGGAGGTTGCTTGGATTTTGGAAAACAGGATTGGTATTTGGATCAGGAATCGGGTTTGTATTTGAGCATTGGACTTGAGATTCAGAAACATTGATTTAGCAATGGGATTTTGGAATTGGGAATTTGCATCAAAGAATTGAGCATATAGGAATCATCAAGGGTTTGAATTTTGGGAATTCAAAATGGGCGGGCTTATGAGATTCGGTCAAATGGATTCAGACATACGACTCAGATTGTGTTGGGATATGACTTGGTTAGGCAAAAGGGAGGAAGTTCTATTAGGTGTAAAAGGGCATTAGTAGAATAGGGGAATGACTCGGTTGTGACATGGAAGGCCGCAACTTGGTCGAATGCGACTCGGTTGCATTGGGATGGGTTGATTAAGGAATTGGATTGAGTCAACTAAGGGGAGAGTCCAATCGGTTAAAGAGGTTGAGCATACTCGACTAGAGAGTTGGGTCAACTCGACTAGGGAGGTTGGCTAGAGTTGACTCAGTTGAGCTGGGTTGGGATCCCACTTGGATGGATTGTATTGGGGCGATTTGACTTAAGCTGCAGGTGGCCTGGCTGGGTTAGATTTAATGTAACCAGATTTATGGATAAATGGTGTGCCTCAGTGAGTGGACAAAGGTATGGCTTGGGTTGATGTGACTCGGTTGAGTTGTGCTAGGGTCAGGTTAGGTGGGGTTAATGGTTGAGTTGGATTGGATTGGGTTAATGGTCAAGGTCAAGTGCGGGTTGACTTGGCTTAGACTGGATTGGAACTGGTTGAGCGTGGATTGGGGTGCGGCTTGAGGTTTGGGTGGTTGGAGTATCTTAGGAACCAATAGGGCAAAGTGGCTCTTAAGGGGAATGAATTAATTGGGCCGAATGGGCCCGATGGCCGGGTTAACTGGGTTGGCCGGGTCTATTGTAGGGGTGTATGAGGGTACTGTTGGGTGGATGAATGAAAGGCATGTGGTGTATGATGTGTGGCTATGGTTATAGGGTTTAAGGCTTATGGGTATGGGTTTAGGTGTGGTTAATGGTTAGGTTGGATTGGGTTAATGGTTAGGGTCAAGTGAGTCGGGTCTAAGTTAGGAGCAAACCCGAGACTAGCCATGGTCTAACTAGGAGGAAGCAGGGTACAAACCAGGGTGCGGACCAGGGTGCACCAGGGTGCGAACCAGCAGGGAACCAGGGTGCGAACCAGCAGGGGAACCAGGGTGCAACCAGCAGGGAACCTGGGTGCAACCAGCAGCGAACCTGGGTGCAACCAGGGTCTAACCAGAGTGCGAACCAGCAGGGAACCAGGGTGCGAACCAGCAGGGGAACCAGGGTGCAACCAGCAGGGAAACCAGGGTGCAACCAGCAGGGAACCTGGGTGCAACCCGCAGCGAACCTGGGTGTGAACCAGTATCGAACCTGGGTGCAACCAGCAACGAACCTGGGTGCAACCAGGGTCTAACCAGAGTGCGAACCAGCAGGGAACCAGGGTGCGAACCAGTATCGAACCTGGGTGCAACCAGCAACGAACCTGGGTGCAACCAGGGTCTAACCAGAGGCTAACCAGGGGGAACCAGGGTGTGAACCATTAGGGAAAAATAAAAATGAAGATAAGATGGGTTAAGAGAAGAGGGAAACATGTATAACTTCAAAGTCTACCATCAAGAAGAATGAGTAAAGATTGATCCTAGATGCTTCCTAACATGGTTTTTCTTTTAAAGTAAAAGATATGCATGAAAACAGACCCTACATAGAATTGAAATAAATGCCTACCTCTTTGAAAACCCACTTTGTGTTTGATTTTTCTTTGATGTTAATTCCTTGAAGATGATTCCTTGCTTGATAATGACTGCTTTTGATATATATCACCCAACGTATCACCCGATCCGGCAAGGATGGCCGAACCCTTGAAGAGATGAGGGAGAGGGATGAATTTTCTAAGAGAGGGATTCTTTTTCTTCTTCTCCCTTGGATGGTGGGATGAGAGGGTATTTATAGGAGAATGGGATAGGAGGTTAGGTGAGGTTAGGTGAGGTTAGGTAAGGTTAGGTGAGGTTAGGTAAGGTTAGGTGAGGTTAGGTGAGGTTAGGTGAGGTTTGGGTGGTTAGGATGAGAGGAGAGGTTAGGTGAGGTTAGGTGAGGTTTGGATGGTTAGGATGAGAGGAGAGGTTAGGTGGTTTTGGATGGTGAGACCCAGGTCAAGATCTGTCATTGATCTAACGATTAACGGAAATCGGGTCTCGGAATGGAATCAGGGTCCGGGCTATGAAGTGACCCTAGCTTATTTTGTCCCGATTGATGATCCGTAAAGTCAGATCAAGATATTAATGACCTAAAACATATAAATCAATGATAGAGGGGGTTCTCACATGGATTTAACACACTAAATTCACTAATCAGGGTATTTTTCAATTTTTCGGATCTAATCATCTCACCAGGTACATCTCTTTATCATTTTGTTTTTTTTTCAAAAAATTTGAGGATGGATCAATATATTAGGTTATTGTTGGTTAAAGTAAAGCAAAATGTGGGTGTCTACACCCACTAAAACTGTCATAACTCTTTAACCGATTGGCTAAATTTAAAGTGTAAATATGAGTTGGAAAGATCTTTCAATGGGCTACAAATTTATAGTTTATAACTTTTCGTGATTCTTCCACTAAATAGGTTGAAAACAAGCTTTAAAATTGGAAAGTACTTTTTGGACAGGAATCACCATGATATCTTGCTTTGTTTTTTTTATTTTGAAAACTACAATATTTAGAAATGCAAAATAGAATGTCTTGGTCATTAAGATAGCCTTTTGTATGGAATTTGAAAAAAATTACAATTAGAAAACAAAAGGAAAAGCAAGCCAATAGAGAAAATTAGAAAGAAAGCTAGAATGGCAACTCTCACATGAGAAATTGTCATTCTTGTTTTTTGTCCTAACTTTCTTTACAAAAGGAGATCAAACCAACCTTTTAGGGACTCTTGGATTTTCGCCTAGCTTTTCTCTCCGAAAAAAAATTCGTTCCTCTTCGTGTGGAGGAGTTCACCATATTTCTTTGAATTCAAGTGGAGCAAGCACATCTCTTTCATCTCTTTTCGATTATTATTCGGAGCGGCTCATCTCTTCATCAAATTTGGGTTTTCTTTTACGTCTCAAAAGGCTTGTCAAAGCATATATCTCGGATTACAAGCCTTAGAGACCTCGGATTTGCGATCAAAGGTTAGCTCATCAACCCTTTTTAGAGTATAACTAGTATCATATTTAGGGGTGTCTTTTTCTTATTTTTCCATGGTTTTTTGTAAATAATTCATGAGATATTGTCTTGCATGATCATAATATGATTTATGATGATCCAATTCATATTGTTACTGATTTTGATGGAAGAAAAACCATTTTACATGTAGAAAATAGGATGTTCAACGGATTAGGGTTTCAATTGATCTTTCTGTTGATTTTCTAAGCAAACTAGTTCAAAACCAAGGGTTTTTTCTAAGGTTATAGTTAAAAGAACATTATAAATCAAAAAATTTCAGTAGAATTCTTTCATCTTAAGGATTTAAAAATTCGTTTAAAAAATACCTAAAAAATGATATTTGTCGAATAAAAATTCGTTTACATAAAGAATTCAAAATTTGATGAAATTTTATTCCTAATAGCCTTTTGATATTTGAATTTAATACAAAAATTTTGAAAGAATTTTGTGTTCATTTATTATTTTTACTGGATTTTTTAATGAAAATCAATTATTTTCCAAATGAACTCCTTGGAAGCTAAAATTCTATAATAAGATGGAATGACGCAGAATAATCATATTATGAATTTTTTGAAATTTTTTATGCATGATATAATATTTGTAGTGATTTTTATTTGAATCGGCCAGAACATAAATAAATCTATTAAAAACAGTAAATTTCAGAAATATTGTGGGAAATTTCTATTGTAACTTTCTATTATTATGAACATGTTCTCGTATTAATTTGGATTGATTTGGATGATTGTTTCTATAGGTTGCTTTAGAACTCCAATAAATTGCTTAAATTTGTAAAAATCATTAAACATGACATAAATTTCGTAAAATCATGAAAAATTTCAGAACATCACAAAATTCCATGAACATAATAATCCTCATGTTTCTTAGATACAAATTGTTAAAACTCACTAAAAATCTTCACAACTTGCTAAATTTGTCAAAATCCTAGTCTAGGTGAAGTTACCCTTAAAACTATAGAATACCTTGATTTCTTAGTAATAGGAACCCTTTAAAAGATAAAAATCAGCAACTTAATAACTTGGGTGTGGCAAACCCAAATTTAGATCAACTTTGGAACCGTTGGATCACAGTCCCACCTCATATGAGCCTTTAGAGCCCCCTTTAGGAACACTTACGTCACGTTAAGTTCTAGGTATTAGGGTGTGCTAGAGTTAGGAGTCCAGTTAGCATCATCACGGCCGGTTGCTATTATTAGCAACTGAGCCATAGATTAGGATTCACTAGTTAACCCCCTTTCTCTATAGGATAGGCCTAGTTAACCTAGGATGTAGGGCCCACTTGCATTAGTCTAGAGAGTGTCTTGTATTTAGATAGGATCATATAGCATCTTAGATGGAGTCCTAGGTTAATAAAAAGTAATCAACTTGAACTAATTAATCTCTCTCATAAACTTTCAAAATAGTCTGTCTAGTATAGATCGGTGTCCTAGATGAGTTAGGCATGTAGCTTAGTTTAGGCCACCGAACTATGTCGACTTTGATCCCAGTGAGGCTTGGGTATGTAGGCAACTTGGATGGGATTCCGAGCTCAAGTCGACCCTACACACACTCCAGTAGGGTTTTAGGATTTTTATTTTGTTTATTTCTTTATCATTTTTCAAACCCTTAATTGAATTGATTAAAACACTTAAGACTTCCTCAAAATTAGATTTTAGGAGAACTCTCACATAGATTGAACCAAACTGAATCAAGAGAATCAAAAGATGCATCTAGGAATCACATTGAAATTAGATTATTTTGGATGTATGTCCCATAGCTTGCACATCAAGAGAGTTTATATGATCATTGTAAAAGAAATTCAAGAGAGTTAACTTTTGGAATTGAAGATCGGATTATCGGACGAGAAAGATGTATATGGTGGTAATCCATCATACCTTCCATTCACGTAATCAGGTAACAAATCTAGACTTCTGAGATAGCAGATCATTGCAGTGTCATTTATGGGTCCTAGGTCCCTTACCTAGGTGGTGACTCTGGTCATTCTCTTTTACGTGAAATTTGGATTGCTTTAGTGATCTCAAGTTTACGGAAAAGATGATTCATATCAATAATCAAAAGCACATGCCATTCACGTGGGTACGAAAGACCAAGAGAGGTGGGTTGCGCCCCTCTCGGCGTCGGGTCCCACAGACTGGCGACTCTGCTGGGGACCACCTAACTTTATTAAAATTTCGAAGGATAACTTATTTGAATTTAGTTTAATTTGCTCATAAAAACTCTATCTTACATGCTTGTGTTGCTCTTTGCTAGATTGATTTGTATGTTATGCTTTATTTTCTTATCACACTGAAATCCAAGTAGAGACTTGGTTTGGCAACCTAGAGGGGGGGTGAATAGGATATTTATAAAGCTTTTGCCTTTTGAAAACTTTTACTAATTTCACCCTAGTTTTATCCCTTGGTTAATTAAGTTGAATCAGTTAAACTTAACCAATTTTTACAAATGTATATAAGCTTAAAAACCCTTGTTTAAACAACCAACTTAATTAGGAGATTTAGTGGGCTAATTAGTAATGTAAAGATATTCACGTTGGATGGCAATGCTAACTCACTAAATTCTAAATAATAAGACAAGCACAAATAAGAGAGTGAGAGAGAGAGAGAGAGTGAGAAATCGAGAAATACCAACACAAGCGACACAAGGATTTATAGTGGTTCGGCCAACGGCCTACTCCACTCTACTCAAGGTCGCACTTGAGGATTTCCACTATTGAGACCTCCACGACGCCCGGCTCCAAGGCTTTTACACTCCAAGGGAATTAAATGAGGATGCCCTTCCACCTTTACAATGACTCTCCTTCTCCGCCGAGTTCTAAGCGCTTAACCCAAGGGAATTAAAAACAACGAATGCCCTTGCCACCGATTGAATAAAGAAGAAGAAGTATTAGCCTCTTACTAGGCTTGATTAAGTTGTAGCTCCAAGGATGCTCTCAAAGATAAACAAGTTGAAACCTTACCAATCTCAAGTGGATTTTTCCAAAGTCAAGGCACAATGAAGGATTGGTGAGAGATTAACCCAAAAATGATTCACAAATGGATTTCTAGGGTTTATTAGAGTTGGACAATGTTCCTCTAATGTTTTGGACCCTTTGAATGGGTATATATGAAGTCCCAACTCCATGTGACCGTTTGGGGAGCAAAACAGTCAAAACTGGGTCAAATAGTCAACTAGCCGTTGGACCACAACGGCTATATTTTTTTGAACAAAAATATTTCTCGGAGTTCCGAGCAAATTCTCGGAGTTTCAAGAATTCAAACAGAGCTTTTAATTTTAGAACCTGGATCATTTCTCGGAGCTCCTAGAATAATTCTCGGAGTTCCGAGACTGGATTTCCAGCAAACAGTGTCCCATTTGAAAAATTCATATCTCCTTCGTTTCTCATCGGATTTCGATGTTCTTATACTCTACGGATATGAGAAAAATGAGAGATATCTGTTAAAAATATTTTTAAAAATATTTGAAAATGTTTTAAATAAGTTTTGATAGGATTTAGTTGCTGGTCCAGGTTGTTGCTTCAGAACTCTGTTTTGTTCATTCTTGTGCTGAATGCCATTTGGTCCCAACATGTTGGTAAACCACCATGGCCATTCGCTTATCCATTTAAGTCCTTAAAGGGTGTGTTAGTCTCTTTGAAAAATATATTTTTAGGGGTTTTAAGATGTGCCTTGATAGGAGAAAACACAAGAGAGATAGGTGATACAATCTACCCTTCTTACCATTCTCTTGAATGAACTCTTGAGGTAGCCATTGCTTGATCTTCTCTTTGAGTGCATGGCTTGCTTTGGGATCTTCAAGGTTGAGCTTCTTTGCTTGACACCTTCCAAGGATGATGCCACCATTTGGTTGAAGCTCATTTGCAAGTTGTTGATCCACAAGCTTTGGCCTTCATTGATCTTCCTTTGTTTGTTCAATTCTTTGAGATGGTTGATGATGAGCTTCTCCTTGGTACCTCCAAGGTGTGATTGGTCCAAGTATGTTCCAAGCTCTTTTGCCATTGTGTTTAGTTCATCTTCAAGCATAGGCCAACAAGGTGTGTGCTAGTATGATTTGACTTGTGTAGGACCTGTCTAAAGCACAACACTCAAGGCAAATGATTAGTCCATAAACGACTAATCAATTTGCGTTTCTTAATCATCAAAACAAGGTGATTGAATAAACCCATGGGGAACCCTTGGGCTTACACACACTGTACTGCAGACTAAATCTAACAAAAACCTGAAGGCATCTTAGATTGCGAGAACTTATTGCACACTTACATCACTGAAGCATTCCACTCTTAGCCTAGTACTTTTATGGTGCGTAAACGGATCTGTTGGTTCACGTACTGCTACTCTGGACACCAGTAGAGTATATCGAACATGGATTCGCACTAAGGGAACTCTTTGCCTTACCCGTATATTACCCCACACTTGCATATAGCACGGACATGTGTACATCACGTGTGTGAGCTTAGATTAGGATGCCTTACCCATTTGTGTCTAGATTAGGCTGTAGTCCATCTTCCAATGGCTACGATCGGTTTTAGGTACACAAACAAGTCATGAGTTGAGATCCTCTGCACTCCACTAGATTAGGATTATGATTGATACCTTCAGGTAACACCAGAGAAAATGTAAGAAAATGTAACACCAGGATATAAATCTCATCTTTTTCCAAGATCTCATAGGTTATCTTCTTATATTATCCCTCATGTATGATCTCATCTTGACTGTATCCTTCTTCATCTATGATCCATCCATCAAGAATGGTGATTCTATCTCCATATTTCTCTGATCCCGTAACTTTCATTGGTTTCATCTTCTAAATTTTTCTTGCTTAAATCTTCATCATCTTGAGGTTTAGAAAGTCCATTTCATAGGCCTATCCTCGCCAGTCTCTGTTCGGACTATTGTCATAGTTGTCATTACCTCTCAATTGTCTGCCCATTCATCTCTCATAGCTAAGGATGTATTTGAAGAACTCATTGGTCTCATTCTAGTTAAGAAAGTCCACTCCATGACACTTGAGTTTGAGCTCCTTGCATTTCTAGTCTAGGATTATGTTCCTTCGCACTAGGGGCATTATTCAAATCCTCTCTCTTTATACCCAAGTGTTCATTTTCGTAGTCCTTAGACTAGGGACATTCCTCTTTACTCATCATGTCGCCATTGTCATACCTTACTCATTTCAGGATTCATTCTGTCATCCCCCATCGCTTGCAAAAGCCACAATCATTTCTAACCATTGAGAAGAAATACACACTGAATGCCAATCTTATACCTTGTGCTTATTATTTCCATATCAGGGGTATTCACCATTGATCCCGCTCAAGCTTCTTGGGTTCGAGTCTCTTTTCGGCTAGTAAGGAAGTCACCTCCCCCACCTCCTTTGGAAGCGTCTCCGTCACCTCCTTCTACACCCATGGCGAAAAACGTTGAGAACCCTCAGACCAATAACCTTAAAGCCACATTCATCGAGAAGTTTGGTTCATCATTTCCTTCACCTTCAAAGGGCAAAGAATCCATAACCCTGTCATGTCGGAGCTTCCTTCTAAGCCCATGGTGATCCCCATTCCTCAAGGCCCATTTGATGTTACTGATGAAGAACAATATGGTGATGAGAACTGCAATCCGGTCTCAATGCCAGTTGATAAGTCAGTCATGGAGAAGTTTGGAACGGCTAACTAAGAAGGTTGATAATATGCAGATTCAAGAGCAAGAGGCATTTAGCCTAAATGATCTCACACTCTTTCAAGAAATCCATCTTTCAAAACATTTTCAGATGCCGGATTTTGACAAGTATGATGGCACGAGATGTCCTACTTCCCATCTCCAGATGTTCACTATCATGTGCCAACCTCAGAACATATTGAAATACAAGGTGACAATCCAAGAGGGGGGGTGAATTGGCTAATTAAAGATTTGGGGCTTATTTAACTAGATTATTAAAATCAATTTACTAATTAAGCACTAGTTAATCTAACCCTTGTTTAAATAATCAATATAGTAAAATCTAGGGTTTAGTTGTTACTTTAAGCTTATATACTCTAACCCTTGTTCAATAAATCATAAATGCAATTTAAAGGGTAGAGATTACCAATCACTAAGTGCAAAGAGAGGGAGAAGAGAAAGGATCCACAAGGCACAAGATTAATAGTGGTTCGGTCACAACTTGACCTACTCCACTCTTCCATGTTTTCCTCCTTGGGATTCTCCACTAACTAATGCGATTCTTCAACGGGCGAATCTCAAAGCCATACACCAACTTCTCCTTCAAAGGGATCACACCATTTTTTGCATGAAGCCTTGCGAGGGCGCTGCCTTCTTACAATGATTTACCTTTCTTAATGGGCCGAATCAGAGACCCTCACAAAGAAATGAAGAAATAAAAGAAACGAACTCTCTTTGCCTCTTAGATAGGCTGATTACAACTTTGAAAGCTTACAAACACTCCAAGGAAGATAAAATGTAAAGCCTATGGAGTACCTCTTGATAGAATGTACAAATCCAAGTTCAAAGAGGTTTTAACCTCTCATATAAAAGTTTACGTTCAAGAAGATAGGATTTAATCTTGCCAGAAAGGTTGTTTAGAAAGGTTTGGATAGTGTATATATAGTTCACAAGGAAATATGACCGTTTGGGGGTAAAACTGTAAATTACAGGGTTGAAAAAGTCAACCTACGCAAGCCCCAACTGATCTATTTCCTTGTCGCGGCGATCGACCGAGGCACAGCGGTTGCCCTCCCTTATCGGGCTCTCAGTTTGAATTTCAAATTTCATACCGGTGCAGTCGACCGCCCTGCGAGGGCTACCTGTTTGAAATAAATTTTTGGTTAAAAAACACTATCGCAGTCGACCGGACCTATGGCGGTCGACCTCCAAGCCCAACCTGGATGTTTCCTGGATTTCCAGAAAACACATCTGCGGTCGCCCGGATTGCCATGGTCAACCGACCCTATAAATTTCGAGATGTCCTGGACTTCCAGGTAGCATCCCGCGGTCGCTCGGCATAGCTCAGTCCACCGGCCCTGAGTAAAATTCAATTTTTAACTTTTAAAATCCAAGGGCTTTGGGCTTTGGTCTTAGGCTAAAGTCCTAGGTTTTCAAACACATATTTGGGTGTGTGTATGGTTTCCAAAGATGTAAAAAGTTAAGTATGAAAACCATTTGAAAGTGCATTTTAACATAAAATCAAGAGGACTCGAAATACATTCTAAACATAAGAACCTTGAGTCTTCTTGGAATGTCTTGGCTCCTTTTCACTTCCTTGGACTTCTTATGCTTGAGTGAACATCTTGAGCTTTGTCTTGGCTCTTGTGACTTGACCTCCAATCTTCAATGCATGTCGAGGTACATGAGGTGTCACCATGGCATGTTCAACTCCAAGCTCCTTCTTGACACTTGCTAAGGAACTTGTGGGATCTTCAGGTTGAGCTCCTTGACTTAATCATCTCCAAATGGTGATGACTCCAATGTAGGTGCAAGCTCCTTGTTCCTTGCTTTCTTGATCCACAAGCTATGTGTTGAGTTGAGTTGTGTAATGGCGATTATGACATGAAATTCCTGTATATAACACAATACCTCAAGGCAACACATTAGTCCCTAAAAGCTAATCAATTTAGTTTGCTAGCATCAAAACAAGAAGGTAAGGTGAATGATTAACCCATGGTAACCCTTGGGCTTACATTTTCCCCCTTTTTGATGATGGCAAACAAATTGATTAGGGAGGAAGGAGATGTTAACCAAGTAGATGAGTATGCATGATATGATATATACAATAGAGCATATCTCCCCCTCACTATATTCACTAATATAATTAATGACGGTAAAATATATGGTGCATATACAATTGGACTATTTAATAAATTCTAAAAATTCTCCCCCTTTTGGCAACAGCAGAAAGGTAGGTATCAACAAGTGAAAGTGCAAGTGGGATGTCAAGATGAATAATAGCTTGTCTAAGCTATGTGCCTTGTATATGATATACCATTCAATCTCTTGGAATGCTTATCAAATAGAAAACAAAAGTGAAATGCTTGATAAGCCCTTCTCTTTTTATTTTTTTTATATTTTTGATCCAATGATTCGCAAGTTAAGCATAAGAATAGGGGCAATAGACCTTGTGAACACATCACAATGATCTATAGAAGCATGAAGATATAACCATTTGGCTCTCCCCCGATAATTTGTCATTGGCCCTAGGTGAAACCTATGTTGTAGGGAATGACATGGCATAATGATTTGAATACTTGGGCTTCATATGCAACTTTTGAAGCAGATAAGTATCTACCTGAGCTAGGATATGCTCAGATCTATAACTTAACCTTTCAAGTTTACAAGTTGCATTATGTAGGGGTTTTCTTGTCATGGGGCATACATTTGCAAGTGAAAGCTTCCCCTGACTATGTGCATCAAATCTAAATGTAATAAGTTCTAAGCACATAGGCCCTTGATTTAAATTGCCTTAATCATTCTAATTTTTGCTCCATTCAAATGAGAAGTACAATTTGAATTAGTATGGATGATTATTAGACATAGGATTTAAAAGTTGAGGCAAGTACAGTCTAATAACCACATGGATACCAAAATAATGAACAAGAAGTGAATACACATCCATGGCAACCAAAAGATCATATATATATATATACATATATATATATATAGATATATAGATAAGATAAGGCCCCATATACATGAATAAATGATGGAAGAGACACACCCTCTTCACATCAAAACTGCATGACAGAGATACACAAATACTGGGTGTGAGGAACAAGAACTCATCACCACTACAATGGGTAAATCACATAATCTATGAACATGACAAACAAAATGAACCATAGCGCACAAGGCCTTTCTGGCCACCATCCATAATATTCAAAAGCCCATACTGGGCATCTAACCAACAATATTGAAATATTCAAGAGGGGGGGTGAATTGATTTTAACACTAAATTAGCCCTTTTGAAAATTACCTATGAACCCTAATTGGAATTTTTCTTTACTTAATTAAATATTTGGTTAGTGCAAATATAATTGAAAGCAAAATGAAATGCCAAACCGAAAACAATAATGAAAGTGCAAGACAAGAAAGAACACACCGATGTATAGTGGTTCAGGCAAAGCCCTACTCCACTCTTCTTAAGATCGTCCTTAAGGATTTCCACTATTGGAGACCTCCACGATGCCCGGCTCCTAGGCGGTTACACTTCCAAGGGATATTAAATGAGGATGCCCTTACACCTTTACAAAGACTCTCCTTCTCCGCCGAGTTCTAAGCGGTTGCTCTCTAGGGAATTAAAAAAGGAATGCCCTAGCCACCTATACAAGGAGTGAAGATTGAATAGCTTGGCTTCTTCTTGAAAGCTTGATGCTCTTTATAGATCCTTGATTGCTCTTCAATGATGGTAGTTGCAAGTGAAAGCTCTAAGTATCCCAACTCAAGAAATTTGCAAGTGCAAGGCAAGTTTGGAAAGAAAAACAAAATATCAAGCACAAATAGATTGCAAGTTTTCTTTGATGCTCAAGTATGTTTTCAAAATGATCAAGACAGAGGAAAAAATCCTCTAGATGTTGTATTTATAATCTCTCAAGAGAATATGACCGTTTGGGGGTGGAAATATCAAATTTCACAAATTAATTCAAATCCCAACGGCTATATTCTTACTTGTCGCGAGGTTCTCGGAGTTCCGAGAACCATCCTCGGAGTTCCGAGAAATATTCTCGGAGTTCCGAGAAAACTGCCAGAAGAACAAAATATTCTATTGGACCATTTCTCGGAGTTTCGAGAAAATGGCCAGAAGCTACTGGACCATTTCTCGGAGTTCCGAGAGAACTCTCGGAGTTCCGAGCTCGGAGCTCCGAGAAAAATCTCGGAGTTCCGAGAAGCCTAAAAATCTGTATATTTTGAGATTTTATTTCTTGTTTGATTTTTGGCTTTTGGAACTCAACTCCTATGATAATTATGGAATGTTTATGAGGGTCCCAACATGTTGGTCCACCACATAATCATTCACTAAACCGTTGAAGTTCTTTAAGTGTTGTGTGAAAACAATTTTGGAAAACACTTTGAAAACGTTTTGCCTTGACTTGAAAATCTAAAGAGAAGGGATGTACAATGATACCTATGCAACCTTCAATTCCTCTTTAGCTTTGGTCTTCAATTGATCTTCCATCTTTGTATGCTTGCTTGAGTGATGATGTGAGCTCCACTTAGCTCCTTTGACTCTTGTTGGGTACATCTTCAAGCATGACCATGTTGTGTGTTGGTTTCTTCAATGATCAATCCTATCTTAAACACAACACTTCAAAGCAAATTGATTAGTATTCAAAAACACAATCAATTATGTTTAGAATCATCAAAACAAGATTGGAGAGTAGACCCTTGGGCTTACAATCTCCCCCTTTTCGATGATGACAAACAAAATTGATTATGAGGTGTGTGTGTGGAGTGACATAGTAGGCAAGTGAATACTAGAACTCCCCCTCAATATATGCACACAGATAAATGATACAAGTTATAAGCATGTGGTGCATATAGTCAATTGAATAGATAATCAATTTCAAACCTTCTCCCCCTTTTGTCATCGACAGAAAGGGTGTAAAAAAATTTTTGGAGTAGATAACTCCCCCTAAATCAATGCTTATGGTATAAAATTATATAACCAAGTAATGCACATATATCTGTTCATGATCGAGATGTTGACATATGTCAAAATGTTAAGTATTTTAATTAAAGTGAAGGTACCTCTCCAACTTAGAGAACTAAGAAGGCTAAGAGTACCAATTGAGTGATTTTTAAGATTAAAAATTTGACATCTCATTCATACAGATACTACCAAACAAAGATGATATATATAAATACTATATAGATAAGCTGGTGAAAGGCACAAAGTATTTATTTGGCAATTTCTTTAACTTGATCCGCACTCCATATGTTTAAGGCACTTCAGATATAACAAATTCTATCATCACTAAAGGATTTTGTAAAGATATCCGCTAATTGATCTTCAGTGTTGATATATTTTAAGCAAATATCCCCTTTTTGTGAGTGATCTCTGATGAAGCGGTGCCTAATCTCAATGTGTTTTGTTCTTGAGTGTTGTATGGGGTTCTTTGTTAAGCTTATAGCACTAGTATTGTCACATTGGATGAGAATATTTTCCATTTTGATTGCATAGTCCATCAATGTGCTTTTCATCCATAGGACTTGAGCACAGCAAGCTCCAGCTGCCACATATTCTGCTTCTGTTGTGGACAGAGCTACTGAATTTTGCTTCTTGCTAAACCATGAAACAAGTGATTTACCCAAGAATTGGCAAGTCCCACTAGTGCTTTTCCTATCTACTCTACATCCAGCGAAGTCTGCATCTGAATATCCGATGAGAGTGAAGGAAGATGATCTTTCATACCATAGTCCTAGACTTTGTGTTCCTCTTAAATACTTGAAGATCTTCTTGACTGCTGATAGGTGAGACTCTTTAGGATCCGATTGAAATCTAGCACAGAGACAGACAGTAAACATAATGTCTGGTCTGCTGGCTGTCAAATAGAGCAGACTACCTATCATACCCCTATACAATTTCCGATCCACAGATTTGCCAAATTCATCCTTTTCTAGCTTAGCAGTAGTACTCATGGGAATTCTTGATGTCTTACTACTATCCATGCCATACTTCTTTAATAACTCTTTTGTATATTTTTCTTGGTTTAAAAATATTCCATTTTTGTATTGTTTAATTTGGAGTCCTAAGAAATAGGTTAACTCACCCATCATGCTCATTTCAAATTCATTTTTCATTAAGGTTGCAAATTCATCACACAATTTTTGATTAGTTGAGCCACAGATGGTATCATCCACATAGATCTGAACAAGGAGGATATCTTGATTTTCTCTTTTGATAAACAATATTTTATCCACCTTTCCCATCTCAAATCCTTTTTCAACCAAGAAAGTGCAAAGCCTCTCATACCAAGCTCTAGGAGCTTGCTTTAATCCATATAAAGCTTTATCAAGCCTGAAGACATGATTTGGATGTTTGAAGTCTTCAAAATCTGGAGGTTGCTCAACATACACTTCCTCTTGGATATAGCCATTTAGGAAGGCACTTTTGACATCCATTTGATATAATTTAAATCCTTTATGGGATGCATATGCCAATAGTATCCTAATAGCCTCCATACGGGCAACAGGAGCAAATGTCTCATCATAGTCTATTCCCTCCTCCTGATTGTACCCTTGGGCTACCAGCGTAGCTTTATTTCTAGTGATAATTCCATTTTCATCCAATTTATTTCTATACACCCATCTCGTGCCAATGACTGGATGATCACTAGGTTTAGGCACTAGCCTCCACACCTTGTTCCTTTCGAATTGACTTAACTCTTCTTGCATAGCCATCAACCAATATTCATCCTTTTCAGCTTCTTTGATGGATTTAGGTTCTAATTCGGATAGGAACGCCAAATTGTTACTCACACTACGATAGTATGATCTAGTTCTCACTGGCGATGTGGCATCACCTAAAATTTGGGATTCAGGATGATCTACCAATGTTCTCCTATCCCTAGGTAATGAGTTATCATCTTCATTTTCTACTTCCTCACTGGGTAGTGTATGACTTGTAGATGCATGAGGAGGAGCACTTAACTTAGGTAAGAGATGTTCATTAGGTTCATCCTCATCATGTGGCATTTCTTGAGGTGTTGGCTCTCTTTCATCAAATGTCACATGCATGGATTCTTCTACCACTAGGGTTTTCCTATTAAATACTCTATATGCATTGCTATGAGAAGAATACCCTAAGAATATTCCATCATTCGACTTCCTATCAAATTTGTGTAGATTATCTTTGATGTTTAAAATGAAGCATTTACATCCAAACATTCTAAAATAGCTTATATTTGGTTTCAAGTTTTTCCAAAGCTCATATGATATTTTCTTAGAAATTGGCCTTAAATATACCCTGTTTATGATATAGCAAGCGGTGCTAACCGCTTCCGCCCAAAAATATCTAGGGAGATCATTTTCATGCAACATTGTTCTAGCCATTTCTTGGAGAGTTCGATTCTTTCTTTCTACCACTCCGTTTTGTTGAGGTGTTCTAGGTGCAGAAAAATTATGTTTTATGCCATGTTCATTACAATAAGTGTCAAAATGTACATTTTCAAATTCCGTTCCATGATCACTTCTAATGTAAGAGATAGCAATACCTCTTTCATTTGTATTTGATTGCACAATATAAGGAAGTTTTCATAAGTTTCATCTTTGTGTGCTAGAAATATGACCCAAGTAAATCGTGAGTAGTCATCCACAACTACAAACACGTACCTCTTTCCACCTAGGCTACTAGTCTTCATTGGTCCAAAAAGATCCATATGAAGTAGCTCCAAGGGATAGGAAGTTGAAATCATATTTTTAGGTGCAAATGAGCTCTTTAATTGTTTTCCTAATTGACAAGTTCTACAAATGTGATCTTTGGTGTATTTGAACTTAGGCAATCCTCTAACAATTTCTTTTGATGAGAGGGTCGAAATGAGATCCATTCCGGCATGACCCAACTTCCTATGCCATAGCCAAGAATCCTCACTAATGGCATTAAGACAAGTCACATTTTGAAGTCTAAGATCATCTAGTCCAATTGTGTAAATGTTATTGTCTCTAGAACCTATGAATTTTACTTCTCCATCTATCTTATTTTTAACAATGCATTTATTGGGATTGAAGACAACTTCAAAACCATTATCACATAATTGACTAATGCTAATAAGATTATGGGACAAGCCATCAACAAAGAGTACATCATGTATGGGAGAGGTAGAGTTACCTATGGTGCCTTCACCTTTGACTTTTCCTTTCTTATCATCTCCAAAGGTAACTTCTTCACCATCCTTGAGTGATAGCGATGCGAATTGAGTAAGGTCTCCAGTCATGTGTCTAGAGCATCCACTATCAAGGTACCATGTGTTCCTCTTGTTGTGGCTTTTAAGGCATACCTACATATGAATAGGCAAGTGAGATCCCTTAGGTACCCAAATCTTCCTAATCTTGCTATGTTCATTTATTTTCACTTTAGAGTTCAACTTGATCTTATCTTGTTTAGCATGCAAGCAAGCTACCTTATAATGACCTTCTAGACCACAATAAAAGCAAATTTTGGTACTGCTAGAAGAAACCTTTTCAAGTTTGTTTTTATAGTTAGATATTGTGGTATTCCATTTATGTCCAAGTCCACTTTTGTCACTTGACATTCTTTGAAGATTAACAAGCTTATCCAATTTCAATGAACTATTTTCAAATTTTTCAAAAAGTTTCTTTAGTTCATTATATTCAAAGGATAGTCTACCATTTTCATGCTTTAGCTTGTTGTTTTCATTAGAAAGTTCTTCTCGGTTTTCATTTAAGATTTTGATAGAAGCATTTAACTCATGAATTTCTACTTTGTATTTTTCATTTTTATCATCTAAAAATTCATGATCTTTCTTTAACCAACCAAATTCTTTTGTCATGTTAGCAAGAGAATTTTCAAGTGATGCAATTTTATCAAATTGAATTTCAAGTTTATCATTTGCATTTTGTAAGGAATCAAGAACTTCTTTTAAAACAATGACATCATTTAAAGTGTTTACCTCATTATTGTCGTTTGTTGAGGCCATGAAGCACACATTCCTTGCCATCAAGCAATCTTCGCCATCATTTTGTTCACCTTCGCTTTCAATTTCCTCATCCCACGTGGCGGTCATTCCTTTCTTGCCTTCTCTTCTCTTGAAGCGGTTATTTGAAGTAGGTTCATTGTTGAGTGGACAATCCGGGCGAATGTGTCCAAGCTTCTTGCAACCGTAGCATCGGGGTTGAGAAGATCCATCACCAAGTTCTTCTTTCTTCTTGAATGGGGGATTTGTCCTTCTATTTCTCATGCCTCCCATGTTTCTTTGCAAGAATTTGATCCTTCTTGTTAGGAGGGAAACTTCATCTTCCATGTCTTCCTTTGCATCTTCATTTTCACCTACATTACATGCAAAAGCAATTCCTTTTCCTTTTTCAATTTTAGTTTCAATTTCGGGTGCTTTTGTTTTGAAAATCATTTCATGGGTGATCAAGGACCCTATTAGTTCATCTAGGTTCAATGTGTTCATATCCTTGGCTCCGGTGATTGCGGAGGTTTTGGATTCCCAAGACAAAGGTAGGGACCTAAGGATTTTAGTCACTAAATCTCTATTGGAAAATTGTTTTCCAAGACCCCTTAGTCCATTTACAAGATTGGTGAATCTAGTGTACATGTCGGCAATTGTTTCATCGGGTATCATTTAAAAGAGTTCATATTGCCGAAAAAGATGGTTCATTTTAGATTGTTTCACTTGATTGGTTCCTTCATGGGTGACTTCTAAGGTATCCCAAATTTCCTTAGCCGAATTTAAATTTGATACTCTATTGAATTCTTCGGGAGATAGAGCACAAATAAGGGAATTCATAGCTTTGGCATTATAATTTGAAGCTTGTTGTTCGCCTTCGGTCCAATCATTTAGGTTTCTTGTGGGTAATATGTATTCATTATTAATGGCTCTCCACATTTGATAATCTTGGGTTAAAAAGATTTTCATTTTAGTTTTCTAAAAACCATAGTTTGTTCCATCAAAATAGGGTGGCCTAGTGTTTGAATAACCTTCATGGTGTTGAGGGTAGTTTGCCATTTTAGAATCTTTACTCTAGACCGGTTAGGGTTTTCTAAAAATTAGAGACGAGGCTTTGATACCAATTGAAATATTCAAGAGGGGGGGTGAATTGATTTTAACACTAAATTAGCCCTTTTGAAAATTACCTATGAACCCTAATTGGAATTTTTCTTTACTTAATTAAATATTTGGTTACTGCAAATATAATTGAAAGCAAAATGAAATGCCAAACCAAAAACAATAATGAAAGTGCAAGACAAGAAAGAACACACCGATGTATAGTGGTTCGGGCAAAGCCCTACTTCACTCTTCTTAAGATCGTCCTTAAGGATTTTCACTATTGGAGACCTCCACGATGCCCGGCTCCGAGGCGGTTACACTTCCAAGGGATATTAAATGAGGATGCCCTTACACCTTTACAAAGACTCTCCTTCTCCGCCGAGTTCTAAGCGGTTGCTCTCTAGGGAATTAAAAAAGGAATGCCCTAGCCACCTATACAAGGAGTGAAGATTGAATAGCGTGGCTTCTTCTTGAAAGCTTGATGCTCTTTGTAGATCCTTGATTGCTCTTCAATGATGGTAGTTGCAAGTGAAAGCTCTAAGTATTCCAACTCAAGAAATTTGCAATGCAAGGCAAGTTTGGAAAGAAAAACAAAATATCAAGCACAAATAGATTGCAAGTTTTCTTTGATGCTCAAGTATGTTTTCAAAATGATCAAGAGAGAGGAAAAAATCCTCTAGATGTTGTATTTATAATCTCTCAAGAGAATATGACCGTTTGGGGGTGGAAATATCAAATTTCCCAAATTAATTCAAATCCCAACGGCTATATTTTTACTTGTCGCGAGGTTCTCGGAGTTCCGAGAACCATTCTCGGAGCTCCGAGAAATTCTCGGAGTTCCGAGAAAACGGCAAGAAGAACAAAATATTCTACTGGACCATTTCTCGGAGTTCCGAGAAAATGGCCAGAAGCTACTGGACCATTTCTCGGAGTTCCAAGAGAACTCTCGGAGTTCCTAGAAGCCTAAAAATCTGTATATTTTGAGATTTTATTTCTTGTTTGATTTTTGGCTTTTGGAACTCAACTCCTATGATAATTATGGAATGTTTATGAGGGTCCCAACATGTTGGTCCACCACATAATCATTCACTAAACCGTTGAAGTTCTTTAAGTGTTGTGTGAAAACAATTTTGGAAAACACTTTGAAAACGTTTTGCCTTGACTTGAAAATCTAAAGAGAAGGGATGTACAATGATACCTATGCAACCTTCAATTCCTCTTTAGCTTTGGTCTTCAATTGATCTTCCATCTTTGTATGCTTGCTTGAGTGATGATGTGAGCTCCACTTAGCTCCTTTGACTCTTGTTGGGTACATCTTCAAGCATGACCATGTTGTGTGTTGGTTTCTTCAATGATCAATCCTATCTTAAACACAACACTTCAAAGCAAATTGATTAGTATTCAAAAACACAATCAATTATGTTTAGAATCATCAAAACAAGATTGGAGAGTAGACCCTTGGGCTTACAAATATCCACAAGCCCACTAGGGGCAACATCCACACAGTCATAAAGCCCACATCGGGCATAAACGACATCCATGAGGAGAGAAAAACATAAACATAGTCCAAAAGCCCAAACTAGGCAAGAAGAAGGCTAAACAGAAAAAATGATAGTCAGTAGCAAGATGTGATCGTCTGTGTCTGCTACAGAGAAGATGCTGTTTATCGACCAGTCCTGAGGTGGAGGCTGGTGCTCCTCACGAGGTGAAGTCCTGGAGGTGCAGTATCTGGTGACCTGACTCCTCTGATAAACTTGCACCATCTCCCTATGCTGCCTCACCATAAGCTCCATAAGTCTTTCATGATCAGAGGCTCTCTGACTCTCTGCAGTTGTAAAGGCAGTAGAGAGAGAATCAAAGCCAGTCGTGAGGGCGTCCATCCCAGATTTTAATGATGCAATATCTCCGGCAAGAATCTCATATGAACCAGTGGTAAGGGGCTGACGCTGCTGAGCCTGTGCCTGCTCATGTGCTCTAATCTGCTCCTGCATCCGAGATACGCTATCAGCTTCAGCTATCGCCTCATCAACCGCATCAGATGTGACCCCACTAGGACCACCTACTCCTGGTATAGAAATTCTCATAAGGGTAATGGTGGAGTGGTTGAGTGGTGGATCAGGGTTTGTTGAGAAGACTTTTTCAAAATTGAACTTATTGCGCCTTAGTAGCTTAGTAATCTGGACCCCAAAAGAAAGACCACCTTTTCCTCTCTCGAATGCCTCATCCATATAACTCATCATAATGAATCCTAGGTTTAGCTGGATCTTTTCCATAATGCAATGGATTATGAGAGCTTCGAAGGGCTTTACGATATCAAAGTTTCCTGCTCTAGGGGGGTGATGTTGTAGCCCATAATTTTGTGAATCAGTCTTGCAGTGTAATTCATCGAGCTGGCATTGATGTTCAGTTTTTCTCCAGAAGGGGTACAGTTTCTAAGGTTTTATAAACATTCGTCCTTGAAAAATATTTTTCTATTTCATCCTTTTTCAAAAAGAAAATCCTTCTCCCGTCATCAGGTACATCAACCCAAGCATAGAAGTCCTTCAAACTTAATCCAAATTGTTCTCTTCGAAGGTGGGTGTTCATTAGTACTCCTTCATGGGTAATTTCGAAATTGGCATAAAAATACCTAACAATTTCAGGGTTGACCAAGGCGAAATAAATGAGGAAAAAGGACCAACCTTGGAATTCGAAAAGCGTAGAACATCGAACTTATTGAAGTCTTGAAAAATCACTTTTCGCCCCGCGATGACACCTCTCTGTTGAAAAATTGTGAAGAGATTCATGGCCTTTTTGTTGAACAAGTGTTCGATGGGGAACATTTCTTCTTTCGGTTTTGTTCTTCCTCGCTTCCCTTTTTTAGCTAAGGTTTTCCTTGACATTTTAGTTTCTAGGGTTTTGAGAGAAAAGTAAAGAATCAAGGGGGTTTTGAAAAAGATGATGAGAATGGATTAAAAGGATGGGAACAAGTAGGAAATGAACGATTTGTGGGAGAAAATGGCGAGAGAAAAAGAGAAGAAATGGAATGGAAAGATTATATGGATGAAGACAAGGAAGAAGATAAGAAAATGAGAAATAGAGGAGGAAGGATGTATCAAAACTCACTTGAATGCCTTAATCTTGATTATCTTCCACCGAAAATGGCTTGGATGTGTTTTTGAAGAAAATCCTAAGAGAAGAAATGAGAAGCGGAAGTTAGAAATGACTCGCGGTTGCCATTTAAAACGCAGTTTTCGGCCTTCGCGGTCGACCGGGCTATCGCGGTCGCTCGCCGCAACCCACCTGTCCCTTTTTATTTTTCATTTTGCGACCATCCGCGGTCGACCGATTTCACGCGGTCATCCGCCGCGTCTAACCTGTTTCGATTTTATTTGTCCAGGTTGCCTTCCGCGGTCGCCCGCCAAGGCTCGGTCGACCGCCACACCCCTGTTTTCAATTTTTCAATACTTTTCAAGAGATTTTGTGATCTAACCCATTTTCTTCTATTTTTCTTGCATCTATGGGATTTTAATGAAGATGTAAACTTGATCCCTAGGCTATCTGAGGACATCCCCAAGCTTACAAGAATAAATGGACATATGTTTTCAATGAAGCTCTTTGTGGATGTGTTTTTGATGAATTTTGCTAGATACAAAATGTGACACTTGTTAGATCCATGTCTAGCAATTTTTGACATGTTAGCTCATGTAATTTGTGGATGCTAAGTGCACATGTGTGTGTTTTTGCACTTAGATGGATTTTACTAAAAGATTTTCAACAAAGCACAACATATAGTCTAAAGAGGTAATTTCTTGTTTTCTTTATAGACTATAAGTTATATATGATGTGATCGTGAAGCTCAATAAGCAAAGATACATTCTATTAAAAACATGACTAATGATATGTATCTATGCTTAATTATCAAATGATATATCATCAAAGCACAGGTGATCTAGATACAATGAATGTACATTGAAATAGTATCTACAGAGAATTCATATGATATAGCAATTTAAGCAAAACCCATTCAACCAAAATGCTCAATAAAGAGTTTGAATGGGTGATTTTGGAACCCAAATTACTTTGTTTCCAACCAAGTTTTTGTGTGGAAGTGAGTCTTTTCTTATCCACACAATCTTGTTTGATTTCACAAATCTAAGCTTGCAACTAGATTTGTGATGCCCTAATCTACCACAATATGAAAATGAATATGTATGGGTAGATGAGGAACAACTAGAACCACAGGAATACATATGTGAACATATATGTTTATCTTTATCTTCTTGTAATCTTTGGTTCTTTATAGAGAGTTCTTTATTCATTACTTCAAACTCATTTGTTTGATTCTCAAAATGATTTATTTGATGAGTAGAATTAATTTTTAAATGTTCTTCATTTTCACAAACAAGTTTATATTTTTCATTTAAATCCTTGTTTGTGTTTTCAAGGCTTTTATTTTTTTTTCCAATAATAATGCATTTTTTAATTAAGTCATCATTTTTTTATCAAGATTTTGCTCAAATGACATAATTTTTCATTTCTTTCCAAACATTCATTAACTTCCGATTTCAAGTCTTCAATTTGTTTTTCCAAATTTAAAATTGAATGTCTGAAAGAATTTTTCTTTGCGAAAGATTTTTATAGAGTCCCTTTTTGTTCAAAAATAATATTTTTATCATTTGAAGAGAGACTACTATTTTTCTCATAAAGATTTTCAAGAATAGTCCAAATTTCTTTTGCATTTGTACATGATGAAATTTTCTCAAAAGCATTAACACATAGTCCACAACATATTATAATTATAGCTTTTAAATTTAGTAAATATAATTTTGCATCATGTTTAGTGCATTTCCTTGGAATACAAAATCCCCTTTCAATGACATCTAAGATGTCAATGTCTATGGATTTGAGATAGGCAAGCATCTTTACTTTCCAAGCTCTATAATTTGGTCCATAAAATGGAGGTATTATAGCGGATTGGCCGAGCTCAAAATCCATTTGGCATGTCATGGATCTTTATCTCTTGTAGATTTCGAATTTAAAAATCTCTTTAAGAGCCTATGCTTTGATACCAAATGAAATACAAGCTGACAATCCAAGAGGGGGGTGAATTGGCTAATTAAAGATTTGGGGCTTAATTAAGTGGATTATTAAAATCAATTTATTAATTAAGCATTAGTTAATCTAACCCTTGTTCAAATAATCAATATAGTAAAATCTAGGGTTTAGTTGTTACTTTAAGCTTATATACTCTAACCCTTGTTCAATAAACCATAAATACAATTTAAAGGGTAGAGATTACCAATCACTAAGTGCAAAGAGAGGGAGAAGAGAGAGGATCACAAGGCACAAGATTTATAGTGGTTCGGTAACAACTTGACCTACTCCAACCTTCCAACTTTTCCTCCTTAGGATTCTCCACTAACTAATGAGATTCTTCAACGGGCGAATCTCAAAGCCGTACACCAACTTCTCCTTCAAATGGATCACACCCTTTTCTGCACGAAGCTTTGCGAGGGCGCCTCCCTCTTACAATGATTCACCTTTCTTAACGGGCAGAATCGAAGAAGCTCACAAACAAATGAAGAAATAAAAGAAACGAACTCTCTTTGCCTCTTAGATAGGCTGATTAGAACTTTGAAAGCTCACAAACACTCGAAGAAAGATAAAATGTAAAGCTTATGGAGTACCTCTTGATAGAATGTACAAATCCAAGTTCAAAGAGGTTTTAACATTTCATATTAAAGTTTAGGTTCAAGAAGATAGGATTTAATCTTGCTAAAAAGGTTGTTTAGAAAGGTTTGGATAGTGTATATATAGCCCACAAGGAAACATGACCGTTTGGGGGTAAAACTGTAAATTACAGGGTTAAAAAAGTCAACCTGCGCAAGCTCCAACGGATCTATTTCCTTGTCACGGTGGTCGACCGAGGCACAGCGGTAACCCGCTCTTATCGGGCTCTCAGTTGAATTTCAAATTTCATACCGGCGCGGTTGACAGGCCCTAGGGCGGTCGCCCGGCGAGGGCTACTTGTTCGAAATAAATTGTCCGCTTAAAAACAGTATCACGGTCGACCGGACCTATGGCGGTCGACCTCCAAGCCCAACCTAAATATTTTCTGGATTTCCAGAAAACACACTGTTGTCGCCCGGATTAGCCCAGTCGACCGGCCCGATAAATTTCAAGATGTCCTGGACTTCCAGGAAGCAGCCCGCGGTGGCCCGGCATAGCCCTGTCGACCGGCCCTAAGTAAAATTCCATTTCTAACTTTTAAAATCCCGGGGCTTTGGGCTTTGGTCTTGGGCTAAAGTCCTAGGTTTTCAAACACATATTTGGGTGTGTGTATGGTTTCCAAAGATGTAAAAAGTTAAGTATGAAAACCATTTGAAAACCTTTTGAAAGTGCATTTAAACATAAAATCAAGAGGACTCCAACTACATTCTAAACATAAGAACCTTGAGTCTTCTTGAAATGTCTTGGCTCCTTTGCACTTCCTTGGACTTCTTATGCTTGAGTGAACATCTTGAGCTTTGTCTTGGCTCTTGTGACTTGACCTCCAATATTCAATGCATGTCGAGGTACATGAGGTGTCAACATGGCATGTTCAACTCCAAGCTCCATCTTGACACTTGCTGTGGAACTTGTGGGATCTTCATGTTGAGCTCCTTGACTTGACCATCTCCAAATGGTGATGACTCCAATGTAGCTGCAAGCTCTTAGTTCCTTCTTTCTTTATCCACAAGCTATGTGTTGAGTTGATTTGTGTAATGGCGATTATGACATAAAATTCCTGTATATGACACAACATCTCAAGGCAACACATTAGTCCCTAAAAGCTAATCAATTTAGTTTGCTAGCATCAAAATAAGAAGGTAAGGTGAATGATTAACCCATGGTAACCCTTGGGCTTACACTTATCTTCTTAACAAATGGCTTAGCTTTTCCCTGTCCCTTTAACGAAGGTTGCTAGAAGGTGGTTTTTGGGTTTGGACAAGTCCCGTTATAGGACATGGAAAGACATTGCTAAACAGTGTGTGAAGCAATTCAAGTACGATGATGGGGAAGAGATCACTGAAAAAGACTTAGAGAAGACCAAACAAGATTCAATGGAGTCTTTCTTGGCATTTGTGAAAAGATTGAGGGGGTTGGCAGTTGAAATACAAGTGTGACAACCCAAGAGGGGGGGTTAAATTGGTCAATTAAAAATTTGGACTTAATTAAATGGATCATTAAAATTAGTTTACTTATTAAGCACTTATTAATATAACCTGTTAGCCCAAGGGTTCAACAAGTACTCCTATTGAATTGTTTTGATGATTAACAAACTAAATTTGTTTTAAAGGTTTTATACACTAATGATTTCCATTGGCAAAGTTATAATGTTCACAGTGTACCATCCTCCAGAGTGCATGACAAGGTTGAACTCAAGGTTGAACTCGAGGTTGAACTCAAGCACAAGAATGGCAAATCAACTCAAGCATCAATGGAGTTGAGTGAAGACATGTCAAAGCCTCTACAAGGTGCCAACAAGATTGAAGACCAAGTAAATTTAGAATGTAAATGGTCCTCAATGTTTAGTCTAGGTCTATGGCACAAAGGAGAGTTAAAATCAACCTAGATAGAATTTAATGGGTTTGTGAATGTTCATAGTGGTGTCTCAACATTGTTGGACCCTCATGACACTCCATTTATCTTGAAAAATCAAAGTTCCAAAAGCCCAAACAAAATCAGTAAAATATAAGGAAAATCTGCTGGCCGTAGGCTTCTCGGAACTCCGAGAAAATTCTCGGAGCTCCGAGAATTGTTCCAGGTTCAAAAAATAGCCGCTCGGAGCTCCGAGCCCGGAGTCCGAGACGACCATTGGGGTGCGAATATTTTGTGTTTTTTTATCCCCTCTATTTATATGAACCTAGGGACTCTTGGGTTTTTTGAACCTAAGGACATTACAAAGATTTCAAGAGCACAAAAAGCCATTTGTTCTCCTTCTCTTGAAGATCTTCACTCTCCATCTCTCACTTGTGCCATTTACCTTAGATTATTCTTGAGAGACCTTAGGACCTTCACTTGTTCAATCTTGTTCTTGTGAGAGTGAGTGAGCTTTACCTTAAATTAGCCTATCTAGAGGCAAGCAAGCTTTTTCATTTCATCTACTTTGTATTTGGCACAAAGGGCGCCGTAGAAGACCCTTGGAGCGTGGAGCTCGATTTGTACAAGGCGGAAGGAACGCCGTATTTAAGTTCCTTGGAGAAGATAGTGGAATCCTCAAGGAAAGTAACTTGAGAAGAGTGGAGTAGGTCTTGAGCTAAGACCGAACCACTATAAAAATCTTTGTGTCAAAGCTTCTTTGCCTCTTCTCCTCTTCTTGTGTGGTAAGTTTTCACTATTGCTTTGAATACTATTTTGGATTTCCTATTCAATCTAAAACTAGTGCAATCTAAGTTTTCAAAAATCTTAAAATTAGAAAAGAAACCCAATTCACCCCCTCTTGGGTTGCTAAGTGGAATTTCATAACCCTTGTTCAAATATTCAAGATAATGAAATTTAGGGTTTAGATATTACTTTAAGCCTATTTGCCCTAACCCTTATTTTAATAAAACACAAATACAAGAAAGGGTAGAGTTTACCAATCACCACAAAGTGCAAAGAGAAGGAGAAGAAAAAGCATCCATAAGGCGCAAGATTTATAGTGCTTCGGTGTATCACAAGACCTACTCCACTCTTCCAAGTTTTCCTCCTTGGCGCTCCACTAAAAACAATGAGATTCTTCAAATGACGAATCTCCAAGTCTTATAACTTCTCCAACTCCAAAGGGGACACACCCTTTCTGCACGAAGCCTTGTCGAGGGGACACGCCTTCTTACAATGATTCACCTTTGTTAACGGGGCGAATCGAAGACCCTCAGGAACAAATGAAGAAATTAAAAATATAACTCTCTCTTGCCTCTTGATAGGCAGATTACAACTTTGAAAGCTCACAAACTCTCCAAAGATAGAAAATGTAAGAAGCCTAGTGGAGATCCTCTTGATAGAATGTAAAAATCAAGTTCAAAGAGGTTTTGCTTTTGATAGAAGATTTTAGCTCGAAGAAAATGGGTTTTGATCTTTCTCAAATGTTCAAAAGCTTATTTAGATTGGTTTTAATCATGCATATATATATATATATATATATATATATATATATATAAGGTATTTAAAAATATGACCATTTGGGGGTAAAACTGTAAATAACTTAGTTGAAAAAGTCAACCTGCAAAAGCCCCAACGGCTAGTTTACCCGACCGTCGAGGTCGACGGAGCCACCGGGGTCGCCCGCCCCTATCGGGTGCTCTTTTTTATTTTCAAATTTCTTACCGTCGCGGTCGACCGACCCCGTGGCGGTCGCTCATTGAGGGCTACCTATTTGCTGAAAAATTCGGCTTAAAAACCTATCCCGGTCGATCGACCCACGACGATCGCCCGCCCAAACCCATGTTGGAATGTTTTGTTTCAACAGAACTATTTCCACGGTCGCCTGGACCTTCCCGGTCGACCGGCCCGATAAATTTCTATAAGTGCTGGATTTCCAGCAACCTTGCCGCGGTCGCCCGAGATACCCCTGGTCGACCGACCCTGTGTAAAATTCCATTTTAACATTAAAAATCAGAGATTTTGGGCCATGGTCTTTGAGCTTAAGTCCTAGGTTTTCAAACACATTTTTCGGTGTGTTGATGGTTTTCAAAGATGTAAAATGTTAAGTATAAAAACCATTTGAAAACCTATTGAAAGTGCATTTTACAAAATATCAAGAGGACTCTAAATACATTCTAAAAATGAATACCATGAGTCTTCTTTGAATGTATTCGCTCCTTTGCACTTCCTTGGACTTCTTTAGCTTGAGTGAACATCTTGAACTTTGTCTTGGCTCTTATGACTTGTCCTCCAATCTTCAATGCATGTTGAGGTACATGAGGTATCACCATGGCATGTTCAACTCCAAGACACATGTTGGGAACTTGTGGAATCTTCATGATGAGCTTCTTGATTTGAACATCTTCCAATGAGGATGTCCTCACTGTAGGTGCAAGCTCTTGGTTCATTTGCTCCTTGATCCACAAGCCATATATTGTGAAGAGTTGTGTAATGGCGATTATGACATGAAATTCTTATATACAACACAACATCTCAAAGCAATACATTAGTCCATAAATATTAATCAATTTGTGTTTGCTGGGATCAAAACAAGAGGTAAGGTGAATGATTAGACCCATGGGAACCCTTAGGCTTACATTCTCCCCATTTTTTATGATGGCAAACAGATTGATTAGGGAAGTAGGAGATATCAACCAAATAGATGAATAAACATGATATGATATAAACATTAGAGCATGGCTCCCCCTCACTATATACACATGTATAAAATGATAATGTAAAGCATGTGGTACATATACAATTGGAATACCTAACCAATTCCCAAAACTTCCCCCCTTTCGGCAATAGCAAAAAGGTAGGGATATGCAAGTGAATGTGCAAGTGGGGTGTAAAGAGGAATGATAGCTTATCTAAGCTATGTACCTAATATATGATATCACATTAAAGCTCATAGATGCTTATCAAAGAGTAAAACAAAGTAAAATGCATGATAAGCAATTTTTTTTGTTCTAAAAGATTTGTAAGTTAAGCACAACTATAGGTGTAATAGATCATGTGAGCATATCATAATTATCTATATAAACATGACCATATGACTATTTGGCCCTCCCCCTATTTATTTGTCATTGGCCCTAGGTGAAAACTATGTGATAGGGCATGACAGGACACTATGATGGAAAAGGTGAATGATTTGAACACTTAGGCTCCATTAGCAACTTTTGATCATGTAAGTATCTACCTAAGCAAGGATATGCTCAGATCTATGACAACCATTTAGGTTCACAAGTTGCTTCAAGAAGGGGTTCTCTAGACAGTGAGCAGACAAGTCTCTTCCAAAGCATATATATGCTCTGAACTATTAACTTAACTTTTAGAGATCACTTATTGCTTGCCCTAAGAGATTTACACATAAAACTGTAAGCTCCCCCTGACTATGTGCATCCAATCTAAATGTGAATTCCAAGCGCATAGGCTTTTGATTCGAAATCACCTTAACCATTCAAAATTTCTGCTCCATTCAAATGATAATCACAGTTTGAATTGGAATAGATGATTATTAGACAAAGGAAATGACCTTGAAGAAAGCAGTCTAATAAACACATGGATACAAAAGTCAAACCAATGAGGTACATATTCATGGCAACAAAAGATCATGTATATATAGATAACAACTATAATGCTCCATATACATGAACAAATGATGGAAGATTGAGACCACATTTCAATTAATATCTCTTGAAATGATAAAAGTGGTATTTGAAAATTGCTCGAAAGATTCTATCCGAAACTCTTCTATTGATGAATGTTTAGAAGAGCTTAGATCAATGGTTGACCCTTTCTTCCATGTAAGGGTAGCATCTTTACAAATCTTTCCGGATTGAGAGATTAGGTACTTGTTTTAAATCTTCTCCTTCATCAAAAGATCATCCTTGGTAGGATTCAGGAAATGCCCATGCCAGCTAAGAATCTTCAATTTTCCTAGTCTCTGTTCATCCGTCACCATAGGATTGGACAGAGAAAAATTGTGTACATCTACCATCTTATTACATCTGGCATGATAGAAGGGGACAAGTACTTTAGATAAGCTATGAAAGACTGATTATATGAAATCAATCAACTTGAGTCATTCAAAGCTAAAATCTTGAAAGAGATGACGGGACAGGATAAGCTTAAAAATATTTTTAATACTTTATCAGCTCAAAGAATAGACTCTCTCCTAAGAATTTGTCATTGGCCTTTGCTAGAACCTATAAGGTAAGGCATGACAATATAGAATGGCTATAGATAAAACTGTAAATGTATAGCCATTGGATCTTATCATGATGAATTATAAGTTTTCCTTCAAAAACTCATGATAAGAGACACACTTCATAAGCAATGAGATAAATAGCTCAAGCACTATCTTATGAAAGAGAGTTCTAGAGAGTTTTAAGACTCTAGAACAAGATACTTATTATTGGAAATGATGGAAATCATAAGAGTACATCCAAGATAAGTATAAAGCCTAAGAAGATATGGCACTGAGGCACAGGCTAAGGGATTTTGTCAAAAATGAGAGATGATCTCAAAATGTAAGCATAAGACAAATCCCAACTACCACACATATGAAGTAATAAAGCTCCATATGAGTGAACTCATCACATGTAGTGTGATACCCATATCAACCTACATATGACAAGATGGAAAGGACAACAATTTTTATGTATTGCTCCCCTTTGTTAGAGACTCATACATGGTATGAATCCAAAGGGCTATCCTAACACAAAAGCACCAAGGGATTTTGGGGTGAATGTTTGACAAACAACCCTTGGGCTACTAATGCATGATTGCTATAGGTAGTCATATGATACTAAAAGAGATGAAAACTTGGCAATCCATGCTCCCCCTAAATATGTGCATATATATATATATATATATATATTATATGTATAAGTGACACTTTAATGCACATATGGCTTATCATGGTGAAGATGTTGGCTAGAAGCAAAGAGATTAGATGTTTTAATTAAAAGGTGAGTGTACACTCTCCTATCGGGCGCCCTTTTTTATTTTTAAATTTCTTACCGTCGCGGTCGACCGGCCCTATGGCGGTCACCCGGTGAGGGCTACCTGTTTGCTCAAAAATTCGGTTAAAACCCTATCCCGGTTGCCCGACCCACGGTGGTCGCCCACCCAAACCCATGTCGGAATGTTCTGTTTCAACAGAACTATTTTCGCGGTTGGCCGGACCTTCCCTGTCGATTGGCCTGATAAATTTCTGTAAGTGCTGGATCTCTAGCTACCTTGTCGTCGTCGCCCGGGATACCCCCGGTCGACCGGCCCTGTGTAAAATTCCATTTTAACATTAAAAATCAGGGATTTTGGGCCATGGTCTTTGGGGTTAAGTCCTAGGTTTTCGAACACATTTTTTGGTGTGTTGATGGTTTTCAAAGATGCAAAATATTAAGTATAAAAACTATTTGAAAACCTTTTGAAAGTGCATTTTAAAAAAAACCAAGAGGACTCTAAATACATTCTAAAAATGAATACCATGAGTCTTCTTGGAATGTATTTGCTCATTTGCACTTCCTTGGACTTCTTTAGCTTGAGTGAACATCTTGAACTTTGTCTTGGCTCGTGGGACTTGTCCTCCAATCTTCAATGCATGTTGAGGTACATGAGGTGTCACCGTGGCATGTTCAACTCCATGACACATGTTGGGAACTTGTGGAATCTTCATGATGAGCTTCTTGATTTGAACATCTTCCAATGAGGATTTCTTCCCTGTAGGTGCAAGCTCTTAGTTCCTTTGCTCCTTGATCCACAAGCCATGTGTTGTGAAGAGTTGTGTAATGTCGATTATGACATGAAATTCCTGTACACAACACAACATCTCAAAGAAACACATTAGTCCATAAATGCTAATCAATTTGTGTTTGCTAGCATCAAAACAAGAGGTAAGGTGAATGATCAGACCCATGGGAATCCTTGGGCTTACAACAGCACAGATGATTGACCGTCCCACTGAGAAAGAGCAAGTTCAGTTGATACTAAAAAACCTGTCTCCTTAGCTCTATTATCACATGTCTCCCTAGTATTATTCTGACTTCGAGCACCTCATTAATGCTGGCACACAAATTGAAGAAGCAATGGCTCAAGGGGTGAATAACTGAAGCAATCCTAATACCCGAGATTTTAAGAACCCTGTACCTGCACAGGTCAAAGTGGTTGGCAATGTCTCTCATGCCAATCTTCAACCGCCAAGACCTCAGAACCCCATTGTCATGGATTATGATCAACCCATGATCATGCCCCAACAGAAACCAAGGAAGGATTTTGATCCTCTACCTGTTTTACCTTCTAAAATCCTACAAGAATGTTTAGCCTCAGGTTGCATCATTTTGCTTCCCATTCGACCACCTCCCAATCCATTACCCCAAAGTTGGAGAGCACATGAGCGCTATGATTACCACTAGGGCCCGGGCCACATCACTGATTGATGCATAGCCTTGAAGTATGTAATCCAGAAACTGATTGATGAGAAAAAATTAGCATTTCAACAGAGGCCGAACGTTGTCAATAATCCTATGCCGACTCATGCAGTACCACCGCCGGCAAATCTCAATGCTTAGACAACCCAGGGCTCAAAGAAGGATAGGTCTAGTTGCAATGAAGAAGAATCAGATGTTGAAAGTACTAGACATGAGCCAGCCTTCGTCGAGCCTCTGAAACTAGACCGTTGCAGCAGTTAAAGTCAAAGTTTCAGTCATTTACTAATTTATATTGAGTCGAGTCTTTGTGGTCAGTCCAGTCATTGTGGTCAGGTCAGTTATTCAGTTGAGTCAGAGCCAACGCCTAGTCCGGGTGAGTCTTTTTCTGCATTTATTTTCAAATCCTGAGTATGTTCAGGATGGGTCATCATATGTAGTTACTTTCTATTCGATAAAATTCGCTTCCCAATAATGTGCCAGTGATTATTTCTGATCTTATTAAATAAAAAATGAGACTCCTTCCTTGGAAGAGGATGAAGTGGTCGACGAAACTTAACTTGAGTTATAGCAGAAGTTAAAACAAGAGGAGCACCGAACCCAGCCTTTCAAGGAGGAAATTGAACTGATAAACATTAGCACTAAACCTTTAACTCAGAAAATATGAATGAGAAATGAATTACGCTCTAAGGAGTGTGAGGAATTAATAAACCTAGCAAGAGGAAGAAGAGATCGTCCAGTAACCATTACCAAGATACCAGGGGCATGGCCCAAAGAAAAGTTCAAAAGAATAAGGACGTGAAACACACCTATTATACTAGGGGCATGGATTAGAAATCCCCTCTTCGATTTTCAATCATTGACCTTAGTTTCCAAATTCATTTGAGACACTTAGTATGAAAAAAGGTTCAAAAGCAGACACCGCAAAGCAATTGTCAATGTCAACATTCGAAAAGCAAATTTTCAGAATTCAATTCAAGTTCAGATATTACATTCAAGAATATTAAAGATTGGTTCACATCCTTAATAACAAAGCACACATCAAGATTCAGAAGGAAGAAAACTCATTAATTCTTACCTGGAAATGCAGTCAAACTCCGAGAAAATTGATCAAAGATGAAAGTCTATCAACCTAGATCAATTCTAAGCTTGAACACCAGAAGGCCTCCTTTGGCCGAACAAATGCCCAATGTCATAACCCAATGTCAAAAAGAAAAGAAAAGAATACCCATTTGCAAACCCCTTTGAGCCTAAATAATATTTTCTTTGAAAATCAATTACATTAGGGGCATTTGCCCTGAACTACGCTCGGCCTGATCCCTACACTGGGGTACGTAGCCAGCTTGGTCAATCCAAGTTCGGTTGCTGTCAAAATCAATCCATCAAAGAAAAAAAAATTACCTTTATACTTGGTCAATCCAAGTTCGGTCCTTCAAAAAAAAAGAGAAAGAAGAAAAGAAAGTGACAAGAAAAAGTCTCTCACAAGGAAAAAAGAAAAACAAAGAAATTTTTTTTTTACCTTTATACTAGGGGCATCTGCCCTGAAATACGCATGACCGGATTCCTACACTAGGATACGTAGGCAACCTGTTTACAGGTTCAGTCAAAATTTGCAAGCCTTTAGCCTTTTTCTTGTCTAACCATATCCAACTTACAAAGTCCTGTAGGTGTTCAAAGTTAAGGTTCTAGACCAAAAAACAAACACAAAAAAAGAGAGAAAAGAGAAGAACACGGAGTTTGAAGATCAGCTAGGCTGAAAACCCAAAAGGGCGGTCTAGACAAAATTTAGGATCAATCACCTGCTGAGTTGAAAACTCGAAAGGGCGACTCAGGCAAAAGTTAAGGTCAAACGGTCCTCCAAGTTGAAAACCTAAAAAAGGCGACTTGGTCATGGTAAGAGAAGGTATTGAAGAAGGCTATCTCTAGTATCAAGATTAAGGATTCAAGAAGTTCAAGCAGGTACACTTTGCATTCTCGAAACTAGGGGCATGAAACCAAGTGATCCAAGGGGTGGTAATCAAATCCTTGGAGTATTACTGTTTTAGAGAAAAAGTCTAATGTGTATCAATTCCAAAATTATTCCTTTAAAGGCAAGACCTACCAAACAAAACGCTAACTGAGTCAGAGGCATCATTGTGTGTCCGTTTACTCAGTCAATTCGTGTTATTTTTTGGTCATTCGTTCAGAAATCCTCGATTATTCGATTAGTGTCTTTTACCAGTTTTCCCCTTTGAATAGAGTCGGTCATTGTCTTTGACTCCAAAGGTCACAACTGTCTTAGTGAAAGAGGTAAGGTATCAGCTTATCCGCAACTGTAACTGAGCCATACGAATCTTGAGGGAGGGACTTCAGAAATTAAGTGAAAGGGTCCGGTTTAAGCAAAGCCACTTCAGAAAGAATTCAGAAGCAGAAACGTCAGAAAGCACAGTCTTCATAGGAAGACCATGTCCCAGAAAGGCACCATAGGCTTGGGAGAGTCTTGTAAATGACGATGGTTGGACCGATTTCTCAGCAAGATGAATCATTAAAATTCAGAATTTCCTTCCAGTCCATTGAATACCATTACCATCGAGAAAGTTTTGTCCAAATACTTGTTAGGAGAAAAGGCCATTGTTCTAGATTACCAGTTCAGGTTTATAGATCAAAATACGCATTTTCTCATCATTCGTCAAAGCCTCAGTGTCAATCTTAAGTCAGTTTCAAAATTTATCAAATCCAAGTTCATGCTAAAATCTTCAAATTCGATTTCATTTCAAATCATCAATTCAAGTCCATTTCCAATTTTCAAATTCAAGTTCATTTCAAGTCATCAAATCAAGTTCAGTTCAAACTTCAAAAGCCTTTTTCCTTTTCCTTTAAGAGAAAAAGAGAAAGTTCATCTCTGAAATACAGTTGTGACAATCCAAGAGGGAGGGTGAATTAGTCAATTAAAAATTTTAGTCATAATTAAGGGAGATTAAAAATTAATCTATTTAATTAAGCACTAATTAGTCTAACCCTTGTTCAAATAGATTTATCAATAGAAGCTACGATTTAGACATTCTAATCATGCACATTTAGCTAACCCTTGTTCAAATGGATATCATAATGCGATTAGGGTTTATAACATTTAACACAAGTGCATTTACTAACCCTTGTTCAATTAAAGCATAAACATAAGTAAGGTTAGAGATTACCAATCACCACACGTGCAAGAGAAGGAAAGGAAGACAGAGAGAGAGACAATGCACACCACAATGTGAACACCAAGATTTATAGTGGTTCGGTCACAACTTGACCTACTCTACTCTTCCAAGTTTGGCTTTGGGTAATCCACTATGGTGAGATTTCAAGCCTAATCTCGAAGCTCTTACAACAAGCTTTTCCATTCTCAAGGCCCAAAGCGAAGCCCATCTGCACGAAGCCTTCGGCAAGGGAACAAACCCTCATATGCCGTCTTCACCTTTCTTGGGCCGAAGAGACCCTCGTCTTCACCTTTGTTCATGGGCCGAAGAGAAGACCCTCTTCTTCACAATTCTTTTCGGGCTGAAGAGAAGACCCTCAATGAAGAACAAATAAAAATAAAAACTCTTAATACCTCTTAATAGGCTGATTACAAAATTTAAGCTCACAATCACTCTGAAATTCCACTTAGCAACCCAAGAGGGGGTGAATTGGGTTTCTTTTCAAATTTTAAGGATTTTGAAAACTTAGATTGCACTAGTTTTAGTTTGAATAGGAAATCAAAAAAGTATTTAAAGCAATAGTAAAAAGCTTACCACAAGAGAAGAGGTGAAGAGACGAAGAAGCTTTGACACAAGGATTTTATAGTGGTTCGGTCTTAGCTCAAGACCTACTCCACTCTTCTCAAGTTACTCTCCTTGAGGATTCCACTATTTTCTCCAAGGAACTTAAATACGGCGTTCCTTCCGCCTTGTACAAATCGAGCTTCAAGCTCCAAGGGTCTTCTACGGCGCTCTTCGTGCCAAATACAAAGAAGATGAAAGGTTTTAGCTTGCTTGCCTCTAGATAGGCTAATTTACAAGTAAAGCTCACTCCCTCTCACAAGAACAAGATGAACAAATGAAAGTCTTAAAGTCTCTCAAGAATAATCTAAGGTAAATGGCACAAGAGAGAGATTGAGAGTGAAGATCTTGAGGAGAAGGAGAATGAATGCCTTTTAGTGCTCTTAAAATATTTGTAAACTCCTTAGGTGGTGTTCCAAGACTCCCAAGGTTCATATAAATAGAGGGGAGAAAAATACACAATGTTTAAGCTCCCCAACGGTCTTCTCGGACTCCGGGCTCAGAGCTCCGAGTCCCTATTTTCTTTTAACCTAGAACCATTCTCGGAGCTCCGAGAATTTTCTCAGAGTTCCGAGAAGCCTACGAACAGCAAATTTTTTCTTATATTTTTGCTGTTTTTGTTTGGGCTTTTGGAACTTTGATTTATCAAGTGAAATGGAATGTCATGAGGGTCCCACAATGTTGGGACACCACTATGATCATTCACAAACCCATTAAGTTCTAATTAGTTTGATTTTAAGTCTCCTTTGTGCCATAGACCTAGATTATACATGAAGGACCATTTACATTCTAAATTTACTTGGTCTTCAATCTTGTTGGCACCTTGTAGAGGCTTTGACATGTCTTCACTCAGCTCCATTGATGCTTGAGCCAAGCTTGAACTTTTGAGTTGATTACCATTCTTGTTAGGCTAGAGTTCAACCTTGTCTTTGAATACCTTTGAGATGGTGATGCCTTCTTCATGCCTTTGATATCACTTTGAGCTTGAATGATTTGCCATTTGTCATGCACTCTTGAGGATGCTATGCTATCAACACCATAACTTTGCCAATGGAAATCATTAGTGTATAAAACCTTTATTTTATAACAAATTGAGTTTGTTAATCATCAAAACATTTCAATGGGAGTACTTGTTGAACCCTTGGACTAACACACTCCCAAGAAATAAGCAAAAGAAAAGCCCTATGGAGTGCCTTTTGAAAGAATGTGGAAATACATGTTCAAAGAGGTTTTTGCTTTTGAAATAAAACTTAAAGCTTAAAGAGAAATGGGATTTGATCTTTCTCTAATGTTCAAAAGCTTATGGAGATAGGTTTTAATCATGTATATATAATGTATTTGAAAATATGTCCGTTTAGGGTAAAACTGTAAATGTTTGGCTTGCAAAAGTCAAGCAGAAAACGCCCCAACGGCTAGTTTACTCTACCGCGGCAGTCGACCGGGCTATAGCGGTCGTCCGTCCCTATCGGGTGCCCTATTCTATTTTCAAGTTTCTTATCGTCGCGGTCGACCGACCATATGGCGGTCGCCCGACGAGGGCTTACTTTTTGCTCAAAAATTTCGCTCATAAAACCCATCCCGGTCGACCGACCCACGGCGGTCGCCCGCCCAAACCATGTAGGATTATTCTATTTTGAAACAGACACATATTTACGGTCGCCCGGCTTAACCCGGTCGACCGGCCCGATAAAATTCGAGATGGCCTGAATTTTCAGGTTCCATCCCGCGGTCGCCCGGCATAGCCCGGTCGATCGGCCCTGAGTGAAATTCCATTTAAACTTTAAAATCTAGGGGCTTTTGGGCTATGGTCTTTGGCCTAATGTCCAAGGTTTTCAAACACATTTTTGGGTGTGTTGATGGTTTTCAAAGATAAAAAATGTTAAGTGTAAAAACCATTTGAAAACCTTTTTGAAAGTGTATTTAAACATAAAATTAAGAGGACTCCAAATACATTCTAAAAATGAATACCATGAGTCTTCTTGAAATGTCTTGGCTCCTTTGCAGTTTCTTGGATTTCTTCGGCTTGGGTGAACATCTTGACCTTGTCTTGGCTCTCTTGACATCCTCCAATATTCACTGCATGCAGTGAGGTGCATGAGGTGTCACCAATGGTATGTTCAGCTCCAAGCTCCTTCTTGACACTTGCTTAGGAACTTGTGGGATCTTTTTGTTGAGCTTCTTAACTTGAGCATCTTCAAATGAGGATGACTCCAATGTAGGTACAAGCTCTTGGTTCCATTGATCATTAATCCACAAGTCATGTGTTATGAAGAGTTGTGTAATGGCGATTATGACATAAAATTCCTGTATACAACACAACACCTCAAAGCAACACATCAGTCCATAATTGCTAATCAATTTGGTTTGCTAGCATCAAAACAAGAATATAAGGTGAATGATTAACCCATGGAAACCCTTGGGCTTACATTCTCCCCCCTTTTATGATGACAAACAAATTGATGAGGGAGGCAGGAGATATTAAGCAAATATATGAATGAGCATTAAATACAATAAACAATTTAAGCAATGCTCCCCCTCACTATATGCAAAAGTGTAATATATGAATGTAAAGCATGAAGTGCATATAAGATATGGACTACCTAATCAATTCTAAAAAACTCTCCCCCTTTTGGCAACATAAAAAAGGTAGGGATATGCAAGTGTGAGTGCAAGTGGGGTGTCAAGATGAAGAATAACTCATAAGAGTTATTCAAAGTGTATATGATGTGTCAATGAAGCTAATATGATGCGTATCAAATGTAAAACAAAGTTAAGAGCATGATAAGCAAATTTTTTTTTTTTTTTGTTTTTTTCGTTCAAAAAATATTGCAATAAAAGCACAACAATGGGGGCAATAGACTATGTGAGCATTGATGAACACATTTATGTGTGAATGGTAGTGGTAGGATGCATGCATATTTTATATTTTAAGCGGTGCTACTAAGGTATTTTTGTTGTTTTTGTTGTCTCAAGGTTTTTATTGGAATTATGAAGGAAATTGAGCTTAACATATGAAAATAGTGAAGAAATGACCAATTGCCATGAGAATCCAAAGTTTCAAGATGCCTTAGTTGGCCGAATTGGCATGATGCTTTAGTAGGATCAAATTGATAATGCCACACCCCCTTATTTTGCTTTGAAAGATGAAATTTCAATGATGGATGATGAAAAACAAGAGAAGAGAAAGGATCTTAATTCCAATGGTTGAGATTGAAATGATCAAGAGAGGAGAAGGGAATTATTAGTTGTTTATGTGCATTACAAAGGAAGGGTAGATTTTCCATTTGCGAAAGTATATGGCATGGTTGCAATTCATTCGAAATATAGGGACAATTTGGTCATTTCATGCACATATTCCTCAACTTGGAAACTTTCCATTATTTTTCTACCATTTAGAAAGTTGCTTGACAAAATAATTAGAAGGTTTTAGACAAACCTTTGGAAAGAAAAAAAAAGAAGGAAAGCAACCCATGTGTTTTTTAGACGAGATATAGAAAGCCCATTCAAGCCTTAATCTTGTTCTTTCATTTGTTTCCTAAGATTAGCTTTTTAATCTCCACCTTACATCTTTTTCAATCACTTAATTTAGCAACCCTTCTCACCCAAAATCTATATATCAATCTTTCTTGAACTCTCTCCCATCTTTTTGAATTTTTAGTCTCATCTCGTCGCGATTTCAACAGTTTTTTTCATTTTTTTCTAAAACTTCAACGGACCATAACTTCTTCGTTTTAGCTCCGATTCGCGCGTGTCGGATCCGTTGGACTCGTATCGATGAGAGGAATCCGATCAAGGCTTGAAGGAGGAGAATGATTCAACCATTGAAGGAGAAAAAGAATAGGTTTTTCTTATTTTGCTCTTTATTTTAAATTACAATTTGATGTATTTTTGCTTTCAATTTCAATTAAAGAAGAGTTCTTTTTGTTTTCTTTTTCCTTCTCAAGTTCTTAATGGCAATTCTCTTCTTTCTATTTTTTATTTTTGTTTCTTTGACTTTCTTCATGAGTAACTAAATCCTATATACTTAGGGTTTAGATGAAACCATGGGGAAGGAGAAAGGTTTTTAATTAAATTTAATGGTATGGAATTAATGGTTTATAATTGTTGCATACCAATCATTCATGCCATTGGCTTTCCCCTTTCGTATGAGTGATTGCTATGAACATTATAAATATTTATGTAGCCTTTAAAATTGGAGTGTGTCTTTGATAAATTACTCATGGGCAATGACATCCATTGATCTTATTTCCCATAGACTAATTATCAAATATACAATTCAATACACAAAAAATATTTTAATTAATCAATCTAATTCAAGCCCATGGTGGATTCTAACCCTAAGTAATCTTTTATATTGAATTAAGGTTTTTACACTATTCCAAATTACTTTTACAATTTTTCAATTTACTTAAGCCCTTAGAATTTTGGTTTTCTAATTAAATTAGATAAGTAGTTAAAAGAGATCATTAGAACCTTGGTACACTTTGCCTAAATTAGGATTTTAAATAAAAAAGATCTTAGTTAAATTTGATTCTTAGATTGATTAGAATATACGCTTATATATAGTGTTGGCTCCGACGTCAAGTCCACGGAAATCCTGAGTCCATTCCAGGCAATATTATATCATAGCTAGTATTCTAATCGGTACAAGAATAGGATTGACAACTAGATTTCTCTTCCCTGAGTTTGACCTGTATTTACACGATTCGTGCACTTGCGGTTATTTAATTTCTCAATCAAGTTTTTGGCGCCGCTGCCGGGGAAGAGAGTTGCATTAGAATCTTAATTATTCGAAGTGTTAGATTAGTAGTTATTTTTAGTTTAATTATATTTTTAGTTTCTTGCCTATCCATCTCTCTTACTTGGTTTTCTTATGTTTATGAGTGCAGGTTGGGTGCGGAACTCGGCCAATCGACTAGAAAGAGCAAACCGGTTAGAGACGGCGTAAGACATCGCACCAAATCCAAATCAAGTAGTCATGGCGGAAGAACAAGAGCCACCCAAGAGTTTGCGCGATCGCTTCTATCCGGCCCGAACCGCGCAACCTTCTTGCATTCGATTGCCGGTTGCGCAGGGCAATAATTTTGAGCTAAAATCGCAATTTATCTCTTTGCTTCCTCATTTTCATGGCCTCCCTTCGGAGGATGTTTATTTATTTTTGCGTGAGTTTGAAGATGTATGTGCTTTGATTAAGTTGCAACAACTTACCGATGATGCGGTAAAGTTGCGGTTTATTATGTTTTCACTCAAGGATGGAGCCAAAAAGTGGCTCTATGGCTTACCAACGAACTCCATCACCACTTGGGAGGAGTTCGTCGTTGCTTTCCTAAAAAATTTTTTTCCATTACATAAAACTAATAAGCTTAGGAACGATATTTTACAATTCAAACAAAAGCCATTAGAGTCATTTTCTAAGTTTATGGAGAGGTTCAAAGACCTACTCCAAGAGTGTCCTCACCATGGAATTGATTTGTGGCACTTATGCAAATTGTTTATGAGGGCATATATTACCAAACAAAGCGACTTCTTGAATCCATGTGTCCTAACGGTTTTACATCTTTCACGGATGAGGCCGTGGCATGGAACTTCTTACTTGATTTGGCGGAAAAAATGAGAGAGTGGGAATCCACTCAAGACGGTGAGAGAGCCACTTCAAGTAAGGGATTTCTAATAGAGGGTGCCGTGGCAAAAGAGGCCCATCTTGATAGCCTTATCAAAAGATTAGAACCAATAGTTGTCAAAGGACCTTCACAAGTCAATCAAATTGCACATAGTGTTCCTATGTGTAGTTGGTGTCAAGCCACGGACCATGTCATGGAAGAGTGTCCAACTCTTGCTAAATTTGGTAATTCTAATGAGAATGTGAATGCTCTTTATGCTAATAATCCTTATTCTAGCACTTATAATCCGGGATGGAGAAATCATCCAAACTTTCATGGAGTCAAAGTGGGCCATCTAATTTCCAAGGCCAAGGCCAATTCGGCCAACCTAGGCCCACCTTCCCTCCCACTTTTGTTCGGCCATCCCCTTCCCCTCCTAGTTTTCAAAATCCCATGATTAATAATGTTTCAAATCAGCAACCGCCGGGTTTTCAAAAACAAGGAGAGTCGGTACGCATAGCTTCCTTAGAAAAAAGCATAGAACTTCTCACTAGCACTTTCATGACAAGCCAACACAACATGGAGAAGCAAATCTCCAAACTTGCCATGGCGTTGCATGAGAGGGAAAAGGGGAAGATGCCAAGTCAACCCGTTCCTAATCCAAGGAATGTGAATATGAATGTGAATCGACAGGTACCGCCAAATCAGTTGAATGCCATTCAACCAATTTTGCCGCCGCAAGAGCCTTCCAACGAATGTAATGCCGTATATGCTTTAAGGAGTGGTAGAGATTATCACAAAGAGGAGGTCAGCACCAAACCTTCTAAAATTGCGCAAGATCTTCCAAAAGAGGTAAGTGAAGAACCTCCCTCCATGGGCGGTGTTCATGAAATGTAGGGCCCACTTGTATTAGTCTAGGGAGTGTCTTGCATTTCGATAAGATCATATAGCATCTTAGATGGAGTCCTAAGTTAATAAAAAATAATCAAGTTGAACTAAGTAATCTCTCTCATAAACTTTCGAAATAGTTTGTCCAGTCTAGATCGGTGTCCTAGTTGAGTTAGGCATGCGCTTAGTTTAGGCCACCGAACTACATCGACTTTGATCCTAGTGAGGCTTAGGAACGTAGGCAACTTGGATGGCATTCAGAGCTCAAGTCGACCCTACACACACTCCAATAGGGTTTTAGGATTTTTATTTTGTTTATTTCTTTATCATTTTTGAACCCTTAATTGAATTGATTTAACACTTAGGACTTTCCCAAAATTAGACTTTAGGAGAACTCTCTGATAGATTAAACCAAACTGAATCAAAAGAATCAAAAGATGCATCTGGGAATCACATTGAAATTGGATCATCTAGGATGTATGTCCTGTAACTTGCACATCAAGAGAGTTTAAATGAGCCTTTTAAAAGATATTCAAGAGAGTTAACTTTTGAAATTGAAGACCGGATTACCGGGCGAGAATGATGCATATGGTGGTAATCCATCATACTTTCCATTCACGTAATCAGGTAACGGATCTAGACTTCTGGGATCGCAGATCATTGCGGTGTCACTTATGGGTCGTAGGTCCCTTACCTAGGTGTCGACTCTGGTCGTTCTCTTTTGCATGAAATTCAGATTGCTTTAGTGATCCCAAGTTCACTGAAAAGATGATTTATATCAAAAATCAAAAGCACATGTCATTCGCGTGGGTACGAAAGACTAAGAGAGGCGGGTCGCGCCCCTGTCACGGGATTGGGTCCCACAGTGTCCCCGATTGTGAAGTTACATTTTCTGAACATTCTTGTCCTGTACACAGACTACTGAGCTGGATCCTGATTCTTCAAAACAGAAGAGAAACCCGGTGTGTTTTCCTTCAACATATGATTACCTTTGCTGGGTAACGATTTAGCTGGGGAAATGAGCTTTTCTTTTCTGAATTTCCTTTTAGAGAGGAAAGGAAGGAGACTCGATTTTATTGAAACAAATGCTTTTGTTTTATTTTAGGTAAGTCGAACCTTGATAGATGAGTTTGAACATAGTTGTCCATGGGCGGTGTTCCCTGCCCCTGGTTTTTCACTCATGGTCCAAATACCCTTTAGATTGTTTGAAGTATTAATACATTTTGTTTAAGACCAAAAAGTGTTTTTGTTGATATTTTCAAAGGTATGCCTTGTCAGCAATTAAGTTGTCATTTGCGGATTTTTAACTTAACGGACCGTTTGCACCTTAAGGTTTGTTAGAAACGTGTTTCTGGTTGTTTTGTTTCTATAGGCACGATGACCCTAATTTTTACCTAAGTCGCCCTTTCAGGTTTTTGACTCAGCGGATTTTCAGATCTTCTTGTTCTGGAAATTGGGAAGACTTCTAGAGATTTTGAGAAAATCGATGTGTTGGTTTTGCTAACGGTGACCGAGCCTGAGATGATCAAGTTGCCTACGTACCCAAAGAAATGTTGGGATCAGGTCCACGTAGTTCAAAGTCTTCTGCGGGAAAACTAATTGGGTAGTTTGGCTTTGCCAAATGGGACCGAACCTGTAATGACCAGGCTGCCTACGTACCCAAAAGAAGGATTGGGATCAGGTCCGCGTAGTTCGAAGCTTTGCTATGGGGAAAAGGGGATCGAATAGAGTGAAGTGAATGACTTCTTTTGGCTTTGCCAAAAAGGGTGACCGAACCTGAGTTTGTCAGGTTGCCTACGTACCCCAAAGAGGTTGGGATCAGGTTTTCGTAGTTCGAAGCTTTGAAGGTATCTTCAAAAGGTTTTAAATTTTGTTGGTGAGTCATTTTAGGCTCTGATCGGCACAAGATGGCCTTCGATGTTTATGAGTAATATATTTTTATTTGATCGAGGTTAGTAGATTCAAAAATTCTATCTCCATTTTAGTCAAGAAGCTTGACGGCTTTTTCGGACAGGATTTCATCAATGATGTAGTGGCCAGACAAGTTAGGTTTAAACTTTTCCCGTGGATCGAAGATAGAAGCTCGGCATTCTCTAAGCACCATGTCCCCCTCTCTGAGTTCTCGGCTTCGAATCTTCTTATTGAAAGATCTTTCTATTCTGCGTTGATAGTCTTGTACATGGTACGCTGCTCTCAACCTTTCCTCATCCATCATGCATAACTCTTGATGATGAATGCGGGCCCATTCAGATTCCGGTAGATTACTTTCTATTAGGATTCTGAGTGACAGGATTTTTAACTCAATGGGTAGGACAACTTCCACACCATATGTGAGTAAGTAAGGAGTGGCTCCAGTGGATGTACGGACAGACGTTCTGTATGCCCAAAGTGCAAATAGAAGCTTACTTGACAAATTCCAGTAAGATCGAGTCATTTTCAGAAGAATAGTCTTGATATTCTTGTTACCTGCTTCAACAGCGCCATTAGTCTGAGGCTGGTACGAAGACTACTTTTGATCCTTGATTCTGAATTCTTGACCCAAAGAGGCTATCTCTTTCTTGAAGTGAGAACCATTGTCTGATATCAACTCGCGCGGGACTCCATATCTACAGATGATGTTGGCAACTGATGCTGATGATAATGAAGCATATGATTGTGCTTCAATCCACTTGGTGAAGTAATCGATCATAACAAGTATATATCTGTGCCCACTGGAAGATTTAGGGAAAATTTTGCCAATAATGGCAATACCCCAAACTGAGAAAGGCGACGGAGATGTAAGAGAATGAAGCTCTGACGGTGGCACATGTATCAGATTTGGATGAATTTGACATACGTGACATTTCTTGATAAATGAGAAACAATCTGCTTCGAGAGTAGTCCAGAAGTAACCCAAACGAAGGATCTTTCGTTCTAACATCTTTCCGTTCATATGAGGACCACAGACACCTGAGTGAACATCTTCTAAGATTTCTGAGGCTCTATCTATATCGACACAAAGGAGTTGAACTCCGTAAAATGATCTGCGGTAGAGGTCTCCTCCACAAATGACATACCTAGATGCCAGTTTCTGCAATGCTATTTTCTCCTTTAAAGAGGCCTCTGGAGGGTGTCCCCTGCCGGAGATAAGATTTTTGATATCGAAATACCAAGATTTACCGTATGTACATCTGACTACTAACTGAGCCATATGTACATGTGCTGGGATGATGTGTCACTTTATTGCTAAAGGACGAACCTTAACCCCTACTGTGATATCAATCATAAATGCAAGAGTGGCCAAGACATCGGCGAATCTATTTCTCAATCTAGAGATGTAAGTAAAACTGATATTTTGGAAACTTTCCATCAAGCTTGTAAGGTAGGCGTGATACGAAATCAACCTATCTTCTTTGGTGAGCCATTTTCCGTTTGTTTGAGAAATGATTAACATAGAGTCTCCATACTGTAAGCCCAAGGGTTCCCCATGGGTTCATTCAATCAACTTGTTTTGATGATTAACAAACGCAAATTGATTAGTTGTTTATGGACTGATCATTTGCCTTGAGTGTTGTGCTTTAGACAGGTCCTACACAAGTCAAATCATACTAGCACGCACCTTGTTGGCCTATGCTTGAAGATGAAGCAAACACAATGGCAAAGGAGCTTGGAACATACTTGGACCAATCACACCTTGGAAGTACCAATGAGAAGCTCATCATCAACCATCTCAAAGCATTGAACAAACAAAGAAAGTTCATGAAGGCCAAAGGTCGAGGATCAAGAACCTAATGCAAAGGACCAAGGAGCTTGTACCACAACTTGAAGGTGTCAAGCAAAGAAGCTCAACCTTGAAGATCCCAAAGCAAGCCATGCACTCAAAGAGAAGATCAAGCAATGGCTACCTCAAGAGTTCATTCAAGAGAATGGTAAAAAGGGTAGATTGTATCACCTATCTCTCTTGTGTTTTCTCTTATCAAGGCACATCTTAAAACCCCTAAAAATATGTTTTTCAAAGAGACTAACACACCCTTTAAGGACTTAAATGGATAAGTGAATGGCCATGGTGGTGTACCAACATGTTGGGACCCATATGGCATTCAACACAAGAATGAACAAAACAGAGTTCCGAAGCAACAACCTGGACCAGCAACTAAATCCTATCAAAACTTATTTAAAACATTTTCAAATATTTTTGAAAATATTTTTAACAGATAGCTCTCATTTTTCTCATATCCGTAGAGTATAGGAACGTCAAAATCCGACGAGAAATGAGGGAGATATGAATTTTACAAGTTCGACACTGTTTGCTGGAAACCAGTCTCGGAACTCCGAGAATTATTCTCGGAGCTCCGAGCTCGGAACTCCGAGAACATTCTCGGAGCTCCGAGCTCGGAACTCCGAGAACATTCTCGGAGCTCCGAGCTCGGAACTCCGAGAACATTCTCGGAGCTCCGAGAAATGCACCAGGTTCCAAAATTAAAAGCTCTGTTTGAATTCTCGGAACTCCGAGAATTCTGCTCGGAACTCCGAGAAATTTCTCGGAACTCCGAGAAATGTTTTTCTTCAAAAAAATATAGCCGTTGGGGTGCAACGGCTAGTTGATTTTTTGACCCAGTTTTGACTGTTTTACCCCTCAAACGGTCACATGGAGTTGGGACTTTATATATACCCATTCAAGGGTCCAAAACACTAGAGGAACATTGTCCAACTTCAAGAAACCATAGAAAATCATTTGTGAACTAATTTTGGGTTAAATTCTCTCACCAACCAAACTCTTTGTGCCTTGATTTGAGAAAATCTTTTGAGATTGGTTTAGGCTTAAACTTGTTTATTCTTGAGAGCATCCTTGGAGCTTCAACTTGCATTGTAGCTTACATAGAGGCAAAGCTTTTATCTTCTTCTTTATTCGATCGGTGGCAAGGGCATCCGTTGTTTTTAATTCCCTTGGGTGAACCGCTTAGAACTCGGCGAAGAAGGAGAGTCATTGTAAAGGTGGAAGGGCATCCTTATTTAATTCCCTTGGAGTGTAAAAGCCTCGGAGCCGGGCATCGTGGAGGTCTCAATAGTGGAAATCCTCAACTGCGACCTTGAGAAGAGTGGAGTAGGCCGTTTGCCGAACCACTATAAATCTTTGTGTCACTTGTGTGATTGGTATTACTCTCACTCCCTCTCACTCTCTTATTTGATTATTTGTGCTTAGAATTGAGTGAGTAGTTAGCATTGATAATCAACCTAAATATCTTAACCTTGCTAACTAGGCTATATCAAAATTACCTAATTAAGTTTGCTAATCAACAAGGGTTTTGAACTTATATTAATTTGTAATATTGTTTAAGTTCAACTATTTCAAACTTAATTAAACAAGGGATAAGTCTTTGGTGAAATCTTAGGAAAAGTTTTTAAAAGGTAAAGATTTTATAAACATCCTATTCACCCCCCCTCTAGGTTGCCAAACCAAGTCACTACTTGGATTTCACATACACATCGAGGTCTTGTACTTTTAACGAGAGGGCTGCTTCCAGATCGGCTATGCAAGCTTCGTACTCAGCCATATTGTTGGTGTGGTAGAATTCTAATTTGATGAAAATTGGTATGTGCTCATCTCAAGGTGAGACAAGAACAATGCCAACTCCTCTGCCTCTTGAGTTTGACGCTCCGTCAAAATACATAGTGCATGTAGTGTCACTGGGTGCATCTCTGATCATCATGATTCCTTCAATTGGAAATTCATGGCTCAGCTTTGTATCTTCAGTAGGTGCATCAACTAACTGTTCTGCAATGATTCTGCCTTTGACAGACTTCTGGGTGACATACGTGATGTCAAATTTTGATAGCAATAGCAACCAACGAGTGGTCCTGCCGATTAGGGCAGGTTTTTCGAACAGATACTTCATCGGATCCATACGAGATATGAGGAAGATTCTCTATGATAACAAATAGTGTCTGAGCCTTTGAGTGGTCCACACTAATGCTAGACAAGTTTTCTCCAGTTGAGTATAATTCAGTTCATATTCCAACATCTTCTTGCTGAGATAATAAACTGGCATTTCTTTTCTTATTTCTCGATCTTCTTGTGCCAACATACATCCGAGAGATGTGTCCGTGGTGGAAAGATACAAGAGAAAGGGTCGTCCAGCGACTGCTGGTGATAAAATTGGAGGTGATGACAAACAATCTTCTATCTTCTCAAAAGCTTGCTGAAATCTGGGGTTCCGCTGCTTAGAAGTATTTTTGTTTAGGAGCTTGAAATCGACTCACATGTACTAGTAAGCTGAGTTATGAAACGGATAAAGTACTGAACTTTTCCCAAGAATCCTCTGATTTATGTCTCTATTTGCGGAGACGGCATCTCCTGAATTGCATTGACTTTGGCAGGGTTTACTTCGATTCCTCTGTGGCTGACAAGGAAACCGAGCGACTTTCTGGAGACAACTCCGAAAACACATTTGTTTGGATTAAGCCGGAGCTTGTACTTTGCGATTCTTTCGAAGAATTTTCTCAGAGTTTGAATATGATCTGCTCGATCTTTGGATTTGATAATCATGTCATCAACATGTACCTCTACTTCCTTGTGGATCAAGTCATCAAAGAGGGTAGTTGCAGCCCTTTGATAAGTTGCACCAGCATTCTTGAGACCAAATGGCATCACCCTGTAGCAGTAGCTTCCCCACTGTGTAGTAAACGTTGTCTTACTCTTGTCTTCTGGAGCCATCTTTATCTGATTATACCCAGAAAAACCATCCATGAATGAGAGTAAAGCATGACCTGCAGTGTTATCGACCACAATGTCAATGTGAGGCAAATGAAAGTCATCCTTTGGACTGGCATTGTTCAAATCTCTGAAATTGACGCAACACCGTACCCTTCCATCCTTCTTAGGCACTGGAATGATGTTTTCTAGCCACTCGGGATATGTGACAACCTCTAGAAAACCTGCTTTCAATTGGTTCATCACTTCATCTTTGATTTTGAGAACCCATTCAGGCTTCATCCTCCTGAGCTTCTACTTCTTCGACTTAGCTTCTGGGAAGAGTGGGATATGATGCTGGACAATTTCCTCACTTAATCCTGGCATGTCTTTGTATGACCACGCAAAGACTTCTTTGAATTCTTTTAACAATTTGATTAATTCTGCACTTTTCAGGGGATAAGGTTTTGCTAATCTTTATCTCCTAAAGTAGGGATTCAGTGCCTATGTTAATAGTTTCAAACTCATCTTCTAATAGTTTTGCTCGACGTTGCTCCCTTCGTTTGATCAAGTTTTTAATCTCAAAGGAAGTTTTGTTTGCATCCTCATCTGCGGAAGGTTGTTTGATGTTATTTAAAGCATTAGTTTCAAAAGATTAAAAAGAGAAAGGCGAATACTGAGAAAGTTCTTTGATTGATTCGTAAGATACATCAGAAGAAGAACTAACTGACGCGCCTCCTTCAGGCTCAGTTACATTTGACGCTCTTTCAGAAGATGAGTCAGAATCGGAAAATGAGTCTGACTCAGAAGATGAGAAGTCTGTATCTGGAGGGATAATTGTAGTAAGGAGAGGGACAAAGGTATCAGTCAAGTTGGGGAGTTCTGAATAGCCAGCATCGGTAATCATACTATGAGGGGAGAATATTAGAACAGATTCCCTGATCATACAAACTGCCAAAGGAGCTTCCTGAAAAATTGATCACATCAGCACCGGTTCTAGGTAATCTGGCCAATCAAATTTTAAAGTCTCCGCACGTCTGTATTGCTTTCTCCACCAAATGACTTTCTTTTTACAATCACATGGCTTGAGATGTGGGAACTAATTGAAGATGAATATATTCATCCCATAACCGATAGAAGTGAGTGGTCGGCCGCTCAAAAGAAGAGAGCTGCGTTAAATTGCTAAAGGAGTAAACACAATCTTTTGTGCATTATCTCCTGAGGAATTTAATCGAGTCTCCAATTGCAAGACGGCCAAAGAAATTTTTACCACCCTCGAAACTACGCACGAGGGAATCACTCAAGTTAAAAAAACCAAAATAAATCTTCTTGGTAGTGATTTTGAAGCTTTCAAAATGAAAAATGATGAATCTATTTTCGAAATGTATATTCGATTCACTAATATTGTAAATGAGTTGGAAGGACTATGTAAAGTCTACACAAATGAAGAGATCGTAAACAAGTTACTTCGATCACTTCCCCCTTCTTGGGATCCGTAGATCACCGCTATTGAAGAAGCAAAGAATCTCGACACCATCTTTCTCGAAGAACTCGTTGGGTCTCTCATCACTCACGAAATGAAGATGAAAAAGAGAGCGGATCAACAAGGTCAAAAGGACGACACAAAGAAAAAAGGGTGTCGCCTTCAAGGCCAAAATGGATAGCGAAAGAGAGAGCGAAGGAGAAAATTTTCAAAACCTTGGAGAAGTTTTAGCTCTCCTCCCAAAGAAGTTCCGCCACTTTTCAAGGAGAAAGAAATGAGGCTTCAAGAAAGATAAGCCCTCTTGGAAAGAAAAAGATGGAAAAGAAGATGATCCTCCAAGGTACTATAGATGTAAGAAAGTCGGACACATCAGACCTAATTGTCCTCTAAACAAACAAGAGGACAATTCAAGAAGAAAAAGAAGGAAAAGAACAAAAGTTTCGCTGCAACTTGGGACAGAATAAGTTGCTCATCCGCAAACGAATCAAGCGAGGAAGAAGATCCTAATGTGTACTTCATGGCGCTCGAATCCCATGAGGAAGAGGTATATGTCGAACCCCTTAACTCAAAAAGTGAATTTATTGAAAATGAAAATGATATTGAAAAATCCTTTACATACGATGAACTCTTTGATGCTTGTGAAAAGTTTCAAGAAGGTCACCTTCTTGAAGTCTCAAAAACTAAGAACCTAAAGAGTTCACTCGAGAAAATTACAAAAGAGTTTGAAATTCTAACAAGGGAACGGGATCTTCTCGCCTATGAAAACAACTCTTTAAATCAAAGGATTGATAATCTTGTTTTGAAAAAAAAAGAATTGAGAGAAGAAAACAATAAGATATATGAAGACATTGAAAAACTCTATCTTGAAAATAAAGAACTGAAACAAGATAATGATAAGCTCCAACTAAAGTTCTGATGTGGTAAATCTAAACTTGATGAAATTCTTAAGAAGAACTTTTCTAATGGAATTGCTGGTTTGGGCTACCAAAAATTCCAAGAGAAAAATTCTCAAAAGAACAACATCGTACAACCACATAGACAAAGCAAGACTACAAAGTCATATGCTAAACCCAACACATTTGTTCCCTCTTGTCACTATTGTGGAAAAAGTGGACACTACAACTATGCTTGTAGAATGAGAAGACAAGCAAATGTGAAGTATGTGTGGATAAGAAAAGATGAATTGAATGATACTAACCTTGAAGGACCCAAGAGAACTTGGGTACTTAAGTCTAGAACATGAACTTTGTCTTGTAGATTTGTTTAAAAGGAAATATCAACACTGACAAATGGTACTTGGATAGCGGGGGCTCGAGACACATGACCGGAGACTCATCCAAATTTTCATCCATCACCATGGGAAATCAAGGTAAAGTCACCTTCTGCAACGACAAGAAAGGAAAGATCATCGGTGAAGGTACAATTACTTTTAAAGATATTACTATAACCAATGTTTTGCTTATTGATGGGTTGGCTATGAATTTGCTTAGCAATAGTCAACTTTGTGATGTTGGTAATGAGGTCACCTTTAGGAATGATAAATGCATTGTCAAAGGCACACACAGTAACACAGTTAGTTTCACTGCCACTAGAAATGATAATGTTTACACTCTTGCACTAGAAGAACTCACAACTCAAAATGTCAAATGTCTTTCTTCTATTGACAATAACTCATGGACTTTGGATAGATGATTAGGACATGCACATATGGAATTGTTGTCTAAACTTTGAAATAAAGAAATAGTTAATGGTTTGCCTAAGCTCAAGTACACAAATGATCATGTTTGTAGAGCTTGTCAAAAAGGCAAGCCAAAGATTCTTTTATGTTCAAAAGTATTATGTCTACCACTAGACCACTACAACTTCTTCATATGGATATTTTTGACCCTATGAAAACTTATAGCATCGGTGGGAAAAAATATGTGTATGTGATTGTTGATGACTTCTCTAGATATACATGGGTTATGTTTTTGAGTAGTAAAGATGAAACTTTTCAAATATTTTTCAAATTGTGCAATAAAGCCCAAAATGAAAAAGGAATTTCTATCACATCTATAAGAAGTGATCATGGAAGTGAATTTGAAAATATTGATTTTGAAAACTATTGCTCTACTCATGGAATTGATCATAATTTCTCTACACCCAGAACTCCCCAACAAGATGGTGTAGTGGAGAGGAAGAATAGAGTGCTTCAAGAGATGTCAAAAACTATGTTAAGTGACTATAGCATCCCTAGACACTTTTGGGCCGAAGCCGTTAACACGACATGCTATGTCATTAACAGAGCCCTAATAAGACCAAAAACTCTTAAGACTCCATATGAACTTTGGAAAGGGAGAAAACCTAACTTAAGTCACTTCAAAGTTTTTGGTTGTAAATGCTATATTCTAAATATCAAGGATAATCTTCATAAATTTGATCCAAAGTCGGATGATGGGATTTTTCTTGGTTACTCTAACCGAAGTAAAGCATATAGAGTTTACAACAAAAGAACCTTGATTGTTGAAGAAGCAAATCATGTAAAATTTGATGAATCTCATGACCCTAAATCAACAATTGATGATGAAGAAGAAAATTCCCAAAAATCTCTAGAAAACAATGACATTGATGATATAACTAAGAAACTAGAGGAAGCTAATCTTGAAACTGAAGAAACAAATGAAGAGGAAGAAGAAGAAATCTTAACCAACAAAGGAAAAAGGATCATGAAAAATCATCCTAATTCACAAATATTGAGTGATCCTTCTCAAGGAATTAAAACAAGAGCTCAATATAGAACTATATGTGCAAAATTTGCTTTTATATCACACATTGAACCTAAAAGCGGTAACCCTTTCAAGCCAGTGTAAAGCCAGTGTAACACGGTAACCCTTTCAAGCCAGTGTAAATCTGTTTCTACGTGGTATCAAATCTGAGTTAACCCGTTACGACACGTTAGCTCTCCAGGGTAAGTCCGTCTAAACACGGTAACCCTTTTAAGCAAATGTAAACCCGTTTCCATGCGGTATCAAATCTGAGTTAACCTGTTATGACGCGTTAACTCTCCATGGTAAGTCTAAACACGATATCCTTTTCAAACCAGTGTAAATCCGTTCCCACGCAGTATCTAATCTGAGCGAGCCCGTTACTATGCGTTAGCTCTCTAAGGTAAGTCTGTCTGAACACGGTGGCCTTTTCAAACCAGTGTAAATCCATTTCCAAGCGGTATCTAATCTGAGCAAGCCCGTTTTGACGCACTAGCTCTCCCGGGTCAACCCATTATCACACATTAACCCTCCAAACCAGTATAAACCCGTTATCACACGGCCTCCAAACCGAGCCAACCCGTCATAACACGGTAGCTCTCTAGGAAACGTTTGTTGTTTTTACAGAATAACTTTCCAAACCAAAAGTGTTTCGTTCCTACAATGATCCTGCAAATCAAATCAAAGCCCTAGTAAGTCTATTTGTACACGGTAGCTCATCAAAATCAGAGCTATTTAAAACACAGTGTCATATTGAAATCTTGCATTCGATCCGTCATATCAATCAACAGATGTCGCTTTGGCAGTTTTGTTATCAGTGTCCACACTGGATGTCAAAATGACATCCCCTGAGGTCCCTCCCCAAATCAGGTGTCCTTAACCTAACTCAGAAGTCCCTCCTCGAATTAGGTATCCTTAAGCTGATTCCCGATGTCCCTCCCGGCTGTTAGGAATGATGTCCATCCCAGGACTCGTTCTGACGGTCGTGTCTTCAAAACCCCAAAAATCATCGGCGAGAGGTTTCCACTCGATGACCTGACATCAAGACTCCTTGGTGAAGGTTGTACACCTAAGGATCCGATGTGAATCTTGCAAGCTTATCATTAGTCTCCATTGACAAAAAATTGATGTCTCCTTACTTTAGCATTCAGGTGCCCTGCACCCTCTACCAAAGAGGGGAATTTCTAGACAGGCAATTTTGTGAAGGGTGTATTAGTGATAGGTGACGCGAGGAAGAACTTTATGACGAGTTCCGGAGCACCAGTCGTGTTTTCTCTTAATCTCTCTTTAGGGTACCTAACGATGTTTTCAACCACCGAAAGCCTATTTTAACACAACACCCGCCCTTTTCGGGAAACGAAAAAGCCTGTTTACATATCACCTGTCTTTTACGGCATAAACCAGTAAGTTTGTCGGCACACGGCACTCCCAATCGGTAAGTTAACCTAGGATCTGAAACTCTCTTTTTAGCACCCAAAGGACACCGTCTCTCTCGAAAGTACTCGATTTCTAGTTTATTGGAAAGCCTTGAACACGAGGAGTCCAACAAATCTAACCGTGTGCGAATCAGAGTCCAATCCGAAGAGATATGGACGACCGAATGCATTGGCAAGAGACGAAACCACCACCACCCAGAAGCCTGTTTAAACACAGCAAATGCTTTTGTCATCAAACCAAAAGCCTGTCCACTCAGCACTAGCCATTTACGACATTCGTCGTTGAACCCGTATGCACACGGCATTCCCAATCGGTAGGTTAACTTTGGGTCCGAAACTCTCTTTTTGCACCCAAAGGGCACCCGGTTTTCTGAAAGCACCCGATTTATGATCCATTGGAAAGCCCTGAACATAAGGAATCCGACGGACCTGACCGCGTGCCAATCGGAGTCTAATCGGAGAAGATATGGACGACCGAAAGTATCGAGAAAAGACGAAAACACTACAAAACAAAACGAAGAAAAGACTAACTATCGCGGCAACCAGGGATGACATCTCCAAGATATTTATGGGTGATGTCATCACCAAATTCATCCGAGACGAATTACAATTCGTCCCAGATGAATTACAATTCATTCCAGATATTTTTTACCCCTCCCCGGTAAAGGTTTTTTAACACTTTTCCCTTCTCTACCTCTCTATCCTCTGGTTTATCCACCTTCTTTCGGTGTATTTCTCCCTTTTTTCAAGCCCCAAATCCCTGCAAAAAACCAGACAGAAATCCTAGTTAGCTTGCTTTAGAAGAGAGAAAGTAGAGAAACACTAGGTAGCTTCTTTCGGACGTTGGCACTCTGCTAAATTTCTGAAGGTTCAGAGCGTCTATTTTCTTGTTTACGCCGTTGTTCTGCCAAATTTCGCAGAACTACAAGCTACTTTTCCATAGTAGCACCGTTGTTATGCTGAAATCTCGACAAATTTAGAGGCAAATCAGCTATACAGTGCCGTTGCGCCGTCGATTTCTCTGCAGCCACGAAGGCCCCCTTTTCAATACAAGCACGGTAGCGCTGCCAAATTTCAGGGAACCCAGCGCCCTGTGCTCAATATAGCGCCGTGGTTCTACCAAATTTCGGCAATCTCTGAAGCTTCCTTCTTCAGACAAGTGCGGTTACGCCGCCCAACTCTCCAGTGGTAAGAATGTAATCAATTTACTTTTCTACCTCAAAGTAAGATGCGAAATCAGGCTCTGCCGAAAGCAACTTACGATAAAAACCTAAAAAATGTAAATCAGGCTCTGCCGAACGCAACATATGATACAAACCTAAAAAGAATGTAATCAATTTACTTTTCTGTTGAGTATTTACAAAACAAGTAGGGTGGATTTCATCGCCTTGATGTCTAGCCCCTCTACCTGCCTTTCACTAATTCCAGCACTTTACAGCTTTCTGCACAAGTAAGGTACGAGGTTGAGATGTCACAAGAGTCGATCCGATCCGACTGATACCTTGTGACGTAAATCCCTCCGACTTGCTCTTTACTTTATGCAATTTACAACTTTCTGCACAGTAAAGTACGAGGTGGTGACATCATAGGATCCCGGGCGCACAAATTGCCCCTTGAACTTATGTTATAAACCTCTCTGCCTTCCTTTTACTTTCTGTACAGTCATTTTCTGTTGGATTCAAGTTAACCTGATCGTGAGTAGTTGCGAGTTCTATTTGAGCCGTAAACAACTTACAACACCGATCAGGTTAATTATCGCTTATTTTCGTTTTCTTTTGTAAATTCACTCCATTTACATTCGGAATTAAGCATAATCTACCAAGGGAAATAAGATCAAATCTTTTTATTTTAAATCCTTCCAAAATGCCAATCTAAGTTAAGAGACCGGATTAAGCCAGGGGAGAGGGGTGCTTAATACCTTCCCCAATTGTAACCACGACCCTTACCTGGATATCTGTAAGGACCATGCCTTAAGCAAACAGAGTAAAATATAAGGTTCTAGGCGCAGAGCAAAGGAACCCTTGATTACTATTCTTCCAACGAAATTCGAGTCGTTACTCATTTCCTTGGAAGAATAGACACGGGTCCCAGACCCTAACCTAGGTGGCGACTCTGAGTTTCTCTAAACCTTGCAAAGTAAGGACTACGGTCCCGAGTCCGCAAGTAGCGCAGATCAAATAACACCTCTCTATGTAAAATCTGATTGTGGTGATCCCCTGTCGTCATGCGCAAGCACGGGAAAAAACTGGCTCCCACAACTACAAAGCAACACGTTAGTCCATAAAGACAAATCAATTTGGGTTTACTAGCATCAAAAGAAAAAGGTAATGGTGAATAGTTGAACCCATGGGAACCCTTGGGCTAACATTCTCCCCCTTTTTTATGATGGCAAACCAAATTGATTAGGTGGTAGGAGATATCAAACAAATAGATGAATAAGCATCAAATAGTATAAACAGTGAAGCATTGCTCCCCCTCACTATATGCACAAATGTAATATGATAATATAAAACAAACAATGCATATAGGTTATGGACTACCTAATCAATTCCAAAATTCTCCCCCTTTTGACAACAATAAAAATGAAGGGTTTTAACAATGAAGGTTCAAACTATAGTGCCATGATGACTCCCCCTATCTACTTATCATGGATGTGACATGATAAACATGAAATATGCATGATAAGAACACTCATCAAACATAGAGATATAAAAGCTCAGTGTGAAACATTTTTATGTTTTTGGTATGCGTATGGTCATAGGTAAAGGGTGTATACTACAAAATACTTCTACGACCTATGAAAATAATAATGATATGAAATTTATGCTCACCTAATGCTTATCATATAGATTGAAGAAGAAAAATCAAGCATAGTGCATGATAAACAGTTTTTTTTTATTTGAATATAAAAGATTTACATTTTAGTGCAACTAATGGGGCAGTGGACATTGTGAGCATATCATAATAGTCCATATGAATATACAAATGAGACAATTTGGCTCTCCCCCTAAGTATTTGTCATTGGCCTTAGATGAAACCTATATGGTAAGGCATGACAACGCAAAATTGCTAAAGATATGACAGTGAGAGCATAGCCATGGAAACTTAACATGGAAATTGAGTGCAAATGACTTATAAAGCACATGATAAGTGTGAATTCATAGAAAATGAGATGATCAACTGGAGCACTATCCTATGAAGAAGAGTTCCAGAGAGTTTTCAAAACCGAACTCTAGAAAAAGATACTTATCATTGGCAGAGATATTAACATATGAGTACAACCAAGATAAGTCTAAATCCTAAGATGATGTGACACTGAGGCTCAGGCTAAGGGTACTTGTCATAAATGGGAGATGATCTCAGAATGAAAGCATGAGACAAGTCCTAACTACAAGACATATGGAGCAATAGGGCTCCACATGAGTGTACTTATCGTATGTAATGTAGTATACATATCAAACAACATATGATAAGATAGAAAAAGACAGATATTTACATATATTGCTCCCCCTTTGTTAGAGACTCATACCAGGTATGAATCCAAAGGGCTCTCCAACACAGATTCACCAAGGGTTTGAGAGGTGAATAATTGAAAAATAATCATTGGGCTACAATTACATGTTTGCTAGGAGTAATCATATGATACCAAATAAGATGATGGAATAACCTAGCAGACCATGCTCCCCCTAACTATGTGCATATAATATATATATATATATATATATATATATATGTATAAATAACAATTAAAGGCACATATGGCTTATCATGGTTAAGATAATGGCCAGAAGCCAAAGGAATTAGAAGTCTTAATTAATGTGATGATACCGTTCCTTAAAAAGAAGGCATGAGCACCTATTGATTAGCTTTTAACTTTAAGGTTTCACATCTTTACCATGCAGCTAATACCACACAAGGGGAATATCACATATATATAGAGTGCTATAAATAAACAAACAAATGAACACCAAGGATAGCAAAATCAAATAAGTTTGATGAGGCACACTATCCTAGACAAGCAACTCTATCCTATTGTGAGGACAACTAGGTCTAGAAGATTTCCTATAAAGGCACACTAGTTTCCAACTATTTAGGGAATGTTCATTTTCATTCTCATTTTCATTTTCATGCTCCCTATTAGCTTGTTAGCGGTGTTTTGATGGATTAAGTCTAATTAAATAGTTAAGTGTGATTATCAAAAAATATTTCATTTCAATTTTTCTCTTGTAAAGCCAAATATATACATTTCTTATTTTTAGCACATTTTTGGCCTTTTAGGCGTAATCTCATGATTTTACTGATGTTCACAATTTGCAATGAACTCATGAGATACAAGTTTGAGTGAATGGTGCAAAATGTTTTCAAATAACTCAAAATTATAGTAATCTAGCTTGGGAATATTTCACTATGTTATACATAGATCACATATATAGGCATGAAGTGAGTGTATCTTTATTTTAGATTACATGCATTTAACTAAGTGGATTTTGATGATTATTTGATAATGCCACTTTTGTTTGAACTTCAGAAATCTAAAATGGTTCAAGTTTTAATTACTTTGTGAACTTATCAATGTCATATATGGATAAAATAGATTACCAAGTATCAAATACATTCCATAATGACAATGTGTTCTAATGTGCACACTTATATAAATTTTAATTAGATTTTTTATTTTTCTAGTTCACCTATGTTTATTGTGAAGGATTAGAGATGACACATGTTTCTTATTACTTCACAATCACCACAAAATTCCCTTGTTTGAATGATTTAAGTTCATTTTAGAGTTATTTCAAAACAAGTGAGTTATATGTCATAAATGAATTATCATATTGAAGCTTTTAGACATGATTAGTTCAATGAAAAGCCAAGATAACTTACATGTATTTCTCACATTGAACCAAGTCTCAAATTTCCCTTAAATGATCTAAGATTTTTAGTTAAAGGGAATTATATCAAAAGCCAAGGATATTCAAAAGTGTGTAATGAATTATAATACCTTGGACTGGTGAATCAACTTATGAATTTCTCATGATGTTAATAATAGTTTTGGAAATTCACTAAGTTTTGTATTTTGACCCAACCTTGTTTATTTAGTGAAGTCTAAGATTTGATTTACAATGAATTTGCTTAGACATAATATTTATGTTTTTCTCTTGATTTTCTATCATTTCTTTTATTTTTAATTTTTGCTCTATTTCTTTTATGATTGCTAGAATGACATGATTAACAATTCTAGAATAATAAACTCTAGCACTAGCAAGACTTGTTTAATTTTAGTTCAAGTTTCAAGATATTAGACTTAGGAACCTAGCTTGAACCAACCTAAGCTATTCCTATGGGTCAATGAGGGTACTAAGTGCATGGATAAGTTTCAAGTGATATAGCAAACACTTAGGCCTTACTTCATGATCATACGAAAATAAGAGAATGTACTTTATTTTGCACCATAACATGAGTTTATAGAGATCAACACAGTAAATCATGTTAATAATGGTAGGAATACCTAAATATAGATACATATAGATAAACCAAGATAAGTATATGTATATCTATAATACATTTTCAAAAAGATGTGATCTTTAAGCGTTAATGTCTAGACATATGATATTCAATCATTACAACATGTCTAGTAAGGAATTTAAATGATTTATCATTTTAGCATAAGCTAACTAGATACATATCAAGCCTATGATATCTAGCATACAAATAATTCAATATGGTATAACAATTAAGCACAAGTATAGCCTAGATACAAGAAGTGAAGTATCTAGAGCACCTTTCTAAGAGGTATGACAATTAATTGCACATGAGATACAAAGTAATGCTTAACTTTAAATGCATGTATCTTTTTTATATTTTTCAAAAGATTTTACAATATGAGCACAAACCCTTAAATCTACAATCCAATTATGATTAGGATTTAAGTGAGGGGTTTTGGAATCCAAACTATCTTGGGTCCAACCAAGTTTGTGTGATGTAATGAATTTTTTCTAACCCACACAAACTTAGAACTCTTTACAAATCTAAATCTACATCAAGATTTGTAATGTCCAAATCTACCACACTAATCATAAGATGTATAAGAATAGGTAGATGGACAAGATGAACCACAAGAATGCTCACATACATGTTTACCTTTTTCTTCTTGTAGCTTGTGGTTATTGTTTGAGAAATTAAATAACCGCGAGTGCACGGATCGTGTAAATATGGGTCGAACTCAAGGAAGAGAAATCTAGTTGTCAATCCTATTCTTTTATCGATTAGAATACTAGCTACACGTGTGGTGATTGGTAATCTCTAACCTTATGTTTATCAACCGGGATCTAAGAGCAAATATCAACAGGGATCAATAGTATGGTAATAGGTTAAAAAACGATATAAAATCATTTTGATTGTTCATCTAATCAGGTCATTTTATTTCTTCTCTTGAACATAATTGATCTTGAACTAAAAGAACTGTACCTCATGATTAATCAAAAGCTTGCATCACTTGAACCAGGAATCACAAGGCAAAGAAATCAAAATGATGTCAATGCTCTGAATTATCAGCTAACATTCTACTCTTTCAAATTTTCATGAACACTCTACTAGACAAATTATTCATTACGAGATAATGCAATCACAGGTTTCGTATTCCGACTATCCTTTTGCTATCTACTGTCCATAATGTTGTATATTATTATAATCCTCGGAAGAAAAAGAGAACTGGTTATATTAATCTAATCATTGAAATAATACGACACTAATATTATTATACTTTAAATAGTACTGCCTTGGTTCAGTAATTATCCCCTACTTGCTCCAGCTCTTAAAGAATTCACCTAAAACCAAATGATAATTCTATATTTTGTATATTGATGGGACACAAATACGGCGTCGCTCTCAGATATCCCCACGTGTCGTCCATGCACAAGGAGAGCCTACCCATCATGAAGAAAGGTGTTGAAAAACGGCAAAGACCATGCAATCATGACACGTGTCACCGTCCAGGCCTCATCAGCACAAGTTATGGAAGGAAATATCCGGCAAAGCCACACGCACCGGCGAGGCAGGGGGACGGCCCAATCTAGCAAAGGAAGGTTTTCTCTCCATAATGATGAAAAGGCCCGCGCACCTCCCTTTAAAAGGGAGGGAAAGGGAGAAGAAGAAGATCCACGCTTTTGGCGGAGAGACTTCCCCATTCTCAGCTCCCACAGAACAACCAGAAAAAGAGGCGAGGCAACAACAGAGGAGATTAGGGACTCGATCCTACTCCCCCTGCTAGTCCCCTCCGACCCACTCATTCACCCACCCAGAAAAGAACCCGCATTTTGGTCCTGGTAACCCTGATCAAACCTCTTCCTCTTCTCGCTGTCCTTTATATTGATTGGTCGAAGGATCTGACTTGGGTGTCGAAGTAATCGTCCGGGACCCAACCCGGACCCCCTGACCCCCTATGTTTGTGATTACAGACCCCGCGGAGGCCCTCTACCGACCGCGCGATCGCAGACCCGGATTCAGACGCCATCATATTGGCGCCATCCGTGGGACTCGTCGAGTACTGAACGCCTTACGGCGATGAGAAACCACACCCAACAGCAAGAAATAGGGGTAATGACCAGGAGCCAGGCTCAACGCCCGCAAACCTACACCTCAAGCTCCCGGCAGCCTAACTCGCCACTCTGGGGCCGACACCAGCCCTCCTCCAGCTCACCGCAGATGGTCCCCACCATGGAGATGTTCAACAAACTACGCTGAGAACTGCTCCAACGATTGCCTCCGCCGGACCCCCGGCCCCGGGGAGGCCCCTAACAACGCAGGACCAGACGGAAGCCTACGACGAAGGCGATGAGGAACAGCCAGGGGAGCGTCATCCCCAGCGAAAGAGAGCACCTACTCGCCGAACGCCGTCCCCATCGGCGAATAGTCCCCTGCTCCCCGCAGCTAGGGGGCACCAGCGAAATAACGGGAAGCAAGCTACGCTGAGCCGCGCTCCTCCCTCCCGGACCTCTTGTTTCCAGGAACCGCCCCCAGCACGGGCAGAGGAGGTAGCCACCTCAGCACAACCACCCAGCATGGATCCGATAGCCGACCTGCAAAGGCAAATCCGAGAGGTAAAACTGGAAATGAAAAAGCCCTACGCCCACGGCATCCTTGATGAGTGGGAGAGGGACACGACATCCCCATTCACCTCGGAGGTCTTAAAAACCTCAGCAGAAGCAGGAATAGACCTCTCCCGTTTTGGTCTGTACGATGGAAGTATAGACCCCCTCGAGTTCCTACAAACTTTCAAAAGGGTAATGACGCTCCGGGGCGCGTCGGACGGATTCATGTGCAGGGCCTTCGCCTCCCTATTAAGAAAAACCGCTAACGACTGGTACATGAGATTGGAGCCCGACTCCATTGCCTCCTTCCACGAATTCGGAAGGAAGTTCAGCGCAAGGTTCGCCAAGAACCGCCTCTGCCACGACCCAGCGGACGCCCTCTTAGCCCTCCGGCAGGGAAGAAACGAGACCCTAAGAGACTTCATGTTAAAATTTAACGCCGAATTTGCCCAGCTTTCTAACATGGACGTCCAAATAGCGGTCGCCACACTGAAGCATGCCACCACCGACCCGAATCTCAAGCTGCATCTCACCCTCAAGCCACCACGGGACCTGCAGGAGCTCGAATCCAAGGCTGACAAGTTCGTGTGAGCAGAAGAAGCCTGCGCCCGAGAGCAGAATCAGCCCGGCCCCGATGAAAGAAAAAACAATGACGGCCGAAGGGCCATGAGGCCACGAGCCGAGGAAAGACAGGTGGGCCGGAACCCCGTCCCCGTCTTTAAAAGACTGGGAAGCGCCCCACTAAAGGTTCCCCTCTCCCACGTCCTACTGGCTATCAGAGATCAGGGTCTCCTGACCCCCCCAAGAGAATGGCCATAGACCCAAAGAAGCGGTCCGCTAAAAAATTCTGCGAATTCCACGGGGACCACGGCCACGAGACTGACCATTGTTTCCACCTTCGCCTCCAGCTGGAAAAGCTGGCCGAGGAAGGGCACCTAAATCAATATCTCAGGAGCCCTGGCGAAAACTCGCGCGAAGTCCAGTGTCCGCCCGACGAACCGAGAGGCAGGCGTCAGTCACCCAATAGGCGCCGGCCCAGCGGCCGCCGCCGGTCCAGCAGCTGCCACCGATCCACAAGCCAACATCGATCCCTGAGCAGGCGTCGGTCCCGAAGCAGACGTCGGTCCCACAGCAGACAAGACACACGCTGCCACCAGCGCCCCCGGAAAGAAGAACCCCTCGAACAACCGTAGGCCCGCGAACAGCCGCCTACTATTATCGGAAAAATTAAGATCATCACGGGTGGGCCGGCAGCGGGAGGGCCAACAACAGCTGGTAGGCGGGCGTATGCAGAACGGGTGTTCTCCATGGAAATGCCTTCCAAAAAGGCCCAAACAGATCCACCCCGTGAAGATAAGACCATGACCTTCTCCAACGAAGACATCGACGGGCTACAAACCCCGCACGACGACGCATTAGTCGTCGCTAACTTCGACATAGGGAAAATCCTGGTTGACACGGGAAGCTCCGTCAACGTGTTACACCTCGGAACCTTCAAGGAAATGAAACTGGGCCAAGAGAGGCTGGGACCCGCAGAGTATTCCATCTACGGGTTCTCCGGGGCATCGGTACGGGTCAATGGCAAAATCGACTTACCCGTGACTTTCGGGACATACCCCCTCCATCCTGACCACCTTCATGGTTGTGGACATACCTTTCACCTACAGTGCCATCATAGGTCGCCCCGCTCTAAGAGACCTGGGAGCGGTAGTCTCCACCCCCCACCTCAAGATGAAATTCCCCACTCCAATCGGAGTAGGGGAAGTCCGGGGACAGCAGATGATAGCACGCCAGTGCTACGCAGCGAGCCTAAGGGAAACCAACGCTCCGGCCGAGAACTTCACGATCGGTAGTGACGACCCCCGGCAGCGGGCCCGCACAATCAGACGAGAACCCGCCGAGGAGCTAGACTCCATGCCCATAGCCCAAGATCAGCCGGAAAGACAAGTCTGGATCAGTTCCCTGCTAAAAGGCACCTTGCGAGGCTAGATGATCAACTTCCTCAGAGCCAACGAAGACATGTTCGCATGGTCCGCTAAGGACATGCCCGGGATACCCAAGGAGTTGGCCGTTCACAAGTTAAACGTGAACCCAACCCTTAAGCCTGTCCGGCGGAAAAAGAGGAACTTCGCGGTAGAACGTCAAACTCACAAAAAGGCCGAAGTGGAGAAGCTGCTACAAGCTGGGTTTATCAGAGAAATCCGGTACCCCGAGTGGCTGTCTAACGTCGTCATGGTCAAAAAAGCTAGTGGAGGTTGGCGGGCCTGCATAGACTTCACAGACCTAAACCGGGCTTGCCCGAAGAACCCCTACCCCCTCCCGCGCATAGACCAGCTCATCGACGCCACATCCTGGCACGAGCTCCTCACCTTTTTAGATGCCTTCTCGGGTTACAATCAGGTGAAAATGCACAAACCAGACATTCTGAAAACAACGTTCATTACCGATCAGGGCGTCTACTGTTACACCGTTATGCCCTTCGGGTTAAAAAATGCAGGCGCCACCTACCAACGGCTCGTAAATAAGCTATTCCGGGCGCAAATCGGAAGGAACGTAGAGGTGTATGTTGACGACATGCTGGTGAAAAGTTTGGAAGCCTCCAAACACATCTCCGACCTCTAGGAAACTTTCAACACCCTGCGACGAGCCCGGATGAAGCTGAAGCCCGCGAAATGCGCCTTCGGGGTAACTTCCGGAAAGTTCTTAGGGTTCATGGTCAGCCAGAGAGGGATCGAGGCCAACCCCGAAAAGATCCAGGCCACCCTAGACATGGAACCCCCGACAACGGCGATAGAAGTGCAGAGGCTCGTAGGGCGAATCACCGCCCTCGGCCGATTCATGCCCAAGTCGGCGGAAAAATGCCAGCCCTTCTTCAAGCAACTGAAAAATATACGAGAATTCGAATGGACCTCGACCTGCCAAGAAGCATTCGACGCCTTGAAATAGTACCTCCAGACACCGCCCGTACTCGCCAAACCTGAGCCGGGAGAAGAACTATTCCTGTATCTGGCCATCAGCCCCAAAGCAGTAAGTGCTGTATTAGCTAAACAAAGCGACAAGAAGGAATACCCGGTGTACTATGTGAGCAAGACCCTCCACGGTGCGGAGGTCCGATACCTAAACATAGAGAAATTTGCCCTCGTAGTCGTCAGCACCGCCCGAAAGCTCTGCCCCTACTTCCAAGCCCACCCCATTGTGCTTCTGACGGACCGGCCCCTGAGGAAAATCCTCCAAAAACAGAGACCTCGGGCAGGACGGTAAGTTGGGCCGTCGAGTTAGGAGAATTCGACATACAGGTCCGACCGAGGCCGGCTATTAAATCCCAAGCCCTCGTTGACTTCATAGTGGAATCTACGGCCCCGGCCACGGAACCAGCAAGAACGGAAAATGGCGAGGGCCCCACCGAGCAGACGACTCGCGAAGACGTAGCTCTAGACTCAACGGGGCAGAGCGACGAGATTCACTGGACCCTGCACGTTGATGGCTCAGCAGGTAAAACGGGGCACGGAGCGGGAGTGGTCCTTAACGGCCCTGAAGGATTCACACTGGAATACGCCCTCCGGCTAGATTTCAAAGCTTCCAACAACGAGGCTGAGTACAAAGCCTTGCTAGCAGGGCTAAGCCTAGCCACGAAGCTCGGCCCGGGAAAGTTAAAAGTGTATAGCGATTCACAGCTCGTCGTCAATCAAGTGAATGGGATATATGAGGCCATGGGCCCCAGGATGAAGCGATACCTCCAGAAGGTAAAAGAAAAGCTACAAAGAATGAGGGAAGTTGAGATCCTCCAGGTACCACGAGACATGAACAACTGAGCAGATGCGTTGTCAAAAATGGCCTCGGAAGAAACCCATGACTTCGGCACCGTGCTCACAGAGATACAGCCCCAACCAGCATCCGACGGAGGGACAATGAACACATACTTCTCCTTCCACTTCTTAATAGAAGAAGGCAAGTTCGCCGCAATCTTCACCTGCGGGCGCTGGGTCAGATACAACCAGCTGTCCTCCCCCTTTACAAGAGGACTAAGGGCAACATAGGCCCGGAGCAGCGGGAGAGTAGGCTGAACCTTATGAAGACCCGCCTTAGCCACAAAAGCCAAAAGAGTGCGCCAACTATTAGGCGCCAGTTGGGAGGGGGCCACCCGGTAAAACTCAAGGGCCTCCACGATAACACCCAAGAGCGGAAACCTAACCCCCGCCCGAAAAGCCTCCACGTAGAAAGCTACCTCTTCCTTCGTGGTACCTTCACACACCCCCTCTACAAAGGAAGGAACCCTAATCCCATAATTGTTGGGAATTTGGAACTCCCTCCTAATCTTCTCCGCCACCCCTTCTCCCAAAGTGCTCCTAAAGCACGCCACCCTACTAGGACGAATAACGGCACCAGACCGAATGTCCCTAATCTCCGCTTCACGAGCAGAAGAAGCTTGAGCAAGAGATTCCGAAGGAGCGGCCCCCACCGATGATCCAGAGGCCCCGGAGCTATCTTTCAACTCCGTAGGCTGCTATACATGTCGAGAATCGCCGCCCCCTCCCTCTACGAACAACCGCCTCCTTTTTCTTGGCGGAGCCCACTCCACTACTTCTACCGACTCAGAAGAGGGACTCTGAGGAACAGTCGCGACAGACATCATAAACTATCAAATGTCGGATGAAATAAAAGACACAGAACTCACCAGAAGAAGGTTGGTGAAGAGCAATACGTAAAAAAATCGCTGCGGAAGAAAGCCCGTTTCACCCGAGGAAGACGAAGAAATAAAGGAAAGAATGAAATCCCTAAAGAGGCTTTAAAAAGAGCTAGGGTTTCGACACGCGTCGATTGATCTCCCTTCCTTTCTAATCCGATGGGACGCGCACACGTGGCACCGATTGGGAAATTCAACGGAACCGCCAAAATCGAAGCGCCATGCTGAAAAGACGTCGCTACCCCTACCACCAAGTAACTTCCCCAGCAAGCCACCCATAAACCCTCCCCACGTACGATGGCAAAAGGCTCGAGACCCCATCACAAGGGCCCGGCATACAAATCCATAAGATGAAAAATGCCACGTACGATGGCAAAAGGCTCGGGACCCCATCACAAGGGCCCGACGTACAAATCCACAAGATGGAAAACACCACATACAATGGCAAAAGGCTCGGGACCCATCACAAGGGCCCGACGTACAATACGACCAGACGAAAAAATACCAAGCACAGTGAAAAGGGCTCGGTTCGAGTAGGAAAGCAAACATGCGAAGGGAAAGCAAGCATAAAATACAAGTCGTAAGAGACCAAAAAAAAGGAGAGCCATTCATAACTATTTCCTTCTGGCCCACGGGCCTACAAAAAGGGGGGAGTGAAAACAAAAAGGCATGCAGGCCCGGGCCCCTAAGACCCCCAACAATAAAAAAAAAGAAAAAAGAAAAGAAAAAAGAGGCCTCCTCCAAAATCCTGCCCATCCCGCCGCCTCCAGCTCAGACCGACTGGCCGCTGAAGGAGTTTTCCGCATCGGAAAGCTCCTTATCACTGTGTTCCTCCTTCGAAGAGCTTCCCCAATGCTGATTCTCAGCAAATCGGGTCTGGTCATTTAACCACCGCACCCGGTTCCTCAGCAAATCATTCTCCGCACGCAAGGCCGCTATCTCTCGATCCATGTCGATCATCCGGTTACAAACCTCCATTTCCCTACAATGGACATGAGAGAAGAACGAGTAGTGGCGACGAACAAAAGCTTCATGGGACTCCTTCTCGTAAAGGGGAGGAAGATGAGAGCGCGGGGAAAGCCCTTGAGGCGGGTTCCTCTCAGGAAACGTTTGCCGAGGCCCCAACCCGTCAGGGCTCATCTCGGGGCTGCTGGGAAGACTCCCCTCGATAGCAACTCTCCCCTCGCCACTTATAGAGAGACCCTGGAAAGACGACGACATCTCCGACGAACCCGAAGAAAGGCCAAAAGAAAGCAAAGAAGGGGAAAGGAACGGAAGGGTAATCTGCATACAAAGCAGAAGAACTCGCTCCTTATAAACCCTATGGAAGACTCTCGGGTAGGAAAGCGAAGCGACATGCCTACGCATGTCCGTTGCCCATTGGATAGCCAACCGACACCGCATAATGACACCGCAGTTCCACGGGAAGGAGCCACCGGACGAAACGGCACGTCCTCTCGTACCCCAAGGCTCCCATAAATGCTTTCGTCACGATATTCCTTAACTCCCTTGGGCCAGTCAAGGGACCAAAGGTAGTATTATGATGAGACATAAAAAACGGCGCCGCTCTCAAGCTTTCACCGCGTGTCGCCCATACACCCACACTGCCAAACCTTCGTAAAAAGAGCCGATGGGAAACGACAAGACCGTATGAACTCGACCCGCGTCACTTCCTCGCCGTCCAAACCTCACCATCACAAAGCACTTCCGATTCCTCCCCACCGAATGAGAGGGAGGGGCCCGAAGGTAAGAAACCAAGCAGAGGGGCCCGACCGCAGTCCCACCCGAGAAAAATGCACGCCCAGGCCCGGGCCCCGGCGCAAGGCCACTGCGCACGAGTACAACAGGCGAAGGAAATTAAAAGCGTCAGGAAAAGGCTCGGAATCCCGCGCAAGTTCGGACAGAACGCCGCAATTCCTCACAACAAAGATAATCCATATCAAACAGATGGAAAAAGCAACACAAAAAGACACGGCACCAATTCATAAAGACCGTCCATTCACATCCTCCTGGCCCACGGGCCTACGAAAAGAAAGGGAAACAAGGAACACAAACAGGGCACGCAGGCCCCAAAAATCCCCAAGAGGAAAGAAAAAAAAAACGCGCAGAAAAACAGGAAAGGCCAAAGACTAGTCGGAAGAAGACTCTTCTCCCGAAGGGTTCTCCTCCTCTTCCTAGGAGCTCTCCAGCAGGGGGTCCACCTCATATTCAAACAGCTGCTCATTAAGGAAGCGAACCTTTTTCTGCAAAGCCTCGTTCTCCCGCTACAGGTCCTCGATTTCCTTACCCATCTTCGAAACACAGCCACGCAGTTCCGTTCCCTGGTGGTAGGCTCGGGAAAAAAAGGACCACTCCCTGGCGACACGGGACCGAGACGACTTGTCTCCCCTAGGCAAGGAGGAAAGGCGAAGGGAGGGGGGGAACCCGAAGAAGGGCCCGGGTTCCCCCTAGCCTTCTTCAGACTAGCCACGGGGTCCTCCTCCAAATCGGAAGACAAGTCAGGGTCACTTGACGATTCCTGGGGAAGACAGGCCTTGCTCCTGACTCGCGAAGGAGAACCTGACATGTTGTTAAAGAAGGCACGAATGAACGCCTACTACGAAAAAATTGGGGGAGATGGAGAGCCGCAATAAAGCGCCAGGTAATTCCTCCTTTTAAGCCCAAGAAAGGAATCCTGGTGCCTCGAAACAAGGCAACCCACCTAACGACGCTACCACTTCCCGGGGACGGCCGCCGCATAAAACGGCACGTCTCCTCGTACACCAGAGCCCTCATAAATGCCCTCATCATGACGTCGGTCCAACAAAACGTTACTCCCTTGGCCCATTCAATGGACCAAAGGAGTAAGGGGGAGTTATGATGGGACACAAATACGGCGTCGCTCTCAGATATCGCCACGTGTCGTCCATGCACAAGGAGAGCCTACCCATCATGAAGAAAGGTGTTGAAAAACGGCAAAGACCATGCAATCATGACACGTGTCACCGTCCAGGCCTCATCATCACAAGTTATGGAAGAAAATATCCAGCAAAGCCACCCGTGCCGGCGAGGCAGGGGGACGCCCCAATCCAGCAAAGGAAGGTTTTCTCTCCATAATGATGAAAAGACCCGCGCACCTCCCTTTAAAAGGGAGGGAAAGGAAGAAGAAGAAGATCCACGCTTTTGGGGGAGAGACTTCCCCATTCTCAGCTCCCACAGAACAACCAGGAAAAGAGGCTAGGCAACAACAGAGGAGATTAGGGACTCGATCCTACTCTCCCTGCTAGTCCCCTCCGACCCACTCATTCACCCACCCAGAAAAGAACCTTGGTCCTGGTAACCCTGATCTAACCTCTTCCTCTTCTCGCTGTCCTTTATATTGATTGGTCGAAGGATCTGACTTGGGTGTCGAAGTGGTCGTCCGGGACCCACCCCGGACCCCTGACCCCCTTTGTTTGTGATTGCAGACCCCGCAGAGGCCCTCTACCGACCGTGCGATCGCAGACCCGGATTCAGACGCCATCATATATGATTGCCAAAATCAAGGATCTAAGAGCAAATAACTAGTTTAGGCTCTTATTAAAATCAACTATTTCACATCTTCTGAAATAGAGTCATCACCTAAGATCAATTCTCCTTTGGTCATCACATATCAAACACAAATTGAAATTCAAGCTATAGGACAAAGGAAATAAATTTTTCATCATACTTGATATCAAAGGAATTAAAAGCTGGAGAAATATTTAGAAAATCAAACTCTAATCTTACCAGGTAACAAACAAATCCTGAATCATTTCAATTTATAAAATACATTAAGCAAAAGATATCATAACCTTCATCATCAGTACACTAAAATTATTCAACTTTGCAAGAAAAATCCTTGTAAACCTTATATCTGACTGATGAATCTTCAGAACAAATCTCAGATTATATCAGTATAACAAATGTGACAGAAATCAATATCCTAACAAGGAAACAAGTCCTAATTCAGTACTTCAACACATATGATGTGCTATAAAAATTAGAAATCCTAAATCAAACAAGAGGTCATATACCACCTAATTTCATCCATCTAGCTAATATCTTTGGAAAATAAAGAATCACTAATCTAATCAAGAAATCACATGTTACTTTATTTCATCAGTGCACTTAAAGCATAAATCAAGTAAGACTAAACACCTAACATGACTTAAAATAGGAAGCACTAACTGATTTGAAGATAATATTGATATACTCTAAATCTCAGATTTTCTCTCTAAGATTGACAGATTGTGTAGATCTCTCCAACAGAAGTTCAGATTGGAGAGAATAAGAACTCATTGAGCTGGATCAGAAGTGGCCGGAATTATGACCACGATGACCAGATCTAAGGTTTTTATGAAAGAACTAATCAGATTTGAGCAACAAAAGTTCAGATCTCAGGGTTTTTTACGCAGAATCTAGGGTTTGGAGTTTAAAAACATTGTAGATCTTGTTAGAGTTGGTGCCCTAAAACCTTCGTATGTTAATCAATAAAAGTTTCTTTTTATGACAATTAATGGGTACTAAAAGTTAAATATGTGTGATATCTTATTTATTACTGACACGTATTTGTCCTTAGGTAGCAAAGTAGGAAACCCATGCTCATGGATTCACAGATCCTAGGGAGCAAGGAGATATGAGATTCTGGTTCTTTGCAGACCTTAGTACACAACTACTCCTATACACAACTAGCATCTATCTTGCCACATGCATGTATCTCAATCACATGGGTAGTGGACCCTAATCAAGATAGAATGGGTATGACAATGAGATTGTATACTGAACAAGATCACATTAGAATAGCTTGTGGACAGGAGAAAGTTGAGCTATTCTTCCAGACAGGACCTTTTACATGTCCTTTGACCTGAGAGGTCATATTGATCTGTTAGCGACTCTCTCATTATTGGTCTATCTAACCGTGATTCTCTTGGAGTCACCAAATGGTAGTACTGGAGTGTTGGACAAACCATCGAAGTCAATAGTGATACCCGAGATGGAATTCTCCACCTATTTTATAGGATAACATCTACGATTTTGGTGAGAGCAGTAGGCCTAGAAAAATACCTGGCTAGTTGGATTTGATAAATTATTTTTCAAAAGGATTTCATAAAATAAGTTTTGAAATGGTTTTAACAAATGCATTTGTGGGCCGATACTGCTTGACTGAAAGGTATACCATGAGTAAGCCCAAGGGTAGTTAATGTCCACCCACCGTAAGACTCAACTCGGTAGATGTGGACTTGAAGAAAGGACTTGCACATTTGATGTGATTATGGGTATGATGATTTGACGGTTATCTTCAGGGTTAGTCTCGATGGAGGCCACTGACTCAATGCGATTGTACCATTAGTTACGGAGCAACAATCGCAGTAGGGCCAACTTGTGGGTTTTGCAGGATCTACTGTTAAATCACTGCTACGATCCCACTCACTACTCGATTGACCTATTATAATCTATTAGATAGAGGTCCCGTATTTATTTGGTTGCTTACAGGAACTAGTTTCATGGCGTTGGATGCATTGAAAGGATATACACAATGTAGATAGTGTATATGCACTATGGGATACATTGGGAATACCAAAATGGTTAAATATTAACAATAAGGGTAGTTTTAGAACATCATAAATTATATTGGAGCTTTAATCCTATTGGATAGGATTGGATTGCATTAATTTAATTGGGAATTAAATATGAAATGCAATGGGACTTTGAAATGGATAAGTGGACCCACATGGGACGAATTTGGTTTGGGCCCATGTTCACACGCCCCATGTGGTTTGCCATTATCAGTTTGGAATTCAAATAATATTTAGAATATTATTGCTTGATTTTTTTTCTAAATTAAATCAACACATGTGATGAAATTGGAAAGAGAGAGAGAAGGAAAGAATCAACCAACAAAATTGAAAACTTGGGAACCACATTGGACAACCAAGGGTTGCTTGGGCAGCAAGTAATCCCCTTGGGGGACGTCCCATGTGGGTTTCCATATCTGGGGTTGCTTGCTTTGCCAATTGGAGCTTCCAATTGTGGCTAGTTTCCCTAGTTTTTGGAATTTCTTTAGAAACTATGTATTGTACATAAGGAAATTGAAAACTCTATAAATTCAAGACATATGGCTGGAGTTTTATATAGCTCTCCCATAATTCCATGTGCTGAAAATTGGTAGAGACACCCCAAAGTCTTTCTCTTCTTCTTCTCCTTTAATTCCATCAACTGGTTTTGTCTTTTCTAGATCAAAGACAAACATCCAACCAAGATCTATTGATCTAAATACATATTCCAGATTATAATCTGATTTAGATCAGATTATAAAATGAACAAAGAGTTGTACACAAGATCCTTTGCGCAACAAATGGAATCCATCGATTCAACTTGCGGTTTAGCGTCGATTAGATCGTCGGCAAATTTTTGAGGAGTAGATCAAGCAAACGAGTTCTTTTATACATAAAGGTATTTATATTTGTGTTTATTAAATCACAATAAAATTAATTAGTCCCTCGAAATCCTGGGTTTGAGCAAAATTTTTGTTCTACACGGTTTATTCTTCCGCTGTGTGTAGCGATTTTGCTCGGGGTTTTATAACCAATTGGTCAAGCGGAATCAGAGAAACCTAGGGAATAGATTAGGAGGATAATGAGCAAAAGATAGCTCATGCGGTGATCCGTTGTGAGTCCGGACGTTTATCCTGGCTATCCAAGGTTCTTAGTCTTTGTGTGTTTTAAAGACATAAGACTGTTTGTTTGGAAATAATAAAACTGAATCGCATGGTGAATTTCTGGACTGATCTATTTACATGGTAGAAAATTAGAGTCGAATATGAATCCAACGCATCAAGAATCATCGAAATCCGACTAGCAGTTTAGGAGATATGATTTTTTAAAGTTTTGTATAAGTTGTTGGAATTCAGGAAATTAATTCTGAAAATTGATTTGGGTTTTTGTTTCCCCACCCCAAACGATTTTTAAAGCCTATAACCCAGGCATAGAGTTTTCAAATAATGTCTTCGGGTGTATGTAGCATGATCAGATCCTGGTGAAAGCATTCGAGTAATTATACCCACTCAAAGTTACTCAAAAGGTCATACTATCCGGATTGTGTTCCTAGTATGGAACAATTTTGTTTTTCACAAATCAAACGATCTTATTTTTGCACAATTTTGTACGCTAATTTATTAAAACATATAAATGTGTTTTGTGATGTTTCTAATTAAAATCAGGATGGTTGTGTGTAAATTAAAGTTGATGTAACCTGATTTTTGTGTGAATTGATCGCTAATGGTGAAAGATGGGCAAAAAGGAGACTGGACTTCACTTCATGCATGAGATGCATGATCTTTCTATGGAAGTTATGTTCTAATGTTTTGTATTATGGTTTCTACTATTAAAGTCTGCAATGTAATTTATTAAGTTCAGTTTTAAAGTACTCCCTCTGGGAAGTTAGGAAGAACTGGTTTTCCAAGGAGATTGATGATGATGTATAGATTACCTAGGCTAGTGTGGGACACTACGGTAGTTTATATTTATTTGTCCAAGACCAATGGAGGATGATATCATTATCTTGTAGCGCAAAAGATGGATCGTGGATACTGCGGCATAAGAATGCTCCAGATTAACTAGCAGATGAAGGCGGATTCGATCCAACCAAAGAGGAACCTTTGGGAATTTGCTTTGAGGCCAGCAAAGTTCCCCTTGTGCCGTTGCACAAAGTTGCCCATAATTCACCCTCAATTTGGTAATAAAGTGTTGTAGGATTCCCTTATTCAAGTAAGGTCAGTGGGAGAATCCCTATGACCCAAGATGTCAAATTGGGTTTAATGGATGGTTTATGTTTATTTCCATAGTTTGTTTGCTTTTTATGTGATGGATGCCATGGTTTGGTTTGCTATGCATGTTTTTCTTTTATGCAATGGATGCTTAATCAAACATACATAGTATGATTATTAATCCCACATTAAATAACCCTCTTAATAATATTAAGTTGATAAACGGGGTTAAGTCGAAAGGACAAGACCTCGTGGCTTTCCATAGCCATCTAACCGTTGGCTAATCTTGGAAATAGGATAGTCACATGCCAAAGATGAAGCCGATCTTGACTCTTGACTAAAGTAAACCGTTAGATTCCTACTAGGATAATGAGAATCTGCATGATACATTGGACACATGCCAAAGCAGAAGCCATTGTAGATTGTATAGTTTTCACAGGCGGTGGGTATAACTTAACCAAGCAAAGGGTATTGCCAACCAAAGGATATACATACTGCAATGCTTGGAGGCCGAACATAAATCAGATCTTGCAGGATTGGATGAATCTGCTTATTTAAAGTTGTTGAATAAGTTTCTGATGCCCACGGGAGAAAATATACATTTCTCTTTATTCACGAGGTTGAGGGGTCCGTGAATGAGACGTGCAATGGGCGGTTCCATCGTAGATCAAAATCCCAGATCTGATGGATATGTCATGAAATTAACTGAATGGTAGTTTTGCTATTTATGCATCTTTCCTTCGCGCGTAGATATCATGGCTTCATTAAACCCATTGGGTAAGATCCTAGATGAAAATAAGTTAACTGGTCCAAATTACATCAACTAGAAAATGAACCTAATGCTATTGCTCACAGCCGCTAAAGTTTATTGGGTTCTTACCACTGAGGAGCCTGAACTACCTGGTCCCGATGAGCCTCAAGAAGATCACGATAGAAAGTCTAAGTGGCTTGAGGACAATGAGATGGCAAAGTGTTACAACCTTGGCTCTATGTCCAATGTGCTACAGTAGCAAGATATTGGAATGGCAACGGCCTCGGATATAATGCTAAATATTAAATAAACATTTGGAGAGCAACATCGTACAGCTAGGCTGTTGGCAATTAGAGGCCTAATATCCACTAAGATGGTAGAGGGAACCCCAGTTAGGGACCACATGCTAAAGATGATGGGCTAACTAAACGAGCTCGACATCTTGGGGGCCACCATGGATGCTGAGACATAGATCGACATTTTCTTGTCTTCCCTATGTGGGTCATTCAAAGAGTTTTTATGAACTACCACCTGAACAAAATGACAATGTCCCTAACAGAGCTAATGAATCAACTTCAAACAACTAAGGATCGGCAAAAGAGTAATAAGAAAAGTGCCTTTCTAGCAGAGGGTAATGTACCCTCAGCACCTAAGTCGAAAGGTAAAGGAAAAGGAAGAGCAAAAGGCTAAGGCTCTAAGAAGAATACGCCAGTGGTAAAGAACAAGAAGAACTTTAAAAAGAAGTCAACTAAGAGCAACGGTGGTTGCTTCCATTCTGGAGAACTTTGACATTCGAAGTGGAACTGCAGGAGCTATCTAGCTTCTAAGCAGGGCAACAAGCCTACCTCAGGTATGTTACAAGTTTTTTGTTGCTGAAACCAATATGATTGATCCTGTGTTTTCTTGGTGTGTTGACACAGGAGCAACCTCACACATCTACAATGTTTTACAGGGGTTTAGGAAAATCAAAAGGTTTACTGAGGGCGAGCTCACCCTACAGGTTGGAACTGAAGCAACAGTTGTTGTCCAAGCTATAGGAGATTACGTTTTGACGTTCTCAGGAGGTTATCTAATATTAAAGGATTGTCTCTATGTACGTTCAATAAGAAGGAATTTAATTTCAGTTTCAAAATAATCTGAAGATGGATATTCTACAAGTTTTAATAAAAGTTCTGTTTTTATTAAAAAGAAAAAAAATTTAATTGTGGAAGGTACAATTAGTCATGGCCTATACTTAATTAACACCTTAGAGAATGTAAGCAATGTTGAGAATATTCTGAGTGTCGATGTTCCAAACCACAAAAGGGTAAGTGACACGGTAATTCCAACACGCCTTTGGCAACTTCGATTAGGTCACATTGGCCTAGAGCGGATCACAAGGTTAGTGAAAGATGGTCTATTGGATTCAATCCAGGTGGAACCCCTTCCAACTTGTGAGCCATGTCTCCAAGGCAAAATGACTAAAATTCTCTTCAAGGTCAAGAGTGGAAGAAGCGGAAAGTGTATTGGAATTGATACATACGGATGTATGTGGTCCGCTTTCTCATCCTACGAGTGGAGGGTTTGTCTACTTCTTGAGTTTCACGGATGACCATTCAAGGTATGGTTAGCTATACCTAATGCGACGTGAGTCTAAGACTTTTGAAAAGTTCGAAGAGTTCAAGAATGAATTAGAAAACTAGTTAAACAAGAAGATTATGACACTTCGCTCCGATAGAGGAGGAGAGTACCTCTCGGATGAGTTTACGGATTATTTAAAAGAAAATAGAATAGCTTCTCAATGGACTCCGCCTGCAACACCAGAGTTAAACTGTGTGCTGGAGAGGAGAAATGTGACACTGTTAGACATGGTTCGATCTTTGATGAGATTTGCACAAGCACCTCTGTTTCTAGGTCGATTCGCTCTAGAAATGCTGCTCTACATCTTTAATCGAGTACCAACTAAATCAGTACCAAGGACTCTATATGAGATATGGACGGGCAGAAAGCCCGCATTGAATCATGTGAGGTTATGGGGTTGTGCTACCCATGATAAAAAGATAGGTGTTGAAAAGTTGGAGGCACGAACCAATAGATTTCTCTTTATTGGTGTAAGCCCAAGGGTACATCCCTCTCTTGTTTTGATGATCAACAAACCCAAATTGATGGTAATTTACTAATGGCTTCTCTAGTGTTGTGATTTAGACAGGTCTCATTCATGTCAACACTTGAAGCTAGAAGAACAAGGGATAGTCTTGGTGAAAGTCAAGTCATGGTGGTTATCCTTCAAGCCATATGGTGTATTGAAGAATCAAGGGAACCACAAGTGCAAGAACATGTTCAAAGACTATCTCAAGACAAGGAGAAGCTCATGCAAGCACCCAAGAAGATTGAAGATCAAGAAGACTCAAGGTTCATATGTTTAGAATGCATAGGAGTCCTCTTGGCATTTAATGTTTGCATGTTTTGATATTTTCAAATCATCTTTAAAACTATTTTTTTAAGTGCATTAATGTATTTGAAAACACATGTTTAAAACCCAAAGACCATGGCCCAAAGTCCCTCTCATAAATATTTTAAAACAAGATTTTTAAAGCAGAGACGGTCAACCGGGATAGTCAGGGCGGTCGGGGATGTCACCTGGAATTCCAGGGCATCCTAAAATTTATCGAGCCGGTCGACCATGACGAACCGTGACAAACCAGTCGACCGCGGATTTGTTTTTTGGAAATCTAGAAAACATCCAGGTTGGTCTTGGTGGGCGACCGCAGATCTCTTTTTCAAACAAAATTATTTTGAAACAGGTTGTCCTCTTAGGGCGACCGCGGTAACCCCGGTCGACCACGAAGGTTTGAATTTTGAAAACAAAAAAGAGGCGCCCGATAAGGGCGGGCGATCGTAGTGGCTCGGTCGACCGCGCCGGTCTCCCAAAAGAGACGCTGGGGTTTCAGTGGGTAAGTACAACTACCCAGTTTTATTATAGTTTTGCCCTTGATTCTTCTCAAATGAACTAGGGCTATTTATACCCCATCAAAGACCTTCATTTACACCTTTTGAACATTTATTAAACCCAAAGAGCTTTTCTTCTTGAAATCAAAAGGATTCTTCTTCAAATCTATTGAGCATTTAAACCTGCATTCATTCCTTGCGAAGAGGTACTCCCCTAAAAATTTAGTTTCAATCCTTGGGAGTTTATTATGAGCTTGAGAATTGTATATGCCTTAAAGAGGCTTGAGAGCTTTTCATTCATTTTCTTCTTTCCTTTGTTATATTTGGAGATTGTAAAGTGGAGTCTCTTTCTTCAAGGCGGTGGTGCAACGAAGAAGAACGTCCTCGGAGGCGGATTGTATCCAAGGGTGTGTCCCCTTGTTGAGGTGGTGATTGTTGTATACGCTTTGTGAGGCGGCGTTGAGGAGTCTCACCGTAGTGAAGAAAATTCCAAGAAAATACCAAATACTTGGGTAGTGGAGTAGGTCAAGGTTTGACTGAACCCCTATAAAAATCATTGTGTGGTCTCCTTACTCTTCCTCCTCTCTATTGTGGTGTTTGGTAATCTCTTTCATTTTCTATTTGAATATAATTTTGTACAAGAGTTAGAACTAACTAGGTTAATTTCATAAGCCCTATCTTTTTTAGTAGAAAAATTTTAAAACACCCAATTCACCCGCTCTTGTGTGTTGTCCTTTAGGATTTCACTTGGTATCAAAAGGCTCTTTTAGAGATTTTTTTATCTCAAAATCTACAAGAGAAAGATCCATGGCAACCGATCCTCCTCCATCCTCATCTAATCCCCTTCCTCCTCCGTAGCTCCCTCTGGGTATATTGAGGGTCATGCCTCAAATAGACCTCCATATTTCAATGGGCTAAACTACAGATATTGGAAAATTAGAATGTCTTTTTATTTAAAATCCATAGATTTTAAAATATGGGAGCTAGTCCAAGATGGGTACATTGAACCCACAACGGATAGGAAGGAATGGAGTGCCGCCGACAAGAGAGGGGCTACATTGGACGCCAAAGGAGTGACACTATTATTTTGTGCTCTCTCTCCTGAGGAATTCAATAGAGTCTCAACTTGCAAGACAGCTAGGGAAATTTGGACCACACTTGAGACAACCCATGAAGGGACAACTCAAGTGAAGAAATCTAAAGTTAATATGGTTATAAGTGATTTTGAGGCCTTTGAGATGCATGAAGGAGAGTCTATCTCCAACATGTTCACAAGGTTTACTAATATTGTAAATGAGTTGAATGCTTTTGGAAAGACATATACAAATTATGAATTGGGTCGAAGACTCCTGAGATGCTTCCCGGACTCTTCGGATCCAATGATCACAATGGTCGAACAATTAAAGAATTTGGATACCCTTCAACTTGACGACCTCATTGGGAACTGTAGACACCCCCATTTTGCTACGCTTTAAAAAGCAAAAGATTCGGTAGTATCATCGAGTTTTGAATCTGTATTCAGCATTAGATTAGGCATCCATGCATTTTTGGGTAGATTTCATTTCATTATGGGAGTTTTGAAGTTGATTCGCGATCTTGAAAGTCTCTAGGGGGTTCCTTTGGCGTCTAGAAGATGAAAGTTCAAGTTTCCAAGCAAATGAAAAAACCTGCTATTTTTAGAATTTTCAGGGTTTTCCTCATTCTTGCCTATTTTGCACTGCAGGGGTATTGAAATAAACAAGAGGGGGGGTGAATTGATTTTAACACTAAATTAGCCCTTTTGAAAATTAATTATGAACCCTAATTTGAATTTTCTTATCTAGATTAAATTTTTGGTTAGTTCAAATGAGATTAGAAACAAAGGAAATTCCAAACCAAGAACAATAATGAAAGTGCTAGAAAAGGAAAGAACACACCGATATATAGTGGTTCGGGCAAAGCCCTACTCCACTCTTCTTAAGATCGTCCTTAAGGTTTTCCACTATGCGAGACCTCCACGATGCCCGGCTCCAAGGCGGTTACACTTCCAAGGGATATTAAATAAGGATGCCCTTACACCTTTACAACGACTCTCCTTCTTCGCCGAGTTCTAAGCGATTGCTCTCTAGGGAATTAAGATAGGATGCCCTTACACCTTTACAAGAAATGGAAGTTGAATAGCTTAGCTTCTTCTTGAAAGCTTGATGCTCTTTGAAGTCCCTTGATTGCTCTTCAATGATGGTTGCAAGTGAAAGCTCTAATTCCCAACTCAAATAGATTTGCAAGTGCAAGGCAAGTTTGGGAAAAACAAATTCTTAAGCTCAAATGGGTTGCAAGTGTGTTTGAAGGCTTAAGGAAGTTTTTCAAATGTTCAAGAGAGAGGAAAATAATACTCTTGATGTTCTATATATAGCATTTTACAAAATATGACCGTTTGGGGGTGTTGATATCAAAAATCAAGTTTTAATTTAAATCCCAACGGCTATATTTTGGTCTGTCGCGAGGTTCTCGGAGTTCCGAGAACCATTCTCGGAGTTCCGAGAGAATGGCCAGAAGAAGAAAATATTCTACTGGACCATTTCTCGAAGTTCCGAGAAAATGGCCAGAAGCTACTGGACCATTTCTCGGAGTTCCGAGGGAACTCTCGGAGTTTCGAGCTCAGAGCTCCGAGAAAAATCTCGGAGTTTCGAGAAGCCTAAAAATCAGCAGTTTTATTATTTTTATTGCTTGTTTGATTTTTGGCTTTTGGAAATAAACTCCTATGATAATTTTGGAATGTTTATGAGGGTCCCAACATGTTGGTTCACCACATAACCATTCACTAAACCATTTCTGTTCTTAAGTGTTTTTGAAAAACTCTTTTGAAAACCTTGCCTTGTCTTGGAAATCTAAAGAGAAAGGATGTACAATGATACCTATGTAACTTTCAACTTCTCTTTAGTCTTGGTCTTCAATTTGATCTTCAATCTTGTGTATGCTTGCTTGAGAGATGAGGTGAGCTTCACTTAGCTCCTTTGACTCTTGTATGGGACATCTCCAAGTATGACCATGTAGTGTGTTGGTTTCTTCAATGATCAATCCTATCTTAAACACAACACTTCAAGGCAAATTGATTAGTATTCAATAACACAATCAATTATGTTTAGAATCATCAAAACAAGATAGGAGAGTAGACCCTTGGGCTTACAATCTCCCCCTTTTTGATGATGACAAACAAAATTGATTATGAGGTGTGTGTGGAGTGACATAGTAGGCAAGTGATTGCTGGAACTCCCCCTCAATATATGCACATAGACAAATTATAACAGTTAAAAGCATATGGTGCAGACAGTCAATTGAATAGATAATCAATTTCAAACTTCTCCCCCTTTTGTCATCGACAGAAAGGGTGAACTAAATTATAAAGCAATTTAGGAGTAAATGAGAATTGAGTTAGGTACTCCCCCTAAATCAATGCTTATGGTATAAAAATATTTAGCCAAGTAATGCACATATACCTGTTCATGATCGAGATGTTGACATAAGTCAAATTTGTTAGGTATTTTTAATTAAGGTGAAAGTACCTCTCCAACTTAGAAAACTAAGAAGGCTAAGAGTACCAATTGAGTGATTTTTAAGATTAATATTTGACATCTCATTCATGCAGATACTACCAAACAAGGATGATATATATATAAATATTATATAGATAAGCTGGTGAAAGGCACAAAGTATTTATTTGGCAATTTCTTTGACTTGATCAGCACTCCAAATGTTTAAGGCACTTCGGATATAACAAATTCTATCATCACTAAGGGGTTTTGTAAAGATATCCGCCAATTGATCCTCAGTGTTGATATATTTTAAGCAAATATCCCCTTTTTGTGAGTGATCTCTAATGAAGTGGTGCCTAATCTCAATATGTTTTGTTCTAGAGTGTTGTATGGGGTTCTTTGTCAAACTTATAGCACTAGTATTGTCACATTGGATGAGAATATTTTATATTTTAATTGCATAGTCCATCAATGTGCTTTTCATCCATAGGACTTGTGCACAGCAAGCTCCAGCTGCCACATATTCTGCTTCTGTTGTGGACAGAGCTACTGAATTTTGTTTCTTGCTAAACCATGAAACAAGTGATTTTTTCAAGAATTGACAAGTCCCACTAGTGCTTTTCCTATCCACTCTACATCCAGCGAAGTCTGCATCTGAATATCCAATGAGAGTGAAGGCAGATGATCTTTCATACCATAGTCCTAGACTTTGGGTTCCTCTTAAGTACTTGAAGATCTTCTTGACTGCCGATAGGTGAGACTCCTTTGGATCCGATTGAAATCGAGCACAGAGACAAACAGTAAACATAATGTCTGGTCTGCTGGCTGTCAAATAGAGTAAGCTACCTATCATACCCCTATACATCTTTTGATCTATAGATTTGCTAAATTCATCCTTTTCTAGCTTAGCAGTTGTACTCATGGGAATTCTTGATGTCTTACTGCTATCCATGCCATACTTCTTTAATAACTCCATCGTATATTTTTCTTGATTTAAAAATATCCCATTTTGGTATTGTTTAATTTAGAGTCCTAAGAAGTACGTTAACTCACCCATCATGCTCATTTCAAATTCATTTTTCATTAGAGTTGCAAATTCATCACACATTTTTTGATTAGTTGAGCCACAGATGGTGTCATCCACATAAATCTGGACATGGAGGATATCTTGATTTTCTCTTTTGATAAATAAAGTTTTATCCACCTTTCCCATTTCAAATCCTTTTTCCACTAGGAAAGTGCAAAGCCTCTCATACCAAGCTCTAGGAGCTTGCTTTAATCCATATAAAGCTTTATCAAGCCTGAAGACATGATTTGGATGTTTGTAGTCCTCAAAACCTGGAGGTTGCTCAACATATACTTCCTCTTGGATATAACCATTTAGGAAGGCACTTTTGACATCAATTTGATAGAGTTTAAATCCTTTGTGAGATGCATATGCCAAGAGTATCCTAATGGCTCCCATACGGGCAACAGGACCAAATGTCTCATCATAGTCTATTCCCTCCTCCCGATTGTACCCTTGGGTAGTGATAATTCCATTTTCATCCAATATGTGTTTATACACCCATCTCGTGCCAATGACTGGATGATCACTAAGTCTAGGTACTAGCCTGCACACCTTGTTCCTTTCGAATTGACTTAACTCTTCTTGCATGGCCATCAACCAATATTCATCCTTTTCGGCTTCCTTGATGGACTTAGGCTCTAATTCGGATAGGAACGCCAAGTTATTGCTCACTCTACGATAGTATGATCTAGTTCTTACCGGCGATGTGGTATCACCTAAGATTTGGGATTCAGGATGATCTACCAATATTCTCCAATCCCTAGGCAATGAGTCATCATCTACATTTTCTACTTCCTCACTAGGTAATGTATCACTTGTAGATGCATGGGAAGGAACATTTGTCTTAGGTAATAGATGTTCAATAGGTTCATCCTCATCATGTGGCATTTCTTCAGGTGTTGGCTCTCTCTCATCAAATGTCACATGCATGGATTCTTCTACAACTAGAATTCTTCTATTAAATACTCTATATGCCTTGCTATGTGAAGAATATCCTAAGAATATGCCATCATCCGACTTCTTATCAAATTTGTGTAAATTATCTTTAATGTTCAAGATGAAGCATTTACAACCAAACACTCTAAAATAGCTTATATTTGGTTTCAAGTTTTTCCAAAGCTCATAAGGTGTTTTCTTAGAAATTGGCCTTATATATACCATATTTATGATATAGCAAGCGGTGCTAACCGCCTCCGCCCAAAAGTATCTAGGGAGATCATTTTCATGCAACATAGTTCTAGCCATTTCTTGGAGGGTTCGGTTCTTTCTTTCTACAACCCCATTTTGTTGAGGTGTCCTAGGTGCCGAAAAGGTATGTTTGATGCCATGTTCATTACAGTAAGTGTCAAAATATATATTTTCAAATTCCGTTCCATGGTCACTCCTAATGTAAGATATGGCAATACCTTTTTCATTTTGTATTTGATTACACAATTTAAGGAAATTTTCATAGGTTTTATCTTTATGTGCTAAAAATATGACCCAAGTAAATCGTGAGTAGTCATCCACGATGACAAACACGTACCTCTTTCCACCTAAGCTACTTGTCTTCATTGGTCCAAAAAGGTCCATATGAAGTAGTTGCAAGGGGTAGGTGGTTGAAATCATATTTTTAGGGGCAAATGAGCTTTTTAATTGTTTTCCTAATTGATAAGTTCTACAAATGTGATATTTGGTGTATTTGAACTTAGGCAATCCTCTAACAATTTCTTTTGAGGAGAGGGTCGAAATGAGATCCATTCCGGCATGACCCAACCTCCTATGCCACAACCAAGAATCTTCACTAATGGCATTTAGACAAGTCACATTTTGGAGTCTAAGATCATCTAGTCCAATAGTATAAATGTTATTGTCTCTAGAACCTATGAATTTAACTTTTTCATCTATCTTATTTTTAACAATGCATTTGTCAAGGCTAAAGACTACTTCAAAACCATTATCACATAGTTGACTAATGCTAATAAGATTATGGGATAAGCCATCAATATAAAGCACATCATGTATGGGAGAGGTAGAGTTACCTATGATGCCTTCTCCTTTGACTTTTCCTTTCTTGTCATCTCCAAAGGTAACATCTCCACCATCCTTGAGTGATAGGGATGAAAATTGAGTGAGGTCTCCGGTCATGTGTCTAGAGCATCCACTATCAAGGTACCATGTGTTCTTCTTGTTATGGCTTTTAAGGCATACCTACATATGAATAGGCAAGTGAGATCCTTTAGGTACCCAAATCTTCCTAATCATGCTATGTTCATTCATTATCACTTTAGAGTTCAATTTGATTTTATCTTGTTTAGCATGCATGCAAGCAACTTTATAATGACCTTCTAAACTACAATAAAAGCAAGTTTTGGTAATACTAGAAGAAGCCTTTACAAGTTTGTTTTTATAGTTGGATATTGTAGTATTCCATTTGTGTCGAAGTCCACTTTTATCATGTGGCATTCTTTGAATGTTAACAAGCCTATCCAATTTCAATGAACTATGTTCAAATTTTTCAAATAGTTTCTTTAGTTCATCATATTCAAAAGATAGTTTACTATTTTCATGCTTTAGCTTGTTGTTTTCAATAGAAAGTTCTTGACGATTTTCATTTAAAATTTTGATAGAAGCATTTAAATCATGAATTTCAATTTTGTATTTTTCATTTTCATCCTCTAAAAATTCATGATCTTTCTTTAACCAACCAATTTCTTTTGTCATGTTAGAGAGAGAATTTTCAAGTGATGCACTTTTATCAAATTCAATCTCAAGTTCATCATGTGCATTTTGCAAGGAATCTAGAATTTCTTTTAAAACAATGACATTATTTAAAGTATTTACCTCTTGATTGTCGTTTGTTGATGCCATGAAGCAAACGTTTCTTCCAATCAAGCAATCTTCGCCATCATTTTGTTTGCGTTCACTTTCAATTTCCTCATCCCTTGTGGCAGTCATTCCTTTCTTGCCTTCTCTTCTCTTCAAACGGTTGTTTGAAGAAGGCTCATTGTTGAGTGGACAATCCGGGCAAATGTGTCCAAGCTTCTTGCATCCATAGCATTGGGGTTGAGACGATCCATCACCGAGCTCTTCTTTCTTCTTGAATGGAGGATTGGTCCTTCTATTTTTCATGCCTCCCATGTTCCTTTGCAAGAATTTGATCCTTCTTGTTCGGAGGGTAACTTCATCTCCCATGTCTTCCTTTGCATCTTCATTTTCACTTCCATTACAAGCAAAAGCAACTCCTTTTCCTTTTTCAATTTTAGTTTCAATTTCGGGTGCTTTTGTTTTGAAAATTATTTCATGGGTTATCAAGGACCCTATTAGTTCATCTAGGCTTAATGTATTCATGTCCTTGGCTTCGGTGATTGCGGAGGTTTTGGATTCCCATGACAAAGGTAGGGATCTAAGGATTTTGGTCACTAAATCTCTATTTGAAAATTGCTTTCCAAGTCCCCTTAATCCATTTACAAGGTTCGTGAATCTAGTGTACATGTCGGCAATAGTTTCATCGGGTGTCATTTGAAAGAGTTCATATTGCCTAAATAAGTGATTCATTTTAGATTCTTTGACTTGGTTGGTTCCCTCATGGGTGACTTCTAAGGTGTCCCAAATTTCCTTAGCCGAATTCAAATTTGACACTCTATTGAATTCTCCGGGAGACAAAGCACAAATTAGGGAATTCATGGCTTTGGCGTTATAGTTTGAGGCTTGTTGTTCGGCTTCGGTCCAATCATTTAGATTTCTAGTGGGTAATATATATTCATTATTAATTGCTCTCCACATTTGGTAATCTTGGGTTAAAAAGATTTTCATTTTGGTTTTCCAAAATCCATAGTTTGTTCCATCAAAGTAGGGTGGCCTAGTGTTTGAGTAACCTTCATGGTGTTGAGGATGGTTTGCCATTTTTAGAATCTTTACTCTAGACCGGTTAGGGTTTTAAAAATTAGAGACGAGGCTTTGATACCAATTGAAATAAACAAGAGGGGGGGTGAATTGATTTTAACACTAAATTAGCCCTTTTGAAAATTAATTATGAACCCTAATTTGAATTTTCTTCTCTAGATTAAATTTTTGGTTAGTTCAAATGAGATTAGAAACAAAGGAAATTCCAAACTAAGAACAATAATGAAAGTGCTAGAAAAGGAAAGAACACACCGATATATAGTGGTTCGGGCAAAGCCCTACTCCACTCTTCTTAAGATCGTCCTTAAGGTTTTCCACTATGCGAGACCTCCACGATGCCCGGCTCCGAGGCGGTTACACTTCCAAGGGATATTAAATAAGGATGCCCTTACACCTTTACAACGACTCTCCTTCTTCGCCGAGTTCTAAGCGATTGCTCTCTAGGGAATTAAGATAGGATGCCCTTACACCTTTACAAGAAATGGAAGTTGAATAGCTTAGCTTCTTCTTGAAAGCTTGATGCTCTTTGAAGTCCCTTGATTGCTCTTCAATGATGGTTGCAAGTGAAAGCTCTAATTCCCAACTCAAATAGATTTGCAAGTGCAAGGCAAGTTTGGGAAAAACAAATTCTTAAGCTCAAATGGGTTGCAAGTGTGTTTGAAGGCTTAAGGAAGTTTTTCAAATGTTCAAGAGAGAGGAAAATAATCCTCTTGATGTTCTATATATAGCATTTTACAAAATATGACCGTTTGGGGGTGTTGATATCAAAAATCAAGTTTTAATTTAAATCCCAACGGCTATATTTTAGTCTGTCGCGAGGTTCTCGGAGCTCCGAGAAATATTCTCGGAGTTCCGAGAGAACGGCCAGAAGAAGAAAATATTCTACTGGACCATTTCTCGGAGTTTCGAGAAAATTTCTCGGAGCTCCGAGAAAAATCTCGTAGTTCCGAGAAGCCTAAAAATCAGCAGTTTTATTATTTTTATTGCTTGTTTGATTTTTGGCTTTTGGAATTCAACTCGTATGATAATTTTGGAATGTTTATGAGGGTCCCAACATGTTGGTCCACCAGATAACCATTCACTAAGCCATTTCTGTTCTTAAGTGTTTTTGAAAAACTCTTTTGAAAACCTTGCCTTGTCTTGGAAATCTAAAGAGAAAGGATGTACAATGATACCTATGTAACTTTCAACTTCTCTTTAGTCTTGGTCTTCAATTTGATCTTCAATCTTGTGTATGCTTGCTTGAGAGATGAGGTGAGCTTCACTTAGCTCCTTTGACTCTTGTATGGGACATCTCCAAGCATCACCATGTAGTGTGTTGGTTTCTTCAATGATCAATCCTATCTTAAACACAACACTTTAAGGCAAATTGATTAGTATTTAATAACACAATCAATTATGTTTAGAATCATCAAAACAAGATAGGAGAGTAGACCCTTGGGCTTACAGGTATTTTGGTCATTCCCGATGTGTCTCTTTTGACCGCCAAGTTATATTTGAAAATTTTTGAGTGATTTTACAAATTTTGAAAAAGCTGCTATTTTTAGAAACTCATAGGGCTTCTACATTTTCATCATCTTATGGATATTTCAATCATTTCTCATATGTCTAAAACCATCTCGAGGGTACGGCCGATGTATTAGGAGTAATTTCGTAAGATTTGTGAAACCTGGTAAATTTAGATCTCTCAAGATTTTCTCTTCGGGGGTATTTTAGACATTTCCAAACATATCATATTTGGTCCCTAAGTTGTGTCTAAGAAATCTTGAGTCCGTTCATAAATTTTTGAAAATCTGCTATTTTTAGAATTTCTCAGGGTTTTTCCTAGTCTCGCCAAATTCTAGCACCTCGGGGTAATTTGGTCTTTTCCTGTGTAATTCTTTTGATCCCCGAAATATGTCTGAGAGATTATGAATGATTTTCTGAATTTTGGAAAACCTGCTAAATTTAGAATTTCTCAGGAGCTTCGCTTAATTTGGAAATTCTAAGTGTTGAGGGCATTTTGGCTATTTTCAGGGGACACCAAATGATCCTGTTTAATAATGCTCAACGAAATGACCCAATTTTAAAAGTTTCTATTTTTTAAGTTTGACCACAAAGAGTTCTCATTTTTAATTTTTTCCTTTAGGGGTAAATCAATCTGAGGGTATTTTGGTCGCATTTGGATGTCTAACAGTCAAATAGGGGCATTTTGGTCCGAAAAGTTATTTTTCAAAAAAGATGGTCCTATCATGTGTGAGGGATGCACCATAAATGTCAAATGGGTTGGGTCCATATATAGAATGTTGAATTTAGAAAGATTTTTTTGATTTTTTACAGAAAAACTCGAAACCCGTGTGAAATGGCCCATTGGGCTAAAGCCCACAAAGATGGAGCTCATGTGGGTTCACCCATATGGGTCAACCACCATGGTGGGCGGCCCACATGGTTGACCCACATGAGTTGAGCACCCAACCTTGATGATGTCACAATGGTGACATCATATTTGTTAAAAAAAAAAAGAGAGAAAAAAACCTTCTCTCTCTTGAAGTGTGTTCATCTCTCTCTCAAGTGTTCTTTACAAAAGGAATTCTTGAATTCCTTTTTCTTCTCCAAGGCATCACACAATCAAGGATTATTGGAGTGTTCTTTGGATCTTTTTTAGCGTATAAAAGGGTTGGACAAAGCATATATCTTGGATCACCAACCCTAGAGACAAGGATCGCGATCAACGGTAAGGATTCTTCATCTTTGTGAAGTAGAAAAAGCATGATAGGGTTTAATTTTGATGGATCAAATCAACGAGTTTTTCTTTGAAATTCCACTATGTTATATTGATTATGAGTTTTCAAAATCCAAAATTTGATCCAAAAAGTAATTTTCCTCCATTTAAAAATGGTTTTCTTTTGTTTTTATTCAATATGGATTTAAATTAGATTATCAAAGCAAGTGTTTGAAAACATGGTTCGTTTTAAAAACTGATATTTTTTGGGTTTTATATAAAATACAGAACTACTGGAAACTTAATTTCCAACCGCGGTTCGGCCGTTTTATTTTTCATTTTATTTTTCAAAGAATAACCCTGAAAAAGATTATTTCTTGATGAATGGAGCCAAAAGTATATCAAATCACGTCCAAATTTAGTGACAGTTTGTTTCCAGTAGTTTTACAAGGTTTTTAGATCACCCAAAAATTTTAATATTTTTTTGGAGTTTATTTAATCGAATTATTAATTATTTTAAATTTCGGATATTTTTAATAAATACCAAATCGTTTTAAAAATTGATGAAACTTTCCAGAATTAAAGCCTAATAATAAATGGAAGTTTCCATTGAAAAATATTTTAAAAAAAATATGGTTTTTACTGTTTTCTAATCGCTTCCCCGTTTTACGTGCCATAATTCTTTTTGTTATTAAATTAATATATTTTTAAAATTTTTCTTTACAAACCAGTAACTTTGGTTACTGGAATGTTAGAGAAATAGTTTCAATTAATTTTGCAAAGATTTGATAAGGTTTTACAATTTATTTTAATAAACGGGTTTTAACGCCTAGGAAACAAATTGATCTCTTATATTTAAAAACCAATTTTATGGCGGAGATTTAATTTTTAAGTTTTGAAATTTTGATAGAAAATTTATAATCTATTATATATTTACTGGAAGTTTTTATTTGTTTTTAGGATACCATTAGGTTTGCTTTTTAAGTAATTCTTTGATTTCATTTGATTTTTGTGTGAATTTAAATGGGTATCAACTCGTAATAAAAATTCATGAAAGTCATACAGTAGTCTAATCTTATGATTATCTTTATACTGTAAGAGTTTGAGTTGATTTGAAATTGATATCCTATAGGTTACTGTGTTAATCTATAATCTGATTTGAATTTTGAAATATCAGAAATTGATATCAAATCTTAATGATAATTCATGCCAATTTTTCAGTAAGCTCTAATCATCTATATCTTTATTCTGTGAAATTGTGGAATAATTTGAAATTGATATGCTATAATTTACTGTCTTAATCTATAATCTGATTTAAATTTTGGAAAATCATAAATTAATATCAAATCTTAATGATAATTCATGAAATTTTTCTAGTAAGCCAAAATCATCCATATCTTATTACTAGAAAAGTTTCAGCTGATTTGGGGTTGGATTGCTTAGGGTTTCTGTGTAATCCTAGCAATCTGGTCTTAATGTTAATAAATCATAATTTAATAGCAAATCAACACAAAAATCAGTAAAAACCTCCAACAAATCTTAACTTTACATCATGAATATAATTCATAACTTTCTTGAAACAAAAACCTTAGGGTTGATAGATCTCCATTCTGAATTCGCTATACCGCGATAGTCAAACTGCCGAGATCGCAACCGTAATCGTATACTAATTGTGATTAATCCTGCATAATTGGAGTGCGTAAATTATAGTATGATATTGGCTCCGAGGTCCATTGTCCACGGAAATCCTGAGAAATATGCCAGGCAATAAGATACTATAATTTACGTGCTAAATTATACAAGGGTTGAGAGCACGATTCCCTTCCATGGTTGCGATTCGAGGCCGAAACTTGCGAATCATAGAGCCTTTGGTATTCCTTAGATGTTTAGGAATCGAAAATTCTTAAAAATCGAAAATTATTAAGTTCAGCAAATCGAATTAACTCGATCCGCGTCTTAGGAGCCGTTGGATTACGGTCTCCTATCGTAGGAACCTTTAGGGCCCCTTAGGAACACTTACGTCACGTTGTTTCCTAAGTTTTAGGGAGTCCTAGAGTTAAGAGTCCAGCCTCATCACGGGCGTTTGCTATGGATAGCAACCGTGCCATAGATCTAGTTACACTAGTCACCCAATTTTCTCCTAAGACAAACCTAGTTACCTAGGATGTAGGTTAACCTGCATTAGTCTAAGGGACGTCTTGCACTTAGATAGGACCATATAGCATCTTAGATGAAGTCCTCGGATAATAAAATCTTCAACTTGAATTAAATAATTTCTCTTAAACTGTTAAAATAGTCAATCCAGTCTAGGTCGGTGTCCTAGATGAGTTAGGCATAAGTAGCTTAGTTCAGGTGCACCCTTAGTTCAGGTGCACTGAACTACGATCGACTCTGATTCTAGTGAGGCTGTGATACGTAGGGAACTTGGATACTTGAGTGGCATACCAAGCCCGAGTCGGCTCCACACATAAGTAGTGGGGTTTTGTATATTAATCATAAATTAAAAGTAATGAAATCACTTAGGACTTTACATGAAATTAGAATTTTAGGAGAACTTTCACTTAGATTGAATTCAAACAAATTACGAAAATCGAGATACACATTTAGGAATTACGTTGAAATTAGATCTTAGGATGTATGTCACATAGTTTGCACATTAATATAGAGTTAAATGAGGCATTTAAAAGAAATTCAAAAGAGTTAACTTTGGAATTGAAGACCGAATCGGGCAGGAATGGTGCATGTGGTGGTAACTCCCCATACCTTCCATTCTTGTAACCAGGTAACGAGTCCAGCTTTCTGGTCAATTGTGGGTCCTAGATCCCTCATCTAGGTGGCGACTCTGTCACTCTCTTTTGCGTGGAATTTGGATTGCCTTAACGATCCCAAGTTCACGGAAAAGTTGAATTAAATCACACCTTGCTAGGCTCGGCGGCTTACCCCTGCCCTTATGGGTACTGGGTTGCACGTTTGTTTGCACCCTATGGCTTGGTTGCTGCCTGCTTGGTTGGGTAATTAAAATCAATAATAAAAAGCACACGCCATTCGCGTGGGTACGAGAGACCAAGAGAGAGTCTGGCGGCTCGGGTGCCTCAACCCTCTCGCGGGATCGGGTCCCACAGGAACGTAATCATCCATGAGATGAAGATGAAGATGAAGAAGAGGGAAAGTAAAATGAAGGGAAAGAAGGAAGAATCAAAGAAGAAGGATGTGGCCTTCAAAGCAAAGGTTGAAAGTGAAGAAGAAGACAGTGAGAGAGAGTTAAGTATGAAAAACTTAACCTCGGAAATGACTCTTCTCTCCAAAAGGATCTCTAAGTTTGGGAGATTCAATCGGAAAAACAGAAGCTCAAGAAGGAACACCTCCCCAAAGAAGGATAGAGACAGAAGAAGAAAAGATAGTGATGATGATCCGATCCGATGCTTTGAAAGTGGCAAAAAGGGACACATCCGCCCTAAGTGCCCATTACTCAAGGACTCGGATAAAAGGAAATTAAAAGATGATAAGAAGAAGAAGAGTTTTAGCGCCAACTGGGATGGCTTAAGCGACACATCATGACACATCCGGACTCTTAGGATCCAATGATTATAGCGGTCGAGCAATCAAAGGATTTGGATACCCGTCAACTTGACGACCTCATGGGGAATGCAATCACCCATGAGATGAAGATGAAGAAGAGGGAAAGCAAAAGGAAGGGAAACAAGGAAGAATCAAAGAAAAAGGATGTGGCCTTCAAAGCAAAGGTTGAAAGTGAATAAGAAGACAGTGAGAGAGAGTTAAGTATGGAAAAACTTAACCTCGGAAATGGCTCTTCTCTCCAAAAGGATCTCTAGGTTTGTGAGATTCAATCAGAAAAACAGAAGCCCAAGAAGGAGCACCTCCCCAAAGAAGGATACAGACAGAAGAAGAAAAGATAGTGATTATAATCCGAACCGATGCTTTGAATGTGGCAAAAAAAGACACGTCCGTCCCAAGTGCCCATTACTCAAGAAGGACTCGGATAAAAGGAAAGGAAAAAATGACAAGAAGAAGAAGAGTTTCAGCGCCAACTAGGATGGCTTAAGTAACACATCATGAAGCAACTCGAGTGGAAATGAGAAGTCAAATTTTGTATGCTACATGGCAAGCAATCCATCTCAACTCAATGTAAGCTAAATTCTAGACTCTTTTCTTCCTAATTGTGATAGTGATAGTAGTAATGGTAGTTAAAGTGACACTGAAAATGAAAAAGCCCACCTTTGAAGAATTGATTGAAACATGTGAATAAGTTAAGGAAGCACTACTTCTTGAAGATTCCAAGAACCAAAAATTAAAGAAGTCACTTGAAAATATAACCAAGGACTTTGGAAACTTGAAGAATGAGGTCAATTAAAAATCTTCCTTAAATGATAAACTTCTCAAGGAAAGCACCTTACTTAAAAGAAAGAATGAAAAATTATATATTGATATTGAAAAATTATGTGATGAGAACAAGGGGAACTTAAAAGTGAAAATGACAAACTTGTTCTTAGACATGCAAGTGGAAAAGACAAACTTGATGAGATTTTAGCAAGCAAGGTTTCTATTGGGAAACAAGGTCTTGGTTACCAAGATTCCCAAAAGAAAGTTGCTCATAGAACAAAGTTTTTTAAGTCCAAAACCCCTTACAAGAATTTTAACACTTATTCTCCAACATGTTATTATTGTGGAAAAGTTGGACATTATAATTATATAGTAGATTGAGAAAATCATCTAACCTTGTTTGGGTAAGAAATGATAGGTCTTTGGATACTAACAATGGAGGACCCAACATAGCTTGGGTACCTAAGACGAAGACTTAAACTATGTTTTTAGGGGTGCTTGAGCTCAAGAGCCACAACGGATAGATGGTACTTGGGCAGTGGATACTCAAGGCACATGACCGGAGGCCCCACAAAATTCTCAAGCATTGTCATGGGAGACCAAGGACATGTCACTTTTGGAGACAATGGCAAAGGGAAAATCATTGGGGAAGGTACTATTAAATTCAAAGGCCTTAGTATAAAAAATATTTTTCTTGTTAAAGGCCTAGATCAAAATTTGTTAAGTATTACCCAACTATGCGATGTTAATTGTGAATTTTTATTTAAAAATAACAAATGATAGTTAAGAAAGAAAATGAAAGTAAAATCAAATTTGCAGCTGCTAGAGACGGAAGTCTATATTCTTTGGTCCTAGAAGAGCTAGATGACCAAGAAGTGAAATGGCTTTCCTCCGTGGAAGACAATTCACGGATTTGGCACAAAAGGCTAGGCCATGCGAATATGGATCAAATGTCGAGGCTTGCCTCAAAAGAGATTGTAAAAGGTTTACCAAAGTTGAAATACTAAAATGATCTTGTTTGTAGAGGTTGTCAACTTGGTAAACAACATAAAAACTCTTTCAAACAAAAGCATATCATATCTACTTCTAGACCATTACAATTATTGCATATGGATTTGTTTGGTCCCATGAAAATATGTAGTCTTAATGGTAGAAGATATGCATTTGTAATTGTTAATGATTTTTCTCGATTTACTTAGGTTTCTTTTCTTGCATCCAAAGACGAAACATTTGAAAAATTTTGTACTTTATGCAATAAATTACAAGTTGAAAAAGGTTGCAAGATTTTAAAAATTAGGAGTGATCATGGAACCGAATTTAAAAATACTCACTTTAGTTGATACTGTAAAGAGCATGGAATTGATCACAACTTCTCAACACCTAGAACCCCACAACAAAATGGTGTAGTGGAGAGGAAAAATAGGGTTCTTCAGGAAATGGCTAGGTCTAAGCTTCATGACAAAAATGTGCCTAGAATCTTTTGGGCGGAAGCCGTTAACACGGCTTGCTATGTCATTAATAGAGTCATGATTAGGCCTCACACTCACAAAACACCTTATGAGCTTTGGAATGATAGAAAGCCTAATATTAAGTATTTTAAGGTGTTCGGATGTAAGTGTTAAATCTTGAATATAAAAGATAACCTTCACAAATTTGATGTCAAAATCGATGAAGGTATTTTTCTTGGATACTCTACTAGAAGTAAATCATATAGAGTATTCAATAGAATAACATTGTGTTAAAGAAGTCATTCATGTGAAATTTGATGAACTTAGTGAAGAAATGAAAAGTTCACATGATGATGAAGATTATGAAGTCCCCTTCCGAAACATAAACCAAAACGAAATTAAAAATAAAGTACCTGTTGATAATATTAGTGAAACCTTAGAGTCACTAGAAATAGAGATTCCTCCTAAAGAGGTTGATGATCAAGGGAAAGGGAAACGGATTCTATCCGGTCACCTAAGTACTCAAATCATCTGTGATACCTCTCAATGAGTCAAAACAAGGTCTTATTATAGGAATGTGTGTCAATTTGCTGTATTTTTATCACATATAGAGCCTAAGAGTATAGATGAGACGGAGAAAGATGATTTTTGGATTATTGCCATGCAAGAGAAACTAAAACGATTCGAAAGAAATAAAGTTTAGAAATTAGTTTCTAGACCTAGAGACCACCCTGTGATTGGCACTAGGCGGGTCTATAGAAATAAGTTAGATGACCAAGGAGAGATTCAAAGGAATAAAGCTCGATTGGTAGCCCAAGGTTACAATCAAGAAGAAGGAATCAACTATAATGAAACATTTGCACCCGTTGCCTGGTTAGAGGCCATTAGGATGCTTCTTGCATTTGCTTGTCATAGAGGATTCAAGCTATATTAAATGGATGTCAAGAGCGCATTCCTAAATGGGTTCATAATGGAGGAAGTTTATGTTCAACAACCTCCCTGATTCGAAGATTTAAAATACCCTAACCATGTCTATAAGTTGGACAAAGCCTTATATGGATTAAAGCAAGCTCCTAGAGCTTGGTATGATAGGCTTAGTTCATTGTTATTAGATAAGGGCTTTGCTATGGGTAAGGTTGATAAAACTTTTCATCAAATGTCAAGGAAATGACATACTCATTGTAGAAGTATATGTTAATAATACCATCTTTGGATCAACAAATGAGAGTATGTGTAAAGAGTTTGCTCAATGCATGGAAGATGAATTTGAAATGAGCATGATGGGAGAACTCAAACATTTCCTAGGTCTACAAATTCATCAATTGAAAAATGGCATATTCATTAATCATGAAAAATACACAAGAGAATTGCTTAAAAAGTTTGGGATGGATAGCTCTCCAACAAAGCCTACTCCAATAAGTACATCCACCAAACTAAGCAAAGATAATCTCGGCCCATCTATTGATCAAAAGAAATATAGGGGTATGATAGGGAGTCTACTATATTTGACTGCTAGCCGACCGGACATTATGTTTAGTATTTGTTTTTGTGCTAAATTTCAGTCAGACCCTAAGGAATCCCATTTGCGAGGTGTCAAGAGAATATTCAAATATCTCAAGGGGACTCCTAGTCTAGGTTTATGGTATGAAAATTTTAATAATTTTAACCTAGTAGGGTATTCGGATGCTGACTTTGCCGGATGTAGAGTGGATCGAAAAAGTACAAGCGGCACTTGTCAGTTCCTAGGTAGATCCCTTGTTTCTTGGTTTAGTAAGAAGCAAAATTCGGTCGCCTTATCCACTACAGAGGCTGAATAAATCGCTGCAGGAGCTTGTTGCGCACAAGTTCTTTGGATGAAGAACACCTTGGAAGACTATAGTCTCAAATTTGATTGTGTTCCAATCCATTGTGATAACACTAGTACGATCAATCTAACCAAGAACCCTATTCAACACTCTAGGGCAAAGCATATAGAGATAAGACATCATTTTCTTAGAGATCATTCACAGAAAGGTGACATATCAATTGAGTACATTCACACTGATGCTCAACTTGCAGACATATTCACCAAACCTCTAAGTAAAGAAAGATTTTGTGATCTTAGAAGTGGTTTGAATATGTGGTCACTTCAACAGGTAAAAGAATTTTGAACTAGCATGCATATACATATATTCTATGAACTTAAATGGTTGTGTGTTATTGAATGCATGGTCATGATGTCAATTTAAGTTTAAAATATACTCAAGTGGTACTCTTAGTCCTCTTACGCAGTAAGATGGAGAGTGTACCCTCACTTTCTAATTAAGACATCTAATTATTTGTCTTCATGCCTCATCAAGACTACGAACAGTCTATTTGCTTGATTAGTACTATCTTTACTTAGGCATGTATTCTATAAAATAGGGGGACAAAAGGTTTTCTACAAAAGTTTTCTTTTTACAAAAAAAAAGAAAAAAAGGGGATTTTCACTTGTTTTATCATTCCCCATTCTTTTTTATGTGACGAAAGAGGGAGAAGAATGATAAATTGATTATGTATGCATGTATGCTCACACTTGTTTCACTTTCGTGTTCCATGCATATAATTTCCCCAGGCACCATGTTAGCTCTACCTATGCTTATCTTGAGCTCATTATCTTATGTTCCAAATGAATGCATAAATCTATTAATTTTTTCATATATGATAAGCACATATTGAGGGGGAGGCACAATGTGCATAATTGTTTTATTAAGGGGGAGCCTCCAACCCCATAATCAATTTAGGTTTGTCATCATCAAAAAAGGAGAGAATGTAAGCCCAAGGGTACATCCCTCTCTTATTTTAATGATCAACAAACCCAAATTGATGGTAGTTTGCTAATGGATTCTCTAGTGTTGTGATTTAGACAGGTCTCATTCATGTCAACACTTGAAGCTAGAAGAACAAGGGCTAGCCTTGGAGAAAGTCAAGTCATAGTGGTTATCCTTCAAGCCGTATGGTGTATTGAAGAATCAAGGGAACCACAAGTGCAAGAACATGTTCAAAGACTATCTCAAGACAAGGAGAAGCTCATGCAAGCACCCAAGAAGATTGAAGATAGAAGACTCAAGGTTCATATGTTTGGAATGCATAGGAGTCCTCTTGGCATTTAATGTTTGCATGTTTTGATGGTTTCAGGGTTTCAGATCATCCATAAAACTATTTTTCAAAGTGCATTAATGTATTTTAAAACACATGTTTAAAGCCCAAAGTCCCTTTCATAAATATTTTAAAACAAGATTTTTAAAGCAGGGCCGATCGACCGGGATAGCCCGGGTGACCGCGGGATGTCACCTGGAATTTCAAGGCGTCTCGAAATTTATCGGGTCGGTCAACCGTGATAAACCGGTCGACCGCGGATTTATTTTTTGGAAATCTAGAAAAAACATCCAAGTTGGTCTTGGCGGGCAACCGCGACCCCCTCGGTCAACCGCAGATCTCTTTTTCGAGCAAATTATTTTGAAACAGGTTGTCTTAGGAGGGCAAACAGGTTGTCCTCGGAGGGCAACCGCGGCGGTTTGAATTTTGAAAATAAAAAAGAGGCGCCCGATAAGGGCTGGCTACCGCAGTGGCTCGGTCGACCGCGCCGGTCTCACAAAAGGGACGTTGGGGTTTCAGTGGGTAGGAACAAGTACCCAGTTTTATTACTGTTTTGCCCTTGATTCTTCTCAGATGAACTAGGGCTATTTATATCCCATCAAAGACTTTCATTTACATATTTTGAACAATTATCAAACCCTAAGAGCTTTTTTTCTTAAAATTAAAAGGATTCTTCTTGAAAGCTCTTGAGCATTTAAACTTGCATTCATTCCTTGCCAAGAGGTACTCCCCTAAGTATTTAGTTTCACCTTGGGAGTTTATTGTGAGTTTGATAGTTGTATATGCTTTAAAGAGGCTTGAGAGCTTTTCATTCCTTTCCTTCTTTCCTTTTTTATATTTAGAGATTGCAAAGAAGAATTTCTTTCTTCAAGGCGGTGGTGCAATGAAGGAGAACGTCCTCGGAGGCGGATTGCATCCATGGGTGTGTCCCCTTGTTGAGGGGGTGATTGTTGTATACGCTTTGTGAGGCAGCGTTGAGGAGTCTCACCGTAGTGAAGAAAATCCCAAGGAAAGACCAAGTGCTTGGGTAGTAGAGTAGGTCAAGGTTTGACCGAACGACTATAAAAATCATTGTGTGGTCTTCTTACTCTTCCTCCTCTCTATTGTGGTGTTTGGTAATCTCTTTCCTTTTCTATTTGAATATAATTTTGAACAAGGGTTAGAACTAACTAGGTTAATTTCGTTAGCCCTACCTTTTTTAGTAAAAAAATTTTAAAACACCCAATTCACCCCCTCTTGTGTGTTGCCCTTTGGGATTTCAATTGGATATCCTAAGGAAACGAAGAGTTATATGTTTTATAACCCTGGTGAGCAAAACTGTTTTACGAGACAAAATGCCACATTCTTAGAAGAAGAGTTCATTCAAGATGCGAGCAGAAAGGATATGATTGCCTTAGAAGAGCAAATGGAAAATCCAATAGAGAGTTATGAGAAAATTGAGCAAGTACCCACTAAACCTATTCCAACACTCTGACGTAGTAGTGGGAAGGTCGGACAACCTAATAGACTTGTCTACTTGGGTGAAGTGAATACAGAAGATACAGATCCCCTGAACTATAAAGAGGCAATCTTAGACATCAGTGCCGAAAAATGGATGGATGCTATGAAATTCGAAATTGACTCTCTGCATTCCAACAAGGTCTGGACTCTGATTGATCCACCTGAGGGTATTAAACCCATTAGATCCAAATGGATCTTCGAGAGGAAGAAGGGCCCTTATGGAAAGGTGGAGACCTATAAGGCTATACCAGTGGCGAAGGGTTATAGTCAAAAGGCTGGTATTCACTATAAGGAAACCTTCTTACCAGTAGCCATGCTAAAGTCCATTAGGATTTTACTAGCCATCTCTGCACATTGTAATTACGAAATCTAGCAAATAGACGTCAAAACACCTTCTTGAATGGAAACATTCAGGAAGATAATTATATAGTCCAGCCAGAGGGTTTTGAGGTTGCTGGAGAGGGTAGTCAAAGAGTATGCAAGTTACAAAGGTCCATTTATGGATTGAAGCAAGCATCCCGTAGTTGGAACCTTCATTTTGATCAAGTAGTCAAATTATTTTTCTTCTGCAAAAAGGTGGATGAGGCTTGTGTTTCCAAGAAGGTCAGTGGGAGTGCAGTAATATTCTTGGTTCTTTATGTGGATGACATCCTACTCATTGGTAATGATGTAGCAATGTTATCAAATACAAAGTTATGGCTTTCAAGCACGTTTGCTATGACAGATCTGGGAGAAGCTTCATACATTCTAGGACTTAAATTGTTTAAGGACCGTACGAATAGGAAGCTTGGGTTATCATAAGAAACTTACATAGATAAGATATTGGCGAGGTACAACTTGGGAGATTCCAAGAAGGGATTAGTTCCATTTAGGCATGGAATCAAGTCATCTAAGAAGATATCCCCCAAGACACCTGAGGATAAGCGGGTTATGAACAACATTCCATACATTTCGGCTGTGGAAAGTCTTATGTGTGCTATGTTATGTACAAGACCAGATATCTGTCACTCTTTATGTGTGGTTAGCAAATATCAGTCGGACCTAGGTCTGGAGCATTGGACAGCAGTTAAACATATTTTCATGTATCTTAGGAGAACTAAACATTATTGTTTAGTTTATGGTGTAGACGAGTTAGTCGTTTCTGGTTTTACCGACACAGACTTTCAGTTTCACGTTGATGACATGAAATCATCATCGGGTTTTGTGTTCACCTTAGCAAATGGGGCAGTGTGATGGTGATCTTGCAACCAAGAGACCATAGCAGATTCCACGACTGAGGCTGAATACATAGATGCGAGTGAAGTAGCGAAGGTGGCAATATGGCTGCGAAAGTTTTTCGACGACCTTGGAGTCGTACCCTCTGTTGAGAGACTCATTACGCTATTTTGTGATAACAGCGGAGCGATTGCTTAAGCAAAAGAACCGAGGTCTCATCAGAAGTCCAAGCATGTACTATGAAAGTATCATGTGATACGAGAGATCATTGACAGAGAGGGTGTGGCTATTGCAAAGGTTACCTCAACGGATAATGTGGCGAACCCTTTTACAAAGCCTCTTAGTCAAAAGGTGTTTGACAGGAATGTTGAGCGGATGGGTCTGAGATATATGCATAACTGGCTTTGAGGGCAAGTGGGAGACTGTTAGAGTTGGTGCCCTAAAACCCAGTATATTTCGCATGTTAATCAACAAAAGTTTTTTTCATGACAATTAATAGCTACTAAAAGTTAAATATGTGTGATATGTTATTTATTATTGACACGTATTTGTCCTTAGGTAGCAAAGTAGGAAACTAATGCTCATGGATTCATAGATCCTAGGGAGCAAGGAGATATGGGATTCCGGTTCTTTGCAGACCTTAGTAGTTCCTAGTTGGGGTTGAGGCTGGACACCTCCGCCTGTACACAACTACCATTATTCTTTCCTACATGCACAAGATGTGAAATAACTTATCTCAATCACTTGGGTAGTGGACCATAAGCAAGATAGAATGGGTAAGACCATGAGATTGTATACTGAACAAGATCACATTAGAATAACTTGTGGACATGGGACAGTTGAGCTATTTTACCAGACAGGACCCTTTACATGTCCTTTGACCTGAGGGGTCATATTGCTCTGTTGGCGAGTCTCTCATTTTTTGTCTATCTAACCGTGATTCTCTTGGAGTTACCAGACGGTAGAACTGGAGTGTTGGAAAAACCTTCGTGGTCAATAGTGATACCCGACATGGAATTCTCCACCTATTTAATAGGATAACATCTACGGTTTTGGTCAGAGCAGTAGGCATAGAAAAATACTTGGCCAGGTGGATTTGATAAGATATTTATCAAAAGGATTTCACAAAATAAGCTTTGAAATGATTTTAGCAAGTGCATTTGCAGGCCGACACTGCTTGACTGAAAGGTATTCCATGAGTGCGCCCAGGTGGTAATTAATGTCCACTCCCCGTAGGACACAACTCGGTAGATGTGGACTTTGAGAAAGGACTTGCACATTTGGCGTGACTAGGGGTATGATGATTTGACAGTTATCTTCAGGGTTTCATCTCGATGGAGGCCACTGACTCAATGCGATTGTAGCATTAGCTACGGAGCAATAATCGCAGTGGGACCCACTTATGAGTTCTGCAGGATCTACCGTTATGTCCCTTCTACGATCCAACTCACAACTCGAATGACCCATTTACATCTATTTGATAGGGGTCCCACATTTATTGGTTAGCACACATGAATTATTTTTGTGGCATTTGATGCAAAGGGAAAGATTTCCATAGTTCTAATGGTGTATACACACCATGGGATGCAATGGGAATACCAATTTAGTTAAATGTTAACTAATGAGTATTTTGGAAATTATAAAAAAATATGGATGGAGCTTTTATCCCATTGGATGGGAAGAAATATGTTTATTTAATTAAAGAATTAAATAAACAATTGTAAGTTTAGCTTATAAACTCGTTTTACTAAAACAGTCATAACTTACTCACCTCTTGGCCAACATTTATGTGTAAGTCCTTGTTTCGAAGAAATTTCAGAGACCTACAACTTTGTAGTTTATGATTTTTTCTATTTTGGCCATTTAGTTTTTCAAAAATGATGTTGAAATTTGACCTACATCATTATAGCAGGAAAGTAGAAAAAGCAGAGATTGTAGGAGATATTTTAGGGATTGTTTTTTTTCGAATAAAGAAACCCACGTTTTCTATTGGAAAACCACCCAATTTAGGGCTTTCTAAACATGCATGAATTTTTAAAACATTCCCAACATTGTTTGGTTTCTATTTTGAAAAAAGCAAACTAGGTTGTTTCCACATTGGAAGCTCCCAATTTTGACTAGTTTTCTTTTGTTTGAGAATTCTCTACGATCGTTGGATTGTGTCAAAGGCAATTCAAATCTCTATAAATACAATACAAAGGAATAGAGTTTTCTACAGCTCTTTCGTAATCCATGTGCTGGAAATTGAAAGAGACACAAGAAAATTCGTCCACTTTGTTCTCTCTCTTTATTTATCAACTAGTTTTGAGTTTTTAAACTCAAAGGCATTCATCCAACTAATCTCCATTGTTCTAAAAAATAATTCCTATATTATAATCTGATTAAGCTCATATTATAAGGTAAACAAAGAGTTGTTTACAAGATCCTTTGTTCAACTAAAGGAATCCATCGATTCAACTTGCGATTTCACATCGATTACATCGCCGGCGAATTTTCGAGGAGTATATCAAGGGGACGAGTTCTTTTATACAGCAACTAAAGGTATTTATATTTGTGTTTATTAAATCACAATAAAATCAATTAGTCCATAGAAATCCTGCGTTAGAGCAAAAATTTTGTTCTACACGGTTTATTCGTCTGCAACGTGTAGCGATTTTGCTCGGGGTTTTTTAACTTTTCTAACAAGTGGTATCAGAGCAAACAACGGAATAGATTACGAGTCTAATGAACCAAAGATAGTCAAGTGGTAATCTATTGCGAGCCCGAATGTTTATCCCGGCTATCCAAGGTTCGTAGTATTTCTGTGTTTTAATAAACATAGGAATGTTTGTCGGGAAAAAGCAAAACTGAACCGCATGGTGGATTTATGTACTGATCTCTTTCTTTGGTTGGAAAGTAGACTCAAATACGAATCCAACGCATCAAGAATCATCAAAATCCGATGAGCTGTTTAGGAGATATGATTTTTCAATGTTTGGTACAAGTTGATAGAATTCAGGAAATTAATTCCGAAAATTAATTTTGGTTTCTATTTCTCTACCCCAAAATGATTTGTAAAGCCTATAACCCAAGCATAGACTATTTGAATAATGTCTTGGGTTGTATGTAGCATGATCATATTCTTGAGAAATCATTCGAGTAACTATATCCCACTTCAAAGTTACTCGAAAGGTTATGTTATCCATATTGTGTTCCCGATATGGAACAATTTTGTTTTTCACAAATCAAACGATCTTGTTTTCGAGCAAACATTTATTTGTTGATTTATTAGACCATGTAAAAGTTTTTTATGTTGTTTCTAATTAAAATAAAAAATAGTTGTGTGCTAATCAAAATTAAATTAACCCGATTTTTGTGCGAATTGATCGCTATTGGTGAAAGATGGACAAAAGGGAGATTGGACCTCACTTCATGCATGAGGTGCATGATTTTTCTATAGATGATATGTTCTGTTGTTTTATATTATGGTTTGTAATAGTAAAGTCCGCAATGTAATTTAATAATTTCAGCTTGTAAAGTAATCCCTCTAGGCAGTTGGGCGGACGACTGGTTTCCCATGGATATTGATGATGATGTATAGATTATCTAGGCTAGTGTAGGACACTAGGGTAGTTTATATTTATTTGCCTAAGACCAAATGATGATGAGATCATTCTCTTGGAACTCAATCGATGGATCGTGGAAACTGCGGCATATGAATGATCCAGATTGACTGACAGATGGAGGGGGATTCGATCCAACCAAAGAGAGACCCACTTGATGATATTGCTAATGTTATTATGCTTCATATAATGAGGCAAATCTGATTACACTCCTTTGCGAATTCGCTTTGAGGCCAGCGAAGTGCCTCTTGTTCCGTTGCACAAAGTTGCCCATAATTCACCCTCAATTCGGCAATATGATGTTGTAGGAATTCCCATATTCAGGTACGGTTAGTGGAAGAATCCCTATGATGAAAGATGCCAGATTAGGTTTCATGGATGGTGTGTGTTTATTTTCATAGTTTGTTTGTTTACTTTTCATGGGATTGATGGCATGGTTTGATTTTGCTATGTATGTTTTTTATTTATCCAATGGTTGCCAAATCAAACATACAAAATGATAATCATTACTCCCACATTAAATGACCTGCTTAATAATATTAAGTTGATAAACGGGGTTAAGTCAAAAGGACAAGCCCTTGTGGCCTTCCATAGCCATCTAACCGTTCGCTAGTCTAGGAAATAGGATAGTCACATGCCAAAGCAGAAGCCGATCCTGTTTCTTGAGTAGAGTAACCGTTAGATTCCTACTAGGATTAGGAGAATGTGCATGATACATTGGTCACATGCCAAAGCAGAAGCCATTGTAGATTTGCATAGTTTTCCAGGCGGTGGGTGTAACTTAACCAACCAAAGGGTATTCAGGCCCAAAGGATATACATACTGCAATGCTTGGAGGTCGAACATAAATCGGATCTTATAGGATTAGATGAATCCACTTATTCAAAGTTGTTGAATAAGTTTTCGATACCTGATGGTGTCGGAATCCGGGTCCGCGATCGCGCGGTGGGTAGAGAGCCTCCGCGGGGTCTGCAATCACAAACAAAGGGGGTCAGGGGGGTCCGGGGTGGGTCCCGGACGACCACTTCGACACCCAAGTCAGATTCTTGGCCAATCAATACAAAGAACAGCGAGAAGAGGCGAGGGTTTGGTCAGGTTTACCAAGGCCAAGGCACAGGTTCTTTTCTTGGTGGCTGGATGGGTTGGAGGGGACTAACAGGGGGAGTGGGATTCAGCTCCCAACCTCCTCTGTTGTTGCCTTTCCTCTTTCTTTCTTTTCCGGTTGTCTTGAGGGAGCTTCAAAAAGATCCCCTTCTTCTTCCCTTCTCTCCCTTTTAAGGGGTGGCGTCCGGACCTTTTCATCATTATGGAGAGAAAACCTTCCTTTGCAGGATTGGGCCGCTCCCCTGTTTTGCCGGCGCGCGTGGTTTCGCTGAATAATCCTTCCATAGTTTGTGATGATGAGGCTTGGATGGCGAGAAGGTGACACATGTCTTAATCGTATGGTCTTGCCGTTTATCAGCACCTTTCATCATGATGGTTAGGCTCCATTGGCGCATGGACAACATGTGGCGAGATTAGGGAGTAGTGCCGTATTTATGTCCCATCATAACACCCCCTTACTCCTTTGGTCCATTGAATGGGCCAAGGGAGTAATGTCTGGTCAAACGATGCCATGGTGAGGGCATTTATGGGGGTCCCGGAGTACGAGGAGACGTTCCGTTTTATCCAACGGTTATCTCCTGGGAAATGATAGCGTCATTATGTGGCTTCCGGTTGGTCACCCGATAGGGAGGAGACATGTGTCGGGTGGGTCGCCTTGTTTTGAGACACAAGGGTTTCTCCCTCGAGCTTATAAAAGGAAGACCATCCCGGCGTTTCGTCATTGCTTTCTTTTTGAGATAGGTGTTTCTCCGCACCTTTTCCCTTTTTCCGGTAACATGTCTGGTTCCCCTTCGCGGGTTAAGGGCAAAGCCCCTCTTTCCCAGGAATCCTCAAGTGACCCCGACCTGTCCTCCGACTCGGAGGAGGACCTTACGGCCCGCCGGAAAAGGGCTAGGAAGGACTAGGGCCCTTCATCAGGCTTTCCCCCCCTTTGCCTTTCCTCCTTGCCTAGGAAGGACAAGTCGTCTCGCTCTTGTGTTGCCAAGGAGTGGTCTTTTTTCTCCAGGGCCTATCAGCAGGGGATGGAGTTGTGTGGCCGGGTCTTGAAGATGGGTAAGGAGATTGAGGATTTGAAGCGGGAGAACGAGGCGTTGCAGAGAAAGGTCCACGCCCTCAACGAGTAGCTGCTTGAATACGAGGTGGACCCCTTGCTGGAGAGCTCCTGGGAAGAGGAGAGGGACCCTTCGGGAGAGGAGTCTTGTTCGAGCGATTAGTTTCTGGCTTCCTTTGTTTTTCTGTTTCATTTTTCCTTTCTCCCCCCTTCTTGTTGGGGGTTTTGGGGCCTGCGTGCCCTATGTTTGGTTTCTTATCCGCCCCCCTTTTTTTTGGGCCGGTGGGCCAAAAAGATGTGAATGGATGGTTTCTTTATGGGTTTGTGCCGTGCTTCTTATGCTGCTTTTCCCATTTGTGTGGTGGTTAGTTTTATTTGAGGGGGAGTGGTGATGACGAGGCCGGGCTTTCATAGGACCGGGCCCTTTCCACTGTGTTTGGTATATATTTTCCTTGTTCCGAGGAATTGTGATGGCTTTGCCCGAACCTGCGAGGGGTTCCGAGCCTTCACTTAGGGCGTTTAGCTTCCTCCGCCTGTTGGGTTCCTATGTCGAGCTCTCGCGCCGTGGCTCTGGGCCCAGGTGCGTATTTTTCCTCTGGTGGCTTTGAAGTCGGATCTCTTTGCTTGGTTTCCCACCTCCGGACCCTTCCTTTTCATTAGGTGGGGACGAGTTAAAACTGGGCCAGCGCGGGCGATTTGAAGTCCGAGCCCTTCCTTTGATTAGGTGGCGAGGATATAAAAACCGGGCATGTGCGGGTGGTTCGGAATTCGAGCCCTTCCTTTCATTAGGTGGGGATGTTATAGGGATGGCTTGCTGGGGGAAGTTTTTTAGTGGTAGGGGTAGCAACATCTTTTCAGTCGGGGGGGGGGGGGAATGGCACTTCGATTTTTGGCGGTTTGCTCGAATTTCCCAATCGGCGCCACGTGTGCGCGTCCCATCCGATTTGACAGGGAGGGAGAATAATCGACGCGTGTCGAAACCCTAGCTCTTTTTAAGGCCTTTTTTAGGGATTTCATTCTTGCCTTATTTTCTTCATCCTTCTTGGGTGAAGTGGGCTTCCCTCTGCGGCGATTTTTCTGGGTGTTGCTCTTCACCAACTTCCCTCTGGTTTTTGCCCTTCTTCGTTTATCTTCCTCGGTGAGTCCTGTGCTTTTTATTTCGTCTGACATTTGATTATTTTACGATGCCTGTCGCAACCGGTTCTCAGAGTCCGTCCTCTGAGTTCGTAGAAGTAGTGGAGAGGGCTCCGCCAAGGAAAAGGAGGCAGTTGGTAAAAGGCGGGGGCGGCGGCTCTCTAGATGAACAGCTGCCCAGGGAGTTGGAAGATAGCTCCAGGGCTTCTGGATCGTCGTTGGGGGCCGCTCCATTTTAATCTCCCACTCGAGTTTCTTCTGCTCGCGAGGCGGAGATTAGGGACAATCGGTCCGGTGCCGTTATCCGCCCTGGTCGGGTGGCGTCCTGTAAGCCCAAGGGTCTACTCTCCAATCTTGTTTTGATGATTCTAAACATAATTGATTGTGTTTTTGAATACTAATCAATTTGCTTTGAAGTGTTGTGTTTAAGATAGGATTGATCATTGAAGAAACCAACACACTACATGGTCATGCTTGAAGATATACCCAACAAGAGTCAAAGGAGCTAAGTGGAGCTCACATCATCTCTCAAGCAAGCATACAAAGATGGAAGATCAATTGAAGACCAAAGCTAAAGAGAAATTGAAGGTTGCATAGGTATCATTGTACATCCCCTCTCTTTAGATTTTCAAGTCAAGGCAAAGTGTTTTCAAAATGCTTTTCAAAAACACTTAAAGAACTTTAAAGGTTTAGTGAATGGTTATGAAGTGGACCAACATGTTGGGACCCTCATAAACATTCCAAAATTATCATAGGAGTTGAGTTCCAAAAGCCAAAAATCAAACAAGCAATAAAATCTCAAAACTGCTGATTTTTTAGGCTTCTCGGAACTCCGAGATTTTTCTCGGAGCTCCAAGCTCGGAACTCCGAGAAATGGTCCAGTAGCTTCTGGACATTTTCTCGGAACTTCGAGACATTTCTCGGAACTCTGAGAAATGGTCCAGTAGAAATTTTATTTCTTCTGGCCGTTCCCTCGGAACTCCGAGAAGCTCGCGGCAGGTGAGAATATAGCCGTTGGGATTTGAATTAATTCTTGGTTTTTGTTATCTACACCCCCAAACGGTCATATTCCATAGAGAGGCTATATATACAACATCTAGAGGATTCATTTCCTCTCTCTTGATGATTTGAAAACCTCTTTAAGCATTGAAGAAAACTTGCAACCCATTTGTGCTTAAGATTTTGTTTTCTCCCCAAACTTGCCTTGCACTTGCAAATTTATTGAGTTGGGATTTTTAGAGCTTTCACTTGCAACCATCATTGAAGAGCAATCAAGGGACTACAAAGTGCATCAAGCTTTCAAGAAAAGCCAAGCTATTCAATCTCTATTTCTTGTAAAGGTGGCTAGGACATCCTACCTTAATACCCTAGGGAGCACCGCTTAGAACTCGGCGGAGAAGGAGAGTCTTTTGTAAAGGTGTAAGGGCATCCTTATTTAATATCCCTTGGAAGTGTAATCGCCTCGGAGCCGGGCATCGTGGAGGTCTTCAATAGTGGAAATCCTTAAGGACGATCTTAAGAAGAGTGGAGTAGGGCTTTGCCCGAACCACTATATATCGGTGTGTTATCTGTTATTCTTGCACTTTCATTATTGCTTTTTGGTTTGGCATTTCATTGTGTCTTTAATTATATTTGCACTAACCACATATTTAATCAAGTGAAGAAAATTCAAATTAGGGTTCATAATTAATTTTCAAAAGGGCTAATTTAGTGTTAAAATCAATTCACCCCCCTCTTTTTTATTTCAATTGGTATCAGAGCCTCGTCTCTAAGCTTTTAAAACCCTAACCGGTCTAGAGTAAAGATTCTAAAATGGCAAACCATCCTCAACACCATGAAGGTTACTCAAACACTAGGCCACCCTATTTTGATGGAATAAACTATGGTTTTTGGAAAACTAAAATGAAAATCTTCTTAACCCAAGATTATCAAATGTGGAGAGCCATTAATAATGAATATACATTACCCACAAGAAATCTAAATGATTGGACCGAAGCCGAACAACAAGCTTCAAATTATAATGCCAAAGCCAAGAATTCCCTTATTTGTGCTTTGTCTCCCGGAGAATTCAATAGAGTATCTAATTTGAACTCGGCTAAGGAAATTTGGGATACCTTAGAAGTCACCCATGAGGGAACCAACCAAGTCAAAGAATCTAAAATGAACCATCTTTTTCGGCAATATGAACTCTTTCAAATGACACCCGATGAAACAATTGCCGACATGTACACTAGATTCACTAATCTTGTAAATGGACTAAGGGGACTTGGAAAACAATTTTCTAATAGAGATTTAGTGACCAAAATCCTTAGGTCCCTACCTTTGTCATGGGAATCCAAAACCTCCGCAATCACGGAAGCCAAGGACATGAATACATTAAACCTAGATGAACTAATAGGGTCCTTGATCACCCATGAGATGATTTTCAAAAGAAAAGCACCCGAAATTGAAACTAAAATTGAAAAAGGAAAAGGAATTGCTTTTGCTTGTAATGTAGGTGAAAATGAAGATGCAAAGGAAGACATGGAAGATGAAGTTGCCCTCCTAACAAGAAGGATCAAATTCTTGCAAAAGAATATGGGAGGCATGAGAAATAGAAGGACCAATCCTCCATTCAAGAAGAAAGAAGAACTTGCTGATGGATCTTCTCAACCCCGATGCTACGGTTGCAAAAAGCTTGGACACATTCGCCCGGATTGTCCACTCAACAATGAGCCTACTCCAAATAATCGCTTCAAGAGAAGAGAAGGCAATAAAGGAATGACCGCCACATGGGATGAGGAAATTGAAAGCGAAGGCGAACAAAACGATGGGGAAGATTGCTTGATAGCAAGAAATGTTTGGTTCAAGGCCTCAACAAACGACAACAACGAGGTAAACACTTTAAATGATGTCATTGTCTTAAAAGAAGTTCTAGATTCCTTACAAAATGCACATGATGAACTTGAGATTCAATTTGATAAAAATGCATCACTTGAAAATTCTCTTGCTAACTTGACAAAAGAATTTGGTTGGTTAAAGAAAGATCATGAATTTTTAGATGATGAAAATGAAAAATACAAAGTAGAAATTCATGAGTTAAATGCTACCATTAAGATTTTGAATGAAAATCGACAAGAGCTTTCTATTGAAAACAACAAGCTAAAGCATGAAAATGGTAAACTATCTTTTGAATATGATGAACTAAAGAAACTTTTTGAAAAATTTGAAAATAGTTCATTGAAATTGGATAGGCTTGTTAATATTCAAAGAATGTCACATGATAATAGCGGACTTGGACATAAATGAAATTCTACAATATCAAACTATAAAAACAAACTTGTAAAGGCTTCTTCTAGTGGTACCAAAATTTGTTTTTATTGTGGTCTAGAAGGTCATAATAAAGTTGCTTGCTTGCATGCTAAACAAGACAAAATCAAATTGAACTCTAAAGTGAAAATAAATGAACATAGCAAGATTAGGAAGATTTGGGTACCTAAAGGATCTCACTTGCCTATTCATATGTAGGTATGCCTTAAAAGCCATAACAAGAAGAACACATGGTACCTTGATAGTGGATGCTCTAGACATATGACCGGAGACCTCACTCAATTTGCATCCCTATCACTCAAGGATGGTGGAGACGTTACCTTTGGAGATGATAAGAAAGGAAAGGTCAAAGGAGAACGCACCATAGGTAACTCTACCTCTCCCATACATGATGTGCTTTATGTTGATGGCTTGTCCCATAATCTTATTAGCATTAGTCAATTATGTGATAATGGTTTTGAAGTAGTCTTCAATCCCGACAAATGCATTGTTAAAAATAAGATAGATGGAAAAGTAAAATTCATACGTTCTAGAGATAATAACATTTACACCATTGGACTAGATGATCTTAGACTCCAAAATGTGACTTGTCTTAATGCCATTAGTGAAGATTCTTGGCTATGGCATAGGAGGTTGGGTCATGCCGGAAAGCTCATTTGCACCTAAAAATATGATTTCAACTTCTTACCCCTTGGAACTACTTCACATGGATCTTTTTGGACCAATGAAGACAAGTAGCCTAGGTGGAAAGAGGTAGGTGTTTGTAGTTGTGGATGACTACTCACGATTTACATGGGTCATATTTCTAGCACACAAAGATGAAACTTATGAAAATTTTCTTATATTGTGCAATTAAATACAAAATGAAAAAGGTATTGCTATCTCCTACATTAGAAGTGATCATGGAACGGAATTTGAAAATGTACATTTTGACACTTACTGTAATGAACATGGCATAAAACATAATTTTTCAGCACCTAGAACACCTCAACAAAATGGAGTTGTAGAAAGAAAGAATCGAACCCTCCAAGAAATGGCTAGAACTATGTTGCATGAAAATGACTCCCTAGATATCTTTGGGCGGAAGCGGTTAGCACCGCTTGCTATATCATAAACATGGTATATTTAAGGCCAATTTCTAAGAAAACACCTTATGAGCTTTGGAAAAACTTGAAACCAAATATAAGCTATTTTAGAGTGTTTGGATGTAAATGCTTCATCTTAAACATTAAAGATAATTTGCACAAATTGATAAGAAGTCGGATGATGGCATATTCTTAGGGTATTCTTCACATAGCAAAGCATATAGAGTATTTAATAGAAGAACCTTAGTTGTAGAAGAATCCATGCATGTGACATTTGATGAGAGAGAGCCAACACCTCACGAAATGTCACATGATGAGGATGAACCCATTGAACATCTTTTACCTAAATTAAGTGCTCCTCCTCATGCATCTACAAGTCATACATTACCTAGTGAGGAAGTAGAAAATGAAAATGATAACTCATTCATTACCTAGGGATAGGAGAACATTGGTAGATCATCCTGAATCCCAAATTTTAGGTGATGCCACATCGCCAGTGAGAACTAGATCATACTATCGTAGTGTGAGTAACAATTTGGCGTTCTTATCCGAATTAGAACCTAAATCCATCAAAGAAGCTGAAAAGGATGAATATTGGTTGATGGCTATGCAAGAAGAGTTAAGTCAATTCGAAAGGAACAAGGTGTGGAGGCTAGTGCCTAGACCTAGTGCTCATCCAGTCATTGGCACGAGATGGGTGTATAGAAATAAATTGGATGAAAATGGAATTATCACTAGAAATAAAGCTAGGCTGGTAGCCCAAGGGTACAATCAGGAGGAGGGAATAGACTATGATGAGACATTTACTCCTGTTGCCCGTATGGAGGCTATTAGGATACTCTTGGCATATTCATCTCATTAAGGATTTAAACTATATCAAATGGATGTCAAAAGTGCCTTCCTAAATGGCTATATCCAAGAGGAAGTGTATATTGAGCAACCTCCAGGTTTTGAAGACTTCAAACATCCAAATCATGTCTTCAGGCTTGATAAAGCTTTATATGGGTTGAAGCAAGCTCCTAGAGCTTGGTATGAGAGGCTTTGCATTTCTTAGTTGAAAAAGGTTTTGAGATGGGAAAGGTGGATAAAACATTATTTATCAAAAGAGAAAATCAAGTTATCATCCTTGTCCAGATCTATGTGGATGATAATATCTGTGGCTCAACTAATCAAAAATTGTGTGATGAATTTTGCAACTTTAATGAAAAATAAATTTGAAATGAGCATGATGGGTGAGTTAACCTACTTCTTAGGACTCCAAATTAAACAATACAAAAATGGAATATTTTTAAATCAAGAAAAATATACAAAGGAGTTATTAAAGAAGTATGGCATGGATAGCAGTAAGACATCAAGAATTCCCATGAGTACTACTACTAAGCTAGAAAAGGATGAATTTGGTAAATCTGTGGACCAGAAGATGTATAGGGGTATGATAGGTAGCTTACTCTATTTGACAGCCAGCAGACCAGACATTATGTTTACTGTCTGTCTCTGTGCTCGATTGCAATCGGATCCAAAAGAGTCTCACCTATCGGCAGTCAAGAAGATCTTCAAGTACTTAAGAGGAACCCAAAGTCTAGGACTATGGTATGAAAGATCATCTTCCTTTACTCTCATCGGATATTCAGATGCAGACTTCGCCGGATGTAGAGTAGATAGGAAAAGCACTAGTGGGACTTGCCAATTCTTGGGTAAATCACTTGTTTCATGGTTTAGCAAGAAGCAAAATTCAGTAGCTCTGTCCACAACAGAAGCAGAATATGTGGCAGCTGGAGCTTGCTGTGCTCAAGTCCTATGGATGAAAAGCACATTGATGGACGATGCAATTAAAATGGAAAATATTCTCATCCAATGTGACAACACTAGTGCTATAAGCTTAACAAAGAACCCCATACAACACTCAAGAACAAAACATATTGAGATTAGGCACCACTTCATTAGAGATCACTCACAAAAAGGGGATATTTGCTTAAAATATATCAACACTGAAGATCAATTAGCGGATATCTTTACAAAACCCCTTAGTGATAATAGAATTTGCTATATCCAAAGTGCCTTAAACATTTGGAGTGGGGATCAAGTCAAAGAAATTGCCAAATAAATACTTTGTGCCTTTCACCAGCTTATCTATATAGTATTTATATATATCACCCTTGCTTGGTAGTATCTGCATGAATGAGATGTCAAATATTAATCTTAAAAACCACTCAATTGGTACTCTTAGCCTTCTTAGTTTTCTAAGTTGGAGAGGTACCTTCACTTTAATTAAAATACCTAACTTTTTGACATATGTCAACATCTCGATCATGAATAGGTATATGTGCATTACTTGGTTATATATTTTTATACCATAAGCATTGATTTAGGGGGAGTACCTAACTCAATCTTTATCTACTCCTAAATTGCTTTATTTTTTTTTACACCCTTTCTGTTGATGACAAAAGGGGGAGAAGTTTGAAATTGATTATCTATTCAATTGACTTTATGCACCATATGCTTTTAATTGCTATCATTTATCTGTGTGCATATATTAGGGGGAGTTCCAGTCTTCACTTGCCTACTATGTCACTCCACACACACCTCATAATCAATTTTGTTTGTCATCATCAAAAAGGGGGAGATTGTAAGCCCAAGGGTCAACTCTCCAATCTTGTTTTGATGATTCTAAACATAATTGATTGTGTTTTTGAATACTAATCAATCTGCTTTGAAGTGTTGTGTTTAAGATAGGATTGATCATTGAAGAAACCAACACACTACATGGTCATGCTTGAAGATGTACCCAACAAGAGTCAAAGGAGCTAAGTGGAGCTCACATCATCTCTCAAGCAAGCATACAAAGATGGAAGATCAATTGAAGACCAAAGCTAAAGAGAAATTGAAGGTTGCATAGGTATCATTGTACATCCCCTCTCTTTAGATTTTCAAGTCAAGGCAAAGTGTTTTCAAAATACTTTTCAAAAACACTTAAAGAACTTTAAAGGTTTAGTGAATGGTTATGAAGTGGACCAACATGTTGGGACCCTCATAAACATTTCAAAATTATCATAGGAGTTGAGTTCCAAAAGCCAAAAATCAAACAAGCAATAAAATCTCAAAACTGCTGATTTTTTAGGCTTCTCGGAACTCCGAGATTTTTCTCGGAGCTCCGAGCTCGGAACTCCGAGAAATGGTCCAGTAGAAATTTTATTTCTTCTGGCCGTTCTCTCGGAACTCCGAGAACCTCGCGACAGGTGAGAATATAGCCATTGGGATTTGAATTAATTCTTGCTTTTTGTTATCTACACCCCCAAACGGTCATATTCCATAGAGAGGCTATATATACAACATCTAGAGGATTCATTTCCTCTCTCTTGATGATTTGAAAACCTCCTTAAGCATTGAAGAAAACTTGCAACTCATTTGTGCTTAAGATTTTCTTTTCTCCCCAAACTTGCCTTGCACTTGCAAATTTATTGAGTTGGGATTTTTAGAGCTTTCACTTGCAACCATCATTGAAGAGCAATCAAGGGAGTACTGAAATTCCAAGGGGGTCCCGAGTACGGCAACTTATGAGGAGTGAGAAATTAGGTAGCTAACAAGTTTTAACTCTTTTGAAAACTCAAACCCAATTTTGGAAATTAAGAGATCAACAATAAAATTCAAGCACACAAGTTAAATCTAAAGTGCAAATGCAAATAAAGAGCAAGAGTAAGAGAGATTGCACCCGAGATTTAAAGTGGTTCGGTCCACCAAACGCGAGGCCTACTCCACTCCACCAACCAAACCCGTTGATGGCTTCACTATGTGATCTTCTTAACTTCGGCGAAGATCGGTGCCGATTACAAATTCCGATTACCTTTAACCTTAGTGGCAATCTTCACCACGGAGAGTGGGCTACGCTTCTCCGAACACTCGCCCGATACAAGTTCTTTGAGTAAGAAAGAAAGAACAAAAATCCCTCACAAGGGTTTACAAGAATTGCAGAAGATGTACAAATTGAGCCTATGATCCAAATCCTAATCTTTAGAGGATGAGAGGCATAATCAAGTTTGGTTCACTCTTTGGACGTTCAAATGGAGTTTTAGAGTGTTAGGATTGATTGTTTGAATGTTTGGAATGCCCATATATATAGGAAAACCAAAATATGACCGTTCAATGGCATCGTTGTAATTCCAGGAAAAATCGCAACGGCTAAAAATCCGACCGTTGTAGTGTTCTCGGAGTTCCGAGAAAAAATCTCGGAGTTCCGGGAATACAAACAGAAGTTGGAAAAAGTCTACTGGACCATTTCTCGGAGTTCCGAGAAGCCTATTTCAAGCAGATTTTCATTTATTGTTTTTAGGCTTCCAACTTAACACCAAGTTGGGATTGCTATGAGGGTTCCAAGGTGTTGGAACTCCACAAAGTCAATCACTTATATATTTAGGGTGTTTGTTTAATGCCTCTAAAATCTAAAACTAAGATTGGATCTTTTACAATCTAAATATGACTTTGGTCTTCAATGGATTCTTCAAGTCTTCATTTGTCTTGGACTTCGATGTCTTTGGCCTTCATGATGTGGTCCAATGAGATCTTCTTGGCCTCAATCCAAGCAATGTTGTCTTAGCACCAATGTGATCTACAACTTAGACAATCAAACACATTAGTGATCATAAATCACTTGTGTATTGGAATCATCAAAATAAGATGGGAATGCAAAGGTGGAAACCATTGGGCTTACAATCTCTCCCTTTTTTATGAGGACAAGCACAAGAGATTTTTCAATAAAAGCATACATATTTTCCTTACACTAGAATTCTCTCCCCCTTTGGCATCAATCAAAAAGATTGGGGTAAAAGATAAACAAAGGGATGAAATATTCAATTTAAAGCTCCCCCTTTTGTAAGGAAAAAGACAAACCTAGAACTCCTCCTATTTAGAAATTTTATTCAACATAAGAGGGGATATTTTAATTATCCAGAGAAAGATATTCAATTTTTAGAGCAAGCCCCTAAACTAAGCACATATGATGAAAATCATATGGGGGCTTTGGGAACCCAAGATTTCTTGGTTCCACCATTATCCCTAATCTTAGATGCACATTAGAATTGGTAATGACCATTAATTCCACAATAATGGCATCTAACATGAGGGTTAGATAAACTAGTCCTATCATATGCATGTTTAGGTCTTTGACTAGTCTTCTTTAAGATTATGTCAATAATTTTGTCACCATTTAAGAATCCATGGAGACATAATCTTAACCTTTCATTTTCATTATGAAGATGGGTTATTTGATTTAGAAAATTATTAAATTCATCTTCATAAGATTTTGAAGAGCTTGCCACATCTTGGAGTTTTGCAATTTGACAAGTTTTCTCATCCAAACAACCCTTAAGGGTTTCAATCTCAAGTTTAAAATTTTCAAATTGAGCTTGAGATTTGGAAGAAGATTCATTTCTCAAAAAATTAAGTTCATTTTCTAATTTTGAAATGGATTTCTTTTGAACTTTATTTTTTTAAATTTGAGAGTGCAAGGTATTGCACAATTCATCATAAGATATTTTTTCACTATCACTACTTGATGAATTACAAGAGGGGTTTGAATTTACCTCATCTTCATGGGTGAGTGCCATGAAGCAAAGATCATCCTTTTTATTTTCTTCCCCTTCGCTTGAGCTTTTGCCCGAGGTGCTCAAAGCATCCCAACCGGCGACAAGAGCCTTGTGCTTCTTCCATTCCTTCTTTCCCTTGTATTTTGAGGAAGATGACTTGAGAAGTGGACAATCCGGTCTTTTGTGTCCAATCTTCTTGCAATTGAAGCATCTTAAGGCTCCCTCAACATCACTTTCTTCTTTCTTCTTCTTTTTATCCTATTTATGCTTCTTTCTCCATAAGCTTTTAAATTTACTTAAAGCTTCTTCTTCATCGCTATCCGCCTCGCTAGAGGACGATGAGTTCGCTTTGGAGGCTTTTAGAGCTAGAGATCGACTCTCTTTTTCTTTCTCTTTCGGCTTCTTCTCCTCTTGTCGGCTAGTGAGGAGCATTTCATGGGTGATGAGAGATCCTACAAGCTCCTCCATGGTTAGCGTCTTGAGATTCTTTGATTCTTATATTGCGGTTACCTTTGGATCTCAATATGGAGGAAGAGACCTAAGCAACTTACTCACAAGCTCATCAGTAGGATAAGATTTACCAAGATTTGCTAGTTCATTAGAAATTTTAGAAAAACGGGTATACATTTCGGAAATGCTTTCGTTTTGATCCATTCTAAACATTTCATATTTGCTCTTTAACAAGTTTATTTTAGAATCCTTAACTTGAGATGTTCCCTCAAGGGTAACGGCAAGTGTATCCCAAATAACCTTGGCGGAATCAAAAAGAGCAACTCGATTAAACTCCTCCGTAGATAGGGCGCAAAACAAAGAATTTATGGGTTTGCAATTTAAATTTGCGTGCCTTTTTTCTACGACATTCCATTCTTCAAATGGTTTGGAAGGCAACATGTATCCATTTTCAACAATGTGCCAAAGTTCCACATCTATCGAAAGAAGATAGATGCGCATCCTTGTCTTCCAATGTCCATAATTGGACCCATTAAAGAAAGGAGGTCTAGTTGTGGAATGGCCCTCCGGAAGTCAGGTTCCATTTCTATCCTCCATTTCACAATTAGAAAGTTGCCAAAGATCTTATGATCTTTCCCTTGTTGAAATTTTAAAAAAAAAATTTCCAAAGATTTATAGAAAAGAAAATCTTTTAAGAGCCTTTGCTCTGATACCAAGTGAAATTCCAAGGGGGTTCCGAGTACGGCAACTTATGAGGAGTGAGAAATTAGGTAGCTAACAAGTTTTAACTCTTTTGAAAACTCAAACCCAATTTTGGAAATTAAGAGATCAACAATAAAATTCAAGCACACAAGTTAAATCTAAAGTGCAAATGCAAATAAAGAGCAAGAGTAAGAGAGATTGCACCCGAGATTTAAAGTGGTTCGGTCCACCAAACGCGAGGCCTACTCCACTCCACCAACCAAACCCGTTGATGGCTTCACTATGTGATCTTCTTAACTTCGGCGAAGATCGGTGCCGATTACAAATTCCGATTACCTTTAACCTTAGTGGCAATCTTCACCACGGAGAGTGGGCTACGCTTCTCCGAACACTCGCCCGATACAAGTTCTTTGAGTAAGAAAGAAAGAACAAAAATCCCTCACAAGGGTTTACAAGAATTGCAGAAGATGTACAAATTGAGCCTATGATCCAAATCCTAATCTTTAGAGGATGAGAGGCATAATCAAGTTTGGTTCACTCTTTGGATGTTCAAATGGAGTTTTAGAGTGTTAGGATTGATTGTTTGAATGTTTGGAATGCCCATATATATAGGAAAACCAAAATATGACCGTTCAATGCCATCGTTGTAATTCCAGGAAAAATCGCAACGGCTAAAAATCCGACCGTTGTAGTGTTCTCGGAGTTCCGAGAAAATATCTCAGAGTTCCGAGAAAAAATCTTGGAGTTCCGGGAATACAAACAGAAGTTGGAAAAAGTCTACTGGACCATTTCTCGGAGTTCCGAGAATTCTCGGAGTTCCGAGAAGCCTATTTCAAGCAGATTTTCATTTCTTGTTTTTAGGCTTCCAACTTAACACCAAGTTGGGATTGCTATGAGGGTTCCAAGGTGTTGGAACTCCACAAAGTCAATCACTTATATATTTAGGGTGTTTGTTTATTTACTTAATTATGCCTCTAAAATCTAAAACTAAGATTGGATCTTTTACAATCTAAATATGACTTTGGTCTTCAATGGATTCTTCAAGTCTTCATTTGTCTTGAACTTCGATGTCTTTGGCCTTCATGATGTGGTCCAATGAGATCTTCTTGGCCTCAATCCAAGCAATGTTGTCTTAACACCAATGTGATCTACAACTTAGACAATCAAACACATTAGTGATCATAAATCACTTGTGTATTGGAATCATCAAAATAAGATGGGAATGCCAAGGTGGAAACCATTGGGCTTACAACTACAAAGTGCATCAAGCTTTCAAGAGAAGCCAAGCTATTCAATCTCTATTTCTTGTAAAGGTGGCTATGGCATCCTACCTTAATACCCTAGAGAGCACCGCTTAGAACTCGACGGAGAATGAGAGTCTTTTGTAAAGGTGTAAGGGCATCCTTATTTAATATCCCTTGGAAGTGTAATCGCCTCAGAGCCGGGCATCGTGGAGGTCTCCAATAGTGGAAATCCTTAAGGACAATCTTAAGAAGAGTGGAGTAGGGCTTTGCCCGAACCACTATATATCGGTGTGTCATCTCTTATTCTTGCACTTTCGTTATTGCTTTTTGGTTTGGCATTTCATTGTGTCTTTAATTATATTTGCACTAACCACATATTTAATCAAGTGAAGAAAATTGAAATTAGGGTTCGTAATTAATTTTCAAAAGGGCTAATTTAGTATTAAAATCAATTCACCCCCCCTCTTGTTTATTTCACGTCCTGTAAGAGTTCTTTGGAAGAAGGGGCGGCGGAGAGGATTAGGAGGGAGTTTCACATTCCCGAGGATTACGGGATAAGGGTTCCTTCTTTTAGGGATGGGGTGTGTGAGGGCGTTACGGAGGAAGAGGTAGCTTTCTACGTGGAGGCTTTTCGGGCGGGGATTAGGTTTCCGCTCTTGGGTATCATAGTAGAGGCCCTCGAGTTTTACCGGGTGGCCCCCTCCCAACTGGCGACCAATAGTTGGCGTACTCTCTTGGCTTTTGTGGCCAAGGCGGGTCTTCATAAGATTCAGCCTACCCTCCCTCTGCTCCGGAGTTGCGTTGCCCTTAGCCCATTGGTGAAGGGGGAGGACAGCCGGTTATACCTGACCCAGCGTCCTCAGGTGAAGATCGCGGCGAACTTGCCCTCCTCCATTAAGAAGTGGAAAGAGGAGTACGTGTTTATTATTCCTCCGTCGGACGCTGGTTGGGGCTTCCCTCGTTCTTGGAGGCGCTCCGTTGAGTGGCGAAGGAAATCCCTCCCGACGACTCCGACTGTAGTAAGTTTGACTTGGAGAAGCTCGCCTCCGGGGAGGCTATTGATGTTTCTGAGTTTAGATGGGAGAGGGGTTTGAGGAGGTTCGGTCTGCTAGGTGCTATGGAGAGGAGGGCTCGCTGCACAGGCGAGGATGTGGGGGACAGTTCCGCCAGTCATCGTGATGAACCTTTTTCCCTGGGTTTGTCGTCCCCCCCTCCCCTCCCTTTTTTCCAGCTGTCGTTTTCTTCGTTCTGAGTTGATGTTGCTCTTTCTGTTTTTGGCAGCAGGTATGTCTTCTTCTAGTGATGCTGGTAGGGGAAAGGGGGTTGTGGCGACGGCGTCAGAAGATTCCCTCCGGCTTTATGGCCTTGGCCAGGAAAGACCGGTCGAAAACTAGGCTTCCCGTGTCCGCGCCGTCTAGCTCTTCCGGTCGATTGGTCGGATTGAAGGATACGGCTAGGTCTCCTCCCCGGGAGTTGGAGCCTCCCGCCAAGAGGGTTGCCCCTTCTTGCGCTAAACAGGGGAAAGCCGGTCGTGGGGCCCGTCCTCCTGCCGCCTTTGCGAAGGGCATGTCGAGCCGGCTGGAAGGGTCGGTTATGACCAAGCTGCTCCTGGATCAAATGGAGTTTTCCCCGTAGTGCTACCGGGGTCAAGGAGAACTGTTTAAGCCTGACTGGAAGATCGGCGTTGAGAATGGCGTCCTTGGGAATCCCCGGGTCGGGGTGGAGCTTGGGTTGATGACCGCCCTTCCCGGCGACGAGGCTGAGTTAGAAAACTTCCCCCGTAGGGCCCTGGGGGCCCGGTACCTTCATTCTATGTCCTGCGTAAGTACCGAGTGGCTGGCTTTTCTGCTTGTGTTTTCCCTTTTTTGTTGCCTTTGAGACTGCACGCGGCAATTCTCTAATGGTTCGCTTGTGGCGGGGACTTTTGTAGGTTCAAAGTTATGCCATGAAGATGCTGTAGTCCATGGTTGAGGATGAGTCCGAGATCGGTGCTTTAGAGGAGTGAGTTCGCAAGCTGAGCGAGGACCTGGAGAAGGCCCAAGCCGAAAATGCGGCGCTTGACAACACCGTTTCTCAACTCCGGGGAGAACTCCAGCTGTCCAAGGACGGGAGGAACCGTGCGGAAAATAACTTGGTGGTGACCCGACAAACGTACGCTGAGGAGCTGGTGAAAGCGCGGGAGGAATGGCGCGATTCTGAGGAGTTTTTCAAGGCTGCGGCCTCGTTTAGCGTGGATATTGAGATAGATGCTTTCGTTGAATGCCGGCAACGCGTTCGCAAGGTTGATCCTTCCTTCCCTTTTGAGAAGTTGGTGCACGAGGCCGAGGAAGCCGTTCCGGAGGATCTTTTGTCGGAACCAGTGGATACCACGAGATCAGTCGAGGATCCGACCGTTGCTCTGGATGCTCCTACAGTTATTGAGACCTCTGCGGGGGCTCGGTGAGGCTCTGACGCCTTGGAATTTTTTATTTTTTTGGCTTCATTTTATGGTTCTATTGACGTGCTGGGTCTGTAATAGCTATTTGAACTCTCTTCTTTTGTTTCTTTCCCTTTTTTTTTGATATATACAATGCGCCGTGGGCCATTTGAGCTTTTCGGTATGTTTCTTCGCGGTGGGTTATTAAATCCTAATTTGGTTGGCGAGAATACTTCTAGTGCGCCCCTGTAGGGCGTCTTGTTCGTGGAAGGGCCATCTTCCCCTCGAGTGATCAGCTCGGAGTTAATGGGTCCCGCCTGCCCTTTTAAAAAGGGGAGGTCTTTTTTTCATGGGGAGCGTTTTAGGGTATTTTCGGGGGGATCAGCCTTGAAGCTACCTCTGTCCCACTCCTTGTCTTTTTCCGGCCCTTTATTCATCATAGGCCGGAAAGTGGAGATGCACATGGCTCAGGTAGGAATGCTATTCCATTAATTTGTAAAGGGGAAAACATGGCTTTGCTTCTGGAAATAACAAAACGAAAACAAACAAAACATCCGTCATAACTTAAAAGAAAACACGGACCTTACCCTTCATTTTTACTGGTAAAACTCTCGGACGTTATCCATGCTCCAACTTCGAGGGACTGGGGCCCCGTCGAGGTGCTCAAACTGGTAGGTGCCGGGGCGGAGCGCTCGAACGACCCTGTAGGGTGCTTCCCATTTTGGTGCGAGTTTCCCGGTGTTTCGTGAGTCGGATACCTCCGCCCGCCGTAGTACTAGGTCTCCGGGCTTTATCGTGCGTTTTTTTTACTCGACCGTTGTAGTATCGTGCCACCCTTTGTTGGTAAGAGGCGGCTCGAAGGAGGGCTTGCTCTCTTTTCTCGAGCACGAGATCGAGAGCGTTCCGAAGGAGCTCAGAATTTCCTTGTTCGTCATAGTTCTCTGTGCGGAAGCTGGAGAGGCCAATTTCCAACGGAATGACCGCTTCGGCTCCGAAAGTCAAACTAAAAGGGGATTCCCTGGTTGCGGTCCGGGGCGTTTTCCGATAGGCTCAGAGGACACTCGCTTCTCCCAATCGCTTCTTGAGGCTTTGGAGCAAGATTCTGTTAGTTACCTCTACTTGTCCGTTGGCCTGCGGGTGTGCTACGGAGGCGAAACGGTGTTCGATGCTCAGATTATCACAGAATCTGCCGAATTCAGCACTTGCAAACTGGGGTCTGTTGTCTGTTACGAGTATTCTCAGAATGCCAAAATGGCAAACCACGTCATGATAAAAAAACTTCTCTATTGCTTTTGAATTTGGCCTTGCCACGGCTTTAACTTCGACCCACTTGGTGAAGTAATCGATGGCGACGTACAACATCGTGTGGCCCCCCGGGGCCTTTGGGAACGGCCCGAGCAGGTCCATGCCCCACATGGCGAAAGGCAGGGGCCCTGCCACCGCGGTGTACGGGGTGGCCGGTTGACGGGGGGTGGTAGCGAACCTCTGGCACGGGCCGCATTTTTTGACGAATTCCTGGGCGTCTCTGAGGATTGTAGGCCAAAAGTAGCCGTGCCTCACGATCTTCTGGGCTAGGATCATGCTGCCTCCGTGGTCTCCGCAGATTCCCTCGTGTACCTCTCGTAGCGCATATTCCGATTCGGAGGGTACCAGGCATCGGAGGTATGGCCATGTGTACGACCGTTTGTACAGCCTAGGTCGGTGGAGCACGTAGTGGGCGGCCTTTGCGGTTAGGCGTCGGGCTTCCAGCTTATCTTCGGGCAGTATCCCGTCTTTTAGATACCGCATGATGGGGTCCATCCAATTTGATCCTGGTGGAATTTCCAGGACTTGTACCTCATCGATACTGGGAGTGGAGCAGTATCTCTGTGGGCACAGTACCGAAGTCATGGGTTTCTTCAGAGGCCATTTTTGACAGTGCATCCGCTCGGTTGTTCATGTCTCGCGGTACCTGGAGAATCTCAACTTCCCCCATTCTCTTCAGCTTCTCTTTTACCTTCTGGAGGTATCTCTACATCCTGGGCCCCCTGGCCTCGTATGCCCCGTTTACTTGCTCGATGACCAACTGGGAATCGCTATAGACCTTTAACTTTCCTGTGCCGAGCTCCGCGGCTAGGCTTAGCCCTGCCAATAAGGCCTCGTATTCAGCCTTGTTGTTGGAAGCTGTGAAATCTAGCCGGAGGGCGTACTCTGCTGTGAATCCGTCGGGGCCGTGGAGGACTACTCCTGCCCCACGCCCCGTTTTACCTGCTGAGCCATCCACTTGCAGGGTCCAGTGAATCTCGCCGCTCTGTTCCGTCGAGTCGGGTCCCATGTCTTCGTAAGCCGTTTGCCCGGTGGAGCCACAAGTCTTCTCCATTATTGTCGGTTCCGCGGCAGGGGCTGTGGATTCCACTATAAAGTCAGAAAGGGCCTGGGATTAAATGGCCGGCCTCGGTCAGACCTGTATGTCGAACTCTCCTAACTCGACGGCCCAGCTTACCATCCTGCCCGAGGTCTCAGGTTTTTGGAGAATCCTCCTGAGGGGTTGGTCAGTCAAAAGTATTATGGGATGGGCCTGGAAGTAGGGGCGGAGTTTCCGGGCGGCGCTGACAACTGTGAGGGCGAATTTCTCTATGTTCAAGTACCGAACTTCCGCACCGTGGAGGGTCTTGCTTACATAGTACACCGGGTGTTCCTTCTTGTCGCTTTTTTTGGCCAATACCGCACTTACCGCCGTAGGGCTGATGGCTAGATACAAAAATAATTCTTCCCTACGCTCAGGTTTGGCTAGTACGGGCGGTGTTTGGAGGTACTGCTTCAAGGCGTCGAAAGCTTCTTGACAGGCCGGGGTCCATTCGAATTCTCGTATGTTTTTTAGCTGTTTAAAGAAGGGCTGACATTTCTCCGCCGACTTGGGTATGAAACGGCCGAGGGCGATAATTCGTCCCGCGAGCCGCTGCACCTCTACCGCTGTTGCCGGGGGCTCCATGTCCAAGATGGCCTAGATTTTTTTGGGGTTGGCCTCGATACCTCTCTGGCTAACCATGAACCCTAAGAACTTCCCGGAAGTCACCCCAAAGGCGTATTTTGCGGGGTTCAGCTTCATCCGGGCTCGCCGCAAGGTGTCAAAGGTTTCTTGAAGGTCGGAGATGTGTTTGGAGGCTTCCAAGCTTTTTACCAGCATGTCATCAACATAAACCTCCACGTTTCTTCCGATCTGCTCTCGGAATAGCTTGTTTACGAGCCGCTAGTGTGTGGCCCCCGTGTTTTTCAACCCGAAGGGCATTACGGTACAGCAGTAGACGCCTTGAACGGTGATGAACGCAGTTTTTAGGATGTCTGGTTCGTGCATTTTTACCTGATTGTAACCGGAGAAGGCATCCAGGAAGGTGAGGAGCTCGTGCCCGGATGTGGCATGAATGAGCTGGTCTATGCGCGGGAGGGGGTAAGGGTCTTTTGGGCAGGCTCGGTTTAGGTCTGTAAAGTCTATACAGGCTCGCCAGCCCCCACTGGTTTTCTTGACCATGACCACACTGGACAGCCACTCGGGGTACCGGATCTCTCTGATAAATCCAGCTTGTAGCAGTTTCTCCACTTCGGCTTTTATGTGAGTTTGGCGCTCTACTGCGAAGTTCCTCTTCTTTTGTCGGACAGGTTTGAGGGTCGGATTTACGCTTAACCTGTGAACGGCCATTTCCGGGGGTATACCGGGCATGTCCTGAGCGGACCACGCGAACACGTCTTTGTTGGCTCTGAGGAAACTGATCATTTGGTCTCGTTAGGTGCCTTTTAGCAAGGAACTAATCCAGACTTGCTTCTCTGGTTGATCTTCAGCTATAGGGATGGAGTCTAGCTCCTCGACGGGCTCCCCTCTGATCGTACGGGCCCGTTCCCGGGGGTCTTCACTCCCGATGGTAAAGTTTTCAGCCGAGGCATTGCTTCCTCTCAAGCTTGCCGTGTAGCATTTGCGTGCTATCATCTGCTGCCCCCGAACTTCTCCTATCCCGGTTTGAGTGGGGAACTTCATTTTGAGGTGGGGGGTGGAGACTACCGCTCCCAAGTCTCTCAGAGTGGGGCGTCCTATGATGGCACTGTAGGTGAAAGGTATGTCTACGACCATGAAGGTGGTCAAGATGGTCTTTTGAAGGGGGTACGTTCCAAAGGTTACGGGTAAGTCGATTTTGCCCTTGACCTGCACCGATGCCCCGGAGAACCCGTAGATGGAGTACTCGGCGGGTCCTAGTCTCCCCTCGCCCAGTTTCATTTCTTCAAAGGTTTCGAGGTGCAGCACATTGACGGAGCTCCCCGTGTCAACCAAAATTTTTCCTATGTCGAAGTTGGCGACGATTAGTCTGACGACCAGTGCGTCGTCGTGCGGAACTTGTAGTCCGTTGAGGTCTTCGGAGGAGAAAGTGATGAACTGATCCTCATGGGGAGGATTCGTCCGGGCCTTTTTGGAAGGCATTTCCAGGGAGAACACCCGCTCCGCGTACACTCGTCGACCAGCTGTTGTTGGTCCTCCCGCCGCGGGTCCACCTGCGATGATGTTGATTTTTCCGACGATGGTAGGCGGCTGTTCGTGGGCCTGCGGGCATTCAGGGGGCTGTTCTTTCTTGGGGTAGTGGTGGCGGTGTGTGTCGTGCCTGCTGCAGGACCGGTGTCTGCTCCGGGAGTGATAGCTGCTGGGGGATCGGCGTCGGCTACTGGATCGGCGGCGGCTACTAGACTGGCGCCTGCTACGTGACAGGCGCCTGCTTCTGGGTTCGTCGGCCGGGTGATGGGCTTCGCGTGAGTTTTCGACAGGGCTCCTGAGGTATTGATGTAGATGCCCCTCCTCGGCCAGTTTTTCTAACTGGAGCCTGAGGTGGAAACAATGGTCAGTTTCGTGGCCGTGGTCCCTGTGGAAATCGTAGAACTTTCTGGTGGACCGCTTCTTCGGGTCCGTGGCCATTCTCTTGGGGGGGGGTCAGGAGACCCTGATCTCTGATAGCGAGCAGGACATGGGAGAGGGGAACCTTCAAGGGGGTGCTTCACAGCCTTTCGAAGACGGGGACGGGGTTCCGGCTTGCTTGTCTTTCCTCGGCCCGTGGCCTCATGACCCTTCGGCCATCGTCGCTTTTTCTTTCCTCGGGGTCGGGTCGGCTCCGCTCTCGCGCACAGGCTTCTTCCACTCGTACGAACTTGTCAGCCTTGGATTCAAGTTCCTGCAGGTCCCGTGGTGGCTTGAGGGTAAGGTGCAGTTTGAGATTCGAGTCGGTGGTGGCATGCTTCAGTGTTGCGACCGCTATTTGGACGTCGATGTTGGAAAGTTGGGCTAGCGGCATTGAATTTTAACATGAAGTCTCTTAGGGCCTCGTTTTTTCCTTGTCGAAGGGCCAAGAGGGCATCCGCCGAATCGTGGCGGAGGCGGTTGTTGGCGAATCTTGCGCTGAACTTCCTTCCGAATTCATGGAAGGATGTGATGGAGTCGGGCTCCAATCTCATGTACCAGTCGTTAGCGGTTTTTCTGAACAGAGAGGCAAAGGCTCTGCACATAAATCTGTCTGACGCGCCCCGGAGCGGCATTACCCTTTTGAAAGTTTGAAGGAACTCAAGAGGGTCTGTGCTCCCATCGTACAGACCGAAATGGGAGAGGTCTATTCCTGCTTCCACTGGGGTCTTTAAGACTTCCGAGGTGAACGGGGATGCCGTTTCCCTCTCCCATTCGTCGAGGATGGCGTGGGCGTAAGGATTTTTCATTTCCAATTTTACTTCTCGGATTTGCCTCTGCAGGTCGGCTAGCGGGTCCAGTCTGGGGGGCTGCGCTGAGGTTGCTACCTCCTCTGTCCGGGTTGGGGATGGTTCCTGGAAGTAAGCCGTCCGGATAGGGGGAGCGTGGCTGAGTGTAGCTTGCTTTCCGTCGTTTCGCTGGTGCCCCCTGGCTGTGGGAGGCAAAGGGCTATTTGCCGATGGGGAGGGCGTCCGGCGGGCCGGTACTCGCCTTCGCAGGGGATGACACTCCCCCGGCTGTTCCTCGTCACCTTCGTCATAGGCTTCGGTCTGGTCATATGTTGTCAGGGGCCTCCCCGGGGCTGGAGGTTCCGGCGGAGGCAAACGTTGGAGTAGCTCTTGGCGGAGTCGTTAAACATTTCCATGGTGGGGACCATTTGCAGTGTGCTAGAGGCGGGCTGGTGTCGGCCCAAAAGCGGCGAGTTTGGCTCCCGGGAACTTGAGGCGTGGGTTTGTGCGTGTTGACCCTGGCTCCTGGTCATTACCCTTGTTTCTTGCTGTTGGGTGTGGTTTCTCATCGTTGTAAGGCGTTCAATACTCGACGAGTCCCACGGATGGCGCCAATATAATGGCGTCGGAATCCGGGTTCGCGATCGTGCGGTGGGTAGAGAGCCTCCGCGGGGTCTGAAATCACAAACAAAGGGGTCAGGGGGGTCCGGGGTGGGTCATGGACGACCACTTCGACACCCAAGTCAGATTCATGGCCAATCAATATAAAGAACAGCGAGAAGAGGCGAGGGTTTGGTCGGGTTTACCAAGGCCAAGGCACAGGTTCTTTTCTTGGTGGATGGATGGGTCAGAGGGGACTAATAGGGAGAGTGGGATTCAGCTCCCAACCTCCTCTGTTGTTACCTTTCCTCATCCTTTCTTTTCCGGTTGTCTTGAGGGAGCTTCAAAAAGATCCCCTTCTTCTTCCCTTCTTCCCCTTTTAAGGGGTGGCGTGCGGACCTTTTCATCATTATGGAGAGAAAACCTTCCTTTGCAGGATTGGGCCACTCCCCTGTTTTGCCGGCGCGCGTGGTTTCGCTGGATAATCCTTCCATAGTTTGTAATGATGAGGCTTGGACGGGGAGAAGGTGACACGTGTCGTAATCGTATGGTCTTGCCGTTTATCAGCACCTTTCATCATGATGGTTAGGCTCCATTGGCGCATGGACGACACGTGGCGAGATTTGGGAGTAGCGCCGTATTTATGTCCCATCAATACCCATTGGAGAAATTATACATTTCTCTTGATTCAAAAGGTTGAGGGGCCCGTGAATGGGACGTGCAATGGGTGGTTCCATAGTAGATCAAAATCCCAGATCTGATTGATAGGTCAAGAAATTAACTAAAATGATAGTTTCTGCTAATTATGCCTCTTTCCTTTGCGCGTAGATACCATGGCTACATTTAACCCATTAGCTAAGATTCTAGACGAAAATAAGAAATGTGCCTTCCTAGCAGAGGGTTATATACCCTCAGCACCTAAGCCGAAAGGTCAAGGAAAAGGAAGAGCAAAAGACCAAGGCTCTAAGAACAACATGCTAATGGTAAAGAACAAGAAGAAGTCAACCAAGGGCAACGACGGTTGCTTCCATTGTGGAAAGACTGGACATTGTATGTGGAACTGCAGGAGCTATCTAGCTACCAAGTAGGGCAACAAGCCTACCTCAGGCATGTTGCAAGTGTTTGTTGCTAAAACCAATATGATTGGTCCTGTATTTTCCTGGTGCGTTGACATAGGGGCGACCTCACACATCTGCAATATTTTGCAGGGGTTCAGAAAAATGAAAAGGTTGACTGAGGGCGAGCTCACCCTACAGGTTGGAACTGAAGCAACAGTTGCGGTCCAAGCAGTAGGAGATTACGTTTTGACATTCTTAGGAGATTATCTAATATTAAAGGATTGTCTCTATGTACCATCAATAAGGAGGAATTTAATTTCAGTTTCAGAATTATTTGAAGATTGATATTCTACTAGTTTTAATAAAAGTTCTATTTTTATTGAAAAGGGAAATTCCTTAATTATGGAAGGTAGAATGAGTCATGGCTTGTACTTAATTAATGTCTAAGAGAACATAAGTAATATTGAGAACATTCCAAGTGTTGATGTTCCAAACCTCAAAAGGGTACGGGACACAGTAATTCCAACACACCTTTGGCATCTTCGATTAGGTCGCATTGGCCTAGAGCGGATCACAAGGTTACTGAAAGATGGTCCATTGGATTCAATCCAAGTGGAATCCTTTCCAACTTGGGAGCCTTGTCTCCAAGGCAAAATGACTAAAATTTCCTTCAAGGGCAAGAGTGGAAGAAGCGAAAGTGTATTGGAATTGATACATACGGATGTATGTGGTCCTCTTTCTCATCCTGCGAGAGGAGGATTTGTTTACTTCATGACTTTCACGGATGACCACTCAAGGTACGGTTACCTGTACCTAATGCGGCGTAAGTCTGAGACCTTTCAAAAGTTCAAAGAGTTCCAGAGTGAAGTAGAAAACCAGTTAAACAAGAAGATTAAGACACTTCGCTCCGACAGGGGAGGAGAACAGCTCTCGGATGAGTTTAAAGAGTACTTAAAAGAAAACAGAATAGTTTCTCAATGGACTCCACCTGCAACACCAGATTTAAATTGTGTGTCAGAAAGAAGAAATCTAACACTGTTATACAAGGTTCAATCTATGATGAGCTTTGCACAAGCACCTCTGTTTCTATGGGGATTCACCCTAGAATATAAACTAAATCAGTAACAAGGACTCCATATAAGATATGGACAGGCAGAAAACCCCCATTGAATCATATGAGGATATAGGGTTGTCCTTCCCATGTTAAAAATCTAGGTGTGGAAAAGTTGGAGGCACGAACCAATAGGTGTCTCTGTATTGGATATCCTAAAGAAACGAAAGGTTATATATTTTATAACCCTAGTGAACAAAATTGTTTTGTAAGCTGGAATGCAGCACTCTTAGAAGAAGAGTTCATTCAAGATGTGAGCGGAAATGATAGGATTGCCTAAGAAGAGCAACCCGAAAATCTAGTGGAGATATATGAGGAAGTTGACCAAGTACCCACTAAAGCTATTCCAACACTCCGACATAGTACTAGGGAGGTCAGACAACCCGATAGACTTGTCTACTTGGGGGAAGCGAACACAGAAGATACAGATCCCCTTAACTACAAAGAGGTGATGTTAGACATCGATGCGGGAAAATGGATGGATGCTATGAAATCCGCTATGTATTCCATGAAGGTCTGGACTCTGGTTGATCCACCTGAGGGTATTAAACCTATTGGATGCAAATGGATCTTCAAGAGGAAGAAGGGCCCTGGTGGAAAGGTAGAGACCTTTAAGGCTAGGCTAGTGGCGAAGGGTTATCGTCAAAAGACTGGTGTTGACTATGAGGAAACCTTCTCACCAGTAGCCATGCTAAAGTCCATTAGGATTTTACTACCCATGTCTGCACACTATGATTGCGAAATATGGCAGATGGGCATCAAAACCACCTTCTTGAATGGACACATTCAGGAAGATAGTTATATGGTCCAGCCGGAGGGTTTTGAGAAGGTAGTCAAAGTACAAGTTGGAAAGATTCATTTATGGATTGAAGCAAGCTTCCTGTAGTTAGAACCTTCGTTTTGATCAAGCAGTCAAAGAGTTTGGCTTTTGTCAAAATGTGGATGAGGCATATGTTTACAAGAAGGTCAGTGGGAGCGTGGTAACATTCTTGGTTCTTTATGTGGATGACATACTACTCATTGGGAATGATGTAGGAATGTTATCAAGTGCAAAGTTATGGCTTTCAAGCACGTTTGCTACGAAAGATCTGGGAGAAGCTTCATACATTTTAGGACTTAAATTGTTTAGGGATAGGAAGAATAGGAAGCTTAGGCTATCACAAGAAACTTACATAGATAATATATTGCATGGTATAACATGGCAGATTCTAAGAAAGGATTAGTTCTTTTCAGGCATGGAATCAGGCTATCCAAGAAGATGTTTCCCAAGACACCTGAGGATAAGTGGGTTATGAAGAACATTCCCTACGCTTCGGCTGTGGAATTTCCATCTTTCAGATCTCAAACATTAAATACAATCTCTTCATAACAACCTTCATGTTATGTATGCTATGTTTGTTTATACGTTTTACCAGTCGAGTCCATTCTTCAATTCGCGAAAAAAAGGAGCTAGTTCCCTAGCAGGATCTAGCATCTACTCTCACCCCAATCAAAATCCCAGCAGAGTCGCCAGCCTGTGGACCCGCGATCTCGAGAATGTTGAGGAATGAATCCCCTCTCATCCTTTTGATCTCTACATTTGAAGGAGAGCTCTACCAAGGAACTCTCGAAATGGTGCCCTCACAGCATGAGTGGCGATATATGAGATACCTCTTGATTCGGGGACAGAGCCCAGAACCAAGACGTACCTAAAATGAAGAAGAGTCACCAGAATAAGGCCCTAGAACGATTAATATACTCTATGCAATGGATAAATCCAGAGATGAACATGTCCGTGCCTGGTTACGAGTGGGGAAGGTGGTTAAGCACCCCACTCGCCCGAGCGCACTCGGTCTCTTATGCCATTTTTATTACTTTCGAAGAATGTTGGATAAAAATCATGTGATGGGAATAACAAGCTACAACTAAGCAAATAAATAAAAGATAATAAGCAGATAAGCAGTAAAGAGCTATAGCTAAATTGATAACCAAGATATAATGAACAAGTAAACAGTAAAAAGCTACAGCTAATCAAATAATCAAAGAAGAGACTAAACAAGTAATGCTACAGCTACGCATGTGAATAAATAAGTAATCCAAATAAGATAAGCAAATAAATGCTACAGCTAAGCATGTGAATAGGCATATGATCAAAAAAATAAAGTAAATAGTACTACATCTAAATATGTGATCAATGCAATAAGGAAACAGATAACACTGTAATAAAACATGAGCAAGCATGTGATTAATGCAAAAACTATGCTAAACACGTCAACACACAAGTAAAGAATCAAAGAATCAATAAAAAGGGTTTGCGGAAGAAAATGGGCTTATAGGCTCGAGAGGGCAATCGTCTTTACCTACAGCCGTGTCCAATGAAATCAACTCTTAGAAGAGAGTTTACTTCATAGTGTCGTCGACAACATCCTTTTCTTCCTTGTTATTGGTTGAAAACTGTTTTTTTCCTAGATTTTTGAAAACCATCTTATTAACTTTGAAAACAAGCTGAAAATAATTTTTTTTTCTTTGAGAAAATTTGAAAGACTTGAAAGGATTTGAATTATTTTTGTTTAAAAAGTTTATTGAAAAGGCTTAACTGGACTTGGGAAGACCCAAGCTGCCTACGTACCTCGTGGAAGAGGATCAAGCCAACGTAGTTCGGAAACAACTTTTTCAAAAAATGGTTTTAGTGTTTTTTTTTTTAAGTTTTTTTATTGTTTTTGGATTTTTTGTTATTTGATTTTATGTGTTTTTGTTTATCCCTTTTGATTGAATAAGGGTTCTGGCTCAGGAGGTCGCCGTCTGTCATAGCCTAAACCCAACAAAGTGTTCCCATAATCAATGGAATCCTGAAGCTCAAAGAGGATCCCAAGGAACATGAAGAGTAAATCCGAAAGAGAAGAAAGGCAAGTCCAAACCCTATGAAAAATGATAATCTCGGAGAGGAAAGAACCCCTAAGCCCTGCAAGAAACATTGATCACACAGAAGAGGAAACCCCTATGCCCCATGAGAGATGAACATAAGAAAAGAGACAAGAAGGACAAAGGGGTGGCTCAAGAAACATTCCATCATCGCCATAACCTAAGAGGAAATTTACTGAAACTGATGACAATGTCAAAACATTGATGACTACGCAAGACTCCAATGAAGATCTTGACAACAAGAGGAAACAATGATAGCATTTATGACACAGCGTGGTCCAATCTTTCACGCTCCAAGTAGCCAAATCATGTAATTGAGTACTCTTGCTTATGTTCTATTGAGTTGGACTCTTTTGGTAAGTAACTGGAGAACAACAGTTAATAACATGGAAAATTGGAGGAAGCTTTGGGATGTGAATCTCATCGAAGTATAAAAGAACTTCAAATACATTGGCATTTCACTACTAGTGTCTCCAAATCTTGGCCAACACAATGAAGCTATTTAGGAAACTAAGAAAAGGCATGGAGGCAATTCGATATTTTGACAAACTAATGGTGGACCTCATACTAAAAGCCAATCCTCAGAATTAGTTGACCTTTCACTGGACAAAGATTACACCTACTCCATTCTTAATGAGATAAGTATATGCCTTCCACCAAACATGAAACAACAAGGATCCCAATACTTAGAGAGATATCCTACAACCAACACTGATTTTCCAAATTAAGTCATGGATATAGATTCAACTTGTACTAGTTTCAATTGCAAGAAAAGAAGTTGTGTCAAACATGAATATTTGACTTCATTAATAAGTGTAAAAATAAGTTGTCCAAGAATTGATTCCCAGTAATAACCAGAACTGACCCAAATAACCATGGATTAAACAAGTGAAAATCTCTATTACATTTCAAGAACCCAATTAGCCAAAGGATTTGGCAAAGCTAAGAACAGACTTCACAAGTTGTTTGAGGATCAGGTTGATCAAATGATATTTGACTTCATTGAGTGGACTTAGATCTAAAGGGCTTCCATGTCTTGGGTTCTGTCACCTCAAATAATGATTAAATACAACCTCTTCAAATGGAACTGATAATGTCTAAAGCAGGGGATAGGAACCCTCAACATGAACACATTGCGATCCAGACAATTGTATGAGTAAAATGTCACAGAATAGAGCTATTTTTAAAATGTAGTAGTACCAACATCAGTCCTTTGTGTAGACACCCCATTTTGCTCCGCCTTAGTCAACAAAGAAGTTAATATTTTTCTATCGGTTCTTCGGTGTTTTCCATTCCCATTTCAGTCTCTTATGCTTTCTCGATCTTTTCAATCATTTCCGCCATGTTTCGCATTTTTTTTCCCGCTAAGTGTTGAGAAAGGTTTTTCGCAAGAATTAAAGCAAAGGATAATTTGGACCCATTCGGTGGGCCCGCATTGAGCATTTGTTTAGGTTTGGATCAAACAGGGGGCCCACATATTGTTTTAATGCAAAATGAGTTTTGAACCTACTTTGATCTAATGCATAAAGATGTCCATCAAGGGAGCGGTCAAGATCTCAGAGAAGTCATTTTAACAACCAATTTTTGTTGCGATCATCAAGTTGAATTGTTCGGATAACTCTCGGAAATAACTTTGAGGCATAACTTTATAAATTATTGGCCCAGATCATCCCATGAAAAATGATTTGAGGGCCCAACCCATTGGTATTGCGGCCCACTAATTGGGCGGATTGGCTCATCCAATGGTTGATTTGTGGGGTATGACCATCCATGTTGTGACCCATCAATTAGGTAGTTCAGATCATCTTATGGAGATAATTTCAAGGGTGCAACTCATTTATGTTGCGGCCAAATCAAATGGACGGTTTGGATCATCTAATGAAGAAGATCTAGAGGGCATGGTTAATCAATTGGATGGCTTGAATCAGCCCATAGGATTGATTAGGGGAGTATGATTAGTTCGCACTTGATAGCCAGATATTTGAACGGCTCGAATCAGCCCATTGAATTGATTTAGGAGGACACATCATCCTAATTTCAGAATAAAAAATTTGGCAGCCTTATTTCTATAAGAAGGATATTCGGACACATGGGAAAGGGATCAAGCTAGCTTAATTTAATTGCCTCTCGTGGGTCCCAGGTAGACCAATTCAAAATCCCTTTTATTTTATGTTATTCGAATTCTATAAATATTGGTGATATTCTATGGGAATTGCTACGTGAGAATTTAGTCTTTCTAAGTATAGAATCTCGGCATTTTTTTTTTAGTGGGTAACATTCTAACCAAGGGATATAGGTAAGGAAGGAAAGGTTGGGAAAATAGAAAGAGGTGGATTAGGGATTCTCTCGAGGATATAGGAAGGAAAGGAGTAGAGATAAAAAAAAGGAAGAGAGAGGAGGAGGAGGATAGACAGCAAGCTCTGGTGAGTGGGGAGATTGGGAAAAAGACGGCTCTCTCTCGAGCTGAAGCCCTCTCTGTTTTCTTTATCCCTCTCATCTCCCTCACCTCGAGACCGATCCCAAACAGCAGCCATATCTCACCACTCTCCGCGGTTCTCTCTCTGCTCTCTCTCACTCTCACACTCCCCATAGCCCACATCCATCTCCCCTATATCTTCTACCCAACAGCAAGAGCCCGGTGAAAAAGAAAAAAAAAACACAGAAAGCTCCGGTGGATTGGGCTGTAGGAAGAACCACTCTCTCGAGCTCTCTGTTTTCTCTCTCCCACCTCTGTCTCGTTTTTTTCTTTTCTTTTCTCCTCCCCCCATCACTCTCTCGGTTTCTTCTTGATCTTCCCCACACGGTATCTCCCTCAAGCCCTCCCCAGCTCTACGTATTCCTCATCGCCTCACCCTCCGTTTTTCCGTATATCCATCACCATCTCTGTGTCACTCCCATTCCCTCTGGATGTTTCTCTTAAAGTAAAAAAAAAAAAGAAAAAGAGAAGAGAGAGCAAAAACAGAGTGCCGGTTCTCTCCCCCTCCCTCACTCTGTTTTTCTCTTGATCCCTTCATCTCCCTCTGTTTTTCCCTCTCTATATACCCACCTCTCCATCTCTCTCACTCTCTTTAGCCCACCAAAAACAAAAACAAAAACAGAGTATCGTTTTTACTCTTATTCTCTACATATCTTGTTCTCATTCTCTCTCTATCTCTCTCATTCTTGTTCTCTCTTTATCTCTCTCAATCTCATTTCACTCTCACTCCACTCTCTGTCTCACATTCTTTGCTTCTCTCATTCCCTCTCTGTCTCTCTCGCGTTCACTCACCATCTCTCTGCCTCTCCCACTCTCGATCTCTCAATTCTCTCTCACTCTCCATCTTTCTCATTCTCCATCTCTGTAAAATTTTTAATTGATTTGGATCTTGTTTCCTATTGGTTGTAGTGTAAGTTCATAATCTGGTCTTAAAATTGAAAAATCCGAAACTAGTAGTAAATAGTCTTTAAAATTCATGAAAATCTCACAGCATGCTATGTTTACTTATATCTTTCTACTGTAGAAATTTCAATGAATTTAAATTTCTATTTCTAGTAGTTTCTGTGTTATTTTTGCAATCTGGTCTTATTATTGTTAAATCAAAATTAAATATGAGCTTAATGTAAAAATCTGCAAAACTCTTTCAAAAAGCTACATCCCATCATATCTTGTTGCTACTGAAGTTTCAATTCATTTCGAATTCGTTTGTAATAATTTCACTTGTAAAATCACTCTTATGGTATAAGACTGATAAAATTCATTGAAAATCCGAAATTAATTAAAAATCATCACAAAGTTTCTAAAGAACCTTAAAATTCTGTCACATATTAATTCCTTAATCCATTGAAACAGAAATCTTAGGATCTTTAGATTTCCCTGGAAAAATGGCCAGTGCATCCATAATCGTATCCCAATTGCAACCAATCTTTGACAATTTGAATATTTAAGCTATAGCATGTTGTTGGCTCCGAGATTACTGTCCACGGAAATCCTGAGATATGCCAGGCAATAAGATGCTATAACCTAAGTATTAAATTGCACAAGGAAAGAGCGCACGATTCCCTTCCTTGGATGTTATTCTAGGCCGAAATTGGTGAACCCTAGAGCTATTGGTAATCCTTAAATGTCCAGAAACAGAAAATCCTTGAAATCTGAAATTAATTAACCTCAAGAACTTGAGTCGATGTGTCTCGGGTCTTTTGGAACCATTGGATTACGGTTTCCATCATAAGAACCATTAGAGCCCAATTTAGGAGCACTGGTGTCATGTCGTGTCCTAGGTTTTAGGGAGTCCTAGAGTTAGGAGTCCAGCCTCATCTTAGGTTTTAGGGAGTCCTAGAGTTAGGAGTCCAGTCTTAGGTTTTAGTTCCACTAGTCACCCAATCTTTCCCTAGGACAAAACTAGTAAACTAGGATGTAAGCTAACCTGCATTAGTCTAAGGAACAACTTGCATTTAGATAGGATCATATAGCATCTTAGATGAAATCCTAGGATAATAAAATCCTCAACTTGAATTAAATAACTTCTCTTAAAACTGTTGAAATAGTCGATCCCGTCTAGATCGGTGTCTTAGTTGAGTTAGGCATAAGTAGCTTAGCTTAGGTGCACCGAACTACGTCGACTCTGATCCCAGTGAGGCTTGGGTACGTAGGCAGCTTGGATGTCTGATGGCATACCAACCGCGAGTCGGCTCCACAACAAATTGTGGGGTTTTTTATATTAATTTTCTTGTAAATGCTTAATTAAATCACTTAGGATTTTTCCATGAAATTAGAATTTTAGGAGAACTTTCACTTAGATTGAATTCAAACAAATTAAAAAATCAAGATACACATTTAGGATCTACATTGAAATTAGATCATAGGATGCATGTCACATAGTTCGCACATTAACAAAGAGTTGAATGAGCCATTTAAAATAAATTTAAAAGAGTTAACTTTTGGAATTGAAGACCGATTATCGGGCAGGAATGGTGCATGTGGTGGATAACTCCCCATACCTTCCATTCTTGTAACCAGGTAACGAGTCTAGATTTCTGGTTAATTTCGGGTCCTAGATCCCACATCTAAGTGGCGACTCTGTCAGTCTCTTTTGTGTGGAATTCGGATTGCCTTAGTGATCCCAAGTTCACATAAAAGATGAATTAAAATCAATAATAAAAATGCACACGCCAATCGCGTGGGTACGAGAGACCAAGAGAGAGCGTGGCGGCTCGCGCCCCACCCCTCTCGCGGGATCGGGTCCCACACTTTGCTACATTGCATGGAAATGATTCCTCTACAACCACATTTTTGCAATTGCATTTCTCCATCTTGTCTTTTTACCACCACACATATTAACCATTACTATTACAATTATAACTAAAACATGGTTGCTGATATCACTCACCAAAGAAATAGAGAAAGGATTTATATGCTAATCACAAATTGAAGGAGGGGAAAGAAAGATTACCTTAACTTTGAATCAAGGTGATGGCAAGACCTCCTTTGTGTCGACCTTCAATAGAATTGCGACAGCGATAGCAGATTGGAGGCCGGAATTGATGAAGGATGGTGATGAATTAAAATAACTAAAGGTTAGAGAAGGGGTTGCTGATGCCAGTGGGAAATGATGGCCAGAGATGACAGATGCAAATAGATCCTTCTTCTTCTTTTCTTCTTAGAACCAGATGTTTCAAACCCTAATTGCAAAGCTCAAGCTCACCTAACCCAAATATTCTTTTTGGTTCACAAACCATGGGACGAATTAAAATTCGAACAAAAGAAGAATTTATGGTGGCTGATTCTTGTGAAATTGATGGTAGTAGGTTTGGGAAGATGATGGGTACTGATCCAGTTATGACGGGTAATCTAAGAGGTGGAAATACATATCTAATGGCAATGGAGGTAATGAATGGAGGTAATGGAGGTGGGTTTTGGTAGTGCTGATGGGAGAAATGAGAGGTGGAGAAATGGGTTTTGAAGTGGGTTTCAACAGAAATGGAGGTTTGGTGTTAGTCCGCTTGGAATTAATGGAGGTGGTGGTCGGAGGAGAATAAATGATGGTTCGGCCAGTGGCAACGAGGTGGTCGGAGAAGGTGGAGCTTGGCTGGAGCTAGGGTTTCGGGTGAAATTGATAATGGTAAAAACAATGGAGGTAGTAATGGTGGAGGAAATGGGGTTTTGAGGGAGGAGATGGGCTTGATATGGTTGTAGAGGTGGTGGTCATGGTGATGGTGGTTGCGAATGGTCGGATTCTGGCAAGATTGCCGGAATCAATGGAGGTGAGATGGAGAAGATAATGGAGAGGCTTCGGTAGATGGTGGAGGTGATGGGGCCGGTGACGGTGGAGATCAAGACAATGGGGCAACGAACCCTCCTCCTTTTATTCTCCTCTCTCTGTGTTTTTTTAGCAAATGAAGACCCCCCCATCAAACCCTCATCGTTTATGCTCATATGAAAAGGGGGGAATGCTCATTTCAGCACCCCCTTACTTTGATATTTCCACCTTGTGTTTGTCTTCTCCTCCTTTAATCATTTGTACATGGGGACTGATATTGGCACACCCTTAGTTTGATAGGCCACTCCCCTCTTCCTTTGTACAACCCATTTTGTAAAAAAAAAAATTATTTGCAACCTCCATCCTCATCTGGACAACCCCCATGGGGTGTCTCAGGTAAGACAAACCCAAGTAAATAAAAATGATGTACTTGACCCCTTTTTCTTTCTATAAACAGCCCCCATTTAGGAGATTTTTGCAAATTTGCAAAGGGAAGGTGGTCTGGACAAAGAAGCCAAGTGACGAAAATATAGAAATATATTTAACCTTTTATATTTGATGGGCATTGTTCATTCAGTTGATTCACGCCCCTTACGCCAAAATGATATTTGATTATCCATGCTTTGATTATTTCACTAACTGTCCTTGACTTTTCTACTTAATTGATTTGCAATTGATATCAACACGTCCATGCTTTGATAAGAGCACAAACTTAGCTTGTCTTTTGTCCGATTTTAACTTGAAAATGTAATAAAAATTTGATTGCGGTTTAAACACCAAAAGACAAGGTAAGTTAGTGAAAGTATCAAAGCGAGGTCGAGTCAGCATCATCTGCACTTTGGAGGTTTGTCTAGAGAGGTGCTAATACCAAAACTGAAGGATACTTTTGTAATTTTTCAATTTTCTTTCAAAAATGAAGGGAAAAGATTGGGGCAACTAAACAATGGTACCTAATGAGAGTTTAGAGATTATTTGGGCTTCAATGAGACTTTCAGAATGATCTAGAAATGACTATTTTTCGGGTTTCTGTCGCACTCGGGGCTCGATTCTTCTTCAATTGTAGGATTACTTCGGGACTTTTATTCGATTTCAGGATTTAGGGTTCGGTCAAAATGGGGTGTCTACATGAAGTCTTATGTATGCTATGTTATCTACAAGTCTAGATATCTATCACTCTATAAGTGTGGTTAGCAAATATTAGTCGAATCCCGGTCTAGAGCATTGGACGGCAGTTAAACATATTTTCAAGTATTATTGTTTAGTTTACGGTGCAGACGAGTTGCTCATTCCTGGTTTTACCGACGCAGACTTTCAGTCCAACGTTGATGATATGAAATCATCATCGGGTTTTATGTTCACCTTAGCGAATGAGGCAGTGTCATGGAGAAGTTGCAAGCAAGACACTACAACATATTCCATGACTGAGGCTGAGTACACCACTGCGAGTGAAGCACCAAAGGAGGCAGTATGGCTACAAAAGTTTTTGGACGACCTTCGAGTCATACCCTCGGTTGAGAGACCCATTACGCTCTATTGTGATAACAACGGAGCGATTCCTCAAGCAAAGGAACCAACGTCTCATCAGAAGTCCAAGCATGTACTTTGAAAGTATCATGTGAAATGGAAAATCATTGATAGAAGGGATGTGGCTATTGAAAAGGTTGCTTCAACGGATAACTTGGCGGACCCTTTTATCAAGCCTCTTAGAAAAAAAGGTGCTTGACAGGCATGTTGAGGGGATGGGTATGAAATATATGCATAACTGGCTTTGAGGGAAAGTGGGAGACTGTTAGAGTTGGTGCCCTAAAACCTAGTATAGTTCGCATGTTAATCGATAAAAGTTTCTTTGCATGACAAATTATGGGTATTAAAAGTTAAATATGTGTGATATATTAGTCATTATTGACACGTATTTGTCCTTAGGTAGGAAAGTAGGAAACCCATGCTCATGGATTCACAGATCCTAGGGAGCAAGGAGATATGGGATTCTGGTTCTTTCAGACCTTAGTAGTTCTTAGTTGAGGTTGAGATTGGACACCTCTTCATGTACACAACTAGCATTTATCTTGCCTATATGCACGAGATGTGGAGTGACTTATCACAATCACTTGGGTAGTGGACCCTACGCAAGATAGAATGGGTACGACAATGAGATTGTGTACTAAGCAGGATCACATTAGAATGGCTGGTGGACAGGAGGCAATTAAGCTATTCTAGTAGACAAGACCCTTTACATGTCCTTTGACCTGAGGGGTCATATTTCTCTGTCAGCGAGTCTCTCTTTTTTTGTATTTCTAACTATGATTCTCTTGGAATCTTGTTGTGATATTATAAGTAATCGCAATTGCACGGATCGCGTGTAAATACTGGTCGAACTCAGGGAAGAGCTTATTGTGATTTCTACCCTTATATTAATTGGAAAATAAACTTATGATATATTGTTGCCTAGAATATACTCAGGATTTTTGTGGACTACAACCTCGGATCCAACAATACATTTAAATTTATAAACTAAATAGATACGGATCAAAAACAATGAAGAAACGATTAAAAACTCAATCCTTATATTTAGGCAAGGTGAACCAATATCCAAAGGATTTCTATTAATTAAATCTAACCTAATTAGAAAACCACAATCTAAAAGCCTAAATTGATTAGAAAATATGATTTAAAAACTACTCTATAGTGAATTAGAAATTGATTGCAAAAGTAATTAGAAATTTAATTGGAACCTTAATTCAATTAAAAGATTACTTAGGGTTCGAATCCACCATGGGCTTGGATTGGATAATTAATCAAACCAATTTTTCACTACCCATGAGTAAGTTATCAAACACACACTCCAATATTAAAGAATATATAAGAATTTATAATTTTTCATCAACAATTATTCATACGAAAGGATGAAATCCAATGGCATGAATAATTGGGAATCCAATATTATAAAGCCCTATATATGATGTTATTTCATACCATTGAATTTAAATAATAATCTTTCTCCTTCCCCATGGCTTCATCTAAACCATAAGTATATTGGGTTTAGTTATTCATGGAGAAAGGGAAAGAAATAGAGAAAATAAAGTGTAGAATTTCCATTAAGAACGTGAAAAAGAAAAAGACAAACAAAAGTTACTCTTCTTTAATTGGAATTATAATAAGAGTAAATCGAATTGGAATTGAAACAAAGAGCAAAATAAGAAAAACATATTCTTTTTCTCCTCCTTCAATGGTTGAATCCGCCTCTTTAAAGCCTTGATGTCGCCTTGGATTGAATCTTTGACGGTTGGATCGAGCGTCTTGATGGATGATAAGAGCGGGTATGATGAGATGAGATGTAAGAAAAACTAGTATAAGAAATGATAAAATTGTAAAGAGAGCAACAGAGAATTTTGCACAAAAAAAGGAGGGAAAAACAGTTCAACGAAAATTTGTGACGGAGACAAAGAGTTGAGCGAAAATTCTAAGAGAGAGAGAGAGAGAGCATTTATAGAGTTGGGTTGAGAGAATTGCCTAGTTTAAGCCTAGGGAAGCAAGGGTTGTGATCAATTTTTGAGATCCAATTCGAGGGTAAGATGGGATGCTTCTTCTCTTCTTCTCTTCTTTTTTTTTTTAATTTAGCAAATATCCAATTACATGTAAAGAGAGATCCTCCCAAAAAATCAAATCAAGAGTCCAAAAAAGATCTCACTTTCCTCTTCTAACAAAATCGACCCACCTTGTTTCTCTTCTTTTTTTCTGTTATTGTATTTTTCCTTAAACATTCGGTTTTCTATAAAAAATAGAAAAGAGAGAAAAACTTTCCCCAAATATCCGCTCTTTCAAAATATGGCACGAATTTTTTTTTTCTTTTGGAAAAAGATACCTTCCAGTAGTTGAGAAAAAAAATCCAAATCCTAATATAGCAGGTCATTCAACTTTCCCATAGTGATGATGAGTGGGCTCAAAAAGAAGGAAATCAATCTTGCTAAAAGTGAACAATAGAAGGAGATTTCTATATTTTCCTTAGACATAGCTAGAAAAAATAATCGAAATCCTTGAGTTGCCGAAAGCTTAGTTTTAGAAATGGAAAGAGTTCCACAATTTTCAAAAATATAGATCACTACTTTTGCTTCCTTAAAACGTGCATAAGACAGGCACTACATTTAGAAATAGAGAATTTGAGGAAACTCCCTTTGAGAGAATATAGCTATTTCAGTGGAGAAGAGAGGAAGTAGGGAAATAGCCCAACGAAATAGGGAGGGTGAGACAAAATAGGGAAGTGGCTAAATCGATGGAGGGTGAGGGAGAGGAATTAGGGGAATAGAGAGAGAGAAAGAGTAGGGTCGGCTAAGAGACAGAGAGAGAGAGTGATGTTTGGGAGTGAGGGAGAAAATAAGAGAGAAGAGAGAGAGGGTGTGTGTTCCACAATCTTGGGTTGATCCAACCGTCCATTTGATATTCTCGATTTTTGCTACCAAGATAAAGAAGGATAGCTAAATCGTTGGGGGAGATAAAAAGTAAGAGAGAAAAATTTGTTGGAGTTTTTTCCTATTTTTTCTCTTGCTTGCATTGTGAGATGACCAAGTTCTCCCTACCCTTTGAATAAATTACAACCATGCCACCATTATTTGCAAATGGCTAATCTATCCCTCCATGTAATAAACACAAACAATTATATTTGCCTCCCCTCTTATGTCATTTCCAATGAACGATCCGAGCCATCCATTTGACAGTCCATCATGTAAATTAATTGCACCCCTAAACCATTCCAATTATATGATCCGAACCGTTAAATTAATGGCCTGATCTGTGAATTTCGACTTTACCAATGGTCCCACCCATTGAACCATTTTTGGGGGTTGATCTAAACCATTCAAACGATGGGCCAAAATGCAAATTAGTTGCACCCCACAAATTATTTCCCAAAGCTTATCCAAGCCAACCGACTGGTGGGCCATAGGATGATCTTATACCTCCAAATGATGGAAAATTCTTTAATCTTTAACCTTCTTAGCTTCATTTTTCATGGAAACTAAAGAATAACCTTGAAAACCAAAAACACACAAAATACCTTAGTAGTATCGTTCTAAACATAAAATATGCAAGCTTTTCCTACCTACAATTCACACATAAATGTGCTCATCAGATTCCCCCATATTTAAGCTTTGGTAGTCCTCGAGCAAATAAAAAGAAAACAAACAAAAATAAAAACTACCTAACTCACTTTCGTAGGAATCACGATTGCACTTGGCACGTGCAACAAGCCTTTAAACCCCTAGGTTACCCTAGTGGACGAGTTGTGTCTCGAGAGTGTTTGCAGTGAATATACATTAAAAAATTTTAAAATTAACTTTCAAAAAATAAAAACTTACATTGCAAATACTTAATATAGATTAAAGCCAAATATAACACTTTCCTTTGCTTTAATATTTTACTCAAGATAGAAACTTCTAGAATACACCGATGCTTGATCTTCGTTATCCCATTCCAAATTGTGAAATTTGACATATATCTCAATTAAGGAATCTGGAATATAGGTCTAGGGAACCAAGAGGGGGTGAATTGGTTTTCACAAAAATTTATCCCATTTTAAAATCAAATATTAAACCTAATTCAAATTCTCTTTGCTTTGCTTAGTTTTTTGTTTCTTTCAATAATATCAAAAATGAAAACTAGAAATTCAACCAAAACATAAAAATGAAACTTCAAGAAGGAGAAACAAACACACCGATGTATAGTGGTTCTGGTAAAACCCTACTCCACTCTTCTTTAGATTGTCCTCAAGGATTTCCACTATTTGAAACTTCCACGATGCCCGGCTCCGAGGCGATTACAATCCTAAGGGTATTAAATGAGGATGCCCTTGCCACCTTTACACCAACTCTCATTCTTCGCCGAGTTCTAAGCGCTTTTCCCTAGGGTATTAAAAATAGGATGCCCTAGCCACCTTTACAAGGAAGAAAGAAGATTGCTATGCCTTCTTCTAAGGCTTGATGCACAATGAAGTCCCCTTGAATGCTCTCCAAGATAACAAGTTGAAAGCCTAAATCCAAACTCAAAAGATTACAAGTGCAAGGCAAGTTTGGAAGAGAAAACAAGAGCTTAAGCCAAAATGGGTTGGAAGTGTTTTAAATGCTTAAGATGGTTTTTCCAATCATTCAAGAGAGATAAAAGAAACTCTTGAATGTGTATTTATAAGCCCATATGAATATAGTACCGTTTGGGGGTGGAGGTTGTTAAAACACCCCAAAAAAATAATTTTTCGTTTGAAACACAACGGCTATTTTTTTTTTGCTGTCGCAACATTCTCGGAGTTTCGAGAACACTTCTCGGAGTTCCAAGAAAAACTCTCGGAATTCTGTGAAAACATACATAGTGTAATATTTATACTTCCTGGACCATTTCTCGGAGTTCCGAGAAATCGTCCATATTATAAATTATACTCCCTGGACCATTTCTCGGAGTTCCGAACTCGGAGCTCCGTGAAAATTCTAAGAGTTCCGAGAAGCCTAATTTCAGCAGTTTCTAAGTTGTTTGAGCTGATTTTCTTTTGGGCTTTTGGAACTCTATTTTTATGATTATTTGGAACGTTATGAGGGTCCCAACATGTTGGTCCACCACACAAACATTCACTTAACCAATTGAGTTTAATACGGGGAGTGTTAGTCTTTTTGAAAAACATATTTTGAAAAGTTTGCCTTGACTTAGAAATCCAAAGAGAGAGGATGTACAACAAGTCTAAGTATAGCTGCACTTCTCTTTGGTCTTGGTCTTCATAGATCTTCCATTGTGTGGTTCCTTTGCTCGAGTGTGTTGAGGTGAGCTCTACATTGATACAAAGTAAGTTTGTCCCATGTGGTCTCTAGCTACTTTGACTCCTGTGTGGTACATCTTCAAGCATGATCAAGTGATGTGATTGTTCTTTCCATGATCAACCTATCTTAATCACATCACTTCAAGGCAAATTGATTAGTATTCAAAAAATATACATCAAAACAAGGTAGGAGGATAGACCCTTGGGCTTACAATCTCCCCCTTTTTTTATGACGACAAACAAAATTGATTATGAGGTGTGTGTGTGTGTGTGTGTGTGGAGTGACATGATAGGCAAGTGAATGCAAGAACTCCCCCTCAACATATGCACAAATGAAAAATAACAAGTGAAGGCAGATCGTGCATATGGAACATGAATAGGTAATCAATTTCCAAAATTCTCCCCATTTTGTTATCGACAAAAAGAAGAATTTATCAAGTTTAAGTGCATACATGAACAAGGATATATTCAATAAGTGATTCATGTTGATTAGCTTTAAAACTCCCCCTTAAGCTTTTGAATGAAAGCAATCCCTGTGCCCCTTTTTTTATTTTTTTTGTTATTTTTTTGTTATTTTTTTGAAAAATCTAAAGAAAAATAAGTAAGCATATCTTGATAAGTAAGTGATTCATATATTTGAAACACCCCCTGAAGAAATGCATATGATATGAGTATATAGCCGATTAATGCACATACCTGTTCATGATTGAGATGCTTGCTCAATGCCAAATTGTTAGGTATTTTAATGAAGGTGAAAGTACCTCTCCCTCTTAGAGAACTAAGAAGGCTAAGAGTACCAATTGAGTGATTTTTAAAGATTAGGGTTTGTCATCTCATTCATGCAGATACGACCAAACAAGGATGATACATATATACTATGTAGATAAGCAGGTGAAAGGCATAAAGTATTTATCTGGCAATTTTTTTGACTTGATCTGCACTCCAAATGTTTAAGGCACTTCTGATATAACATATTCTATCATCACTAAGGAATTTTGTTAAGATGTTAGCCAATTGTTCCTCAGTATTGATATATTTTAAGCAAATGTTCCCTTTTTGTGAGTGATCTCTAATGAAGTGGTGTCTGATCTCAATATGCTTAGTCCTAGAGTGTTGTATGGGGTTCTTTGTCAAGTTTATAGCACTAGTGTTGTCACATTGGATAGGAATATTTTCCAATTTAACTCCAGAATCTATCAATGTGCTTTTCATCCATAGGACTTGTGCACAGCAAGCCCCAGCTGCCACATATTCTGCTTCTGTTGTGGATCGACCTACTGAATTTTGTTTCTTACTAAACCATGAGACAAGTGATTTGCCCAAGAATTGACAAGTCTCAGTAGTGCTTTTCCTATCCACTCTACATCCAGCAAAGTCTGCATCTAAATATCCAGTGAGAGTGAAGTCACTAGATCTTTCATACCATAGTCCTAGACTTTGGGTTCCTCTTAAGTACTTGAAGATCTTCTTGACTGCTGATAGATGAGACTACTTTGGATCCGATTGAAATCGAGCACAGAGACAGACATTAAACATAATGTCTGGTCTACTAGGTGTCAAATAGAGTAGACTACCTATCATACCCCTATACATCATTTGGTCCACTAACTTGCCAAATTCATCATTTTCTAGCTTAGCAGTTGTACTCATTGGAATTCTTGATGTTTTACTGCTATCCATCCCGTACTTCTTTTTAACTCATTTGTATACTTTTCTTGATTTATAAATATTCCAGTTTGGTATTGTTTGATTTGGAGTCACCCATCATGCTCATTTCAAATTCTTTTTCCATTAGATTTGCAAATTCATCACACATCTTTTGATTAGTTGAGCCACATATGGTGTCATCTATATAGATCTGGACAAGGAGGATATCATGATTTTTCTTTTTGATAAATAATGTCTTATCCACTTTGCCCATCTCAAAATCCTTTTCTACAAGGAATGTACAGAGTTTCATACCAAGCTCTAGGAGCTTGCTTCAATCCATATAAAGCTTTATCAAGCCTGAAGACATGATTTGGATGTTTGTAGTCTTCAAAACTTGGAGGTTGCTCAACATATACTTCCTCTTGGATATAGCCATTTAGGAAGGCACTTTTGACATCCATTTGATATAATTTAAATCCTTTATGAGATGCATATGCCAAAAGTATCCTAATAGCTTCCATACGGGCAACAGGAGCAAATGTCTCATCATAATCTATCCCTTCCTCCTGATTGTAACCTTGAGCTACAAGCCTAGCTTTATTTCTAGTGATTATTCTATTTTCATCCATTTTGTTTCTATACACCCATCTTGTGCCAATAACTGGATGATCACTCGGCCTAAGCCCTAACCTCCACACCTTGTTCATTTCGAATTGATTCAATTCCTCATGCATAGCCATCAACCAATATTCCTCCTTTTCGGCTTTCTTGAAGGACTTAGGTTCCAATTTGGATAGGAATGCCAAATTGTTACTCACACTTCTATAGTATGATCTAGTTCTTACCGGCGATGTGGCATCACCTAAGATTTTGGATTCCGGATGATCTACTAATATTCTTCTATCCCTAGGAAATGACTTGTCCTCTCCACTTTCAACTTCCTCACTAGGTAATGTATTACTTGTACACTCTTGGGGAGGAACATTTGTCTTAGGTAAAAGGTGTTCAATGTGTTCATCCTCATCATGCAGAATTTCTTGAGGTGTTGGCTCTCTCTCATCAAATGTAACATGCATGGATTCTTCTACAATTAGGGTTCTTCTATTAAACACTCTATATGCTTTGCTATGTGTAGAATATCCTAAGAATATACCATCATCTGACTTCTTATCAAATTTATGCAAGTTGTCTTTGATATTCAAGATGTAGCATCTACAACCAAACACCCTAAAGTAGCTTATATTGGGTTTCGAGTTTTTCCAAAGCTCATAAGGTATTTTCTTAGAAATTGGCCTCATATATACCCTATTTATGAGATAGCAAGCGGTGCTGACCGCCTCTACCCAAAAGTATCTAGGGAGATCATTCTCATGGAACATTGTTCTAGCCATTTCTTGAAGGGTTCGGTTCTTTCTTTCTACAACCCCATTTCATAGGTTTCATCTTTATGTGCTAAAAATATGATCCATGTAAATTGTGAATAGTCATCTACAATAACAAGTACATACCTCTTTCCACCTAAGCTACTTGTCTTCATTGGTCCAAAGAGATCCATATAAAGTAGTTGCAAGGGGTAAGTGGTAGAGATCATATTTTTAGGGGCAAATGAGCTTTTTAATTGTTTGCCTAATTGACAAGTTCTACAAATGTGATCTTTGGTGTACTTAAGCTTAGGCAAAGTCTAACTAAGTCTTTTGAGGAGAGAGTTGAAATGAGATCCATTCCGGCATGACCCAACCTCCTATACCATAGCCAAGAATCTTCACTAATCGCATTAAGACATGTTATATTTTGTAATCTAAGATCATCTAGTCCAATGGTGTAAATGTTATTGTCTCTAGAACCTATGAATTGTACCTTGCCATCTACCTTATTCTTAACAATGCATTTGTTGGGGTTAAAGACCACTTCAAACCCATTATCACATAGTTGAGTAATGCTAATAAGATTATGAGATATGCCATCAACATAATGTACATCATGAATGGGTGAGGTAGAGTTACCTATGGTGCCTTCTCCTTTAACCTTTCCCTTCTTGTCATCTCCAAAGGTAACTTCTCCACCATCATTGAGTGAAAGGGATTCAAATTGAGTGAGGTCTCCGGTCATGTGCCTAGAGCATCCACTATCAAGGTACCATGTGTTCTTCTTGTTGTGGCTTCTAAGACATACCTACAAATGAATAGGCAAGTGAGATCTCTTAGGTACCCAAATCTTCCTAATCTTGCTAAGTCCATTTGTTTTCACCTTTGCATTTAATTTGGTTTTGTCTTGTTTAGCATGCATGCAAACAACCTTATAATGTTCTTCTAGTCCACAATAAAAATAAGTTTTAGTACCACTAGAAGAGGCTTTCACAAATTTGTTCTTATAATTTGACATTGTAGTATCCCATTTATATCCAAGTCCACTCTTATCATGTGACATTCTTTGAATGTTAACAAGTTTATCCAATTTTAGTGAATCATTTTCAAACCTTCCAAATAGCTACTTCAAATTATTATATTCATGAGATAATTCACTATTTTCATGCTTTAGTTTGTTATTTTCAATTGATAGCTCTTGTCTACTTTCATTCAAACTCTTGATGGTAGCATTCAAATCATGAATATCAAGTTTAACTTTTTGATTCTCTTCTTTTAGAAAATCATGATCCTTTTTTAACCACCCAAATTCTTTTGTCAAACTAGAAAGAAAGTTTTCAAGAGATGCATTTTTATCATGTTCAATTTCTAGTTGATCTTGTGCATTTTGTACGGAATCAAGTATTTCTTTTAAAGTAATAACATCATTTAAAATACTTACCTCCTTATTGTCATTTGTTGAAGCCATGAAGCACACATTCCTTGCAATCATGCAATCCTTTCCATCATCCGGCTCACATTCACTTTCATTGTCTTCATCGCATGTGGTGGTCATTCATTTCTTGCCTTCTCTCCTCTTGAATCGATTGTTTGGAGTAGGCTCATTGTTGAGTGGACAATCAAGACGAATGTGTCCAAGTTTCTTGTATTCGTAGCATCAGGGTTGATATGATCCGTCACCGAGCTCTTCTTTCTTCTTGAATGGAGGATAGGCTTTTCTAGCCTTCATGTTTCCCATATTCCTTTGCAAGAACTTGATTCTTCTTGTTAGGAAGGCTACCTCATCTTCCATATCTCCTTTCACTTCTTCGTCATCACCTACATTACAAGTAAAAGCAACACCTTTTCCTTTTTTCCATTTTATTTTCAATTTCGGGTGCTTTTGTTTTGAAAATCATTTCATGAGTTATCAAGGACCCTATTAGTTCATCTAGATTTAATGTGTTCATGTCCTTGGCTTCGGTGATTGCGGAGGTTTTGGATTCCCATGATAGAGGTAGGGATCTAAGGATTTTGGTTACTAAATCTCGGTTTGAAAATTGTTTCCCAAGTCCCCTTAGTCCATTGACTAAGTTAGTGAATCTAGTGTACATATTGGCAATGGCCTCATCGGGTGTCATTTGAAAAAGTTCAAATTGCCTAAATAGATGATTCATTTTAGATTCCTTAACTTGGTTAGTTCCTTCATGGGTAACTTCTAAGGTATCCCAAATTTCTTTAGCCGAATTCAAGTTTGAAACTCTATTGAATTCTCTGGGTGACAAAGCAGAAATTAGAGAATTTATGGCTTTGGCATTATAGTTTGAGGGTTGTTGTTCGGCTTCAGTCTATTCATTTAGATTTCTAGTGGGCAAGGTATATCCATTTTGAACGGCTCTCCAATTTTTGTAGTCTTGGGTTAAAAAGATTTTCATTTTGGATTTTCAGTATCGAAAATTTGTTCCATCAAAATAAGGTGGCCTAGTGTTTAAGTAACCTTCATGGTGTTGAGGGTAATTTGCCATTTTTAGGATATTTTCTCTATACCGGTTAGGGTTTTAAAAAAAATAGAGATGAAATTCTGATACTAATTGAAACATAGGTCTTGGGAACCAAGAGGGGGGTGAATTGGTTTTCACAAAAATTTATCCCATTTTAAATTCAAATATTAAACCAATTCAAATTCTCTTTGCTTGCTTAGTTTTTGGTTTGTTTCAATAATATCAAAAATGAAAACTAGAAATTCAACCAAAACATAAAAATGAAAGTGCAAGAAGGAGAAATAAACACACCGATGTATAGTGGTTCGGGTAAAATCCTACTCCACTCTTCTTGAGATCGTCCTCAAGGGTTTCCACTATTTGAGACCACCACGATGCCCGGCTCCGAGGCGATTACAATCCCAAGGGTATTAAATGAGGATGCCCTTACCACCTTTACACCAACTCTCCTTCTTCGCCGAGTTCTAAGCGCTTCTCCCTAGGGTATTAAAAATAGGATGCCCTAGCCACCTTTACAATGAAGAAAGAAGATTGCTATGCCTTCCTCTAAGGTTTGATGCACAATGAATTCCTCATGAATGGTCTATAAGATAACAAGTTGAAAGCCTCAATCCAAACTCAAAAGATTGCAAGTGCAAGGCAAGTTTTGACGAGAAAACAAGAGCTTAAGCCAAAATGGGTTGCAAGTGTTTTAAATGCCTAAGATGGTTTTTCCAATCATTCAAGAGAGATAAAAGAAACTCTTGAATGTGTATTTATAAGTCCAAATGAATATATGACCGTTTGGGGGTGGAGGTAACAAAAACACCCAAAAAAAATAATTTTCCGTTTGAAACACAACGACAATTTTTTTATGCGGTCAACATTCTCGAAGTTCCGACAACACTTCTCGGAGTTCAGAGAAAAACTCTCGAAATTCCGAGAAAACATATAGAGTGTAATATCTATACTTCCTGGACCGTTTCTCGGAGTTCCGAGAAATCGTCCAGAGTATAAATTATACTCCCTCGACCATTTCTCGGAGTTCCGAGCTCGGAGTTCCGAGAAGCCTAATTTCAGCAATTTCTAAGTTGTTTGAGCTGATTTTCTTTTGGGCTTTTGGAACTCTATTTTTATGATAATTTGGAATGTTATGAGGGTCCCAACATGTTGGTCCACCACACAAACATTCACTTAACCAATTGAGTTTAATATGGGGAGTGTTAGTCTTTTTGAAAAATATATTTTGAAAAGTTTGCCTTGACTTGGAAATCCAAAGAGAGAGGATGTACAACAAGTCTATGTATAGCTACACTTCTCTTTGGCCTTGGTCTTCATAGATCTTCCATTGTGTGCTTGCTTTGCTTGAGTGTGTTGATGTGAGCTCCACACTGATTGTTCTTCCAAGGTAAGTTTGTCCCATGTGGTCTCTAGCTCTTTTGACTCCTGTGTGGTACATTTTCAAGCATGTTCAAGTGATGTGATGGTTCCTTCGATGATCAACCTATCTTAATCACAACACTTCAAGGCGAATTGATTAGTATTCAAAAAATATAATCAATTTAGTTTAGAATCATCAAAAGAAGGTAGGAGGATAGACCCTTAGGCTTACAGAATCCTCCTTTATATTTTCGCACTTTTGTCCTCGTAGATAAGATTCTAATGTCATTTATGCTACAAAAGAATTTAATTCAGAAATTTGATAGAAACTTGGACACTTATATGGTCCACCTTTTTTTTCACTTTCCCATTATTTCTAAAAAGTGAACTCAAGTATTCCTTTACTGTCGTTGGCGTGAATGACATGTAGGGCTTGCACCATACACCCAAGTTACTAAGCAGTGTTGGAATTATTTTCACAATTTCGCATATATCTTGAAGAAATTTATGCAGTATGAGTTCAACCTTTACTTTGATCCGTGCAATGTCTTAACCTCTTAAGCTTTCTAGATGACCCATGTAACGAGCTTTTGATCAATTACTTTCAAACTAGATAGCTTTAAGCAACAAAGTGTAGAACACCCCTTGGACTTACTTGCTCGAGTAAAAAAGGCTACAAGTTAAGACTAGATAAAAAATAATTTATTCTTTCTTTTTTTTCCTTTTTCCTTTTCTTTTCCTTTCCTTTTCCACATTTCTTTCCTTTTTCACTTTATCATATAAAAGCTAACATTTTAATCTCGTCTCTTAATCAAATCTTTTATAAACAAGATTACTAAAGAAATCTAACCTATAAGTAGAAAGTGTTCTTTTTATTTTCTTAATTCCAAAATTAAAATATAGACTAATTTCTTTTCTTAAAACAGGATAAAAAATTTCTTTCCAAAAATATCTAGATATTTCTTTCTTTTGTAAAGATACTAAAAACAAAGAAAAAGAAAATATTCTACTTTAAACCATAAAATGAAACTCACAAATACGTTTTCAAAAAATACTAACCCCCATACTTGAATCATGCAGTGTCCTCAATGCATGTAAAAATAAAAATAAAAATAAGGACAATGAAGAGAGGGGTGTACCTTGAACTCTTAAGAAAGACTCGAGATCCATGACCTCTTCCAAATTAGACGATGGCAATTCAACAAAAGGCTTCAATCTTTGTCCATTTACTTTAAATATCTCATTATTGTTTGGATTTAAAACATCAATCACAGCATGGGAGAAAACTTTGTTCACCAAGGATGTACCATCCCAACGGGATCTTCACTTACCTGAAAAGATGTGCAATCTTGAATTGTAGAGAAGAACTTTTTCACTTTCTTGAAATATTTTCCTTAAAATATGCTTGTCATGAAAGGCTTTTGTCTTCTCTTTGTAGTTTTTTGCATTCTCATAAGCATCATTCCTTAACTCCTCCAACTTGGCAAGTTGAAGTCTTCTTTGATTACCTGCATCAGATAAATCAAAATTTAGTTTCTTAATAGCCCAAAAGCTTTATGTTCTAATCCAACCGGGAGATGACAAGCTTTTCCATACACAAGGCGATAAGGAGACTGACAAAGATCAGTCTTGAATGTTGTCCTATGAGCCCACTACGCATCCACTAATCTAATGGACCAATCTTTTCTATTTGGATTAACTGTCTTCTCTAAAATTTGCTTAATTTGCCTATTCGAAGCCTCCACTTGGCCACTCGTTTGGGGATGATAAGAGATAGCCAACTTATGAGTGATCCCATATTTCTTCATAAAAGCTTCAAAAGGTCTATTACAAAAATGCTTTCCCCTATCACTAATTATGGCACGAGGTGTACCAAAGCGCGAAAAGATGCTGTCTTTTAAAAACTTGACCACCACCTTGTAGTCATTGGATTTGCAAGTAATGGTGTCAATCCACTTGGGAACGTAATCTACTCCTAAAAATATTTACAAATTCTCAAAAAAATTAGGAAATGGACCCATAAAATCAATACCCCACACTTTAAAGATTTTGACCACTAAGATCAGGTTGAGGGGCATCATGTTCCTCTTTGTAACTCTACCTAATGACTGACAAGACCTACAAGCTGTACAAAACTCAAAAGCATCCTTAAAAAGATTTGGCCAATAGAAACAACACTGTAAGACTTTGTGGGCGGTTTTCTTTGCACTAAAATGGCCACCACATGCTTAATCACGGCAAAATGATAGGATTGAGTATTACTCATGATCGGGCACACAACGTCGGACAATTTGATCCGAACAAGTCTTGAACAAGTAAGGGTCATCCCGAAAGCGATATTTGTCTTGGTTAGACCAATGATCCGGTGTCGCACCTGTAACCAAATAATTCACAATATCCGCATGCCATGGTTCACTAGAAATAGCCAACAATTGCTCATCAGGAAAATTCTCAGTAATTTGACCTTCGTCATCCTTTGCATCAGGTAGTCTAGACAAATGATCGGCAACCAAGTTTTCCGTACCTTTTTATCTCTAGTTTCCAAATCAAACTCTTGAAGAAGTAAAACCCACCTAATGAGGCGAGCTTTTGCATCTTTCTTTCCTACGAGGTACTTAATTGCCGAATGGTCGGTATAAATTATCACAAGTAATCCAATCAAGTAGGAACAAAATTTCTCAAGTGTAAACACAACCGCTTAAAACTCTTTTCTGTAGTGGTGTAGTTGAGTTGTGCATCATTAAGAGTCCTACTTGCATAATAGATTACATGCGGTAATTTATTAATTCATTGACCCAAAACAACTCCTATTGCAAAGTCAGAAGCATCACACATAATTTCAAATTGTTAGGTCCAAATGGGTGCTTGGATAATAGGAGCCGTAGTGAACTCTTTTTTTAAACACTCAAAAGAATCCAAACATTCTTTGGAAAACTCGAATTTTTTATCCTTTGCTAACAAATTGGTTAGAGGCCTAGCAATTTTAGAAAAATCTTTTATAAATCTCCGGTAAAAGCCCAAATGACCCAAAAATGATCGGATATCCTTCACACTTTTGGGCGGTGGAAGATGGACAATGAGATCCACCTTGGCTTTATCAACCTTAATTCCTTCGTTTGAAATCACATGTCCTAGAACTATGCCCTCTTTTACCATAAAATGACACTTTCCCCAATTGAGGACAAGGTTCTTTTCCCTACTCCTTTCTAAGACCAACTTCAAGTGATGTAAACATCGGCGTAAGTGGAGCCATGCATAGAAAAATCATCCATAAATACCTCTAAGGTCTCCACCATATCCAAAAAGATACTCATCATTCATCTTTGGAAGGTTCCCAGTGCATTTCATAACCCAAAAGACATACGTATATAAGCAAACGTTCCAAAGGGGCATGTGAATGTCATTTTCTCTTGATCTTCAGGAGCTATGGGAATTTGGTTGTAACTGGGATATCCATCTAGAAAACAATACTACTCATGACCCGCGAACCTTTCTAACATTTGATCAGTAAAAGGCAAAGGAAAGTGGTCCTTCCAAGTAGCGGCATTAAGCTTTCGGTAGTCAATACAAACCCGCCGCCCCGTTTGAATACGAGTAGGTATGAGTACATTGGTGGTGGATTGTATAACGGTGACTCCCGACTTCTTAGGCACTACTTGGACGGGACTTACCCATTGGCTATCCGAGATGGGATATATGATCCCATTATCAAGGCATTTTAAGATCTCTTTTTGGATGGCTTCCTTCATCACAGGATTAGCCCTTCGTTGAGGTTCCCTTGAAGGTTTGGAACCCTCAATGATGTTGATATGGTGTTGCACAATCGAAGGGCTAATTCCTTTGATGTCGGCCATTGTCTAACCTATGGCTTCCTTATTATCTTTTAGCAATTTAATGAGTTCCTCCACTTGAGTAAAGGTTAGGTCCACGGCACTTATTACAGGCAATGCACAATTATCACCCAAAAAAACATAACATAAATTAAAAGGCAAGGGCTTCAACTCCAGCTGTGTTGCCTCTTCAATTGATGGCTTTAGAAGAGATGTTGCTAGGGGTCCGATGGGCTCCATGTTTTGGATGGCCAAGACATCAGAAAAGAAATCACCTCCTCCATCATCTCCAAGTTCGCTCAAGCATTCTTGAAAACCTGCATCAAAATCGATTTCAAAATTTATAATGATATCGTCAGAAAAGGAATGCGACAGATTGATTTCTTTATAAAAATTGGGTTGCTTATCTAGTCGAAAAACATTGAAATCTACTGATGTATTCCCAAAAGTCAATTTCATTAGGCCATTCCTACAATTAATTAAAGCGTTGTTAGTAGCAAGAAAAGGCCTACCAACGATGCTAGGAATTTGATCATTGATATTAGCAACGTACTCCGTATCTAACACAATAAAATCTATGGGAAACAGAAAATCTCCTACTTTAACTAACTCATCCTCAGCCATCCCTTTGGGTGTCTTAATTGATCTATCCGCCAATTGAAGCATGACGGTGGTTGCTTTGAGGTCTCCTAATCCTAATCGTTTAAATACAGAAAAAGGCAAGAGATTTACACTCGCACCCAAATCCAAAAGGCCATGTTTAATATTTGTGTTACCAATAGTGCAAGAAATAGTACATCCTGGGTCCTTATACTTAGCCACCATCTGTTGAGACAAGATGGAACTTATGTTTGCGGCCAAGAAAGCCTTCTTGGGCACATTAGTTGTGTGCTTTTTGGGTACACAAGTCTTGAAGCACTTTAGCATAAGTAGGAACCTGTGAAATCGCATCTAACAAAGGAATATTAATTTGCACTTGTTTAAACATATTTAAGATCTTTTTTGTTGCAGCCACCTTCTTATTATTACAAGGTCTCCTTGGAGCCTTGGGCACATATTCCTTTTTAGGTGGTGAAACTGCTTGCTCTTCAGTTACCTTTTCGGGTTCTGCAGTTGAACTTGTGTGAGGAGAACCACTACTTACTTCTTCGGGTGTATCATGATGATCTTTAGAGGGTTCAGATCTGACCTCCTCCTAGTGATAATCTCGGCCACTCCTTAAAGCATACACCGCATTGCATTGGTTGGAGGGCTCTTGTGGCGGCGGAACCGGTTGAATGGCATTCAACTGATTTGGCGGTTCCTATGGATTCACATTCACATTCATGTTTCTTGAATTAGGAACGGGTTAGCTTGGCATTTGTTATTATGCGAAGGTTCCGAACCTTCACACAATAACAGCATCTTACCCTTTTCCCACTCATGCAAAGTCGTGGTGAGTTGAGAAATTTATTTCTCCATGTTGTGTTGGCTTGTCATGAAGGTAGTCAAGAGAAGTTCCATATTCTTCTCCAAAGAAGCTATGAGGGCCGATTCCCCTTGTTTTTTAAAACCCAGTGGTTGCTGACTTGAAACATTATTTAAAATTGACTTTTGAAATGATGGGGGTGTGGCTAGAGGTGGCCGAACATAAGTGGAAGGAAAGGTGGGCCTAGGTTGGCCAAATTGGTAGCTCCCTTGGCTCCAAGACAAATTGGAGTGATTTCTCCATCCAGGATTGTAAGTGCTACTATATAGGTTATTTGTAAACAAAGCACTTGCATTTTCAGTAGAATTACCAAACGTTAAAAATTTGGGGCACTCTTCCATGACATGGTCAGGAGCTTGGCACCAATTGCATATTGGGACACTTTGTATAATTTGATTTACTTGTGCGGATCCCTTTACAACTATTGCCTCAAGCCTTTTGATAAGACTATCTAATTGGGCCTCCTTTGCCACCATACCCTCAATAAAGAATCCCTTTCTTGATGTGGCCCTTTCACTTTCTTGAGTTGATTCTCGCTCAGAGGTCTTTTCTGCCAAATCAAGTAAGAAGTTTCAAGCTTCGTCTTCATCTGTGTAGGATGTGAATCATGTAGGGCACATGGACTCTAATAGTTGTTTGGTTTGATAATCAATGCCCTCGTATATGATTTGGCACAAGTGCCACGTATCTAAACTGTGGTGAGGACATTCTTGGAGTAGATCTTTGAATCTCTCCATAAATTTTGAAAACGACTCATGAGGCTTTTGCCTAAATTGAAGAATATCATTTCTTAGTTTGTTAGTTTTATGTGAAGGAAAAAACTTTTTAAGAAACGTTACTGTAAACTCCTCCCATGTGGTGATGGAGTTTGTGGGCAAACCATAAAGCCATTTTTGGGCTCCCTCCTTGAGTGAGAAGGTGTTGAACCTCAACTTTACCGCATCATCAGTAAGTTGTTGTAATTTAATTAAAGCTCATACCTTTTCAAACTCTCGTAAAAATAAATAGACATCCTCAAATGGGAGCCCATGAAAGTGAGGGAGCATCATAGTAAATTACGATTGTCACTCAAAATTATTGCCCTGAGCAGTTGGCAATCGATTACAAGAAAGTTGTGCTGCCAGGCAGGGTAGAAACGATCGCGAAGGAATTTTGGAACTTCCTCTTTCGCCATGGCAATTGGAATTGGTTGAATGTCCATCTCTGTTTCTGATCGAATTACTCCCTCCAAATGGTTGACGGAGTTGCGCACCCAACCTGCACCCAACCTGCACTCATACTCAAAAGATAGCCAAGTTAGAAAAAAAATAGCAAAAAAACCAAAGTAAACAAACAAATTGAAATACAAGTGTGGCAACCGAAGAGGGGGGGTGAATTGATAAATTTAAAATTTTTGCCTTAAATACAATGGTGTGTGAGATTAATCCTAGATTATTCTAACCCTTGTTCAAATATGCTTGGTTGAAAATAAAGAATGATATAATATCAATTTTAAGCCATTTATATCTAACCCTTGTTCAATTAAACATAAACACAAGTAAGGTTAGAGATTACCAATCACCACATGCAAGAAGAGGGCAACCAAGACAAGAAGAAACACCATGATTTATAGTGGTTCGGTCTATCAACAAGACCTACTCCACTCTTCCAAGTTTGGCTTCTTGGGTACTCCACTAATGTTGAGATTCCACACGCCGAATCTCCAAGCGTTTACAAACGACTTCTCCACCTCCGAGGGGACAAACCCTCTAGCTCCGGATCGGAGTCCCTCTTAAAATCAAGCTTCTCTTTTCAAGGCCGAAGCGAAAACCCCTCTCCACAATGTTGATTCACCTTTCTTACCGGCCTGAATCGGAGACCCTCAATACAATGAAGAACAAAGAAAAGGAAAAACTCTCTTAGCCTCTTAATTGGCTTGATACAAAGATAATAGCTCACAAAACTCTCCAAAAAATTAAGCAATTTAAAGCCCTATGGAGATCTTCTTCAAGTACGGAAATTGCAAGTTCAAAGCTCTTGAAGAAAACTAATGGATTTGAAGGTTTAAGCTCAAATGAGGTTTTCAATAAGTCCAAAAGTCTTTTAATCCATGATAAAACAACATATTTATAGCCCACAATGAGTCATGACCGTTTGGGGGTAGTTTGGGCAAGAAAAGACAAAAAACAGGTCGAAAAAGCAACTAGCCGTTATGCCCCAACGGCTAGTTTCTCGCACCGTGGCGGTCGATCGGGGTAGGTCGGTCGACCTCTGAGTGTCATCTGGAATTTAAAAAAAAAAATTTTTTTACTGCCCCGGTCGACCGGGGCTCGGCGGTAGCCCGCCACTGGTTTGTTGTTTTAGCACAGTGCATATTTTTAGCCCAATTTGTAAAAATTGTATCTCCGTCATTTCTCTTCGGATTTTAAAGTTCTTATACTCTACGAATATTAGAAGAATGAGAGCTATCTGTTAAAAATATTTTTAAAAATATTTAAAAATGTTTTGAACCATTAAAATCAGTTTTAAGTTGCTCTTTTTACAATTCAAGTACTAATGTCATTCTTTTTCATTTGTAACCTTTGGTTGGCACTTGGGCTTTGGTTCCTTGGGCTGTGGACTTTTGTTTTACTATTATTTAACACATTTGAAAATGGGTTTCCATGAAATACAAATAGGTTTCATGTTTGGTTTTGATTGAGGTTTGAAAAGCACTTTGAAATGCAAAAGCACTTGGAAAAGATCTTCAATACAATCCATAAAGTTAAACTACTTAGCACCTTCATCGTATTGGCTTCAAAGGTCTTCCTTAGGCTTTTGGCTTATAAGTGAACACTTGAGAATGCTTTGGTACATGTGACTTCTCTTCTTGAATGAATCTTCACTTTTGAGGCATGAGAAGGTCACCAACACTTTGTTCAACTTCAAGCTCCTCTTGGCATATTCTAGGCATGCTTGTGGGATCCTCAACTTGAGCTCTATGCTTAGACATTTTCCAAAGACGGTTCCTCCAATGTGTGCAAGCTCACTTTGTTCCTTTGTGCATGTTGATCCTCAAGCCATGTGTTGTGTTGTATTGTGTCCTGGCAATATGACATGTGTAGTTCCTGTCTAAGACACAACACTCGAAGACAACACATTAGTCCATAAAGACTAATCAATTTGGGTTTGCTAGCATCTAAACAAGAAGCAAAAGGTAAATAGTTGAACCCTTGGGCTAACACAAATAATTAAAACTAAAAGAAAAATAAGAATCACTTCGAATAATACAAGAATTAAAGTAATCTAACTCTTCCCCGGCAACGGTGCCAAAAACTTGATTGTGATATTATAAATAACCGTAAGTGCACAGATCGCATGTAGATACGGGTCGAACTCAAGGAAGAGCTTATCGTGATTTCTACTCTTATACTATTTGGAAAATAAACTTAAGATATATTGTTGCCTGGAATGTGCTCAGGATTTTCGTGGACTACAACCTCGGATTAAACAATATATTTAAATTTATAAACTCAATAGATACGGATCGAAAACAATGAAGAAACGATTACAAATTCAATCCTTATATTTAGGCAAAATTAACCAATATCGAAAGGATTTCTATTAATTAATTATCTAACCTAATTAGAAAACCAAAATCTAAAAGCCTAAATTGATTAGAAAATTCGATTCAAAAACTACTCTAAAGTGAATTGGAAATTGATTGCAAAAGTAATTAGAAATTGAATTTGAACCTTAATTCAATTAAAAGATTACTTAGGGCTCAAATCCACCATGGGTTTGGATTCGATAATTAATCAAACTAATTTTTGTATTGAATTGTATATTTAATAAATCCGGTCAATGGGAAATAAGATCAATTGATGTCATTACCCATGAGTAATTTATCAAACACACACTCCAATATTAAAGAATATAAATGAATTTATAATTTTTCATCAACAATTATTCATATGAAAGGATAAAATCCAATGGCATGAATAATTGGGAATCCATTATTATAAAGCCCTATATATGATGTTATTTCATACCATTGAATTTAAATAATAATCTTTCTCCTTCCCCATGGCTTCGTCTAAACCCTAGAGGGGGGTGAATTGGTTAATTTAAAAAAATTTCCTTAAGTAAAAGGGTGTGTGAGATTAATCCTAGATTGTTCTAACCCTTGTTCAAATATGCTTAGTTGAAAATAAAGAATGAGATATTACCAATTAACGCAATTTATATCTAGCCCTTGTTAATATAGATTAAAAATAAATACAAAGGGAAAGAAGTTACCAATCACCAAGTGCAAGGAAAGGAGAAGAAGAGACACACCACAAGGAACACAAGATTTATAGTGGTTCGGTCTATCAACAAGATCTACTCCACTCTTCCAAGTTTGTCTCCTTGGGTACTCCACTAATGGTGAGATTCCACACCTCGAATCTCAGACACGTACAAATACTTCTCCGCTTCCAAGGGAACAAACCCTCTTTGCACAACGCCTTCGAGGGAACACACCCTCTTACCTCCGGATTCACCTTTGTTACCGGGTCGAACCGTAGACCCTCTTACAGTATTAAGATTCACCTTTCTTACCGGGCCGAATCAGAGACCCTCAATACAAATGAAGAACAATAATGAAAAACTCTTAATACCTCTTGATAGGCCGATTACAAAGATGGTAGCACACAAATCTCTCCAAAAGAATAAGAAAATGAAAAAGCCCTATGGAGATCCTCTTGATAAATGCAAATGCACTAATTAAAGCATAGAAGAGGAGAAAACTAAAAACCTTAGATTTGAAAGTTAAAGGGTCAAATAGAAATGAAATAATTTGCCAAAAGGTTGTTTAGTTGGTTATAGAAAGGGTATAAATAGCCCATACAAAGAAATGACCGTTTGGGAGCAAAACAGTAAATAACTGGCCGAAAAAGAACTAGCCGTTTGAGCCTCAACGTCTACTTTTCATTACCGGCGCGGTCGACTAAGGTGTCATGGTCGCACGCCCTATCGGGCGCTCTCTTTTTAATTTTGAAATTTCTTACCGTCGCGGTCGACCGAGCCTATCACGGTCGCTTGCCGAGAGCTTTCTGGACTTTTTATTTTTATCTAGATCCCTATCCGCGGTCGTCCGGCCCTATGGCGGTCAACCGGCCCCGACCATGCTGGATTGCCTATGGATTTCCAGAAGCACATATGCAGTAGCCCGGGATGACCCGGTCAACCGGCCCGCTAAATTTTCATAGGTGCTGGATTTCTAGCGACCTTACCGCAGTCTCCCGGGGAATCCCTGTCGATCAGCCCAACTTTGAAATCTTGTTTTAAATATTGAAACTCTAGGGCTTGGGCCATGGTCTTTGGGCTTTTGTCCAAGGTTGTCAAACACATTTTGGGGAGTGTAGATGATTTTAAAAGATGCCAAATTTGTTTATGAAAAACATTTTGAAAACCTTTTTTGAAAGTGCAAATACATTTTACAAGAGGACTCTAATACAATCTAAAAATAGTATAACCTTGAGTCTTCTTGGATTGCTTGGCTCCTCAGCACTTTCTTGGACATCCTAGACTTGTGAGAGAACTCTTTAACTTTCTTTGGGTCTTGTGACTTCCTCCATTCTTTGAACATCTTCAATGGTCCATGAGGTGGTCACCAGTGCTAGTTCATCTCCAAGCTTCTACTGGCACTTTGCTAGGCAAGCTTGTGAGATCTTTGAGTTGAGCTTTTGACTTGAACATCTTCTAGGGATGATGTCTCCAATGTATGTGCAAGCTCCTTGGTTCATTGTGTATGTCGATCAGCAAGCCATGTGTTGAGTTGTGTTGTATAATGGCGATATGACATGTAAAGTTCCTGTCTAAGGCACAACACTACAAAACAACAAATTAGTCCATGAAGACTAATCAATTTGGATTTGCTAGCATCAAAACAAAAAGGTAAAGGTGAATAGTTGAACTCATGGGAACCCTTGGGCTAATAGAGAGAGCAAGAGAGGAGAGTGATAGCATTTATAGAGTTGGGTTGAGAGAATTGCCTAGTTTAAGCCTAGGGAATAAAGGGTTGTGATAAATTTTTGAGATCCAATTTGAGGGTAGGATGGGATGCTTCTTCTCTGTTTTTTTTTTTAATTTAGCAAATATCCAATTACATGTAAAGAGAGATCCTCACAAAATATCAAATCAAGAGTCCAAAAACACTCTCACTTTCCTCTTCTAGCAAAACCGACCCACCTTGTTTCTCTTCTTCTTATTTTTTTCAGCTAATGTATTTTTCCTTAAACATAGCACTTATAACTTTTTTGGGTTATCTATAAAACATAGAAAAGAGAGAAAAACTTTCCCCAAATATCCCCTCTTTCAAAATATGGCACAAATTTTTTTTCTTTTGGAAAAAGATACCTCCCAGTAGTTGGGAAAAAAATCCAAATCCTAATATAACAGGTCATTCAACTTTCCCATAGTGATGATGAGTGGGATCAAAGAAGAGGAAATCAATCTTTCTAAAAGTGAACAATAGAAAGAGATTTCCATATTTTTCTTAGACGTAGCTAAAAATAATAATCTAAATCCTTGAGTTGCCGAAAGCTTAGTTTTAGAAATGGAAAGAGTTCCACGATTTTCAAAAATATAGATCACTACTTTTGCTTGCCCAAAACGTGCATAAGATCGGGATTAAATGTAGAAATAGAGAATTTGAGGAAACTCCCTTCGAGAGAAAATAGTTATTTCAGTGGAGAGGAGAGGAATTAGGGAAATAGCCCAACGAAATAGGGAGGATGAGACAAAATAGGGAAATAGCTAAATCGATGGAGGGTGGGAGAGACAAATTAGGGGAATAGAGAGAGAAAGAGTATGGTCGGCTAAGAGAGAGAGAGAGAGACATTTGGGAGAGAGAGAAAATAGGAGAGAAGAGAGAGAGAGAGTGTTGCACAATCTTGGGTTGATCCAACCGTCCATTTCTTATTCTCGATTTTTGCTACCAAGATAAAGAAGGATAGCTAAATCGTTGGGGGAGAGAAAAGTAAGAGAGAGAAAAAACCAAGGTGTCCCTACCCTTTGAATAAATTGTAACAATGCCACAATTATTTGCAAATGGCTAATCTACCCCTCCATGTAATAAACACAAACAATTATATTTGCCTCCTCTCTTATATCATTTCCAATGAACGATCTGAGCCATCCATTTGACAGTCCATCATGTAAATTAATTGCACCCCTAAACTGTTCCAATGAGATGATCCGAACCATTGAATTATTGGGCCAATCTGTGAATTTTGACTTTACCAATGGTCACCTCTTGAACCATTTTTGTTGGCTGATCTAAACCATTCAAACGATGGGCCAAAATACAAAGTAGTTGTACCCCACAACTTATTTCCCAAAGCTTATCCAAGCCAACCAATTGGTGGGCCATAAGATGATCTTATCTCTCCAAATGATGGAAAATACTTTAATCTTCAACCTTCTTAGTTCCATTTTTCATGAAAATTCAAGAATAACCCCGAAACACCAAAAACACACAAAATACCTTAGTAGTACAGCTCTAAACATAAAATATGCATGCTTTTCCTACCTACAATTCACACATAATGTGCTCATCAGAGTCACCAGAGGGTAGTACTGGAGTGTTTGGACAAACCTTCGAGGTCAATAGCCATACCCAACATGGAATTCTCCACCTATTTAATAGGATAACTGTAAGCCCAATGGTTTCCACCTTAGCATTCCCATTTTATTTTGATGATTCCAATACACAAGTGATTTATGATCACTAATGTGTTTAATTGTCTAAGTTGTAGATCACATTGGTGCTAAGACAACATTGCTTGGATTGAGGCCAAGAAGCACTCATTGGACTACTTCATGAAGGCCAAAGACATCAAAATCCAAGACAAATGAAGACTTGAAGAATCCATTGAAGATCAAGTTATATTAGATTGTATTAAGATCCAATCTTAGTTTTAGATTTGAAAGGCATAATTAAGTAAATAAACACACACCCTAAAAATATAAGTGATTGTATTTGTGGAGTTCCAACACCTTGGAACCCTCATAGCAATCCCATCTTGGTGTTAAGTTAGAAGCCCAAAAACATAAATGAAAATCTACTCAGACATAGGCTTCTCGGAACTCCGAGAGTTTTTCTCGGAACTCCGAGAAATGGTCCAGTGACATTTTTTCATCTTCTGTTTGAATTCCCGGAACTCCGAGATTTTTTCTCGGAACTCCAAGAACACTACAACGGTCGGAAAAATGGCCGTTGGGAATTTTGCTGGAATTACCACAATGCCATTGAACGGTCATATTTTGGTTTTCCTATATATATGGGCATTCCAAACATTACCATTATCAATCCTAACATTCTAAAAACCTACTTGAACATCTTTAAAGTGAATCAAACTTGTTTATGCCTCTCATCATCTAAGATTAGGATTCAGATCTATAGGCTATATTTGTACATCTTCTGCAAAGTTGTAAACCCTTGTGAGGGATTTTTGTTCTTTCTTTCTTATTCAAGAAATTGTATTCGGGCGAGTGTTCGGAGAAGCGTAGCCCACTCTCCGTGGTGAGGATTGCCACCAAGGTTAAAGGTGATCGGAATTTGTAATCGGCACTGATCTTCGCCGAAGTTAAGAAGATCTCTTAGTGAAGCCATCAACGGGTCTTTGTTGGTGGAGTGGAGTAGGCCTCGCATTTTGAGGACCGAACCACTTTAAATCTTGGGTGCACTCTCTCTTGAACTCTAGCTCTTTACTTTGCATTGCACCTCTAGATTTAACTTGTGTGCTTGAATTTCATTTTGATCTCTTAATTTCCAATTTAGGTTTGAGTTTTCAAAAGATTAAAACTTGTTAGAAACCTAATTAATTCTCACTCCTCATAGTTGCCGTACTAGGGACCACCCTTGGAATTTCAATAACATCTACGGTTTTGGTCAGAGCAGTAGGCATAGAAAAATACGTGGCCAGGTGGATTTGATAAGATGTTTATCAAAAAGATTTCACAAAATAAGTTTTGAAATGGTTTTAGCAAATGCATTTGCGAGCCGACACTGCTTGACTGAAAGGTATACCATAAGTGAGCCCAGGAGGTAGTTAATGTCCACTCCCCGTAGGACTCAACATGATAGATGTGGACTTAGAGAAAGGACTTGAACATTTGAGGTGATTAGCGGTATGATGATTTGACGGTTATCTTCAGGGTTACATCTCGATGGAGGCTACTGACTCAATGCGAATGGAGCATTAGCTATGGAGCAATAATCGCAGTGGGGCCCACTTGTGGGTTCTACAAGATCTACTGTTATACCTACTACGATCCCACTCACAACTCGAATGACGCATTTACATCTATTGGATAGAAGTCCCACATTTATTGGTTCGCAGATGAATTATTTTTGTGGCATTTGATACAAAGGGAAAGATTTACATAGTTCTAATGGTGTATACACACGATGGGACGCAATGGGAATACCAATTTAGTTAAATGTTAAGTAAAGGGTATTTTGAAAATTATAGAAAAATATGGATGGAGCTTTTATCCCATTTGATTGGAGGAAATATGTTTATTTAATTAAAAAATTAAATAAATAATTGTAAGTTTAACTTATAGACTCATTTTACTAAAACAGTCATAACTTACTCACCTATTTGCCAAAATTAATGTGTAAGTACTCGTTTAGAATAACTTTGAAAGATCTACAACTATGTAGTTTATAATTATTTCTAATTAGGCCATTTACTTATCCAAAAAGGAAGTCAAAATTTGACCTACAGCTTTATAGCTGGAAAGTAGACAAAGGAGGGAGTGTAGGACATATTTTATGGATTATTTTTAGTCAATAAAGCAACCCATATTTTCTATTGGAAAACCGCCCAATTTAGGGCTTTCTAAACGTCTAAGAATTTCTAAAATATTTCCCACATTGTTTGGTTTCTATTTTGACAAAAGTAAACTAGCTTGTTTCCAAATTAGAAGCTCCCAATTTTGACTACTTTCCTTATTTTTTGGGAATTCTCTAAAAACTTTGGATTGTATCAAAGGCAATTCAAATCTCTATAAATACAAGACAAATTAATAGAGGTTTTTAAAGCTCTTTCGTAATCCATGTGTTGGAAATTGAAAGACACACACACAAAAATTTGTCCCCTTTGTTCTCTCTTTATTCATCAACTAGTTTTGAGTTTTTGAAGTCAAAGGCATTCATCAAACTAATCTCCATTGTTCTAAACAATAATTTCGATATTATAATCTGATTAAGATCAGATTATAAGGTAAACAAAGAGTTGTTTACAAGATCCTTTGTGCAAGAAAATGAATCCTTCGATTTAACTTGCGGTTTCGCGTCGATTAGATCGCCGTCGAATTTTTGAGTAGTGTATCAAGCGGACGAGTTCTTTTCTACAGCAACTAAAGGTATTTATATTTATGTTTATTAGATTAAAATAAAATCAATTAGTCCCTAGAAATCCTGGGTTAGAGCAAACTTTTTGTTCTACACGGTTTATTCTTCCACAACATGTAGCGATTTTGCTCGGGGTTTTCCAACTTGTCTAACACCGCATTTATTTGGTTGCTTATACGAATTAGTTTCGCGGCATTGGATGCATTGAAAGGATATACACAATGTATATAGTGTATATGCACAATGGGATACGTTGGGAATACCAAAATGGTTAAGTATTAACCGTAAGGGTATTTTGGGAATATCATAAATTATATTGAATCTTTAATCCTATTGGATAGGATTGGATTTCATTAATTTAATCGGGAATTAAATATGAAACGAAATGGGAATTTGAATTGGATAAGTGGACACACATGGGATGAATTTGGGTGGGACCCATGTCCACACACCCCATGTGGTGTGCCATTATCAATTTGGAATTCAAATAATATTTAGAATATTATTGCTTGATTTGTTTTTCCAAATTAAAGCAACACATGTGGTGAAATTGGAAAGAGAGAGAAAGAAAGAATCAACAAACAAAATTGAAAACTTGGGAACCACATGGGGCAACCAACGGTTTCTTAGGTAGCAAGCAAAGCTACCTTAGACGTCTCACATGGGTTTCCATATGTGGGGTTGCTTGCTTCGTCATTTGGAGCTTCCAATTGTGGCTAGTTTTCTTAGTTTTTTGGATTTCTCTAGAAACTTTGGATTGTGCATATGAAAATTGAAAACTCTATAAATACAAGACATATAGCTGGAGTTTTATATAGCTCTTCCATAATTCCATGTGCTAGAAATTGGTAGAGACACCACAAAGTCTTTCTCCTTTTCTTCTCCTTCAATTCTATCAACTAGTTGTGTCTTTTCTAGATCAAAGACAAATATCCAACCAAGATCCATTGATCTAAATACATATTCCCATATTATAATCTGATTTATTCTCTCTTTCTCTCTCTAGCTCTGTCTCTCTCTCTCTTACTCTCTCTCTCTAGAAATTTCAAGAAAACCCTAGATTATGAAGAGAGGTCTTCCCTATTTGTAGAGTTTGAGGCTGAATTTTACCCCCTTAAGTTACTTTGACAGCCCCCTTACCAATGTCTTGCCTTGTTACTTTGTTGAATAAGAAGTGGTATAAGCGAAGAAGTGCTAATGGAAGATTAGTGGAGGCCATGGTTTTAAATTTTGACCGAAATCAGAAATTTCGGACCGGACCGAAACAGAAATTTCTCAAAATCCCATTTTTCGCTAAATACCAAATTTCGAGTTCAAAATTTTGATTCGAAATTTCGTTTTTGGGACATTTAAAAAAAAAAATTGTTACAAAATTTCAAAAATTTGAAATTAATTAAATACTCTTTTTAATTTCTTACCAAAGTTATTCCTTGGCTTGCCTAAACTCACCGCCCTTCTTATGCTAATGTATAGGTTAGGTAGTTATCGGGCTAATACACTCCCTTTTTGCAGTACCATTATGACTAGGCTCGTCCTATTACGTCATTTTGGTCCGATTTCGATGAAAGTTTGTAGAGACCTTATTGAGATCCTAAGCTGCCCTAGGATGATGATCTTAAGGGATTTTTATTCAAACGTGATGATTTAGGGTTCTGTCAAAATGGGGTGTCTACAAAGTCAGATGTGGTTAGGGCCTTAGGGGTAAGAAGATTCGATGATTATCTTCAGGGTTTCGTCTCGATGGATGCCACTGACTCAATGCGATTGTGGTTTTCGAACTACGAAGCAACATCGCAGTGGGGCCGACCATAGGGCTCTGCAGGATTGATCGTTGGATCCCTGCAACGATCCCACTCCTAACTCGAATGACCATTATGTCTCTATTAGATATGGTCCCGCATTTATTTGATTGTACAGACAAACTTGTTTCGTCACATTTCATGAAAGGGAACGGATATCATGTGTATGCACACTATGAGACACATTGGAATACCAAATTGGTTAACTGTTAACCAAAGCGGCACTATAGGTATTATATATTGATTGGATGGACCTTTCTTCCCATTGGATGGGATTTATTTATTTAATTAGAAGAATTAAATAAGTATTTGATTGTAACCCTATTGGACAAAATTACATGTTGTGGGCAAGTAGGAGATTGTTATAGTTAGTGCCCTAAACAATGGAATTTCGTCCAACCCTATGGAATGGTTTTTTCATGGGGCCCACTCTCTTGGAAAAATGTGCATAGGGGGTTCCCCATGTTAATTCAGAATATTAGAATTACAAGAGTTTTATTTGAAATGGGAAAACAAGTTGCATTTGGAAACTAGTTTCCTAAAAGATAAAGAGGAGATATCTTTGAAGACGTTTTGTAGGGGTTTTATCTACACACAAACTTTTAATAGGCATCTCACACACCCAACCTGGCCGTGCAAAACGTCCAAGATGAGATGGAATTTAGTTTTTCCAAATTAGATAAGTTGCACACAACTTTGGATAAAAGTTATTCGAGATAGTTTTGGATTTGAAAATTGCAAAAAAACAAGCAGACACACACACACACACGTATATGTGTGTGAGTGTGTGTGTGAAAAAGGGTGGACGTTTTTGGTTGTGCGAGTGTGGAAAAAATCACTCTCTCTCACTCTCTCTCTCTCCCTCTTGAAAAAATGTCCAACCCATCTCTTTTCTCTCTCTCCTTTTGGAGCTTGGAAATTCTACTTCTAGTTTTTAGAATCAATAGAGCTCCATCTTAGATCAATCTTGAATTCCTATTAAGATCTGAATTAGATCATATCATAAAGTAGAACAAAAGGTTGTTCTATCCCTAGTGTAAAATCAAAGGATCCTATCGGATCAACTTGGGGCGTTCGCAACGAAGACTTCTTTTGTGATGATTCGGGGAGTAGATTAAGCAGATGATCTTCTTTGCTAATTTATAAACAAAGGTACATGATCTCTTATTTGTTTACTTTCATAACCGAATTATATTCTAGATCCTAGAATTCTTGGATGTAAAGGCAAAAACGGATTAAAATTTTTGTTCTACTAGATTCTAATTTCCGCTGCGCGTAGCGTTTTTGCCGAAGGATTTATATCCTTCCAATAGGAAGAAGCAGAGATTTTTAGCTTGTAAAAAACCCCAATCTCCATAAAAATAACAAGAGGCTCTTCTTACAAGAACTCTAAAATTCCAAAAATACAAACCATAATTCATTTTAATCAAAATATCATGAAAAAACAAGTCAATATGGGCTTATATACTGCTCCTACATGGTAAAGACAAACACACCCCTACCTAGTTGCTAAATGACCTAAAAGCCATGACCCTTGTGGTAAAATAACCAAACTATTTTTACATGTAACTAAAGATAATTAAGGACAGAAAGAAATACAAAAATGACAAAACTACCACTTAAAATATAATGACACAGCTAAAATCTACTCTAATGAGCTTGTCTCGCCCCAAACCCCACCCTGGGTGTAAGACAAGACAGCGCCATACACCTGCGAGACAAGTCACACAAATGTACAAGGCTACAAAGCAGATAACAAAATAAACTGCCATTCATAATTAAAATGTATATCAAATTCAATCTAAGCGGACCCATCATAGTCAAATCAAATCTCATCTCTCCCTAAGAGTAGAACAAATAAATACTAATGGTCTTTACATCTTATTCAAAGTACTCACTTCCTAAAGAATCTGAAAACAAATAAACTAATTTTTGAGTCGAAGTCAAATTCCAGAACTAAGCGTCATGCTCCCCGTTAACCTCACGAGGATCAAAACCTGAAAATAATATATAACCACAGTTAGCTGAAAAGATCAATACATAATAAAGCACTCCTCTAAGCACGGTCTAACATAACAGGATTCAATGGGGTAAAGTAACAGAGCCAAAACTGAATTCACTACTGAACAGTAAGCACAAAGTAGTACAGTGTATGTCAAATAAGGTTCTGAATCAAAGGTGCAATAATGCAATTCAATGTCTAAGTTCAGATCAAAGTTGAAGGTTTCAAAGTTCATGTACAAAGGGTTCAAATTTCAAATACACTTCAGAGTCATCGGCATGGTTCAGAAGACATGTTATTGCTTATACACCGACAGTCCACGGTGTTCGGAATCAGTTCCCGAAGTTCAGATACAAGTCGACAGGGCCAGCGTTTTATCCCACTGACGAGCCAGAAGGTCCAGTGAGCTACCCCCACGGTGGGTTCAGAGTTGCCAAATGTTCTACCCCCAATTGAAGAAGGAGTTGGTGTAAGGCTTTGAGATTCGCCCTTTGAAGAATCTTATTGGTTAGTGAAGAATCCCAATGAGGAAAACTTGGGAGAGTGGAGTAGGTCAAGTTGTGACCGAACCACTATAAATCTTGTGCCTTGTCGATGCTTTCTTCTTCTCCTTCTCAATTGCACAATGTGGTGATTGGTAATCTCTAACCCAACTTATGACTATGTTTTAATTGAACAAGGGTTAGTGAATGCATATTTAAAGTAACATCCAAACTGTGGGACCTGATCCCGCGAGAGGGGAATGGCGCACGAGCTGCCTCTCTCTCTCTTGGTCTCTCGTACCCACACGATTGGCGCATGCCCTTTTTTATTATTATTATTGATTATCCAACCAAGCTGGCAACAACCAAGCCGTAAGGTGCAAACAAACGTGCAACCCAATACCCATAAGGGCAGAGGTAAGTCGCCGAGCGTAGCAAGGTGTGATTTAATTCATCCACTCCGTGAACTTGGGATCACTAAAAGAACCCGAATTTCACACAAAGTAGAATGACAGAGTCGCCACCTAGATGAGAGATCTAGGACTCATAAATAACCAGAAATCTAGACTCGTTACCTGGTTACGAGAATTGAAGGTATGAGGAGTTACCACCACATGCACCATCCTCGCCCAATAATCCGGTCTTCGATTCCAAAAGTTAACTCTCTTGAATTTTTTTTAAATGGATCATTTAACTCGATTGAAGTGCGAACTACGTGATATGCATCCTAAAATCTAATTTTAATGTAATTCCTAAATGTGTATCTTGATTTTCTTAATTTGTTTGAATTCAATCTAAGTGAAAGTTCTCCTAAAATTCTAATTTTATGAAAAGTTCTAAGTGATTTAATTACTTTTAATTTAAGGAATAATATACAAAACCCCACCACTTATGTGTGGAGCCGATTCGGGCTTGGTATGCCACTGAAATCCCAGTTGGGCAACCAAGAGGAGGGTGAATTGGTTGGGTATTAAAAATTTCTACTCTTTTAATATTTCTTTTCAAAAGATTACTAACACTTGTTAATTACTCTTTGGTTAATAAAGGTTAGCAAAAATAAAAGTAGTGGAATGAACAACCACAAAGCAAATGAGAAAAGGGGAAGAGTAATAGAAGAGATACCACACTAAGATTTATAGTGGTTCGGTCTTATAACTCCAAGACCTACTCCACTCTTCCCAAGTTTGTGTCCTTGAGAGAATCCACTAAAAGTATGATTCTTGGTACAACAAAGAAGGCTCCGCGTCTTCAACACTTGCCCACGAAGATGGCTCCGCGTCTCCGAGCACTCGCCAATTTCAAGGGGTTTAATATTGGTTCCATTTCCACCTTTACAATGATTTTCAAATTACAATATGTGAATGCCTTCACTTAAGGCTAATACATCACTTCAATACAAGAAATCTTCTCCAAATGATTTGCAAGTGAGCTTGATGAGAACTTCTCCAATGATGGGATTGCAAGTGAGCTTGGGAGATCTTCAAAGATGTTGAAGGCAAGTGAGCTTGAGTGATTCTTCTTCAACTAGATTGCAAGTGAGCTAAAGGAAATCTTCTTCAAATGAGATTGCAAGATTTTGGACAAAGAAGAAGAACTTTTTGTAAAGATTGCTTGAAAACTTAAATCACACTTAGGGTTCTTTTCTCAAGCTTGCAAAAGTCATAGAATGATGAAAATAAACTTATATATATAGCCCCTTAGAAGATATATCCGTTGGAGGACATATTGGGCATTTTTGGGTTTTGAAAAATAAAAAAAAGAACCAGCCGCAACTCCCAACGGTCATATTTTCCCGACGCCAGACGTCTGCCCAGACGTCTGGTTGCTTCCAGGGATTAACCAGATGATCGGGCAGACCACTGCCGCAAGGTCTGGTTTGCAAGTTCACTTATCAGATGAATGAGTTTTTCTCTGAATTTTTGTACACATATGTATTGATATTAAGGAAGATTATGTACCAAAATTTAGCTCATTTGAAAACCGTTTGGGTCCCTTTTTGATCCACCAGATGATCGGACCAGACTTCTGCCGCAAGGTCTGGTCTGCAAGTTTGGCTAGTAAATCAATGATTTTTCTTCCCAAATTTTGTACATATCAAAGTAGGTATGAGATAAAGGTGTTGCCAAAATTTCAGCTCAATCGGAAAACATTTGGGTCCCTTCGTGATAGAAAAGCAAATGGTCTTAATTATGGTTTTCAATGGATGTTTGGATTTTTGCGTTAAAAAACACTTTGGAAACACTTTGAAAATACTTGCAATCTTGTTTTAAAGATGATCTCCATTTGACCGACTCTTGAATAGTCCTCTTGAGTCCGGTGGTTGAATGAGCATGCTTATCCTTCCTTGTACTTGCTTGTTCTTTGGTCTTTAATTTGACTTAGCTCTTAATGACTCCATCTTGATGTTGATTGCTCTTCTCTAAGGTTCAACTTGATTTGTCTTTGTCCTTCTTGGTTGACGGATCTTCACTATGCCTTTGATCACTATGTTCTACCTTGTTGTCAATCTTGGTAATCTAAGTTTTCTGTATGAGCTTATCATGGTAGAATCATTAGTACCAACCTACTTCGATCAATGTGGGTTTGTTGTCATCAAAACAATGAGTAGGGCCACACATGGGAACCTTTGGGCTAACAGCCACTCAGGTGTCCAAGTTGCCTACGTGGGTATCCCAGCCTCACTGGAATCAGAGTCGATCGTAGTTCAGTGCAACTGAACTAAGCTACTTATGCCTAACTCATCTAGGACACCGATTTAGACTGGATTGACTGTTTCAACAGTTTAAGAGAGATTATTTAGTTCAAGTTGAAGATTTTATTATTCTAGGACCTCATCTAAGATGCTATATGGTCTTATCTAAGTGCAAGTCGTCCCTTAGACTAATGCAGGTTAACCTACATCCTAAGTAACTCGGTTTGTCCTAGGGGAAAATTGGGTGACTAGTGTAACTAGATCTATGGCACGGTTGTTATCCATAGCAAACGGCCGTGATAAGGCTGGACTCCTAACTTTATGACTCCCTAAAACCTAGGACACAACGTGACGTAAGTGTTCCTAAGGGGCCCTAAAAGGTTCTTACGATAGGAGACCGCAATCCAACGGCTCGCAAGACTTTGATTAAGTTAATTCAATTTGTTGATATTGGTGATTGACTGATTTTTTATTTTTAAGGATTTTCGATTCCTAATTATCTAAGGGATACCAAAGGTTCTATGGTTTGCCAGTTTCGGCCTCAAATCGCAACCATGGATGGGAATCGTGCTCTCAACCCTTGTATAATTTAGCACGTAAGTTATAGTATCTTATTGCCTGGCATGTTTCTCAGGATTTTCGTGGACAGTGGACCTCGGAGCCAATATCATACTATAATTTACGCTCCAATTATGCAGGATTAATCGCAATTAGTATACGATTGTGGTTGCGATCTCGGCAGTTAGACTATCGTGGTATAGCGAATTTACATAGGAGATCTATGAACCCTAATGTTTCTATTTCAAACAAGTTGGGGATTAAATTCATGATGTAAAGTTAAGATTTTTTGGAGGTTTTTACTAACTTTTGTATTGATTTGCTATTAAATTATAATTTATTAATATTAAGACTAGATTGCTAGGATTACACAGAAACCCTAATCAATCAAACTCCAAATCAGTTAAAACGTTTCCAGTAACAAGATATGGATGAGTTGGCTTACTGAAAAAATTTGATGAATGTTTATTAAGAGTTGATATTAATCTCTGATTTTTTAAAATTCAAATGAGTTCATAGGTTAACACAATAACTTATATCATATCAATTTCAAATTAATCCAAACTTTCCCTGAATAGAAATATAGATGAGTATAGCTCACTGGAAAAATTTCATGAATTTGCATTAAGATTTGATATCAATTTCCTATTTCTCAAAATTCAAATCAGTGCATAGATTAACACAGTAACTCAGAGCATATCAATTTGAAATTAATCTAAACTTTCACAGAATAAATATATAGATGATTATAGCTTACTGGAAATGTTTAATGAATTATCATTAAGGTTTGATATCAATTTCTGATTTTTCCAAATTCAAATCAGATTATAGATTAACACAGCAACCTATAGCATATCAAATTCAAATCGACTCAAACTCTTACAGTATAAATATAATCATGAGCTTAGATTACTGTATGACTTTGATGGATTTTTATTATGATTTGATGCCAATTGAAATTCACACAAAAATTGGATGAAATCAAAGAATTACTTAAAAAGCAAACATATTGGTATCCTAAAATCAAATCAAAATTTTAAAATTTTAAAATTAAATCTCCTCCATAAAATCAATTTTTAAAAAGAAAAGGGGAATTTGTTTCCTAAGAATCGAAACCATATTAAAACTTTGTAAAACCAATTGAAATTTTTTCTATAACATTCCAGTAACTTAGGTTACTGGTTTGTAAATAAAAATTTTGAAAATTTACTAATTTAATACGAAAACGAACTACGGCACGTAAACTAAAGAATCGATTAGAAAACAGTAAGGAAAATATTTTTTCAAACTTTTATTCCATGGAAAACTTCAATTTATAATTAAACATGAGTTATGGAAAGTTTCATCAATTTTTAAAATCGTTTGATATTTATTAAAAATAACCCAAAATTAAAATAAATCAAAACCGGATTAAAAAAAAATCAAAAAAATTCTAAAACTTGTATGCTGAACTGGAAATCCAAACATCGGTTTTGAACCAAATTTTCATGAAAGTTGGACTTGATTTGACCCGTTTTCCATTTTATTCTTCAAGAAATAACCTTTTGCCGAGTTATCTTTTGAAAACTAAAACAGAAATCGAGGCGGTCAAACCGTGGTCTAAGATTTCACTTTACAGTAGTTTTGAAATTTTATTAACCTAAAAAATTCATTTTTTGAAAAAGATTATGTTTTCAAACACTTGCCTTGAAAATTGAATTTAAACTCACATTGAAGAATAAAAAAAGAAAATTTCTATTTATAGGAAAAATTGTTAGAAAAATGCAAAGTTTTGTTTAAATTGTCAAGCAAGGGTACGTTATTTTTATTTGTGAAATAGGGGCTGTCAGTGCTTTTAGAAATCCCAAAGGACAAGAATACCCTCCCTTCTCTTTTTTCCTCCACCTTTTCAGCTCACTTCCCTATGCATTTTCACCTACCCTATCACCTTTTTAGCTCACTTCCCTAATGGTTCCGAGATATAAAATGTGGTTCCCTAGTGGTTCCGTGGTAGAAAATGTGGTTCCCTAGTGGTTCCGAGGTATAAAATGTGGTTCCCTAGTGGTTCCGGGGTATAAAATGTGGTTCATAGTGGTTCCGGGGTATAAAATGTGGTTCCCTAGTGGTTCCAGGGTAGAAAATGTGGTTTCCTAGTGGTTCTGAGGTATAAAATGTGATTCCCTAGTGGTTCTGGGGTGTAAATGGGGTTCCCTAGTGGTTTCGAGGTGTAAATGGTGGTTCCCTAGTGGTTCTAGGGTATAAAATGTGGTTCCCTAGTGGTTCCGAGGTATAAAATGTGGTTCCCTAGTGGTTCCCTAGTATAAAATGTGGTTCCTAAGTGGTTCCGGGAAAGAAATTGTGGTTCCCTAGTGGTTCCGAGGGATAAAATGTGGTTCCGTAGTGGTTCCGGGGTATAAAATGTGGTTCCCTAGTGGTTTCGGGGAATAAAATGTGGCTCCCTAGTGGTTCCGAGGTATAAAATGTGATTCCCTGGTGGTTCCGGGGTGTAAATGGGGTTCCCTAGTGGTTCCGAGGTATAATGGTGCTTCCATAGTAGTTGTAGGGTATAAAATGTGGTAACCTAGTGGTTCCGAAGAATAAAATGTGGTTCCCAAGTGGTTCCGAGGTAGAAATTGTGGTTCCCTAGTGGTTCCGAGGTATAAAATGTGGTTCCCTAGTGGTTCTGTGGTAGAAAATGTGGTTCCGTAGTTGTTCTGGGGTATAAAATGTGGTTCCGTAGTGGTTCTGAGGTATAAAATGTGGTTCCGTAGTGGTTCCGGGGTATAAAATGTGGTCCCGTAGTGGTTTCGGGGAATAGAATGTGGTTCCCTAGTGGTTCCGAGGTATAAAATGTGATTCCCTGGTGGTTCCGGAGTGTAAATGGGGTGCCCTAGTGGTTCCGAGGTATAAATGGTGCTTCCATAGTGGTTCTAGGGTATAAAATGTGGTTCCCTAGTGGTTCTGAGGTATAAAATGTGGTTCCCTAGTGGTTTTGAGGTATAAAATATGGTTCCCTAGTATAAAATGTGGTTCGCAAGTGGTTCCGGGGTATAAAATGTGGTTCTGTAATGGTTCCCGGGGAGAAACTCTTGTTCCCTAGTGGTTTCGAGGTATAAAATGTGGTTCTGTAGTGGTTTCGGGGTAGAAAATTTGGTTCCCTAGTGGTTCTGAGGTATAAAATGTGGTTCTGTAGTGGTTCTGGGGTATAAAATGTGGTTCCGTAGTGGTTCTGGGGTATAAAATGTGGTTCTTTAGCTGTTCCGAGGTATAAAATGTGGTTCACTAGTGGTTACTATGTACAAAATGTGGTTCCCTAGTGGTTCTGGGGTATAAAATGTGGTTCCCTAATGGTTCTGGGGTGTAAAATGTTGTTCCCTAGTGGTTCCCTATAGTTCCGAGGTATAAAATGTGGTTCCCTAGTGGTTTCGAGGTATAAAATGTGGTTCCCAAGTGGTTCCGAGGTAGAAATTGTGGTTCCCTAGTGGTTCCGAGGTATAAAATGTGGTTCCCTAGTGGTTCTGTGGTAGAAAATGTGGTTCCGTAGTGGTTCTGGGGTATAAAATGTGGTTCCGTAGTGGTTCTGAGGTATAAAATGTGGTTCCGTAGTGGTTCCGGGGTATAAAATGTGGTCCCGTAGTGGTTTCGGGGAATAGAATGTGGTTCCCTAGTGGTTCCGAGGTATAAAATGTGATTCCCTGGTGGTTCCGGAGTGTAAATGGGGTGCCCTAGTGGTTCCGAGGTATAAATGGTGCTTCCATAGTGGTTCTAGGGTATAAAATGTGGTTCCCTAGTGGTTCTGAGGTATAAAATATGGTTCCCTAGTATAAAATGTGGTTCCCAAGTGGTTTCGGGGTATAAAATGTGGTTCTGTAATGGTTCCCGGGGAGAAAATCTTGTTCCCTAGTGGTTTCGAGGTATAAAATGTGGTTCTGTAGTGGTTTCGGGGTAGAAAATTTGGTTCCCTAGTGGTTCTGAGGTATAAAATGTGGTTCTGTAGTGGTTCTGGGGTATAAAATGTGGTTCCGTAGTGGTTCCGGGGTATAAAATCTGGTTCTTTAGCTGTTCCGAGGTATAAAATGTGGTTCACTAGTGGTTACTATGTACAAAATGTGGTTCCCTAGTGGTTCTGGGGTATAAAATGTGGTTCCCTAATGGTACTGGGGTGTAAAATGTTGTTCCCTAGTGGTTCCCTATAGTTCCGAGGTATAAAATGTGGTTCCCTAGTGGTTCCGAGGTATAAAATGTGGTTCCCAAGTGGTTCCGAGGTGGAAATTGTGGTTCCCTAATGGTTCCGAGGTATAAAATGTGGTTCCCTAGTGGTTCTGTGGTAGAAAATGTGGTTCCGTAGTTGTTCTAGGGTATAAAATGTGGTTCCGGGGTATAAAATGTGGTTCCGTAGTGGTTCTGAGGTATAAAATGTGGTTCCGTAGTGGTTCCGGGGTATAAAATGTGGTCCCGTAGTGGTTTCGGGGAATAGAATGTGGTTCCCTAGTGGTTCCGAGGTATAAAATGTGATTCCCTGGTGGTTCCGGAGTGTAAATGGGGTGCCCTAGTGGTTCCGAGGTATAAATGGTGCTTCCATAGTGGTTCTAGGGTATAAAATGTGGTTCCCTAGTGGTTCTGAGGTATAAAATATGGTTCCCTAGTATAAAATGTGGTTCCCAAGTGGTTCCGGGGTATAAAATGTGGTTCTGTAATGGTTCCCGGGGAGAAAATCTTGTTCCTTAGTGGTTTCGAGGTATAAAATGTGGTTCTGTAGTGGTTTCGGGGTAGAAAATTTGGTTCCTTAGTGGTTCTGAGGTATAAAATGTGGTTCTGTAGTGGTTCTGGGGTATAAAATGTGGTTCCGTAGTGGTTCCGGGGTATAAAATGTGGTTCTTTAGCTGTTCCGAGGTATAAAATGTGGTTCACTAGTGGTTACTATGTACAAAATGTGGTTCCCTAGTGGTTCTGGGGTATAAAATGTGGTTCCCTAATGGTTCTGGGGTATAAAATGTTGTTCCCTAGTGGTTCCCTGTAGTTCCGAGGTATAAAATGTGGTTCCCTAGTGGTTCCGAGGTATAAAATGTGGTTCCCAAGTGGTTCCGAGGTAGAAATTGTGGTTCCCTAGTGGTTCCGAGGTATAAAATGTGGTTCCCTAGTGGTTCTGTGGTAGAAAATGTGATTCCGTAGTGGTTCCGGGGTATAAAATGTGGTTCCGTAGTGGTTCTGAGGTATAAAATGTGGTTCCGTAGTGGTTCCGGGGTATAAAATGTGGTCCTGTAGTGGTTCCGGGGAATAGAATGTGGTTCCCTAGTGGTTCCGAGGTATAAAATGTGATTCCCTGGTGGTTCCGAAGTGTAAATGGGGTGCCCTAGTGGTTCTGAGGTATAAATGGTGCTTCCATAGTGGTTCCAGGGTATAAAATGTGGTTCCCTAGTGGTTCTGAGGTATAAAATATGGTTCCCTAGTATAAAATGTGGTTCCCAAGTGGTTCCGGGGTATAAAATGTGGTTCTGTAATGGTTCCGGGGGAGAAAATCTTGTTCCCTAGTGGTTTCAAGGTATAAAATGTGGTTCTGTAGTGGTTTCGGGGTAGAAAATTTGGTTCCTTAGTGGTTCTGAGGTATAAAATTTGGTTCTGTAGTGGTTCTGGGGTATAAAATGTGGTTCCGTAGTGGTTCCGGGGTATAAAATGTGGTTCTTTAGCTGTTCTGAGGTATAAAATGTGGTTCACTAGTGGTTACTATGTACAAAATGTGGTTCCCTAGTGGTTCCGGGGTATAAAATGTGGTTCCCTAATGGTTCTGGGGTATAAAATGTTTTTCCCTAGTGGTTCCCTGTAGTTCCGCGGTATAAAATGTTGTTCCCTAGTGGTTCCGGGGTATAAAATGTGGTTCCCTAGTGGTTTCAAGGTTTAAATGTGGTTCCGGGGTAGAAAATGTGGTTCCCTAGTAGTTCCAGGGTATAAAATGTGGTTCCCTAGTGGTTCCAGGGTATGAAATATGGTTCCGGAGTAGAAAATTTGGTTCCCTAGTGGTTTCGGGGTATAAAATGTGGTTCCCTTGTTGTTCCGAGTTATAAAATGTGGTTCCGTAGGGGTTCCGGGGTATAAAATGTGGTTCCGTAGTGGTTTCGGGGTAGAAAATGTGATTCCCTAGTGTTTTCGGCATATAAAATGTGGTTCCGTAATGGTTCCGGGGTATAAAATGTGGTTCCCTAGTGGTTCCGGGGTATAAAATGTGGTTCCGTACTGGTTTCGGAGTATAGAATGTGGTTCCGTAGTGGTTCCGAGGTATAAAATGTGGTTCCTTAGTGGTTCTGAGGTATAAAATGTGGTTCCCTAGTGGTTCCGGGGTAGAAAATGTGGTTCCCTAGTGGTCATGGAGTAGAAAATGTGGTTCCCTAGTGGTTCCGGAGTAGAAAATGTGGTTCCTTAGTGGTTCTGAGGTATAAAATGTGTTTCCCTAGCGGTTCCGGGGTAGAAAATGTGGTTCCCTAGTGGTTCTGAGGCATAAAATGTGGTTCAGTAGTGGTTCGAGGGTATAAAATGTGGTTCCCTAGTGGTTCCGAGGTATAAAATGTGGTTCCATAGTGGTTCTGAGGTATAAAATGTGGTTCTGTAATGGTTCTGAGGTATAAAATGTGGTTTTGTAGTAGTTCCGAGTTATAAAATGTGGTTCCCTGGTGGTTCCGGTGTATAAAATGTGGTTCTCTAGTGGATCCGGGGTAGAAATTGTGGTTCCCTAGTGGTTCTGGGGTATAAAATGTGGTTTCCTAGTGGTTCCGAGGTATAAAATTTGGTTCCCTAGTGGTTCCGGGGTAGAAAATGTGGTTCCCACGCCGGGCCCGTATGGGCCGGGTCGACCCGCGTGTCACCCGGAGTTTTGCCGTATTTTTTAAGATGTTTTTGGGAAATGTTATCCACACTACCGTATTTTGATGAGGACAGTCCTCACTTTATTAAAAGTACGGTATGGCACGCACCATAGGATGATCCAAACCGTTCATTAGATGGGCCACAGCCTAAATAGGTTGTGCCCCAAAAAGCATTTCCGTAGGTTTATCCTAACCCTCTGATCAGAATGTTAGAGGGTTGGTCCTAACCCTCTATAGATCTGAGGGTTAGGATTAACCTATGGAAATGATTTTTGGGACACAACCAATTTAGGCTGTGGCCCATCTAATTGATGCTTTGGATCATCCTATGGGGGGCCAAACCGTACTTTTAATTAAATGAGGAGTGCCCTCATCAAAACACAGTAGTGTGGATAACATTTCCCTTTTTTTATGGGAATTTGCTAGCCACCTTTGCCGAGGTAACTTCTCGGCTTGTGGCCCATCCTTTGATGCAAAGATTGGCAGAAGTAATATGGGTGCAAAGGTGGCTAGCAAAAGCATAATTGCAAAAAATAGTAATCATTACTTGCAAAAAATAGTAATCATTACGGATTTGTGGCTGAAGTGCCAAGTTTTAAATGAAAAATTACGAAAAAATGGAAGCAAAGTATTAAAATTACGAAAAAAATACCAAAATGATGCACTTACATATGACAATTACTGAACTATAAAGTTTGACTGTCTTCCGTCGGAAGTCCGAAGTTTTGTTCGGACTTCCGACGGAAGCCAGTAGAATAGGGATAATTCCAAAGATTTTTATTTTTAAATTGAGTAAAAATTCGAAGGATAATAGGGATATGCATTGTGATCTTAGTGTTATGCAGGCAACTATAAATTGAAGCTTGATTTTGATGTTTTAGAATAAAAAAATGCAAAGAAAATGGATTACCAAACCCTGTTGTAAATGGCAACCTTCATGATTACCAAACCCTGTTCCAAGAGTCCAACTCGGAAGTCCGACTCTCTCTCTCTCTCTCTCTCTCTATCTCCCTCATGATTACCAAACCCTGTTGTAAATGGCAACCTTCAAAACCCTTCCATGGAGTTTTCCATGTTAGAGAAGTCTTGAGGAAGAAGAAGGTAGTAGGTGAGAAGGTAATAAGTGCATAGGGATAGGGAGGGTATCCTTGTCCTTTGGGATTTGTAAAAGCACTGACAGCCCCTATTTCACAAATAAAAAGAACGTACCCTTACTTGACAATTTAACCAAAACTTTGCATTTTTCTAACAATTTTTCCAAAGAAATGGAGGAAAACTAATTTTTTGTTGAAATTTTGGATTTTGAAAGCCTTTAATCTATATTATAACATACTGGAATTTCAAAAGAAAACTCATTGATTTGATATTTCAAAAATAAAACCCTAGCATGCTTGTTCTAATTCGCAAAGAAGAGAGATCCTTACCGTTGATCGTGATTCTTGTCTCTAGGGTTGGTGATCCGAAATATACACTTTGTCCGACCCTTTTATACGCTCAAAAAGATCCAAAGAACACTCCAATAATCCTTGATTATATGATGCCTTGGAGAAGAAAAAGAAGTTCTAGAACCCCTTTTGTGAAGAACACTTGAGAGAGAGATGAACATACTTGAAGAGAAGAATGAATTCCAAGGAGGAAGAGAGAGGGATGAATTTTCTAGAGCCAGGCCAAAGGTTGTGCTTGCTTTGTTTTTATAGAAAAAGTTAAGCTTAGATTGGATTTGAAAGTTTCCAATGTGAGGACTCCTACCTTTAGTTAGTTTCTAATTCTCACCTATGGCTTGCGCTTCCCTTACCTTATAAATTGTATTTTCTTCTAATATTGATTTCATGCAAGCCAAGCAATGCTAAATTTCACAATGGAGATCCTTTAAGATCAATCTAGAAGTCTTCTCACATAGAAAACTAGCTTTTATGAATGATTTTCATCCAAAAAGAGCTGCCCGATGTTTGAGCTAATTTTTGACCTATTTTATAAGCTGATTTAGGAAACGTCATAAACTAAAAAGTTGTAGATCTTTTTGAGGCGTTCGAAACAAGTATAAATACAAAATTTTTGGTCAAGAAGGTAAAAAATTATGGCCATTTTACTAACCTGACTACACTAGCCCATGTAGTCTTCCTTTCTTTCTTTCTTTATTATATTTTTCAAAACAAATATGATGTTACCAACTACCTCATCCCATGTTGGACGTTTTTGCATGTAGTCTCCCCATGTGGGGCGCTCACTTATGTGGTCGACCTACATGGGTGGGTCCACATGGACTCCCACCTTGTGGGCTTTAGCCCAATGGGCTTTATGACATGTATTTCAGATTTTTTTTAATGAAAATTCAATAAAATCTTTCTAAATTCAACATTTTATATATGGACCCAACCCATTTGACATTTATGGTGCACCCCTGACACGTGATCGAACCATTTTTTTCTGGAAAAACAACTTTTCGGACCAAAATGCCCCTATTTGACCATTACACATCCAAATGCGACCAAAATACCCTCAAACTGGTTCACCCCTAAAGGGGAAAGTTAAAAATAGAAAGTCTTCATTGTCAAACCTAAAAAGTAGAAAGTTTTTAAGTTGGGTCCTTTCGGTGAGCAATATCAAACAGGATCATTTGGTATCCCCTGAAAATACCCAAAATGCCCCTCAGAATTTCCAAATTAAGCGAAACCCCTGAGAAATTCTAAATTTAGCAGGTTTTTCAAAATTCAGAAGATCATTCATAATCTCTCAGACACATTTCGGGGATCAAAAGAAGTACACGGAAAAAGACCAAATTACTCCGAGGTGCAAGAATTTGGTGAGACTAGGGAAAACCTTGAGAAATTTCAAAAATAGCAGATTTCCGAAAATTTATGAAAACGGACTCAAGATTTCTTAGACACAACTTAGGGACCAAATATGACATATTGAAAATGCCTAAAATACCCTCGAAGCGCAAGACTAAGAGAAAACCTTGAGAGATCTAAATTTAGCAGGTTTTCCAAATCTTACGAATTACTCCTAATTCATCAATCGTACCCTCAAGATAAGTTTGGATACATGAGAAATGATTGAAATATTCATAAGATGATGAAAATGTGGAAGCCCCATGAGTTTCTAAAAATAGCAGCTTTTTCAAAATTTGTAAAATCACTCAAGATTTCTCAAATATAACTCGGGGGTCAGACGAGACATATCGGGAATGACCAAAATACCCCCATAGCGTAAAAATGGCAAAAATGAGGGAAACCTTGAAAATTCTAAAAATAGCTGGTTTTTTCACTTGCTTGGAAACTTGAACTTTCATCTTTCAGAAACCATTGGAATACCTTCGAAACCTTTAGGATTGCGAATCAACTTAAGAATTTCTTCAACGAGGCGAAATCTACCCTAGATTGCACAGATGCCTAATCTTAGGTGGAATACGGACTCGAAACTTGACAAACTACCGAATCTTTTACTTTTTAAAGTGTAGAAAAATGGGGGTGTCTACACAAACCCTAGCTCTTAATATCCTTATTGATTGATCAAGGGTTAAACTTGTTAAGGCTTAATGTGTAAATAGATTTTAGTGACTCAATTAATTAAGCCCAAATTTTTAAGTAGCCAATTCACCCCCCCTCTTGGGTTGTCACCTTGTATTTCAATAATGTTAAGCATATAGACTTATAAATTGTTAAAAAGATATTCATCAATTAAGCTCATATACTTATAGATACATGGGAATCAATAAGCTCATGGTATCTGTACTACATTTTTCAAAAGATTTTCAAATTAGAGCACATACCCCTAATTCTAAGATAAACAAGATATTATGTTGGGGGTTGTGGAACCTAAATCAGCTTGATTCCAAAAAGGTTTGTTTCATAGAATGAATCCTTTCCTATCCAAACAACCCCACTACTTTTTACAAATCTAAGTTTACATATAGATTTGTAATGTCCAAACCTACCACAAAAATCACAAGAGTATGAGCTAGTAGATGAGGAACGAGATGGACTACAAGAATGGTTATGAAAACAAACATGATTAGCTTTTTCTTCTTGTAGCTTATGATTTTTCGAAGTCAAAATTTCATTTCTATTTTTCATCTTTTCAAGTTCTTCTTTTAAAACACTTATTTTATGAGATGAACTTGTCCTTAGTTCTTGGCATTATGCACAAAGTGCATAGGCCCATTGAAAACCAAAATGTGAGGGAGTCAAGCATTCCCATCACAATGCATTGTATAACAACCACCACTTTTTAGTAAATGCCCAAATATGATACTAGATTCTTCAATATTCTATGATATTTTCAATTTTACTCAAGTGGGTTTCATACATTGAATCTAGACTCATTTTCAACTTCCCTACAAAATGTCTTCTTATATGAATCTAGGGAATGATCCAAGGACTCTAAGGATATACTCATTAAGTGATAAACACCATGGACACTTAAACTATCATGACTACACATAATATATCTAAATTTCAAAATTCATATTAGTCATGAGAGGATATCTAATAAAAGCTTTTGGAACACATGCACATATAACTCATCAAAGACTTCATATTACATATAGTGATAATCATTTAGCACATAATAGGAAAGTCTTGTAAGTGGGTGTGAAGGACAACTAGGTGTATTGAAATATACATGTTTTCTCACCTGGGGCATAAAAGATGTGTAAGAGGTGATCATTTTCCTAGACATGACATTTAATTTCTTAGTTTTGCTAGAAATGATATATAAATGCAAAATAATCTAGCAGAAGCCAATTTTGTCCAAACTAGAGTTCAAGTATGAAAGATGTATACTTATGAGTTTAACATGAACTCATGGACAATGGTGAGGTTGATAATCATTTAAGCATAGATATGGATTTCACATTAAGTTCTCTATTGTGGCTTGTCATGTGGATGAATACAAAGTACAAGGTGGTATAAGTTATGGTGTGTGCAATTAGCCAAAATACATATAGATAAGTACCAAACAATATAAGTTTATTGTATCTATACTACATTTTCTAATGATGTCATCATTAGGCTCAACCTAGATACATAGAGATAGTTTAAGATGTACACATGTATCTAGTAACACATTTTCTAATGATTTTCACATTGAAGCTCAAATATAAACTAGATATCAAAATGGGATATCTAGGGAACCTTTTTCAATAGATATTGCAATCAAGTACAACATGTCAAAGTCTCATTGTACACAAGTTTAAGCATATAGACTTCAAATATTTTCAAAAAGATATTCATCAATTAAGCTTATATACATATAGATACCTGTGAATCAATCAAAGATAAGCTCATGGTATCTCTACTACATTTTCAAAAGATTTTCAAATTAAAACACATACCCCTAGATCTAAGATAATCAAGATATATTCATGTTGGGGGTTTTGGAATCCAAACCATGTTGGTTCCACCCAAGTTTGTCCTATAAGACAAGTCTTTTCTAACCCAAACATACTGTAGACACCCCATTTTGACCGGACCCAAGTTCGCTATGCTTGGGAGAAACCCCATCCGATCATTTCCGCCATGTTTCGCATTTTTCCGTGAGAGGTTGAGAGAGATTATTCATAAGAATCCAAGCGAGGGAGAATTTGGACCCGTTTGGTGGGCCCGCATTGAACATTTGTTTAAAATTTGAATCAACCGAGGGCCCACATTGTGGGGCCCACGTTGTGGGGCCCGCGTTGTGGGGCCCACATTGTGGGGCCTCAGTAGGGCCTCTTGTGAGGCCTCTTATGAAGAACAATAATGATGGATTCTCCACTAAAGAAACATGATGGGCCCTCCACTAAGAACAATAATGATGGATTCTCCACTAAGAAACATGATGGGCCCTCCACTAAGAAGAATGATGATGGATTCTCCACTAAGAAACATGATGGGCCCTCCACTAAGAAGAATGATGATGGATTCTCCACTAAGAAACATGATGGGCCCTCCACTAAGAAGAATGATGATGGATTCTCCACTAAGAAACATGATGGGCCCTCCACTAAGAAGAATGATGATGGATTCTCCACTAAGAGGGACAACATGATGAGCTCTCCACCAACACATCTCTCTCTCTCTCTTTCTCTCCCTATATATATCTTCCTTCCCATCCATAAAAAAGAGGAGAAAAAGAGGAGATTTACCTTCCATTATCTCTTTCTCTTCCATTATCTCTTCCAATCACTCCCTCAAATCCCTTTCCCTATATTCTTCTTCCATTATCTCTCCCAATCACCTCCCAATCCTTCCCTCTAAGAGAAAGCGAAAGACGGCGGATCGGATCGGCGGCGGCAAGATCTTCACCACAGGTAGGTGCATTTTTCTCAAAATATTTCTGTATTTTTCCGAATTTTTCTGATTTTTTCCGCAAATTGTGTTTTAAAAATAGAAAACTCTTCAAAAAAAACATCTTTTGACGAAGAAAAATTAAATTATATATCAAACAGATTCCAAATTTAATGCAATTTCGTGGGAAATTAATATGGTACTGATTCATTTTACCATGAATTTTTAAGGATTTTTGGAGTTTATTTGGTATATTATTTAATGCTTTCTTTGAAAATTATCAGATTTTGTGAGACTTGTTACTGACATCAAATCACCCTTAAAATTCTTAAAATTTTTACAGTAGTCTTATCTTCCATATTTCTTGTTACTGTAAAATTTTCGAGTGATTTGGATCTGTTTTCATATGGGATGTAGTGTTAATTCTTAATCTGGTCTGAAAATTGTAAAATCCGAAATCGGTAGTAAATAGTCTTTATAATTTATGAAATTCTCACCGCATGCTCATTTTATTGATATCTTATTTCTGTAGAAATTTCATAGAATTTATATGTCTATTTCTTGTAGTTTCTGTGTTAATTTGGCAATCTGGTCATTTAATTGTTAAATCAAGATTAAATATGAATTTAATGTAAAAATCTGCAAAACTCATCTATTAAGCTACATACATTCCCATCTTGCTGCTGTAGAAATTTCAACTCATTTCGAATTCGTTTGCAATAATTTCACTTGTAAAATCATTCATATGCTTAAAATTGATACAATCCATTGAAAATTCGAAATTAATTACTACCAAGTGATTTTCAACATTCGAAATTCGAAATTAAAATTGATAAAATCCATTGATAAAATCACATTTACTCAAACTTAATCTAACAAAACCTGAAGGCATCATAGATTGCGCGAACTTATTGCACACACTTACATCACTTGCATCTAAACCCCTGCATCTCACATGCACACACGTCCTATTTTAGGAACCCGGAGTGTTATCTAGCATGGTTGACTGGGATTTCATCACCTGGTGCCTCTGTGCTAGAGAAGCATTCCACCCTTAGCCTAGTACCTTTATGGTACGTAAACGGATCTCTTGTTCACGTACTGATACGCCGGACACTGGTACAGTATATCGAACATGGATTCGCGCTAAGGGAACTCTTGGCCTTATCCCTAGATTAACCCACACATGCATGTAGTATACGAACACATGTGCATCACGTGTGTGAGCCTAGTTTAGGATATCCTACCCATTTGTGTCTAGATTAGGCCGTAGTCCATCTTCCAATGGCTACGATCGGTCCTAGGTACACAAACAAAGTCATGAGTCGAGATTCTTTCTCCACTCCGCTAGATTATGGTTAGGGTTGATGCCTTCAGGTAACACTGATAAAATGTGCGAAGATTAAAAAACTTTTCCTTTGGGGTTAGGATGTAAATCCCATTCATTTCCAAAGATCTCATAGGATTAGTCATTCATGATCCATCCGTTGAAAGCAATCTTATGCTATCTCATCTCATCTTGATCACAGATTTTCAATCTTATATTATCTGATTTGACTCGTGTTTTCATCTCTTTTAGAGAGTCTTTGACTCATTTATCCTTTAGTTGGTGTTAGTGGAGTCTTTGACTCGTGTTTCTTTTCGTTTAGAGAGTCTTTGACTCATATATCCTTTAGTTGGTGTTAGTAGAGTCTTTGACTCGTGTTTTCATCTCTTTTAGAGAGTCTTTGACTCATTTATCCTTTAGTTGGTGTTAGTAGAGTCTTTGACTCATGTTTCTTTTCCTTTAGAGAGTCTTTGACTCATTTAGCCTTTAGTTGGTGTTAGTAGAGTCTTTGACTGTGTTTCTTTTCCTTTAGAGAGTCTTTGACTCATATATCCTTTAGTTGGTGTTAGTGGAGTCTTTGACTCATATTTTCATCTCTTTTAGAGAGTCTTTGACTCATTTATCCTTTAGTTGGTGTTAGTGGAGTCTTTGACTCGTATTTCTTTTCCTTTAGAGAGTCTTTGACTCATATATCCTTTAGTTGGTGTTAGTGGAGTCTTTGACTCGTATTTTCATCTCTTTTAGAGAGTCTTTGACTCATTTATCCTTTAGTTGGTGTTAGTGGAGTCTTTGACTCGTATTTCTTTTCCTTTAGAGAGTCTTTGACTCATATATCCTTTAGTTGGTGTTAGTGGAGTCTTTGACTCGTGTTTTTCATCTCTTTTAGAGAGTCTTTACTCATTAATCCTTTAGTTAATGTTAGTGGAGTCTTTGACTCGTGTTTCTTTTCCTTTAGAGAGTCTTTGACTCATTTATCTTTTAGTTGGTGTCATTGGAGTCTTTGACTCGTGTTTCCGTTTTTAGAGAGTCTTTGACTCATCTGTTTCATTTGCAGTATTATTAGAGAGTCTTTGACTTCGTTATCTCATTTCAGTGTTATCAGTTGCTCTTATTAGAGAATCTTTGACTCGTTTATCCTTTAGTCGCTTTTATTAGAGAGTCTTTGACTCATTTATTCTCCAGTTACTGTCATTAGAGAGTCTTTGACTCATTTGCTCTTATAATAGTATTATTAGAGCATAGTTGATTTGCCGTAAGTGTTTGATAGGTAGAGAGTTCGTTTCGAACTACGTTGGCTTGATCCTCTTCCACGAGGTACGTAGTGCAGCTTGGGATCCACATCCCAAGTCCAGCCAAACCTTTAAAAATAAAAATTTTAAATCTTTCAAAGTTACAAAAATATTCAAACCATTTTCAAAAAGATCTTCCTCTAGAGTTAGGAGTATGTCCTAGCTGTTTAGGTAGTGTTCTAGAGTTAGGAGTTTGTCTTGATTTGTATTGATATGGTATGTCCTGTCGTGTGAGTGTCCCTAGAGTTAGGAGGCCTCGAGTCGATCGGTTAGACATTTAGTCGAACCGATGGCTAGACTAGGCATATAGTCATCCCGTGGTTTTCATTAGGTTGCACGGCCTAGTTACACATAGGATTGTAGGAACCACCTGCATTAGCTTAAGGCTAATCAATCTGCATTTAGTTAGGGCATATAGGATGTCCTAAAATCCACCATTCATTGGAATTTAAATAATAGTTCAAGAAGCTTTAATAACTAGTCCGGTCTTTTAGATCGAGTCTAGGATAGAGGTCTAGGTGTCTTAGGCATCATAATTTTGAATAGGGCATCGAACTACGTGGGCTCCGATTCTTCCCGAGGCCGGGATACGTAGTGCAGCTAGGATGGATGGCCATTCTGGTCCGAGTCCAGTCCTGCATTAGAGTTAGGACTTGTCTTGTCCCGTCATACATAGCATAGATTTGTGTCTCATGTTTTGATATATTTTCTTACTTTCTTGTACTGATACTATACCTTTGGTTGTAGCTTGCATGTGCGTGTCCACCAGAAACTTAGACACCCATTAGGCATGTCACTCATAACCTAGCTTTGCTTAGGTGACACATTTTTCATTTCATTTTACGTGTTTATTTCTCCATTCTCAGGAAATGCATGCTTAGGTAGACGATTCCTGAGGATTGTTCCCATTTCACATGATTTTTACTCAAACTTCTTTGGAATTAATGAAAATGGCATAAGAGACCAAGTGCTTGCACTCGGGCGAATTGGGGGTGCTCTCAGACCTTCCCCATTCGTAACCAGGCACGAACCCATATATATTTCTGGTTATCCATTGCACAGAGGATTTGATTTTAGGGTTCCATGGCCTATCCATGGATGGCGACTCTGAGTTCTTTTTAGGTACATCTCGGTTTCGAGCCCTGGCTCCTGATCAGGATGTATCTCATTCGTTTTGTATCGCCACTCGTGCTATGCTGTGAGGGTGGCATCCGTTTCGAGAGTTCCTTGGCAGAGCTCTCCTTCACATTGTGGAGATCTTAGAGGATTGTTGTGGGGACCTCGCGTCCCTCGCCGCACTCGTCCAATCCTCAGGATCGGGGTCCACAGGCTGGCGACTCTGCTGGGGAGTTCTTGAAACATTGCCTAACTCTTTAAAAATGCCATTTTTATTAACTTTAGAGAAATTTGAGCTAAAATCATTTTAAATGGGAACTCTATCGTTAGAATCCAGGGGCACCAGGTAGGTGCGTAATTAAAACAAAGGATTCACACACTGCACATCATGCATTGTCATATTTTTTATTTTTTTTATTATTTTTCATTGTTTTTCATTATTGGCTCCATGGGATAGATTCAATGCGTGCCTGACTGGGATGTTATTACATCCTGATGGTACTGTTGAATCTATTTCCAAGCTATGCGCCAGCGCTGCAGCATATTAAGTATGTTTCATACGCATAGTACCCATTAGATTGAGTCCGGAGCCCTACTTTGTTTTTATATACTTACTGACCTAGTGAAGCCCAACTAGAGAGTACCCGTGTGTATATTGCATTCATATAGGGTCGAACATCTGTTGCTTACACATGTGGAGCCTAGAGGAGCTTTGCCCCATTTGTAGACTAGGGTAGCTCATTTTTACATTGCTACAACACTGTCCTAGTACACTCACCAGTCTGTCTTGAGTCGAGACTTCCTTGACTCCGTTAGATTAGAATTAGGGCTGGTGCCCCTGGTTAGGATTTGTGTGTATGTGTATTTACTTATATATACTGATTATGTATATTATGGTTCTCCTCTTAGTCAGAGATTCCTTATTCCTTTCAGTCGGTTATATCCATTCCGAATTTAGATCTAGATCTAGTCAGTGGATTTTGACCGTCATTACCTTGGCCGAGTTTAGCCCTTGATCTGTTGATTATAGGGTTTGACCCATTGTTGTATATTCTCACCTTTGGTTAGTCCATCTGTTGATCACCCTTCTCTAGTAACCGTTATTCATACCTTTCGATTGAGCTAGGGTGATCCCTTGTATAGTCGTTATGCTGCCGGATTTTATCCAGAACATTTTGAGCATGACGGCTACTCTTTAGAGTCAGTTTACTTAGTCTGGACCTTGACCTCCTCGTATAGCCGTTATGCTGCTGGATTTTATCCAAAAGTATGTTAAGCATGATTGCTATCCTTTGGAGTCAGTCTGCCTTGTCTTGATTCTCATGTATACATCATTTAGTAGGATTAGATCCTTATTTGTCAACCTGTTTGTCTTGAGATCTGGCCGATAGCTCATTTGCTGTCCTTATGACCATGGTCTATCATTTCATCTCATATTGATCGTACAGTTGTTGATATCCATCATTCAGATTTTAGATCTGGTCTTTGACCCTACTTTTGTCATTCTTATGGCCATGGTCTATTATCTGAGCCATTGATTTTTTGATCCATGTTTACCTATCATATATCTTTTACCCTTGGATCATATCGAAATCATTAATGGAAAAGTTTGATCTTACCTGTATTCTTTGAGTGCATGATCATTGCTGAGATCGAAATTTATTTTGATTATGGATGTTTATCGTTCCTGACTCTTTCATTCCCAAAAAGAAGAGCAGTTATACTCAAATGAGACTTCAAGGTGTGGATTGAGAATTCATTGAAACCCTGTTGATGTAGGTCATAATATCACTGTCTATTTCGCTTTGACCTTCATAGACAGTATTTCTTTGATTTTTAGAATAAAATACCCTTTGGTGTATTTCAAGATTACTCTTTTCTCTGTTTGTTCAGAATCTTTATCCCATGACTATTGATCTAGTGTGTGTGCTTCCAAGTCAAGAGTCTATGTTTAGCGAAAGACCATTTTTTCTAAAGACTGACTATTTCTAATCATACTTGATCCAGGCAGTCTATTGTTTTACCCACATTGTCAACATAAGCCTTTTGTTGCCCCATTTAACCTAGACCTTGTGGAGTTGCCTTTTCTGTGATTTCTACTCCGGGATTGAACTTTATAGTTATCATTATCATGAGGAAAGGTGTATCACCTATAAGCTTTCAGTGTCAGTTCACTACCTTTGAAGAAGTGTCCTGTATCTTTAGATTTGTCTTTCATTGAGTGTACATCAACTTTCTTCTCTCTAAGTTGAAAAAGTTCAGTTACGTAGATGTTAAAAAAAAAAAAAAAAAAAAATGAAGTCATGTCTGTCAATCTTTCTTATACAGAGTCAGTATTCTGTTTTCTATCAGAACTGTTGAAGAGCCCATTGAGGTGTGTCAAAAATCATCAATGTACTTACAGTCTTCAATTCAATAAAATTGTTGATTTCGTATCTTTGATACTCTATGATTCACTCTTAGATCTAATGTTTAAACAATTAAAGACCCCCTTCTCAGATGAGAATGCAAACGAAATTCACCTCGAGATCTGAAAGATGGTCGAACGAGAGGAAGCGCGTCGAGCATAGCCACTTAAAGAAGAAATCAAAGCCATTGATAGTGGTATCGAAATCCGAAACTCGGGATGGATGGATTGGAAAAACTTTATCTCCTAAGGAGCGCAAAGAATTGATAAACCTGTTTAGAGGGATTTGAGGTAGTTTTGCTTGATCCTATAATGATAAACCAGGGGAATGCCCTGTCGTTGATCAAAGCAAGACTTCATCTGCTTTAGACATCCAGTTGAGGAATAAAATTTTAAAGAGATAAGCGTCAGGCATCCTGTGGAGCTGATGAGATATTGAGAGAAGATTTTCAGACAGAGTTGTGGAATCTTGAGCATAAATTCAAGATCTTTGAGACGGGAGTGGAGCACAGTGGTTGAAGTTTTGCCAGAAAACCACCAGACTCCTCAAAAAAAAAAAAAATTTCAAAGGCTTTGAACCTTAAACAAAAGGGCTTGTACATCAAATACATCAGGAGGCCATCCTTGATCGTTTGAGCTTTTATAGCCAAAATCCTAATGTTTTAAAATCCATTTGTAAACCCTTTGGGCCAAAAGCAAAATTAAAACAACTTCTTTTCAAACACATTATAAACCCGGGGCATTTATGCACCCGAACTACGTCGGACCTGATCCCCACCTCTTCAGGGGTACGTAGGCAACTTGATTAATTCAAGTTCGGTCAAACCTTGGGATAAAATCCCCTTTGAAAATTTTGAAGCTAAATGCTAAACCATTCTTTGAAAAATCCCAAAGCGAACTACGCGGATCTGATCCTCCATCTTTGGGGTACGTAGGTAGTCTGGCTAGACCAGATTCGGTTCAAATCTTTAGAACCTTAGGTATTCAACCCTTTCGAACCCAAGCCCACCTAGAAAGTCCTTCTGGTGAAACAAGCAAAGGTTCGAGGCGAATGAAAAGAAAAACAGAAAGAAAAGAATGAGAGTCTGAAGACCCACTAGGTTGAAAACCCGAAAGGGCGGCCTAGAGATATACATTTGCTAAGTTAACAGCCAAAAGAGTTAGCTTATGCAAAAAGTCAGGGTAGTGGTCTGCTGGATTGAAAACTTGAAGAGGTAATCCAGTCAAGGGCAAAGACTTCCCATGAACAGTTGAGTTGAATAGAAGCAGAAGGAGTTCCTCAGTTACGTAGAATTCCCAAGTTTGAGTACAAGCAAAAGTTGAGATAAGTGGTCTTTCAGACTGAAAGCTTGGAAAGCAAAAGTTATGACTTCTTTTGAAAAGAGAAATCAGGGAGACGGAGAAGCCACCTCTGCACAGGGCAGAATCCTGGAATCCGAGTAGTGTCAGCGAGACTTATTTTGACACCTTTTTAAACTAGGGGCATTAAGACCGAGCAATCCGAAAGGGGTAACAACCATGACGGAGATCCCGATGGAGGAAATTAGGTCATCTTGACATAGTTTTTGAGAGTGCTCTAAGAGTGGCTAACCTTACCATAACAAAATAACACATTTTATCTAAGGGTGAATCAAAATTTAGTCAAGTCCCTTGAATATTGTAAGTCTTCTTTGAAAGAGTCATCAGAAGTCTGTTTCTGGTTTATCATTGTTTTTCTTTTAGAATCAAAAGTGTTTGGCACTGGAGAGAATGGGTGTATACCTTCCAAAGTGAAAAGAAAATTCAAAGTAGATCCTGGTTTAAGAATCAAAGAAGGGCAAGAGATTTGTTATTCAGACCTGCCTGAAACATCAAAGCCTCAAGCACTGAGCAAAATGAAGAATTCTTACATTCAGCCTTTGTGGAGATGGTTTTACCACTATACCAAAGAAAGAACTCATGCAAACTCAATTTTTTTCTACTTACCTTGGTTCTGCCTTCTTAAGACTTTGTCATGGAAGCACATCATACTAGGGGCATCTTTTATGACTTGCGTCATAAAAGATATTACACAATGATAACTGGGATATCTATTCTTAGCAAATAGAAACCAGAGAAGCTTGAGCATACTCTTTGAGTTGAATTCCTTGATCAAATTATTTCTTTTGGAGTTAGTTTCAGAAACTTCAATTCCCAGCGGAGTATAAAATCTACTCCTGCATCCTTCAAACCTCATCAAAATGCTTCTCACCTGTTAAAGAGAGTCAGCACCTGAAAATCTCATCAATCTATTTGAGTTTTGCTTTCAGCAAAGATCATGCGCTCCTAGTTATTCTTGGTAAGAGATGACTGGCCCATTAGTGAAATCGATCAAAGATGGTAAATTCTTCATTCCTTTTGAAAGATTTTAACAGAGTTTGAAATTACCGAACTTGCGTTACGCGGTTTGGTCTTTTTGAAAGATTTTAACAAAGTTTGAAATTACCGAACCTGTGTTACACAGTTTGGTCGTTTTGAAAGTTTTTAACAGAGATAGAAATTACCGAACCTGTGTTACACGGTTTGGTCCTTTTGAAAGATTTTAATAGAGATGGAAATTATCGAACCTGTGTTACACGGTTTGGTCTTTTTGAAATGTTTTAATAAGGAAAATATTTCCGATCCTGTGTTACACGGATTGGTCTTTTCTTCCTTCTCCCGGGTATTTAGTACCCCGATGATTAGTAGTGTAATGTCAAGTAGTGACTTACCTAATCATCGTTCCGCAATGTGCAGCTTCTTAACGAGTTAGGAGTCATGTGTATCTGCGAAGAGGTTTGTAGGGGACTGTTTAGCAGGACCTACGAATTTGGGTTTATGTGGAACTGTTTAGCAGAACCGCGTGATCCGGAGTGATTCGCTACCTTGAAAGAGAGGAGTCAGAGTTACTCGGATAGTTAAACAGATTTATTTTCAGTAATGATCTGTATAACTATCGCTAGGCTTGAGACTTAGTCTCGCCTCTGGTACTTAGTACCCAGATGATTAGTAGTGTAATGTCAAGTGGTGACTTACCTAATCATCGTCCCGCAATGTGCAGCTTCCTAACGTGTTAGGAGTCATGTGTATCTGCGAAGAGGTTTGTAGGGGACTGTTTAGCAGGACCTACGAATTTGGATTTACGTGGAACTGTTTAGCAGAACCGCATGATCCGGAGTGATTCGCTACCTTGAAAGAGAGGAGTCAGAGTTACTCGGATAGTTACACGGATTTATTTTCAGCAATGATCTGTATAACTATCGCTGGGCTTGAGACTTAGTCTCGCCTCGGGTATTAGAAGTTTGAGTTTAGCTTGAATATTCGATTACCCTAATAATTGGTCGAGTCTTTGACTGATCGGCATGATTTAAAAAAAAAAAAAAAACTCTTTGAGTGTTTGGTTTTGAACTTGTTTTGGACGAGTTTCAATACATTGGTCTTTGGCCTATTTTTGCAGGTTTCTAAAAAGAAAAAAACTCTTTGAGCGTTTGGTTTTGAACTTGTTTTGGACGAGTTTCAATACATTGGTCTTTGGCCTATTTTTGCAGGTTTCTAAAAAGGAAAAACTCTTTGAGTGTTTGGTTTTGAACTTGTTTTGGACGAGTTTCAATACATTGGTCTTTGGCCTATTTTTACAGGTTTCTAAAAAGGAAAAACTCTTTGAGTGTTTGGTTTTGAACTTGTTTTGGACGAGTTTCAATACATTGGTCTTTGGCCTATTTTTGCAGGTTTCTAAAAAGGAAAAACTCTTTAAGTGTTTGAGTTTGTGCTTGTCTTAGACAAATTGCAACATGGTTTCTAAGAAAAAAAAAATGAAAGCTCTTTGAGTAATTGAAGTGATTGGTTTGTTTGTTTGGTTTGTGCTCTTTGAGCAATTGTTATATGTACTTTGGCTTAGCCTGATATATAAAAAAAAAGAAAAAGAAAAAATGTTTGTGTTTTTGTAATCGTTCGTTCGTTTTTTATTAGTCGAGTCATGAGTATTAGGGAGAGACTATCTCTTTGAGATGTCTTAGTTGCCGAGTTAAGAGTCGGTGAGAGACTATCTCCCTATTGTTAGTAGAGTTTTATCTTTGTGAATATCGTTTTAAAACTGAAAACCCAAAAATTTGCTTTGTTTTGGTTTCGGGTCAGTCAAAATGTGTCGTCTGTTCAGCTTTGCCATTCGCGTGTTACACACGCTCTGCCAAAGAGGGGCATCTGTAGACACCCCATTTTGACCGGACCCAAGTTCGCTATGCTTGGGAGAAACCCCATCCGATCATTTCCGCCATGTTTCGCATTTTTCCGTGAGAGGTTGAGAGAGATTATTCATAAGAATCCAAGCGAGGGAGAATTTGGACCCGTTTGGTGGGCCCGCATTGAACATTTGTTTAAAATTTGAATCAACCGAGGGCCCACATTGTGGGGCCCACGTTGTGGGGCCCGCGTTGTGGGGCCCACATTGTGGGGCCTCAGTAGGGCCTCTTGTGAGGCCTCTTATGAAGAACAATAATGATGGATTCTCCACTAAAGAAACATGATGGGCCCTCCACTAAGAACAATAATGATGGATTCTCCACTAAGAAACATGATGGGCCCTCCACTAAGAAGAATGATGATGGATTCTCCACTAAGAAACATGATGGGCCCTCCACTAAGAAGAATGATGATGGATTCTCCACTAAGAAACATGATGGGCCCTCCACTAAGAAGAATGATGATGGATTCTCCACTAAGAAACATGATGGGCCCTCCACTAAGAAGAATGATGATGGATTCTCCACTAAGAGGGACAACATGATGAGCTCTCCACCAACACATCTCTCTCTCTCTCTTTCTCTCCCTATATATATCTTCCTTCCCATCCATAAAAAAGAGGAGAAAAAGAGGAGATTTACCTTCCATTATCTCTTTCTCTTCCATTATCTCTTCCAATCACTCCCTCAAATCCCTTTCCCTATATTCTTCTTCCATTATCTCTCCCAATCACCTCCCAATCCTTCCCTCTAAGAGAAAGCGAAAGACGGCGGATCGGATCGGCGGCGGCAAGATCTTCACCACAGGTAGGTGCATTTTTCTCAAAATATTTCTGTATTTTTCCGAATTTTTCTGATTTTTTCCGCAAATTGTGTTTTAAAAATAGAAAACTCTTCAAAAAAAACATCTTTTGACGAAGAAAAATTAAATTATATATCAAACAGATTCCAAATTTAATGCAATTTCGTGGGAAATTAATATGGTACTGATTCATTTTACCATGAATTTTTAAGGATTTTTGGAGTTTATTTGGTATATTATTTAATGCTTTCTTTGAAAATTATCAGATTTTGTGAGACTTGTTACTGACATCAAATCACCCTTAAAATTCTTAAAATTTTTACAGTAGTCTTATCTTCCATATTTCTTGTTACTGTAAAATTTTCGAGTGATTTGGATCTGTTTTCATATGGGATGTAGTGTTAATTCTTAATCTGGTCTGAAAATTGTAAAATCCGAAATCGGTAGTAAATAGTCTTTATAATTTATGAAATTCTCACCGCATGCTCATTTTATTGATATCTTATTTCTGTAGAAATTTCATAGAATTTATATGTCTATTTCTTGTAGTTTCTGTGTTAATTTGGCAATCTGGTCATTTAATTGTTAAATCAAGATTAAATATGAATTTAATGTAAAAATCTGCAAAACTCATCTATTAAGCTACATACATTCCCATCTTGCTGCTGTAGAAATTTCAACTCATTTCGAATTCGTTTGCAATAATTTCACTTGTAAAATCATTCATATGCTTAAAATTGATACAATCCATTGAAAATTCGAAATTAATTACTACCAAGTGATTTTCAACATTCGAAATTCGAAATTAAAATTGATAAAATCCATTGATAAAATCACATTTACTCAAACTTAATCTAACAAAACCTGAAGGCATCATAGATTGCGCGAACTTATTGCACACACTTACATCACTTGCATCTAAACCCCTGCATCTCACATGCACACACGTCCTATTTTAGGAACCCGGAGTGTTATCTAGCATGGTTGACTGGGATTTCATCACCTGGTGCCTCTGTGCTAGAGAAGCATTCCACCCTTAGCCTAGTACCTTTATGGTACGTAAACGGATCTCTTGTTCACGTACTGATACGCCGGACACTGGTACAGTATATCGAACATGGATTCGCGCTAAGGGAACTCTTGGCCTTATCCCTAGATTAACCCACACATGCATGTAGTATACGAACACATGTGCATCACGTGTGTGAGCCTAGTTTAGGATATCCTACCCATTTGTGTCTAGATTAGGCCGTAGTCCATCTTCCAATGGCTACGATCGGTCCTAGGTACACAAACAAAGTCATGAGTCGAGATTCTTTCTCCACTCCGCTAGATTATGGTTAGGGTTGATGCCTTCAGGTAACACTGATAAAATGTGCGAAGATTAAAAAACTTTTCCTTTGGGGTTAGGATGTAAATCCCATTCATTTCCAAAGATCTCATAGGATTAGTCATTCATGATCCATCCGTTGAAAGCAATCTTATGCTATCTCATCTCATCTTGATCACAGATTTTCAATCTTATATTATCTGATTTGACTCGTGTTTTCATCTCTTTTAGAGAGTCTTTGACTCATTTATCCTTTAGTTGGTGTTAGTGGAGTCTTTGACTCGTGTTTCTTTTCGTTTAGAGAGTCTTTGACTCATATATCCTTTAGTTGGTGTTAGTAGAGTCTTTGACTCGTGTTTTCATCTCTTTTAGAGAGTCTTTGACTCATTTATCCTTTAGTTGGTGTTAGTAGAGTCTTTGACTCATGTTTCTTTTCCTTTAGAGAGTCTTTGACTCATTTAGCCTTTAGTTGGTGTTAGTAGAGTCTTTGACTGTGTTTCTTTTCCTTTAGAGAGTCTTTGACTCATATATCCTTTAGTTGGTGTTAGTGGAGTCTTTGACTCATATTTTCATCTCTTTTAGAGAGTCTTTGACTCATTTATCCTTTAGTTGGTGTTAGTGGAGTCTTTGACTCGTATTTCTTTTCCTTTAGAGAGTCTTTGACTCATATATCCTTTAGTTGGTGTTAGTGGAGTCTTTGACTCGTATTTTCATCTCTTTTAGAGAGTCTTTGACTCATTTATCCTTTAGTTGGTGTTAGTGGAGTCTTTGACTCGTATTTCTTTTCCTTTAGAGAGTCTTTGACTCATATATCCTTTAGTTGGTGTTAGTGGAGTCTTTGACTCGTGTTTTTCATCTCTTTTAGAGAGTCTTTACTCATTAATCCTTTAGTTAATGTTAGTGGAGTCTTTGACTCGTGTTTCTTTTCCTTTAGAGAGTCTTTGACTCATTTATCTTTTAGTTGGTGTCATTGGAGTCTTTGACTCGTGTTTCCGTTTTTAGAGAGTCTTTGACTCATCTGTTTCATTTGCAGTATTATTAGAGAGTCTTTGACTTCGTTATCTCATTTCAGTGTTATCAGTTGCTCTTATTAGAGAATCTTTGACTCGTTTATCCTTTAGTCGCTTTTATTAGAGAGTCTTTGACTCATTTATTCTCCAGTTACTGTCATTAGAGAGTCTTTGACTCATTTGCTCTTATAATAGTATTATTAGAGCATAGTTGATTTGCCGTAAGTGTTTGATAGGTAGAGAGTTCGTTTCGAACTACGTTGGCTTGATCCTCTTCCACGAGGTACGTAGTGCAGCTTGGGATCCACATCCCAAGTCCAGCCAAACCTTTAAAAATAAAAATTTTAAATCTTTCAAAGTTACAAAAATATTCAAACCATTTTCAAAAAGATCTTCCTCTAGAGTTAGGAGTATGTCCTAGCTGTTTAGGTAGTGTTCTAGAGTTAGGAGTTTGTCTTGATTTGTATTGATATGGTATGTCCTGTCGTGTGAGTGTCCCTAGAGTTAGGAGGCCTCGAGTCGATCGGTTAGACATTTAGTCGAACCGATGGCTAGACTAGGCATATAGTCATCCCGTGGTTTTCATTAGGTTGCACGGCCTAGTTACACATAGGATTGTAGGAACCACCTGCATTAGCTTAAGGCTAATCAATCTGCATTTAGTTAGGGCATATAGGATGTCCTAAAATCCACCATTCATTGGAATTTAAATAATAGTTCAAGAAGCTTTAATAACTAGTCCGGTCTTTTAGATCGAGTCTAGGATAGAGGTCTAGGTGTCTTAGGCATCATAATTTTGAATAGGGCATCGAACTACGTGGGCTCCGATTCTTCCCGAGGCCGGGATACGTAGTGCAGCTAGGATGGATGGCCATTCTGGTCCGAGTCCAGTCCTGCATTAGAGTTAGGACTTGTCTTGTCCCGTCATACATAGCATAGATTTGTGTCTCATGTTTTGATATATTTTCTTACTTTCTTGTACTGATACTATACCTTTGGTTGTAGCTTGCATGTGCGTGTCCACCAGAAACTTAGACACCCATTAGGCATGTCACTCATAACCTAGCTTTGCTTAGGTGACACATTTTTCATTTCATTTTACGTGTTTATTTCTCCATTCTCAGGAAATGCATGCTTAGGTAGACGATTCCTGAGGATTGTTCCCATTTCACATGATTTTTACTCAAACTTCTTTGGAATTAATGAAAATGGCATAAGAGACCAAGTGCTTGCACTCGGGCGAATTGGGGGTGCTCTCAGACCTTCCCCATTCGTAACCAGGCACGAACCCATATATATTTCTGGTTATCCATTGCACAGAGGATTTGATTTTAGGGTTCCATGGCCTATCCATGGATGGCGACTCTGAGTTCTTTTTAGGTACATCTCGGTTTCGAGCCCTGGCTCCTGATCAGGATGTATCTCATTCGTTTTGTATCGCCACTCGTGCTATGCTGTGAGGGTGGCATCCGTTTCGAGAGTTCCTTGGCAGAGCTCTCCTTCACATTGTGGAGATCTTAGAGGATTGTTGTGGGGACCTCGCGTCCCTCGCCGCACTCGTCCAATCCTCAGGATCGGGGTCCACACATACTTGCTACTTTTTACAAATCTAAACCTACATATAGATTTGTAATGTTCATATCTACCACAATAATCACAAGAAGCATATGAATAGGTAGATGGACAAGATGAGCAAGATGATCTACAAGAATGTATATGATGGCAAGCATGTTTTGCATTTTCTTATAGATTATGATTTTGCAACTCAAGTTTTTTTATTTTTAGCTTTCATCTCTTCAATATTATTTTTCAAATTTTCAATCTCATCAGATGAACTCATTTTAAACTTTTCTTCTTCTTCTTTTAAGAATTTAAATTTTTTAATTAAAGTCAAGTTATCCTTATTTAATTTTTTATTTTCTTCAATCAAATTCTTTTCTTTAAACAATAAATCATTGAAGTCCTTTTGAAGATTTTCAAACTCTTTAGAAATAGACTCAAGTGACTTGTTAAGTTGTTTATTTCTCAAAGCTTGTTTTGTAATGCATGATAAACCTTTTCATATTCTTCTTCAAGTTCATCAAATAAAATTTTATTTTCTTCATCTAAAGATTCTTTATCTTTTTCTTGTAATGCCATTAAGTAAATATCTTTATTGAGGTCCAAATTTCATTAACATTTTTATATGATGATATTGTATCATGAATATAAGGTGGCAAAGAACAACACAAGATAATCATGGCTTTAGAATTTAAGTAAAGTAATTTCTTATCATGCTCATTCCATCTTTTCATTTTATAAGGTAAAGAAAATCCGGTTTCAAATATTCTCCGAAGCTCAAAATTTAGAGCCTTAAGATAGATTTTCATATGGGTCATCCAAGACCTATAATCGGATCCATCAAAAAGTGAAAGATTAGAAATTGTGTAACTTTCCTCAAATCCTATTTTTCTTAGGTTGTCAATAGATCGTTCTCTTTTAGGTTTTTAAATGAAAGTCTCTATAAGAGCCTAAGCTTTGATACCAAGTGAAATTCGATGCGAGTCTCGGTTTGGCAACTTAGAGGGAGGTGAATAGGTTGTTTGAAAAAAAATTGCCTTTTAAAAACTTTTATCAAAATCACCCTATTTTTATCCCTTCTTAATTAAGTACAATTAGTTGAGCTAAAAATAAATGCCAATTTTTCAAGCTCAAAACACAAGTTATTTAACAAACTTAATTAACAAGATTGATGGCTTAGTAAGCAAGGTTAAGATATTTAGGTTCACTTGGTGTATGATTAAAGATTACAAATATAATGCAAATCCCATATCAAGATAAAGGAATACGATGAATGGTTTCGTTTAGGCCTTTTATCAAACACTTAGTGGAAACCTAGTTGATCTACTCTCTTTAGTTCCTTTAACAAACACTTTGTGGATGGTTCATACAAGTAAAACAAAATAAAGAATAAACACCATAGCAAGATAATGTGAAATGAGAGAAAGAGAGCAAGAACATACACACAAGATTTATAGTGGTTCGGCCTTCAAATCCAAGCCCTACGTCCACTCTTCTAGAGGTCGCACTCAAGGATATCCACTATTTGAAGACCACACCACTCCCAGCTCCAAGGCTCTTTACAACCGAAGGGAATTAATGTAGGATGCCCTTGCCACCTTTACAATCCAAAGGGAATAAAATACGGATGCCCTTTCCACCGATCAACTGAAGGGAATTAAAAACGGATGTCCTTGCTATCGATAGAAATGAAGAAGAAAATAGCTTTGCCTCTAAATAGGCTAGAATGCAAGTTAAAGCTTTTAAGATACTCTCAAAGATGAATACAAATAAAGCCTAAACCAATTTTAAAAGATTTTCCCTAATCATGGCACAATAAGGTTGGTGAGAGATTTTACCCAAAAATAGTTGTAAATGAATTTCTAGGCTTTCTTAAGGTTGGAACATGTTCATCATTAAGTTTTAAGTCCATACAATGTGTGTATATAAAATTCCAACTCAATATGACTGTTTTGGCGTATTTTGGTCATTTTCGGGTTAAAAAAGTACTAGTCGTTGGACCCCCAATGTCTATATTTCTTTAGTCCGGGTTTCTCGGAGCTCGAGCAATTATCTCGGAGTTCCGAGCTCGGGAATAATTCTCGGAATTCCGAGTAGGCCATTTTCAGCAGGATTTCCTATTTTGTAAAATTCATAACTCACTCGTTTCTTATCGGATTTTGATGCTCTTATGCTTGATTGGAATGGAAACGATGAGATATTTTTGTTAAAAATATTTTAAAAAATATTCAAAAATGTTTTAAACAAGTTTTGATAGGATTTAGTTGCTAGTCCAGCTCGGAACTCGATTTTTGTTCAAATGTGATGGAATGCCATATGTGTCCCAACATGTTGGTACACCAATATGGCCATTCACTTATCCATTTAAGTCCTTCTTTAAGCTTATTGGTCTCTTTGAAAAATATTTTTTTAGGGGTTTTAAGATGTGCCTTGACTAGAGAAAACACAACAGAGATAGGTGATACAATCTACCATTTTTACCACTCTTTTGAATGAACTCTTGAGGTAGCCATTGCATGATCTTCTCTTTGAGTGCATGGTTTGCTGTGGGATCTTCAAGGTTGAGCTTCTTTGCTTGACACCTTCCAAGGATGATGCCACCATTTGGTTCAAGCTCCTTTGCAAGTTGTTGATTCACAACCTTTGGCCTTCATTAATCTTCCTTTATTTGTTCAATGCTTTGAGATGACTAATTTTGAGCTTCTCCTTGGTTGACCCTCCAAGGTATGATTGATCTAAGTATGCTTTAGCTCCTTTGTATTATGTTTGGTCCATCTTTAAGCATAGGCCATCAGTGGTGTGTGCTAGCATGGATTGACCTATGAATTACCTGTCTATAGCACAACACTCAAGGCAAACGATCAGTCCATAAACGACTAATCAATTTGAGTTTGTTAATCATCAAAATAAGGTGATTGAATGAACCCATGAGAACCCTTGGGCTAACAGAAAGCAATGGTAGTGATAAGAAGATCAAAACTAGGAAACAACTCAATAGATGGATAAAAAAGGAACTAAGAATGTTCTTTTTTAATGTATGGAAACTCCTTGGACAACAACACAAGTCAAAATTAGGATGGATTTCTTAATTTTAGAATGGTTTTGAGTATTGCTTTAGATGGAACATTCCCCCATTAATCAACTTGCCAATTTTGATTAGTTTTGCTCTTTTTAGGCATTAATTGATAAAAAATGATTAAAAATACTAAAAATTCATGGAAATCCCTAAAAAATAGGGATGCCATCATGCTGACATCATGCTTACATGGTTTCCTATGTGGGGATAAGAGGAGAGAGAACATCTCCCCTAAAATGGTAAAAAATGTCAATTTTGAGTATTTTCTAAGCATTTTTTGCACAATTTTTTTAAAATTAGTGATCCTTTATTTTTTTCTTTTTTTTAGCCTAATATTCCCATAGAAATATCAGATTTAATTATCTAGATTAGTGAGAGCTATCGATGTTTAATGGTGGATCATTTTTTCAAAAATTGATCGAATTGACGATCTGATTAAACCGGCCAACTTAACTAATTTTGAATCGATAATTTCGACGGTGCACATTTATCCGCATTGATCCATAACTTTTCGCAGGGTTTTCACTCAATTAAGAGTTCCAATATTTAATCGAGATTGGGATTGACCTTAATTGATTTAATTTTGATCAAATAGCCATGAATTATAGGTCCAAAGACCCAAATTAATCTTAGCCTATGATTTGATGATTTAAAAAAAAAGGTATCAGAATGGAATTAGGGGTCAGGCTATGAAGTGACCCCAGATAATTTTGACCTGAGTAGCGATCTATATGGTTGGATTATGGTTTAGATGACCCAAAGTATATAAGTACATGTTAATATACCTCTTATATGATTTTGCACTATAAATTGGGCATTTTACCAAATTTTCGGTTCAAACTAACTTACAGGGTAAATTTTGTCGCCGCTTCAGACATTTTGGACTTTGGGAGTGTGACAATTAGCAAAATTCCACGGATCATTTGTGGAATATTGTAAGTTAAAGTTAAGCAAAAAGGGGGTGTCTAAAGATGCCCCTCTTTGGCAAAGATTACTTAGTAACCGCTTGCTAAAGCCTAAAGAGACAGTCTCATTTTGCGCAACTTTAACCAACAACAGTCCCATTCAGATTTGAAATAATTAAATTTGGATTTATATGGAATATTCAATGACATGCTCCATGCGAAGTACCCGATGCCTCCTAACACAATGCAAACCTAAAATGCATGCTACGCAATGCAACCTAATTCAAGATCCTATATTGGAACCTTAAAACTTTGAGAAATTAGCACAGCTGAATGGATAAGACAGATTGTCTGGACTTAATTCTTTGACATAGATGCACTAAGCTTTTTCTCTAAAGCAAAAGATTTTTTTTTCAATTTAGAGGCCCTTTCGCTTTAGCTATAAAGAGAAAGGATGAATTTTTTTGATTCAGAGGCTCTTTCGCTTTTTCTCTGAAAAAAAAAGAGAGGAAAGATGGAGGCACCTACGGTTTTTCTGTGAAAAGAAAAGGAAGATGAATTTTTGATCAAGAGGCACATACGTTTTTTCTCTTAAAAGAAAAGGAAGATGAATTTTTGATCTAGTGGCACTTATGTTTTTTCTCTGAAAAGAAGAGGAAGATGAATCTCAATCCAGAGGCACCTACGCTTTTTCTCTAAAAAGAAAAGGGAGATAGATTTTTGATCTAGAGGCACTTTCGCTTTTACTCTCAAAAGAAAAGGAAGATGAATTTCGATCTAGAAGCACCTACGCTTTTTCTCTGAAAAGAAAAGGTTAATAGATTTTTGATCCAAAGGCACCTACTCTTTTTCTCTGAAAAGAAAGGAAGATGGATATTCGATCCAGAGGCACCTACATTTTTTCTCTGAAAAGAAAATGGAGATAGATTTTCGATTCAGAGGCACTTTCGCTTTTACTCTGAAAAGAAAATGAAGATGAATTTCGATCCAGTGGTACAAACGCTTTTTCTCTGAAAAGAAAAGGATAATAGATTTTCGATCTAGAGGCACCTACGCTTTTTCTCTAAAAAGAAAGGAAGATGGATATTCGATCCAGAGGCACCTACGCTTTTTCTCTGAAAAGAAAAAGAAAAATGAATTTCAAAATTTGAACTAAACTTGATTTGACGACTTGAAATGAATTTGAATTCGGACCTGAATGGTGATTTGAAATGGAATTGAATTGAGGATCGGAAATGAAATTGAATGTGATGATTTGTAATGAAATTGAATTTGGGGAGTTGACATGAACATGAATTGATGATTTAAAAGGAAATTGAATTTGGAAATTTGACATGAACTTGAATTGATGATTTGAAAGGAAATTGAATTTGGAGATTCGAATGAACTTGAATTGATGTTTTGAAATGAAATTGAGTTTGGAAATTGATGAACTTTAGACTCATGAAATTGGATTCGGGGACAATAGATATTGCACAAGACCAAAAATCTAACGAATGACGAGACAACGCATATCGGGAGCTAAATGCAACGGCTATTAACATCTATCCCTAGAGAAGAAAAGATGAAACATGACTTATGGGAACAGTGAAGAATGCTTTCAGGAAGCTTTAATAGGAGTTGATCATAGAGAGACTGTTGGCCTTCATTGCTGGGAATTTTGGTTATTGATCACTGAAACCTCGATCTAAATAACTAAAACTGATAATCTAGAACAAAGGCTTTTTTTTATACTGGAATTGGAAAGTAGGATTTTTCTCTTGACAGGTATTTGGACAAACATTTCTTGACCGGGATGGTATGTAACTGATTAAAGGAAATTCTGAATTCTAATGATTCATCTTGGTGAGAAATTGGCCAAACCATCAACACGTATGAGACTCTCCCAAGCCTATGGTGCCTTTTTGGGACATGGTCTTCTTATGGAAACAACACTTTGTTATGTTTATACTTCTGAATGCTTTCGGAAGTGGCTTTACTTAAACCGGATCATGACTCCTGATGTTCTTCCCTCAAGATTTGTATGGCTCAAGTACGTTGCAGCTAAGCTGACACCTTACCTCTTTCACCAAGACAGTTGCGACCTTTCGATATAAAGATAACGACCAACTCTACTCAAAGGGAAAAATGGTGGAAGATACTATTCAAAGGATTGAGGTTTTTGAACGGATGAACAAAAAATAATAAGAATTGACTGACTAGACGGACACACAGTTATGCTTCTGACTTAGTTAGCATTTTTTTGGTAGGTCTGACCTTTCAAAGAGTAATTTTGCAATTCATAAACATTGGACTTCTTCTATAAAATAGTAACACTCCAAGGATTTGATTACCACTCATTGGATCGCTTAGTTTCATGCCCCTAGTTTCGAGGATGTAAAGTGTGCATGCTTGAACTTCTTTAATCCTTGATCTTGATACTGGATACAACCTTCTTCGAAACCTCCTCTTACCATTACCAAGTTGCCTTTTTTAGGTCTTCAACTTGACGGACAGTTTGACCTTAACCTTTGCCTGAGTCGCCCTTTCGGGTTTTCAACTCAATAAACAATTGATCCTAAATTTTGCCTAGACTGCCCTTTTGAGGTTTTCAACCTAACAGATCTTCAAACTCCATTTTTTTTTTCTCGTTGTTTTATTTTTCATTTAGAACCTTATCTCTGAACACCAAAAGGACTTTGTAGGTTTGATGTGGTTAGGAAAGAAAAGGCTAAAAGGTTTGCAAATTTCGACCGAATCTGTAAACAGATTGCCTACGTATCCCAGTGTAAGAATCAGGTCATGCGTAGTTCAGGGCGATGCCCCTAGTATAATGGTAATTGATTTTTCTCTTTTCTCTTTTTCTGTGATTGGTTTTTTTTTGCAAAGACCAAACTTGGATTGACCAAGTATGATGGAAAAATATTTTCTCCCTTTGATGGATTGATTTTGGCAGCGTCCGAACTTGGATTGACCAAGTATGATGGAAAAATATTTTCTCCCTTTGATGGATTGATTTTGGCAGCGTCCGAACTTGGATTAACCAAGCTGCCTACGTACCCTAGTGTAGGAATCAGGTCGAGCGTAGTTTGGTGCAGATGCCCCTAGTTTAACGGGTTTTGAAAGAATATGTTATTTATTCAGGTTCGAAGGGTTTGCAAAAGGGGTTTTTTTTTTCATTGGTTTATGATCTTGGAATTTGTTCAGCCAAAGGAGACCTTCTGGTGTTCAAACTTAGAATTGATCTAGGTTGACAGACTTTCATCTTTGATCATTTTTCTCAGAGTTTGACGGCATTTCCATGTAAGAGTTAATGAATTTTCTTCCTTTTGAATCTTGATATGTACTTTGTTATTGAAGATGCAAACCAAGCTTTAATATCCTTGAATGTGATATTTGAACTTAAATTTCATCTGGGAATTTGCTTTACAAATGTTGACATTGACAATCGTTTTGCGTTGTTGGTTCTTGAACCTTTTGATATTGGATTTCATCTCTTCATACTGTCACTTTGAAAACCAAGACCATTGATAGAAAATATAGGAGGTGATTTCCAATCCATGCCCCTTGTATAATATGTGTTCCTCACACCTTTATTCTTTTGATCTTTTCCTTGAGCCGTGCCCCTGGTATCTATTGTAATGCTCACTGGACGACCTCTTCCTCCTCGAAGAAGGTTTATTAATTCCTCGCACTCCTTAAAGAATAATTCATTTCCCATTCATATTTCGTGAGTTTAATAATTCAGTGCCAATGTTTATTATTTCAAATTCTTCTTATAAAGGCTAAGCTCGGCGTTCCTCCACTTGTTTAAGCGTTTGCTCTAATTTTAAGTTGAGTTTCGTCCATCATATTTATCCTCATTCGAAGAAGGAATTTCATTTTCATTATTTATTAAGATCAGCAGCAAGTACTGGAACATTATTAGGAAGCAAATTTCATTGAATAAAAAGCAACTACATACGACGACTAATCCTGAACATGTTCAGGATTCACAATTTTGGACTTGAAAATAAATGCACAAAAAGACTCACCCGGACTAGGGATTGAATCTAACCTTGTAAGACTGGACTCAATAACTGAACTAACATAATGACTGACTCAACCTTTTAACTTTAACTGCTACAACGGTATGGCTTTAGAGGCTCAGCAAAGGTTGGCTCATAATTGGTACTTTCAACATTTGATTCCTCTTCACTGCAACTGGACCTATGCTTCCTTGAATCAGGGGTTGTCTAAGCATTGGTATTGGCTGGTGGCGGTACTGCATGATTCGACATAAGGTTATTGACGACCTTCGGCCTCTGTTGAAATGATAATTTTTCTCATCAATCAACTTTTGGATCACATGCTTCAAAGCTATGCATCGATCAATGACGTGTCCTGGCCCCTGGTGGTAATTACAATGCTCATGTGCTCTCAAACTTTGGGGTAATGGATTGGGAGGTGGTCTAATGGGAGGCAAAGTGATGTGACATGAGGCAAGACATCTTGTAGGATTCTAGAAGGTAGAAGAGGTAGAGGATCGAAATCCCTCCTTGGTCTCTTTGGAGGTACATCAGTGGATGGGTTGTAATCCATGACTATAGGGTTCTGAGGTCTTGGTAGTTGAGGATTGGCACGAGAGACATGACCAACCTCTTTGAACTGTGCGGGTGCAGGCTTCTTAAAATCTCGGGTAATATGATTGCTTCAATTATACACCCCCTAAGACATTGCTTCTTCAATTTGTGTGCCAGCATTAATGAGGTGCTCGAAGTCAGAATAACACTGGAGAGACATGTGATAATAGAGCTAAGGGGACAGGTTTTTTAGTATCATCTGAACTTTCTCTTTCTCTGTGGGACGATCAATCATCTGTGCTGCCAACCCTCTCCATCCTTTCACAAAGGTCAAGAAAGACTCCTTTGAATCTTGTTTTGTCTTCTCTAAGTCTTTCTTAGTGATATCCGCTCCATCATCATACTAGAATTGTTTTACGAATTGTTCCACAATATCCTTCCATGTCCTATAATGGGTCTTGTTCAAACCCAAAAACCACCTTCTGGCAACCTTAGTTAAAGAGACTGGAAAAAGCTGAGCCATCTGTTCAGAAGATATTATTTGAGGTTGGCATATGATAGTGAACATCTGGAGATGGGAAGTAGGACATCCCGGGCCATCATACTTGTCAAAGTCTGGCATATGGAAATTCTTTGGAAGACGAATTTTTGCGAAGAGTGTGAGATCATTTAAGCTAAATGCCCCTCGCTCCTGAATCTGTATGTTGTCAACCTTCTTAGTTAGCTGTTCTAATTTTCCCATGACCGACTTATCAACTGGCATTGCGCCCAGGTTCCAGTTCTCTTCATCATATTGTTCTTCATCAGTAACATCAAATGGGTATTGAGGAATGAAAATCACGATAGGCTTAGGAGGAAGCTCTGACATGACAGGGTTCATGGGTTCTTTGCCCTTTGAAGGTGAAGGAAATGATGGACCAAACTACTTGGCGAATTGGGCTTTAAGAAACTGATTATTTCCTTTGATTTCTTTCATTTGCTCGAGGAGTGCAGCCATCATAACTTTGAGGTTATTGGGTTGAGAATTTTCAGGAGGTTCTGTCGTGGGTGCTAGAGATGGAGATGACTTCCTAACTAGACGAGAGTCTACTCGAACCCAAGTTGCTTGAGGGTGATCAATGGTGAACACAAGAACCCCTAACAAAGGAAAGATTAGAAGTTTAGATACAATTGTGTTAATTGAAAACATACATTGGGTAGAATGACTAATTTTTTACTCACATTTGAGATTGAAGGATTTTACATTCAAAAGATAGTCTTTCTTTCTCAACTGAAGATTTGAAAGAATGTAACCAATGAATTGGGAAGGTATGATCCTCAAAAGGGGATTCCCCTAGTTTTAAGGGGATGACATTTTAGGAGTTTAAGGATTAACTTGAAGAATATACCCCTTGTCTAAGGGAAGTTGACATGCTAAGCTATGGTTAGGAGATGAGTCCTTGAAAGGGAACCTTAAGCTATAGGATATTGTGGGACCCGATCCCGCGAGAGGGGCGACGCGAGACCCACCTCCCTCTCTCTTGGTCTCTCGTACCCACGCGAATGGCGTGTGCTTTTTATTATTGATTTTGATTATCCAACCAAGTAGGCAGCAACCACGCCATAGGGTGCAAACAAACGTGCAACCCAGTACCCATAAGGGCAGGGGTAAGCCGCCGAGCCTAGCAAGGTGTGATTTAATTCATCTTTACCGTGAACTTGGGATCACTAAGGCAATCCGAATTCCACGCAAAAGAGAGTGACAGAGTCGCCACCTAGATGAGGGATCTATGACCCATAATTGACCAGAAATCTAGACTCGTTACCTAGTTACGAGAATGGAAGGTATGGGGAGTTACCACCACATGCATCATTCCTGCTCGATAATCGGTCTTCAATTCCAAAAGTTAACTCTTTTGAATTTCTTTTAAATGGCTTATTTAACTCTATATTAATGTGCGAACTACATGACATGCATCCTAAGATCTAATTTCAATGTAATTTCTAAATGTGTATCTTGATTTTCTTAATTTGTTTGAATTCAATCTAAATGAAAGTTCTCCTAAAACTCTAATTTCATGGAAAGTCCTAAGTGATTTAATTACTTTTAATTTAAGGATTAATGTACAAAACCCCACCACTTATGTGTGGAGCCGACTTGGGCTTGGTATGCCACTCAAGTATCCAAGTTGCCTACGTATCCCAGCCTCACTGGAATCAGAGTTAATTGTAGTTTGGTGCACCTGAACTAAGCTACTTATGCCTAACTCATCTAGGACACCGATCTAGACTGGATTTACTGTTTTAACAGTTTAAGAGAAATTATTTAGTTCAAGTTGAAGATTTTATTATCCTAGGACTTCATCTAAGATGCTATATGGTCCTATCTAAGTGCAAGCACCCCTTAGACTAATGCAGGTGAACCTACATCCTAGGTAACTAGGCTTGTCCTATGAGAAAAGTGAGGTGACTAGTGTAACTAGATCTATGGCACGATTGCTATCCATAGCAAACGGCCGTGACATGGCTGTATTTCTAACTCTAGGACACCCTAAAACCTAGAACACGACATGACATAAGTGTTCCTAAAGGGGGCTCTAAAGGTTCTTACGATGAAGACCGCAATCCAACGGTTCCGAAAGACATGAGGTAAATTGATTCAATTTGTTGAAGTTAATACTATTCAATTCTTTAAAGGTTTATGAATCCTAAAATTTAAGGAATATCGAGGCTTTATGGTTGGCAAATTTCAGCCTCGAGTTGCATCCATGGAAGGGCATCGTGCTCTCAATCCTTGTATAATTTAACACATAAATTATAGTATATTATTGCTTGGCATGATTCTCAGGATTTCCGTGGACAGTGGTCCTCGGAGCCAACAACATACTATAATTTACATGCTCAAATTATGCAGGAACGATCACAATTAGTATACGATTATGAATGCGATCTCAGCAATTTAATTATCGCAGCATAGTCAATTTACAAAGGGAATCTATAACCTCTGGGGTTTCTGTTTCAAACAATTTTAAGGTTAAAAAATATGATAAAAAATTATGTTTTTCCGAAAGTTTTCATTGACTTTTGTGTTGATTTGCTATTAAGTTGTGATTTATTAACATTAAGACCAGATTGCTAGGATTACACAGTAACCCTAAACAATAAAACTCTACATTCATTACAACTTTTTCAGTAACAAGATATCAATGAGGTTAGACACCACTGAAAGAGTTTCATGAATTAGGAATAAAGTGTGCTATCAATTGTTGAATTTTCAAAATTTAGGTCAGATTGCAAATTAACAAATCAACTCATAGCATACGAATCTCAAATCAAGTAAACCTGTTACAGTATAGATAGAATCATGGTATTAGACTACTGAAAAAATTTCAAAGGTGTTTATCAAGATTTGATGCCAATTAAAATTCACACAAAATTCAAATAAAATCAATCAATCAATTAAAAAGTAGATTAAATGGTATTCTAAAATCATGTAAAAATTCTAGTAGATATAAATCAGGCTATCTGATTTACTGTCAAAATTTCAAGACCTAATAATTAATGCTCCTCAATAAAATTGATTTTTGAATAAAAAGAGAATTTTGTTTACTAGGAATTAAAATCCGTTTTTTTAAAAGAAAATTGTGAAATCATTTTAAACCTTTGTAAAATCTTTTAAAAATTTTTCAATAACCTTCTGATGGCCTAAACTACTGGTTTGTGGGAAAAAGATTCGAAATTTCATTAATTTATTATAAAAAAGAATTACGACACGTAAAACGAAGAAGAGATTAGAAAACAAATAAAAAAACCAATTTCGTGGGAAACTCAATTTATTATTGAACATTAATTCTGAAGAGTTTCATCAATTTTTAAAACCTTTTGATATTTATTAAAAATAGCCGAAATTTAAAATAATTTAAAACCGGATTAAAAAAAATTCAAAAAAATCTGAAACTTTTTGGGTGGTCTGGAAATAAAAAACGTGGTTTGGAAACAGGATTTCACAAATTTTGGATATGGTTTGATATACTTTTGGCTTTGTTCATCAAGACATAACCTCTTTCAAGGTTATTTTTTGAAAAATGGAATGAAAATTAAAACGGCAAACCGCGATTGAAAATTAAGTTTGCAGTAGTATTTTCTTTTATTGAAATCCCAAAAAATATTAGTTTTTAAAGAAACCCACGTTTTCAAATACTTGCTTTGATAATCCGATTTAAATCCATATTCAATAAAAAATGAAAGAAAATCATTATTAAATGGAGAAAAATTAATTTTTTGTTGAAATTTTGGATTTTGAAAAATTATAATCTATATTATAACATACTGGAATATCAAGGAAAAACTCATTTATTTGATCTATCAAAAGTAAAATCCTAGCATGCTTTTCTACTTTTGATATTACAAAAATAAAGATCCTACCGTTGATCGCGCTCCTTATCTCTAGGGTGCGTAGATCTGAGGTATACACTTTGTCGCACCATTTTATATGATGAAGAAGACCAAAAGAACACCCCAAAGATCCTTGATGTGTGATTTGTTGAAGAAGAAAAGGAAATTCAAGAATCCCTTTTGTGAAGAACCTTTGAGAGAGATGAACACACTTCAAGAGAGAAGAGGTTTTTTCTTTCATTTTTGTTTTTTTTTTCTTTTTTTTTGGAGGAGAGAAAAATGACGAATTTGGATTTTTTTTTGGATCCTTCCTAGGATTGTTTGCTTTGATTTTTATACAAAAAAAGCTAAGGTTAAGAGATAAATAGTAATTTCCAATGTGAGAGCTCCCTTTTTTGCTTGTTTCCAATTTTTCCCTATTGCTTTCTTTCTTTCATGTTTCCAAATTTGATTTGATTCCAATCTTAATTTCTTATCAATCAAGACATGCTATTCTCATTCCACATGCTTCTTTGGAAGAAAACCTTTTTAAGCAATCATTCCTCTTTTCCTTTTTCCTTCTTTTTTTATTATTTTTATTTCTCTTTTAACATATATGATGTCACCATTGTGACATCATCAAGGTTGGGTGCTCAACTCATGTGGGTCAGCCATGTGGGGTGCCCACCATGGTGGTCAACCCATATGGGTGAACCCACATGAGCTCCATCTTTGCGGGCTCTAGCCCAATGGATTTCACACGGGTTTCGGGTTTTTCCGTAAAAATTCAATAAAATCTTTCTAAATTCAACATTCTATATATGGACCCAACCCATTTGACATTTATGATGCATCCCTCACACATGATCGGACCATCTTTTTCGGAAAACAACTTTTCGGACCAAAATGCCCCTATTTGAATGTTAGACATCCAAATGCGACCAAAATACCCTCAGATTGGTTCACCCCTAAAGGAAAAATTTAAAAATGGAAAGTCTTTGTGGTCAAACTTCAAAAATAGAAACTTTTAAAATTGGGTCCTTTCGGTGTGCAATATTAAACAGGATCATTTGGTATCCCCTGAAAATACCCAAAATACCCTCAACACTTAGAATTTCCAAATTAAGCGAAACCCCTTGAGAAATTCTAAATTTAGCAGGTTTTTCAAAATTCAGGAAATCATTCATAATGTCTCAGACATATTTCGGGGATCAAAAAAATTACACAGGAAAAGACTAAATTACCCCGAGGTGCTAGAATTTGGCGAGACTAGGGAAAACCCTGAGAAATTCCAAAAATAGCAGATTTTCTAAAATTTATGAACGGACTCAAGATTTCTTAGACACAACTTAGGGACCAAATATGATATATTGAAAATGTCTAAAATACCCCCGAAGTGTAAGACTAAGAGAAAATCTTGAGAGATCTAAATTTAGCAGGTTTTACAAATCTTACGAAATTACTCCTAATCCATCAGCCGTACCCTCGAGATGGTTTTGGATATATGAGAAATGATTGAAACATCCATAAGATGATGAAAATGTGGAAGCCCCATGAGTTTCTAAAAATAACAGCTTTTTCAAAATTCATGTAATCACTCAAGATCTCTCGGACACAGCTTGGGGTTCAAACGGGACACATCAGGAATGACCAAAATACCCCTGTAGTGCAAAATTGGCAAAAATGAGGGAAACCCTGAAAATTCTAAAAATAGCAGGTTTTTTCACTTGCTTGGAAACTTGATTTTACATCTTCTGGAGGCCAAAGGAACCCCCTCGAGACCTTCAGGATCGCGAATCAACTTTAAAACTCCCATAATGAGGTGAAATCTACCCTAAAATGCATGGATGCCTAATCTAATGCTGAATACGGACTCATGACTCGATGATACTACCGAATCTTTCGCGTTTTAAAGCATAGCTAAATGTGGGTGTCTACAGATATTGACCCACAATCAACAAAAAATGAATAAAGGATGATGATTTTACAAAATTGTTGATCAAGAGGAGATGATTGGCAGGAATTGATGGGATTTCCTAGATCTAAGAGCAATGAGATTATTATCAAATCCTGTGGGACCCGATTCCGCGAGAGGGGTAAGGCGCGAGCCGCCACGCTCTCTCTTGGTCTCTCGTACCCACGCAAATGGCGTGTGCTTTTTATTATTGATTTTAATTACTCAACCAAGCAGGCAGCAACCAAGCTATAGGGTGCAAACAAACGTGCAACCCAGTACCCATAAGGGCAGGGGTAAGCCGCCGAGCCTAGCGAGGTGTGATTTAATTCTTCTTTTCCGTGAACTTGGGATTACTAAGGCAATCCGAATTCCACGCAAAATAGAGTGACAGAGTCGCCACCTAGATGAGAGATCTAGGACCCACAATTAACCAGAAATCTAGACCCGTTACCTGGTTACGAGAATGGAAGGTATGGGGAGTTACCACCACATGCACCATTCCTGCCCGATAATCGGTCTTCAATTCCAAAAGTTAACTCTTTTGAATTTCTTTTAAATTGCTCATTTAACTCTATATTAATGTGCGAACTATGTGACATGCATCCTAAGATCTAATTTCAATGTAATTCCTAAATGTGTATCTTGATTTTCTTAATTTGTTTGAATTCAATTTAAGTGAAAGTTCTCCTAAAATTCTAATTTCATAGAAAGTCCTAAGTGATTTAATTACTTTTGATTTAAGGATTAATGTACAAAACCCCACCACTTATGTGTGGAGCGGACTCGTGATTGGTATGCCATCAAGCATCCAAGCTGCCTACGTACCCAAGTCTCACTGAGATCAGAGTCGACGTAGTTCAGTGCACCTACGCTAAGCTACTTATGCCTAACTCATCTAAGACACAGATCTAGACTGAATTGACTGTTTCAACAGTTTTAAGAGAAGTTATTTAATTCAAATTGAAGCTTTTATTATCCTAGGACTTCATCTAAGATGCTATATGATCTTATCTAAGTGCAAGTTGTCCCCCCTTAGACTAATGCAGGTTAACCTACATCCTAGGTAACTAGGTTAGTTCTAGGAGAAAATTGGGTGACTAGTGTAACTAGATCTATGACTCAATTGCTAATAATAGCAGTCGGTCGTGATGAGGCTGAACTCCCTAACTCTATGACACCTTAAAACTTAGAATACAACATGACACAAGTGTTCCTAAATGGGGCTCTACTGGTTCCTACGATGGGAAGCCGTAATCCAACAGTTCCAAAGACATGGAGTGAGTTAGTTCAATTTGTTGAAGTTGATGATTTTTTATTTCAAGGATTTTTGATTCCTAAACATCTAAGGAATACCAAAGGCTCTATGGTTCGCACATTTCAACCTTGAATCGCAACCATGGAAGGGAATCGTGCTCTCGACCCTCGTATAATTTAGCACGTAAGTTATAGTATATTATTGCCTGGCATATTTCTTAGGATTTCCGTGGACAGTGGACTTCGAAGCCAATAACATATTATAATTTACCCACTCTAATTATGCTAGATCAATCGCACTTAGTATACGATTATGGTTACGATCTCGGCATCTAAATTATCCTAGCATGTTATTTTAAAAAGGAAATATATTACTCCTAAGATTTCTGTTTCAGATAGCTTAGTGTTTGAATACATTATGAAAAATTAGAGTTCTCTGAAAATTTTCAAGGTGCTTTGAATTAATTTGGATTTTTAAATGAATTTATCACAATTGGATCAAATTAATGATTTTACAAAGAAGCCTATAGCTAATTAAGTTATTGGTTCCAAAAATTTTATGATATGATGTATTCTTGAAAATTATATTCTGCTTTAATTTTTCATGATTTTAAAGATTGAAATTCGAATTTTAATTGATTTTCCACTTTCGGGTCAGATTGATGACATTACACTAACAAATATAGCAAATGAATTCCAAATCCAACCAAACTTTTACTGGACCATTCCCGAACAAATAGAAAATTATGAGAAAACATTCAAAGATTATTTCGATAATTATCTATTTTTAACAGATATATTCACATTCTGGTCAGACCAATTAAAAATCAATATAAAATATTACAATATACCCAAAATTTCCGACCAATTCACAATATGATTCGGACTGGTCAGTTCATCTTTCTACGAAATTTCAGCTCTTAAAGAATTCGTTTAATGATATGTCCTTCATATACATGAAAATTAGTGATTTTATCAAAACAATTCCAGTAGAAATAATAAATCAACTCCAAATCGTTTGAAAATTTTTGATTGATATTCAAATATCAAAAATCTACTGAGGACCAAATTTCAATCAGTTTTGAATTATTTTATTATATGAACGATTTTTAGAACCATCAAAATCCTATTTTTGGGTATTATTTAAACGAATTTTCGAGCCATCGAAACAAATGAAATCTACCGGAATTTTTAAATCTTTGGTGTTCTTTTAACCTCATTAAGATTCAGAAAATATAGCTTCACGAAGAAAACCTTAGTTTTAAAACACTTACTTTGTAAAAACGATTCAATAGCCACTCACTTTGTAAAAACGATTCAAAAGCCACTAGACATCCAAATCAGTTAAACATCCAATTTTCTCATATGATGGTTCATTTTTTATCAAAATCGATAATCAAATAAACTGACATACCAAAATCATATTAGATCATTCATGGTAGCTTTTATGAAAATCATGAAGAAAAACAAAGAAGAAACGGCCCTAAGCATGCTTTTCAACCTTTAATATTATAAAGATGGAGGAACCTACCCTTGATCGCGCTCCTTGTCTCTAGGGTGCGTAAATCCGAGGTATACGCTTTGTCGCACCATTTTATATGCTCTTAAAAAAAACCTTTGATGAAGTTGCAAACCGAAGCTATGTACGAAAACCCGCAGAAAGATGGCTGACTTGGCACAATGAAGAGATAACACCTCAAAGAGAGAATGAGTGAATCTTTTTTTCCTTTATCCACCAAATAATTGAGAAGGTTGCACTAATGAGAGGATTCAAGATGAGAGAGAGAGAGAGAGAAAGAGAGAGAGAGAGTGGTAGTAGAATTTTGAGGAAGATGAGAGAGGGTTGGGCAGCCACAAAGAGATGGACGTCCCTCCCTTTCCACACTCGTTTTTTTCTTCTCCTTCTTTTAAAAAAAAAAAAAAAGCAAACAGCTCCTTATATGTCATTCTTGTACCTTCCTTATGCTGCCTTGTACCAAAATTAAATAATATAAAGTTTCCACTTGTGGTCTTTCTCAAAAAAGAAGGTAAGAGAAAATATCTTATAAAATATATATTCTTCCCACATCTTTTGATTGTGTCCAAAATAACACCAACTACCAGCTGCTTATATGGCATCTTTCCTATATAAAATTTCGATGATGTCACTTTCAAAGAAAGTTTCTTTCCTTATTTTTCTTTCTAGGTGCTTCTCCCAAATCAATTTAGCAATGCTTTGGATATGTCGACAATTTTTCTAAATAAGAGGGAGAGATTGCGGCCACCATTAGATACTTGCCTAAATGAGAGCTTTATTCGATTCATTCTTTTCCACAAAACCAGAGAGCTGCTTGCCTTTTTTTCGCCGTTATTTTTATGCCTTCTTTTCATGCCCTTTAGATAGAAACCAAGACTTAATCGGAATTCATTTCCTTGGATTCGGCATCAACCCCAAGTGGGTCCCATGTTGTATGGCCGAATTCTACACCTTGCCTCATTATTTTTTTTTTTTAAATTGGTGGGGCCCACTCCATAGGATAATCTAAACTATCCGATTAGCGAGTCAGTAATTTAAATGGGATATGCTCAATAAATCATTCCTTATAGGGCAATCCAAACCGTTATGGGTAGGTCATAACACGGGAGGCCGTGCCCCGCAAACCTCTTCCATAAAATGATCCAAATTGTCCATTTAGAAAGCTTCGGCATAGACAAGTTGTATCCTCCAAATATCACCTCCATGGAATGATCTAAACCGTTCATTTAATGGGGTAATTTGAACCACTCAATTGATGGGCTTTGATGTAAATTGACGGTGCCCACCAAACTATTTACATAGGATGATCCAAACCATCGATTCGATGGGCGACTATGTAAACCGGTTGCACCCCCCGAATTGCGTTAGTGGAATGATCCGTACCATTGAAATGATGGTCCACTATGTAAATTGGTTGTGCCTCTCAAAATTAATTCTTTTTACAATGATCTCGACCATCAATTTGATGATCCACCGCTCAAAACCAATTTCATAATCAGGATCTAAACCGTCCATGTGATGGCCCCCAACGTAAATTGGTCATGTTTTTTTTTTAATTCAATTTCATGGAATAATCCGAACCATTAAAACAATAGAGCATCTTCCTCGAACAAAATGGGTGGGGCCCTCATGAGACTTGGACATTTTCCCAATATTTGTAGTTTTACATTAAAAACACTTAGCGGGCCCCGCTTTCTAATTTGATCATCCTTTGTATGTGAAATAGTATACGTGGCCTTATAAGTTCCATGGGGGTTGTCCTTGTGGTCATCTTTTGCATGCATGTATGCATGCATATGTCTCAATAGATGGTGTCATCATGCATGGGTATTGTTTTTACACTATAGAACATGAACTGATCCAACCGTCCACTTGATGAGCTGCAAAATAAATGGGCCGTGCCCCTTAGTTCAATTTCGTGAGTTAATGTAAACTGTTTATTTAGTGGGCCGCGGCACAAGTTGGGCGTGCCCTCCTCTGCACCATTTCCAAAGTATGATCCAAACCGTCCAATTAAATGGGCCATGGTGCAAATTTAGCCACACCTCCTAATCATCTCCCTAGAAAGATCCAAACCGTTCACTCGATAGGCTGGTTGTGCATCCAACATCACCCCTATGGGCTGATCCGATCCGTCCAAATAATGGGCTGTGATGTGAATATGTTACACCCCCAAGTCAATTCCATAGGACGATCCAAACCATTCATTTGTTAGGCTGCAATGTAAACAGGTTCACCCCTTGAATCCTTTCCATGGGCTGATCCACTCCATCCAAATTATGGGCCACCGTATAAATGGGCCATGCCCCAGATTATGTCCATGACCATTGATGAGATACAATTTGAATGGGTTACACCTTGGAAATCACTTACGTGGACTGATCCAAGCCGTTCACTTGATAGGCCGGTTGTGCACCCAACATCACCCCCATGGGCTGATCTGATATGTCCATTTGATGTACCATAGTGTAAATTTGACATGCCTCCAAATTACTTCAATTGGATGTGCATCTCGGGCCATAAGATTATCCACACTGTCTATCTCATGAACCTCTTTGCGGAATGTTGTGACCCAAAATAATTTCCATTTGATGATCCTGACCATCCCTTTGATGAGATACGAAAATATGAAGACAGCACCTAAAGATCATTTTCTCTGAGTGATCGAACCCTTCTAGAATAATTTTCAGAATTTATTGTTGGTGGGCCCAAACAAGACCAAAACTCCATTGAAATTTGACCTTTTTCCAATCGAAAATTATGTTGGCTCAGTTGTTCAACCCAAATCACAATTGTAGGACCACAAAATTCAAACAAACTCGTCTCATTAGAAACTTCATGAACACTCTTTCTCAACACTTGCTGGGAAAGATGGAAAACACGGTGGAAATGATCGAAAAGATCGAGATAATGTAAGAAATGGACACGGAAATAGAAAACACTAGAAAACCAATAGAAAAACACTAACTTCTTTGTTGATTAAAGCGGAGCAAAATGGGGGTGTCTACAGATGCCCCTCTTTGGTAGAGATGCCATGGTCATTGAATACCAAAGCAAAAGTGATAACACCATTTTGCGCAGTATTTTGCCAACAAAGGACTCTCTATACAATATGCGACCGAAATTCTAAATGCTTTCTATTATAAAACCTTAGATGAAGTCCTAAAATTAGAATGCTATCAACGATCATTTACTCTAAACACCACGAGGTGGTAGTTCAGAATAACGGAGAATCAGATTCATTCTGAGAAAGAAAATCACATAACTTATAATGAAAGATAATTATGATGTGGCGCCGTTTTCAAACGGGCAATGAGGAAATGAGAGATCATTTTCGAATCAATTTGAAAAGAATGACCTCGTACTTGTACGGGTTCAATGGGATAAGAGACCATATTTGTACGGACTTGAAAGGAAAAAGATACCATAATTGTATGGGTCCAAAGAGAACAGGACACTGTAGTTATACAGACCCAGAGGAAACGAGACACCAGAATGAGACACTATATTTGTACGGTTTTCCAAAGAAAATGAGCAATCATATTTGTATGGATCCCAAAGAGGAATAAGAGACCATTTTTTAATGGACTCAGAAAGGATGAGATACCATATTTGTACGATTCCCAAGGAACATGAGATACCATATTTGTATGGATCCCAAAGAGGAATAAGAGACCATTTTTTAATGGACGCTGAAAGGATGAGATACCGTATTTGTACGATTCCCTAGGAACACGAGATATCATAGTTGTATGATGTTCAAAGAGAATTAAGAGACCATTTTTGAATGGACTCAGAGAAAATGAAATACCCTATTTTTACAGATTCCAAGGAAATGAGACATCACATTTGTATGATGCTCAAAGAGAATAAGAGACCATAGTTGTATGGACTCGAAGAGAATGAAATACCGTACCTATACGGAGCTCATGGAAATGAGACATCACATTTGTATGATGCTCAAAGAGAATAAGAGACCGTAGTTGTATGGATTCGAAGAGAATGGAATACCATATTATACGGATTCCAAGGAAAGGAGACATCATATTTGCATGATGTTCAAAGAGAAGAGACCATTTTCAAATGGACTGAGAGAGATACGATAATTTGAGTTTTGACAGAGATTATCAGAAAAAGGAAATTGAAATCTCCACTTAATAACTTTGGAAGCAAAGGATTTAATTACACCATATAATAAAGGACTTTCAAGGCCCGAATTTGGGATGCCACTTCATTAGCAACCTGCCCCGGTTTGAGGCATTCTAACTTTCTTCTATTCATTGACCAGAGATCATTCTTCAAAGATTTTTCGCCATTCATAACAGTCTTGCCTTTTCCAAGTTTCTCAGAACCTGTTAATGAACCTGTTTTCAGAGTGATTGCACCCTACAACAATTCTTAAAATAGAATTCGTAAAAAAAAAAATTTTAACAATTAAAACTATAGGTACTTGCAATAAAATGACGAAGTAAGAAATATTACTCAAGTAATCCTGTGATGCCTCTGACTTATCAGTATTTTCTTTTGGGTTAGGCTAGCCTCTTTTAAAGAATGTTTCTTATTTGATAAACATCTTCACTTATTTTTAAGATAGTAATACTTCATATATCTTTCTATCAACTTTCCGATTGCTAGAAATTAATGTCCCTAGTTTCAGGAATCGTTGTTATTTTTGCCTTACCTACTACGATCTCAGAGATCGATATAATTCTTCTGGCGTGAACCCAATCTTACCACGACCAAGTTCCCCTTTTTAGATTTTCAACTTGGCGGACCGCTCAGCCTTTGCTTTTGCCTGAATCGCCTTTTCAAGTTTTCGACTCAGCAGGCCACCCCCTTAACTTTTGCCTAAGCCGCCCTTTCAGGTTTTCGACTTAGCAGGGGAATGATCCTAAATTTTGCCTAGATCGCCTTTTCAGGTTTTCAATCTAGCGGATCTTCAAGCTCCATTTCTCTCTTCTTCCTTTTTTTTATTTTTTATTTTTTTTATTTTTTTTCTTTATTTGAACAGCAAAAGGACTTTATAGGTGAGGTAGGGCTTTTCAAAGAATGGCTTTAGGTTTTGAGAAAATTTCGACCGAACCTATGAACGGGTTGCCTACGTATCCCAGAGTAGGAATCAGGCCAACCGTAGTTCAGGGCGAATGCCCATATAGTTTGTAGGTATTTTAATTTTTCTTTTCTTTTCTTTTCACTCAAAATTTTTCCTTTTTCTTCTTTTTGGAATGATTGAATTTTTTCTTTTGAAACAACCGAACTCGGTTTGACCGAGCTGCCTACGTACCCCAGTGTAGGGATCAGGTCATGCGTAGTTCAGGGCGAATGCCCCTAGTATATTGGGTTTTTGAAGGAAAATATTATTTAGGCTCAAAAGGGTTCGCAAAAGGTTATATATATATTTTTATCTTGGGCTATGGATTTGGGATTTATTCGGCTAAAAGACGGCCTTCTGGTGTTCAAGCATAGAACCTCTTGAGTTGATCAAGATTTGTTGGTTCTGGCAATATTTCTCCATTTAAATTACGGAGCTTGACGGCTTTTCCGGGTAAGATTTGGTCCACAATGTATGGTCCTGACCAATTTGGTTTGAACTTGCCTCTTGGGTCAAACACTGGTGCTCGGTTCTCTTTCAGAACAAGATTGTCTTCTTCTAAATCTCTGACCTTAACCTTTTTATTAAAAGCCCGGGCTATTCTGCGTTGGTAACCTTGTACATGGTAAAGCGCTTTTAACCTCTTCTTTTCTAGCATGTTCAACTCTTTATATCTGGCATCCGCCCATTCATTTTCTGGCAACTTAGCCTCAGTCAATACTCGAAGCGAAGGTACATGGATCTCGATAGGTAGCACTGCTTCCATCCCATAAACAAGAGAGTAAAGGGTTGCTCCAGTTGAAGTTCTAATTGATGTCTTATAAGCCCACAAGGCATACAGTAACTTATTCGACCAATCCTTATAAGTTTCTGACATCTTGCTAATGATATTCTTGACATTTTTGTTTGCAGCTTCTACCGCTCCATTTGTCTGTGGCCGATAAGGTGAGGATTTATGATGCTTAATCTTGAACTCTTGGCAAAGAGTGATTACTTCCTTCTTGAAATGAGATCCGTTGTCTGAGATAAGTTCATGGGGAATTCCATATCTGCATATGATGTTGGTGCGTATGAATTTAGAAACTGATGCGGATATAAGCTTTGCGTAAGAAGCGGCCTCAACCCATTTGGTGAAGTAGTCAATTGCAACGAGTATGTACTCGTGACCATTAGACGACCTAGGAGAAATTTTGCCAATAATGTCAATTTCCCATACCGAAAATGGCTAAGGAGAGGTAAGAGAATGCAATTCGGTGGGTGGTACATGGATGAGATTCGCATGTATTTGACATTTATAGCATTTCTTCACAAATGTGTGACAATCTGCTTCCAATGTTGGCCAATAGTACCCCAGACGTAGGATCTTCCTTGCCAACATCTTCCCATTCATATGAGGCCCACACACCCCTTCATGAATTTCTGCGAGAATTTCTTCTACCTGATCTTTAGTGACACATAAGAGTTGAATTCCGTTGAAAGACCGTCGATACAACTCCCCTCCACAAATGAAAAAATTAGCTGTCAATCTCTGCAAAGTCCTTATTTCTTTATTCGACGCCTCATTGGGATGCCCCTGGCCTGAGATGTAGTTCTTTATGTCCGTATACCATGGCTTACCATCGGGACATCTTGCAGCTATTTCTATAGCATCAACATATGCAGGATCCCATTGCTCCTGAACCGTGATGGGCCTCATCTTCATATTGTGAGGTATGTCAATCATAGAAGCTAACGTTGCTAAGGCATCGGCGAATCTATTATTCAACCTTGGTAAATAACTGAAAGTGATGCACCGGAATTGTTGAACAAGAACATCCAAGTATTCATGATATGACTGTAGCTTTTCTTCTCTGGTTCCCCACTCTCCTTGAGTTTGGCAAATGATTAACTTCGAATCTCCATATACGTCAAGATTCTCTATGCCTTAGGCCAATGCGGCCTCAAGCCCAACAATGCATGCTTCATACTCTGTCATATTGTTGGTGGAATTAAAGTATAACTTAATGGCAAGGGGAACATGCTCATTTCGGGGTGACACAAGCAATGCCCCTACTCCTTGCCCTGTTTGGTTTGCTGCTCCATCAAAATAGAGGGTCCAACCAGTTTCTGGATATTCATCTTCTATCATCATGATCTCTTCATCTGGGAACAAAGGCATGAAAGGCTGACTTTCTTCTCGGGGTGCTTCTGCCAATTGTTCAGCAATGGCTCGGCCCTTTATTGATTTTTCAGTTACATGGGTGGTGTCAAACTCAGATAACAACAATAACCATCTAGCGGTCCTGCCTGTCAGAGCTGATTTTTCAAAGAGATACTTCAGAGGATCCATCCTTGACAAAAGCAGAACTTTATGTGATAAAAGATAATATCTGAGTCGCTGAGTTGCCAGGACAGTGTACTTCTGTTCATACTCCAACATCTTCTTGCTAAGATAATATACAGCCTTTTCATGCTTGGTTTCTGGATCTTGCTGTGCTAACATACAACCCATGGTGGTTTCTGTTACTGACAAGTAAAGCAGCAATGGATGTCCCGGTATTACTGGTGCTACTATTGGTGGTTCAGACAAACTTTGCTTTATCTTCTCAAAGGCCTCTTGACATTCCTCCGTCCATTCTTTGGAAGTATTTTTCTTTAAGAGCTTAAAGATAGGTTCTCAAGTTGACGTAAGATGAGCAATGAACCGTCTTAGGAATTGTATCCGTCCTAGGAATCCTCAAATTTCCTTCTCAGTTTTAGGCGGCGGCATCTCCTGGATAGCCTTAATCTTTTGTGGATCTACCTCTATGCCCCTTTGGCTCACCATGAATCCTAGCAACTTACCAGAGGTAACCCCGAATACACACTTGCTAGGATTCAGGCGAAGCTGGTATTTGAGTATTCTTTCAAAGAACTTCTTAAGGTTCGGGATATGATCTCTCCTTCCCTTGGCTTTTACAATCATATCATCGACATAAACTTCGACTTCTCTATGTATCATGTCATGGAGTAAGGCTGTAGCTGCTCTTTGGTACGTCGCACCGGCATTTTTAAGACCAAATGGCATTACCCGATAGCAATAGGTCCCCCATTGTGTAATAAACGAGGTCTTAGTCATGTCCTCAGGTGCCATTTTAATTTGATTGTAACCAGAGAAACCATCCATGAAAGATAGTAATTCATGCCCGGTTGTATTGTCCACCATGATATCGATATGTGGTAGAGGAAAATCATCTTTTGGACTTGCCTTTCAAATCCCTGAAATCTACACACACATTCTCACCTTTCTATCTTTCTTTGGTACATGTACTATATTTGCGAGCCATTCTGGATATTCCACTGTAGACACCCCATTTTGCTACGCTTTAAAAAGTAAAAGATTCGGTAGTATCATCGAGTCTTGAATCTGTATTCAGCATTAGATTAGGCATCCATGCATTTTAGGGTAGATTTCATTTCATTATGAAAGTTTTGAAGTTGATTCGCGATCCTGAAGGTCTCTAGGGGGTTCCTTTGGCCTATAGAAGATGAAAGTTCAAGTTTCCAAGCAAATGAAAAAAACCTGCTATTTTTAGAATTTTTAGGGTTTCCCTCATTTTTGCCTATTTTGAACTGCAGGGGTATTTTGGTCATTCCCGATGTGTCTCATTTGACCCCCAAGTTATATTTGAGAAATCTTGAGTGATTTTACAAATTTTGAAAAAGCTGCTACTTTTAGAAACTCATGGGGCTTCCACATTTTCATCATCTTATTGATATTTCAATCATTTCTCATATGTCCAAAACCATCTCGAGGGTACGGCTGATGGATTAAGAGTAATTTCGTAAGATTTGGGAAACCTGCTAAATTTAGATCTCTCAAGATTTTCTCTTAGTCTTGCACTTTGGGGGTATTTTAGACATTTCCAAACATATCATATTTGGTCCCTAAGTTGTGTCTAAGAAATCTTGAGTCCGTTCATAAATTTTTTTAAATCTGCTATTTTTAGAATTTCTCAAGGTTTTCCCTAGTCTCGCCAAATTCTAGCACCTCGGGGTAATTTGGTCTTTTCCTGTGTAATTCTTTTGATCCCCGAAATATGTTTGAAAGATTATGAATGATTTTCTGATTTTTGGAAAACCTGCTAAATTTAGAATTTCTCAGGAGTTTCGCTTAATTTGGAAATTCTAAGTGTTGAGGGCATTTTGGGTATTTTTAGGGGATACCAAATGATCCTGTTTAATATTGCTCACCGAAAGGACCCAATTTTAAAAGTTTATATTTTTGAAGTTTGACCACAAAGACTTTCCATTTTTAATTTTTCCCTTTAGGGGTGAATCAATCTAAGGGTATTTTGGTCGCATTTGGATGTCTAACGGAAAAGATGAATTAAATCACACCTTGCTAGGCTCGATAGCTTACCCCTGCCCTTATGGGTACCGGGTTGCACGTTTGTTTGCACCCTATGGCTTGGTTGCTGCCTGCTTGGTTGGGTAATTAAAATGAATAATAAAAAGCACACGCCATTCGCGTGGGTACGAGAGACTAAGAGAGAGCGTGGCGGCTCGCGTCGCAACCCTCTAGCGGGATCGGGTCCCACATCCACTAGTTGCAGAAACCTAGCATTCAACTGCTTAGTAACATCTTCCTCTACTTACAAGACCCACCCGGGCTTTATTCTCCTTAGCTTCTGCTTTTTAGGTTTAATTCCTGGTAACAAAGGTAGCTTGTGCTGAACAATGTCTTCGCTCAACCCGGGCATACCTTTGTAGGACCAGGCAAAAACTTCTTTATATTCCCTAAGTAGGTTTATTAATTCATTGCGCTCTTCAGGTGATAGAGTATTTCGAATTCGTATTTCCTGTATTAAATCTTCTGTTCCGATGTTTATAATTTCGATTTCATCTTTAAGAGGCTAGGCTCGGCACTCCTCCTCTTGTTTGAGCATATGCTACAATTCAAGGGGAGTTTCATCGATCCCTTCTTCCTCGTCTGAGGAGGGAGTGTTATCATTATTAAAGTCAGAAGCAAACACAGAGACATACTGAGAATCAGATTTCATTGACTTGAAAGAAATTACATCATCATCATTGGACTCATCCTGAACAGGCTCAGGATTCACAGTGAAAATAAAATCTAAAAATGACTCGCCTGGACTAGGCATCAACACAGACTTAACAAATTTGACTGGACTCAACTTAGTAATAAGATAAGTATGAAAAAGATCAGAACTTCAGTTTGAAAAATTTTCTGTTGCGGGTGCAATCTGACTCTGAGGTTCAGCAAAGGTAAAATCGCTCTGAATAGCCGCTACTAGCACATCTTCACGGTCTGTCTCTTCTCATTCTTCAGAATGGTCTAAAACTGACAACTCCTGCCAAGCAACATCAGGCTCATCTTCTTCAAACAAGGACCCCAACATATCTGGCTCAAGGTAGACTAACTAGTCCTCAACAGTTTTCTCAACATAATGCACTGGCGGTTTTGTTTCTGGGAGAGCAAGGCCACTAAATATTTCAAAACCAGGTATCATGATTCCTGTCACCGAGTCATACCATGGTTCGGAAAACCCATAGTATGGTGAAGTCTCGCCTTCCCTAACAAAGTGTCCATTCATCGATAACGAGTATGGACCCATTGGGAGTACCCCTCCGGTACAGCGGATTTCTTCCCTCAATTTCAACAATTCTTCCATGGCTTCTTCCTCTTTCTCAGTAGGTACATATCCAAGACCGACAGTTCCATGGTTTGTTTTGATTGGGCGCCAGTGAGACGCCTTGCTTGGATCAAGGCCCAAATTCATACCAGGAAAGTAATTCATTTTTCTCATTATCTTGGCAACCACAAGACTGATGGCAAAAGGTAAACACAACTCCTCCTGAGAGGCCTCTTCATAGGAAATAGCAGCAACGTCGAATGCGAAACCATTCAAGTTGTAGTCTTCTGCTTTTGCAACTAGAAGGATAAGAGTTTCTCCTATTATTTGTCCTATTTCTGGCTCTTTGTCACCCCTAACAGTGATCAACTTTCCATCTTCGCTGAACTTCAGTTTTTGATGAAGTGTTGAAGCAACAGCGCCTTCCTTATGCAACCAGGGATGTCCCAGAAGCATATTAAACGAGGCCTTGATATCAATAACCTGAAACTCAGCCTCAAATTCTTGACCACCTACAACAATTTTGGTGGTAAGGACCCCGACCACATTTCTGCGGGTGTTGTCATATGCGAGGATTCCAAGGGTTGATTCGGCAAAATCAGTGGGGCCGAAACCCAAGGTAACGGCAGTTCTCAACGGACACACATTCAACGCAGATCCGTTATCTACTAACACAGATGATACTTTCTTGCCTTTGCAAATAATAGTGACATGAAGAGCTCTAGCATGATTCCGACCTTGAGGAGGCAGCTCCTGATCTGAGAAACTAATGACTCTGGCGGTCTGGGTTAGAGCAACAACTTCAGCCAGTTGCTCTGGAGATATTTCTGAGGATACCTGTGTAGTATTCAATTCTTTTAACACGGCTTCCCTGTGTTTCTTTGATGCTATCAACAATCCCCAAACAGATATAACAGCCTGAGTTTTCTTTAACTGCTGCACAACCTCATCATCTGGGTCTTTCACATATTGCGGCTCTTCTCCTCGAGCTAATGCCCCTGGATTTTCGACTCTCAGTTCAGCAGGTTTGAAGATCCTTCCTCCCCTAGTAACATGTCTGACCTCATCTAGCTCCGGCTCGTCATAAGTAATAACTTGAGGAACTTGTGGCTCAAAGGTGATCACCAAGGGAGATACAGACTCTTAGGTATGACTCATCACAGAAGATGATTTGAGGTTCAGAAACGGGTTCTAAGGCACAAATGAGGGTGAGAGGGTCAAATTCAGAATCTCCTATGGTTATGGCATTAACGGCAGCAGGAGAATTAGCATGACCAGGTAGCGGGTTTTGGGTAACATTGGGTCTTGGCTGGAATGCAATGCCTTTATCATCAATGAGTTTCTGAATTCTAAATTTCCAGGCAATGCAGTTGTCAGTAAGATGACCAGGACCCCTGTGATACTCACAGTGTTGGTTAGCTCGCCAATTTGCAGGTAGAGGATTGGGGGGAGGCCGGATGGCAGGTAGGATTATGCAACCTGAGGCAAGACACTGCTTTAGTACCTCTGAAGATGGGATAGGAAGAGGGGTAAATTCTACCTGGATTCGTTATCGGGGTGCAGCCGTGGGTTGGGCATAGTCCATCACTAGAGGTTCCTGGGACCTAGATGACTGAGCATTGGAACGAGAAATATTGCTAACTTGGGTTGGGGGAGACTTTTTGAAATCCCTGGTGTTCGGGTTACTACGGTTGAATACACCTTGAGCCATAGCCTCCTCTATTTGGGTGCCTGCCACGATGAAGTGTTTGAAGTCTGGATAATATTGCAATGACATGTGATACTGGAGTTGGGGGGAAATATTTTTCATGATTATTTGAACCTGCTCTTCCTCAGAAGGGCGCTCCATCATCTGGGCTGCTAGTCTCCTCCATCTTTTCACAAAGGTTAGAAAAGATTCCCTCGAGTCTTTCTTGGTTCTCTCTAAATCCTTTCTAGTGATTTCCGTCCAATCATCATATTTGAATTGCTTGATAAATTGTTCACCGATGTCCTTCCATGTCTTATAACGAGTTTTGTCTAGGATCATGAACCATCTCCTAGCAACTTTAGTGAGCGAAACAGGAAATAGTTGGGCCATTTGCTCAGGAGTTAAGCCTTGAGGCTGACACGTAATGGTAAACATCTGCAAGTGAGTGACGGGACAACCAACGCCGTCATATTTATCGAAATCCGGCATTTGAAAATTGGCAGGGAGATAGATTTCAGGAAACAATGTAAGATCACTTGGGTTGAAACCACCCTGGTCTTGAAGCTAGATGTCTTGAACTCTCCTGGTAAGACTTTATAATTTGTCCATAACTGTCTTATCAACCGTGGATTGAGAAGGCTTATTGCGATCCTCGCTGTACTGTTCTTTTTCTAAGTCTTCTTCGGTTTTATCAGGGATAGGGATGAACACTGGCTGGGCAGGTGATGCTGAAGTAGTTGTATGGTACATAGGCCCTTTATCTTTGGAAGACAACGGCCCCAACTTCTCAGAAAGCTGATCCTTGATAACTCGGTTCTCCTCTTTGAGCTCTTGAAGTTGCTGGAGAATTAAGGTGAGAGTATCCGTAACAGCAACAAGTGGAGGATTATCTTGGTTTTCTGCCATCGGTGAGGATGAGGATGAGAAAGAAGGAGATGCTAGGGTTCTCAGAGAAGGTGGCGGAGAGACAGATTTTCTCTTCAATCGTGAAGAGATCCGAACCCAAGGAGTAGTAGGCTTAGCTATGGTGTTACTTCCCTGAAATATTTGAAAGACTTATTTTAAAATCACAGAGAAAAATAGACGATGATACACACATAGACGAAGATAATGAAAGAGAAAGATGGACTTTATTGATCAATCATTAAAGCTTGAGTACATGGTTCACTCTTATTAAATCGCAGATAAACTGACAGGACTACAAAGACTAAACATTCTTTCTAGACTTTTCTTCGGACGATAATCTTCCTCAACTGACTCCTTTAAAGGTTTGATGATTTTGACATCCCAAGCAGATGAAACGGCTCTAACGATCTTGGGCTTGAGATCCTCTGGCGGATAAAAATGACAAAGGGGAGGCACAATAGATTGCTCCCTTCCATACTGACGCAGAATCCTGGCAGGAACATAAAAGGAAGTCTTTTTGGGACCAAGAAGGCGAACGTAGTTAGCTTCTCCAGTGTTGAAGACAGCTTCTTCGATTCGAGGAATTTGCCAACAAATCTGATCTTGTTGGCGAGAACTTAACCAATCAGCCCAATCGCTTTTATGATCGAAGGAAACATCATGACGCCACTCGCTAAAGGTATACAATGTATTATCAAAGTGGACAGGAGCTGCAATTTTTAGCTTGTGGCACAACCACACCTGGAGTAATGCAGGACATCCTGAGAAGGACCCATTGAAAGAGTGAACATAACGACCTGGATCTGAGCTAGCACGAAGGCGAGCCATATCATCTAACCCATTGAAGGTTTCTGCAAGTATAGTAGGAATTGGATTGGCGCCACGATCCATTTGATCAACGAAATCCAAAAGAACAGCTGACGCAAAGCGAGAAGGCTGGACAGTGAGGAACCTAGCAAAGGAGCAGAATCTCAAAGCGCGACGTCGGGCCTTTTGAATATCAACAGCACCAATGTGTCCATTAGGAGGGTAAATGTCGATCAGTTGCTGCATGGATACTTCTTGGCCTTTTATGAAAGAGTCCATGGATTCATCTGGATTATTCATTAAGCGAAGGAATAAAGGACGATAATCCGGCACACAGGATGGCTTTACCAGAGGGCCATCCACAGGATATAACAAGGCACACCATTCTTCAAAAGTGGGACACATTTCTTGGTTGCCAAAATGGAAGACATGATGATCGGGATCCCAACACTCTGATGCAGCATAGAGTAATCCCCAATCGAGGTTAATGGTTGCTATGTAGCCAAAGAGGTTTTTCTCTTGCTCACTTATGGCATAGATGTGTGATTCCGTTAATGTACCACGGATCCAATCGAGAATTTTACGAGTAGACATGGTGCCTGTAAGCCCAGACAGGGGATACAAGAAGGATCAAGATTACATAGACATGAGATTGGGTCAAGTTCCTGCCAGTTTAAAGAAAGTATGAAGACATGATCGAATCTCATGATAGAAGAATGAAAGGCATACGATCAAAAGATTAGATGAGATTGCATAGGATTGCTTTCAATGGATAGATCAAGAATGACTAATCCTGTGAGATCTTAGGAAAGATGGGATTTATGTCCTAACCCCAAAGGGAAAGTTTTTAATCTTCGTACATTTTAACAGTGTTACCTGAAGGCATCAATCATAATCCTAATCTAACGGAGTGGAGAGAGGATCTCGACTCATGACTTTGTTTGTGTACCTAAGGACCGATCGTAGCCATTGGAAGATGAACTACGGCCTAATCTAGACACAAATGTGTAGGATATCCTAAACTAGGCTCACACACGTGATGCACGTGTGTTCATATACTACATGCATGTGTGGGTTAATCATGGGGTAAGGCCAAGAGTTCCCTTAGCGCGAATCCGTGCTCAATATACTGTACCAGTGTCCGGCATATCAGTACTTGTACAAGAGATCCGTTTACGCACCATAAAGGTACTAGGCTAAGAGTGGAATGCTTCTCTAGCACAGAGGCACCAGGTGATGAAATCCCAGTCAACCATGCTAGATAACACTCTGGGTTCCTAAAATAGGATGTGTGTGCATGTGTGATGCAAGGGTTTAGATGCAAGTGATGTAACTGTGCAATATGTTTGCGCAATCTATGATGCCTTCAGGGTTTGTTAGATTAAGTTGGAGTATTATGTGAGGAGAAAATAAAGTAAACAAACTACCTGGCAAGCATAGAGTTTTCATGAGCCAATTAAAATAAATTTAAATGAATTATCTTTTGAAATTTTAATGAAGTTAGGTGGTCCCCAGCAGAGTCGCCAAACTGTGGGACCCGATCCCGCAAGAGGGGTGAGGCGCGAGCCGCCACGCTCTCTCTTGGTCTCTCGTACTCACGCGAATGGCGTGTACTTTTTATTATTGATTTTAATTACCCAACCAAGCAGGCAGCAACCAAGCCATAGGATGCAAACAAACGTGCAACCCAGTACCCATAAGGGCAGGGGTAAGCCGCCGAGCCTAGCGAGGTGTGATTTAATTCATCTTTTCCGTGAACTTGGGATTACGAAGGCAATCCGAATTCCACGCAAAAGAGAGTGACAAAGTCGCCACCTAGATGAGAGATCTAGGACCCATAATTGACCAGAAATCTAGACTCGGTACCTGGTTACGAGAATGGAAGGTATGGGGAGTTACCACCACATGCACCATTCCTGCCCGATAATCGGTCTTCAATTTCAAAAGTTAACTCTTTTGAATTTCTTTTAAATGACTCATTTAACTCTATATTAATGTGCGAACTATGTGACATGCATCCTAAGATCTAATTTCAATGTAATTTCTAAATGTGTATCTTGATTTTCTTAATTTGTTTGAATTCAATCTAAGTGAAAGTTCTCCTAAAATTCTAATTTCATGGAAAGTCCTAAGTGATTTAATTACTTTTGATTTAAGGATTAATGTACAAAACCCCACCACTTATGTGTGGAGCCGACTCGTGATTGGTATGCCATCAGGCATCCAAGCTGCCTACGTACCCAAGCCTCACTGGGATCAGAGTCGACGTAGTCCGGTGCACCTAAGCTAAGCTACTTATGCCTCACTCTTCTAAGACACCGATCTAGACTGAATTGACTGTTTCAACAGTTTTAAGAGAAGTTATTTAATTCAAATTGAAGCTTTTATTATCCTAGGACTTCATCTAAGATGCTATATGATCTTATCTAAGTGCAAGTTGTCCCCCCTTAGACTAATGCAGGTTAACCTACATTCTAGGTAACTAGGTTAGTTCTAGGAGAAAATTGGGTGACTAGTGTAACTAGATCTATGACTCAATTGCTAATAATAGCAATCAGTCGTGATGAGGCTGAACTCCCTAACTCTATGACACCTTAAAACCTAGAATACAACATGACACAAGTGTTCCTAAATGGGGCTCTACTGGTTCCTACGATGGGAAGCCGTAATCCAACAGTTCCAAAGACATGGAGTGAGTTAGTTCAATTTGTTGAAGTTGATGATTTTCGATTTCAAGGATTTTTTATTCCTAAACATCTAAGGAATACCAAAGGCTCTATGGTTCGCACGTTTAAACCTTGAATCGCAACCATGGAAGGGAATTGTGCTCTCGACCCTCGTATAATTTAGCATATAAGTTATAGTATATTATTGCCTGGCATATTTCTCAGGATTTTCGTGGACAGTGGACCTCGGAGCCAATAACATACTATAATTTACCCACTCTAATTATGCTAGATCAATCGCAATTAGTATACGATTATGGTTACGATCTCGGTATCTAAATTATCCTAGCATGTTATTTTACAAAGGAAATCTATTACTCCTAAGATTTCTGTTTCAGATAGCTTAGTGATTGAATACATTATGAAAATTAGAGTTCTCTGAAAATTTTCAAGGTGCTTTGAATTAATTTGAATTTTTAAATGAATTTATCACCATTGGGTCAGATTAATGATTTTAGAAAGAATCCTATAGGTAATTAAGTTATCTGTTTTAGAAATTTTAATATATGATGTATTCTGAAAAAATATATTCTGCTTTAATTTTTCATGATTTTAAAGATTGAAATTCTATTTTTAATTGATTTTACACTTTGGGTCAGATTGATGGCATTACACTAACAAATATAGCAAATGAATTCCAAATCCAACCAAACTTTTATTGGACCATTCTCGGACAAATAGAAAATTATGAGAAAACATTCAAACATTATTTCGATAATTATCTATTTTTAACAGATATATTCACATTCTGGTCAGAGAAATTAAAAATAAATATAAAATATTAAAATATACCCAAAATTTTTGAGAAATTCACAATATGCTTCGGACTGGGCAGTTCATCTTTCTACCAAATTTCAGCTCTTAAAGAATTCGTTTAATGATATGTCCTTCATATACATGAAAATCAGTGATTTTATCAAAACAATGCCAGTAGAAATAATAAATCAACTCCAAATCTTTTAAAAATTTTTGAATGATATCCAAACATCAAAAATCTACTGGGGACCAAATTTTAATCAGTTTTGAATTGTTTTATTATATGAACGATTTTTAGAAAATTCAAAATCCTATTTTTGGGTATTATTTAAACGAATTTTCGAGCCATCAAAACAAATGAAATCTACCGGAATTTTTAAATCTTTGGTGGTTTTCTAACCTCATTAAAACTCAGAAAACATAGCTTCATGAAGAAAACCTTGGTTTTAAAACACTCACTTTGTAAAAACGATTCAATAGCCACACTCACTTTGTAAAAACGATTCAAAAGCCACTAGACATCCAAATCAGTTAAACATCCAATTTTTTCATATGATGTTTCCTTTTTAACCAAAATCGATAATCAAATAAACTGACCCACGAAAATCATATTAGATCATTCATGGTAGCTTTTACGAAAATCATGAAGAAAACAAAGAAGAAACGACCTTAAGCATGCTTTTCAACCTTTGATATTATAAAGATGGAGGAACCTACCGTTGATCGCGCTCCTTGTCTCTACGGTGCGTAAATCCGAGGTATACGCTTTGTCGCACCCTGTAAGCCCAATGGTTCCCACCTTGGCAATTTCCATCTTATTTTGATGATTCCAATACACAAGTGATTTAAGATCACTAATGTGTTTGATTGTTTAAGTTGTAGATCTTAATTGTGCTAAGACAACATTGCTTGGATTGAGGCCAAGAAGATCTCATTGGACCACATCATGAAGGCCAAGGACATCGAAGTCCAAGACGAATGAAGACTTGAAGAATCGCATTGAAGATCGAAGTCAATTTAGATTGTAAAAGATCCAATCTTAATTTAGATTTTAGAGGCATAAATTAAGTAATCTCACACACCCCTAAAATGTATAAGTGATTGTCCTTGTGGTGTTCCAACACTTTGGAACCCTCATAACAATCCCAAGTTGGTGAAATATTGGAAGCCCAGAAATAAGATTTGAAAATCTGCTGCTGATCGGCTTCTCGGAACTCCGAGGGATTCCTCGGAGCTCCGAGAAATGGTCCAGTAGAAATTTTCTAAATTCTGTTTGTATTCCCGGAACTCCGAGATTTTTTCTTGGAACTCCGAGAAATATTCTCGGAACTCCGAGAACACTATAACGGTCTGATTTATAGCCGTTGGGAATTTTCGTAGGAAGTACCACTATGCCCTTGAACAGTCATATTTTGGTTTTCCTATATATATGGGCTTTCTAAACTTCAAGACTATCAATCCTAACACTCTTAAACTCTACTTGAACATCTAAAGAGTGAATCAAAGCTTGTTTATGCCTCTCATCCTCTAAGATTAGGATTTGGATCATTAGGCTCAAAGTTGTACATCTTATTCAAAGTTGTAAACCCTTGTGAGGGATTTTTAGTTCTTTCTTTCTTATTCAAGAACTTTGTATCGGGCGAGTGTTCGGAGAAGCGTAGCCCACTCTCCGTGGTGAAGATCGCCACCAAGGTTAAAGACGGTTGGAATTTTGTAATCGGCATTGTTCTTCTCCGAAGTTAAGAAGATCACATAGTGAAGCCATCAACGAGTTTTTGTTGGTGGAGTGGAGTAGGCCTCGCGTTTTGAGGACCGAACCACTTTAAATTTCGGGTGCACTCTCTCTTGAACTCTAGCTCTTTATTTGCATTGCACCTCTAGATTTAACTTGTGTGCTTGAATTTCTTTGTTCATTTCTTAATTTCCAAATTAGGTTTGAGTTTTCTCAAAAGATTAAAACTTGCTAGCAACCTAATAATTTTCACTCCTCATAGTTGCCATTTCGGGACCACCCTTGGATTTTCACTTGGTATCAGAGCAAAGGCTCTTAAAAGATTTTCTTTTCTAAAAATCTTTGGTAATTTTTTTAAAAAAATTTCAACAAGGGAAAGATCATAAGATCTTTGGCAACTTTCTATTTGTGAAATGGCAAATATAAATGGAACCGGACTTCCGGAAGGCCATTCCACAACTAGACCTTCTTTCTTTAATGGGTCCAACTATGGACATTGGAAGACAAGGATGCGCATCTATCTTCTTTCGATAGATGTGGAACTTTGGCACATTGTTGAAAATGGATACATTTTGCCTTCCAAACCATTTGAAGAATGGAATGTTGAAGAGAAAAGGCATGCAAATTTAAATTACAAAGTTATAAACTCTTTGTTTTGCGCCTTATCTACGGAGGAGTTTAATAGAGTAGCTCTTTTTTATTCCGCCAAGCTTATTTGGGATACACTTGCCGTTACCCATGAGGGAACATCACAAGTTAAGGATTCCAAAATAAACTTGTTAAAGAGCAAATATGAAATGTTTAGAATGGGTCAAAATGAAAGTATTTCTGAAATGTATACCCGATTTCTAAAATTTCTAACGAATTAGCTAATCTTGGTAAATCTTATCCTACTGATGAGCTTGTGAGTAAGTTGCTTAGGTCTCTTCCTCCACATTGGGACCCAAAAGTCACCGCCATCCAAGAATCAAAGGATCTCAAGACGCTAACAATGGAGGAGCTCGTAGGATCTCTCATCACCCATGAGATGCTCCTCACTACCCGACAAGAGGAGAAGAAGCCAAAAGAGAAAGAAAGAGAAAGTCGATCTCTAGCTCTAAAGGTCTCCAAGGCAAAAGCGGACTCATCATCCTCAAGCGAGGCGGATAGTGATGAAGAAGAAGCTTTGAGTAAATTTAAAAGCTTATGGAGAAAGAAGCATAAAAAGGATAAAAAGAAGAAGAAAGAAGAAAGTGAAGTTGAGGAAGCTATAAGATGTTACAATTGCAAGAAAACCGGACACAAAAGACCAGAATGCTCTCTTCTCAACTCATCCTCCTCGAAGTACAAGGGTAAGAAAAAGGATTGGAAGAAGCACAAAGCTCTTGCCGCCGGTTGGGATGACTTCAGCACCTCGGGACAAAGCTCAAGAGAAGAGGAAGCAAAAAAAGATGATCTTTGCCTCATGGCACTCTCCCATGAAGTTGAGGTAAATTCTAACATCTCTTATTGTTCATCAAGTAGTGATAGTGAAAAAATATCTTATGATGAATTGTGCTCAACCTTGCATTCTCAAATTTCAAAAAATAAAGTTATTAAAAAATCTATTTCTAAATTAGAAAATGGACTTGATTTTTTGAAAAATAAGTCATCCTCTTCCATATCAAAATCTCAAGCACAAATTGAAAATTTTAAACTTGAGATTAAAACCCTTAAGGGTTGTTTGGATGAGAAAACTTGCCAACTCAAAAATGTGGCAAGCTCTTACAAATCTTCTGAAGATGAATCTAATGATTTTTTAAATCAAATAACGCATCTTCATAATGAAAATGAAAGGTTAAGATTATGTCTTCATGGATTCCTAAATGGTGACAAAATAATTGACATAATCTTAAAGAAAGCTAGTCTTAGACCTAATCATGCATTTTATGATAGGACTAGCTTATCTAACCCTCATTTTAGATGCCATTATTGTGGAATAAATTATCATTACCAATTCCAATGTGCATCTAAGAGTAGGGATTGTGGTGGAACCAAGAAATCTTGGGTTCCCAAAGCCCCCATATGATTCTCTTCATATATGCTTAGATTAGGGGCTTATGCTTAATATTGAACATCTTTTTAATGGTTAGTTTAATATCCCCTCTTATATTGAATAAAAATTCTACATAGGGGGAGTACTAGGTTTGTCTTTCTCCATGAAAAAGGGGGAGCTTAAAATTGTAAATTTCATCCCTTTGCTTTTCTTTTACCCTAAATCTTTTTGATTGATGCCAAAGGAGGAGAGAATTCTAGTATATGGAAAAATATGTGTGCTTTTATTGGAAAATCTCTTGTGCTTCTCATCATCAAAAAGGGGGAGATTGTAAGCCCAATGGTTCTCACCTTGGCAATTCCCATCTTATTTTGATGATTCCAATACACAAGTGATTTAAGATCACTAATGTGTTTGATTGTTTAAGTTGTAGATCTTAATTGTGCTAAGACAACATTACTTGGATTGAGGCCAAGAAGATCTCATTGGACCACATCATGAAGGCCAAAGACATCGAAGTCCAAGACGAATGAAGACTTGAAGAATCGCATTGAAGATCAAGGTCAATTTTGATTGTAAAAGATCCAATCTTAATTTAGATTTTAGAGGCATAAATTAAGTAATCTCACTGTAAGCCCAAGGGTCTACTCTCCTATCTTGTTTTGATGATTCTAAACATAATTGATTGTGTTTTTGAATACTAATCAATTTGCTTTGAAGTGTTGTGTTTAAGATAGGATTGATCATTGAAGAAACCAACACACAACATGGTCATGCTTGGAGATATCCCATACAAGAGTCAAAGGAGCTAAGTGAAGCTCACCTCATCTCTCAAGCAAAGCATACACAAGATGGAAGATCAATTGAAGACCAAGACTAAAGAGAAGTTGAAGATTGCATAGGTATCATTGTACATCCTTTCTCTTTAGATTTTCAAGTCAAGGCAAAACGTTTTCAAAGTGTTTTCAACTTGGTTTTCAAAGAACACTTAAGAACTTAAAATGGATTAGTGAATGGTTATGTAGTGGACCAACATGTTGGGACCCTCATAAACATTCCAAAATAACCATAGGAGTTGAGTTCCAAAAGCTAAAAATCAAATTTGCAATAAAAATCAAAAAGTGCGGATTTTTAGGCTTCTCGGAACTCCGAGAATTTTTCTCGGAGCTCCGAGCTCGGAACTCCGAGAGTTCCCTCGGAACTCCGAGAAAAGGTCCAGTAGCATCTGGACACTTTCTCGGAACTCCGAGACAATTTCTCGGAACTCCGAGAAATGGTCCAGTAGAAATTTTATTTCTTCTGGCCGTTGTCTCGGAACTCCGAGAATATTTCTCGGAACTCCGAGAATTCTCGGAACTCCGAGAATGGTTCTCGGAACTCCGAGAACCTCGCGACAGACTAAAAAATAGCCGTTGGGATTCAAATTAATTATTGGTTTTTGATATTTCCACCCCCAAACGGTCATATTCTTTGGTGTGGTTATATATACAACATGTAGAGAAGTTTTTCACTCTCTCTTGATCTTTGAAAAACATCCTTAAGCATCAAAAACATTTGCAATCCATTTTAGCTTGAGTTTTTGTTTTTCATCCCAAACTTGCCTTTCACTTGTGAATCTTTTGAGTTTGGATATAGTAGTGCTTTCACTTGCAAATCACCATCTTTGAAGAGCAATCAAGGGTCTACAAAGAGCATCTAGCTTTCAAGAAGAAGCCAAGCTATTCTCTTTCAAATCTTGTATAGGTGGCTAGGGCATTCCTTTTTTAATTCCCTAGAGAGCAACCGCTTAGAACTCGGCGGAGAAGGAGAGTCTTTGTAAAGGTGTAAGGGCATCCTTGTTTAATATCCCTTGGATTTGTAACCGCCTCGGAGCCGGGCATCGTGGAGGTCTCCTATAGTGGAATCCCTCAAGTGCGACCTTGAGTAGAGTGGAGTAGGCCGTTGGCCGAACCACTATATATCGGTGTGTCAATTTCTCACTCTTGCATTTCCATTCTTGTTTTGGTTTGGCATTTCACTTTGTTCTTTCAACTATATTTGCACTAACCAAATATTTAATTAAGTGAAGAAAAATTCCAATTAGGGTTTATAGATAATTTTCAAAAGGCCTAATATTGAGTTAAATTCAATTCACCCCCCCTCTTGATTATTTCACTCACACACCCCTAAAATGTATAAGTGATTGTCCTTGTGGTGTTCCAACACTTTGGAACCCTCATAACAATCCCAAGTTGGTGAAATATTGGAAGCCCAGAAATAAGATTTGAAAATCTGCTGCTGATCGGCTTCTCGGAACTCCGAGGGATTCCTCGGAGCTCCGAGAAATGGTCCAGTAGAAATTTTCTAACTTCTGTTTGTATTCCTGGGACTCCGAGATTTTTTCTCGGAACTCCGAGAACACTATAACGGTCTGATTTATAGCCGTTGGGAATTTTCGCAGGAATTACCACTATGCCCTTGAACGGTCATATTTTGGTTTTCCTATATATATGGGCTGGCTTTCTAAACTTCAAGACTATCAATCCTAACACTCTTAAACTCTACTTGAACATCCAAAGAGTGAATCAAAGCTTGTTTATGCCTCTCATCCTCTAAGATTAGGATTTGGATCATTAGGCTCAAAGTTGTACATCTTATTCAAAGTTGTAAACCCTTGTGAAGGATATTTAGTTCTTTCTTTCTTATTCAAGAACTTTGTATCGGGCGAGTGTTCGGAGAAGCGTAGCCCACTCTCCGTGGTGAAGATCGCCACCAAGGTTAAAGGCGGTTGGAATTTTATAATCGGCATTGATCTTCGCCGAAGTTAAGAAGATCACATAGTGAAGCCATCAACGGGTTTTTGTTGGTGGAGTGGAGTAGGCCTCGTGTTTTGAGGACCGAACCACTTTAAATCTCGGGTGCACTCTCTCTTGAAGTCTAGTTCTTTATTTGCATTACACCTCAAGATTTAACTTGTGTGCTTGAATTTCTTTGTTGATCTCTTAATTTCCAAATTAGGTTTGAATTTTTTCAAAAGATTAAAACTTGCTAGCAACCTAATAATTTTCATTCCTCATAGTTGCCATTTCGGGACCACCCTTGGATTTTCACACCCTTTTATATGCTCTAAAAAAAAACCTTTGATGAAGCTGCAAACCGAAGCTATGTACGAAGACTCGAGAAAGTTGGTTGACTTGGCACAATGAAGAGATAACACCTCAAAGAGAGAATAAGTGAATATCTTTTTCCTTTATCCACCAAATAATAGAGAAGGTTGCACTAATGAGAGAGAGAGAGAGAGTGGTAGTAGAATTTTGAGGAAGATGAGAGAGGGTTGGGCAGCCACAAAGAGATGGACGTCCCTCCCTTTCCACACTCGTTTTTTTGTTCTCCTTTAAAAAAAAAAAAAAGCAAACAGCTCCATATATGTCCTTCTTGTACCTTCCTTATGCTGCCTTGTACCAAAATTAAATAATATAAAGTTTTCACTTGTGGTCTTTCTCAAAAAAGAAGGTAAGAGAAAATATCTTATAAAATATATATTCTTCCCACATCTTTTGATTGTGTCCAAAATAACACCAACTACCAGTTGCTTATATGGCATCTTTCCTATATAAAATTTTGATGATGTCACTTTCAAAGAAAGTTTCTTTCCTTATTTTTCTTTTTAGGTGCTTCTCGCAAATCAATTTAGCAATGCTTTGGATATGTCGGCAATTTTTCTAAATAAGAGGGAGAGATTGAGGCCACCATTAGATACTTGCCTAAATGAGAGCTTTATTCGATTCATTCTTTTCCACAAAACCAGAGAGCTGCTTGCCTTGTTTTCGCCGTTATTTTTATGCCTTCTTTTCATGCCCTTTAGATAGAAACCTAGACTTAATGGGAATTCATTTCCTTGGATTCGGCATCAACCCCAAGTGGGTCCCATGTTGTATGGCCGAATTCTACATCTTGCCTCATTATTATTTTTTTTTTAAATTGGTGGGGCCCACTCCATAGGATAATCTAAACCATCCGAGTAGCGAGTCAGTAATTTAAATGGGATATGCTCAATAAATCATTCCTTATAGGGCAATCCAAACCGTTATGGATGGGTCATAACACGGGAGGCCGTGCCCCGCCAACCTCTTCCATAAAATGATCCAAATTGTCCATTTAGAAAGCTTCGGCATAGACAAGTTGTATCCTCCAAATATCACCTCCATGGAATGATCTAAACCGTTCATTTAATGGGGTAATTTGAACCACTCAATTGATGGGCTTTGATGTAAATTGACGGTACCCGCCAAACTATTTACATAAGCTGATCCAAACCATCGATTCGATGGGCGACTATGTAAACCGGTTGCACCCCCTGAATTGCGTTAGTGGAATGATCCGTACCATTGAAATGATGGTCCACTATGTAAATTGGTTGTGCCTCTCAAAATTAATTCTTATTACAACGATCTCGACCATCAATTTGATGATCCACCGCTCAAAACCAATTTCATAATCAGGATCTAAACCGTCCATGTGATGGCCCCCAACGTAAATTGGTCATGCTTTGTTTTAAATCAATTTCATGGAATAATCCAAACCATTAAAACAATAGAGCATCTTCCTCGAACAAAATGGGTGGGGCCCTCATGAGACTGGGACATTTTCCCAATATTTGTAGTTTTACATTAAAAACACTCAGCGGGCCCCGCTTTCTAATTTGACCAAATGGGTTAGAAAATATAACTGACCCCACTTGCAGTGCTCTCAAAAATCCCATCTCAATAGCACTGTACATGCATGCATGTATATGGCTTTTGATTATCCTTTGTATGGGAAATAGTATACGTGGCCTTATAAGTTCCATTGGGGTTGTCCTTGTGATCATCTTTTGCATGCATGTATGCATGCATATGTCTCAATAGATGGTGTCATCATGAATGGGTATTGTTTTTACACTATAGAACATGAAATGATCCAACCGTCCACTTGATGAGCTGCAAAATAAATGGGCCGTGCCCCTTAGTTCAATTTCGTGAGTTGATGTAAACTGTTTATTTAATGGGTGCTCACCATGCTAGATAGCACTTTGGGTTCCTAAATAGGACGTGTGTGCATGTGATATGCAATGGTGTAGATGCAAGTGATGTAAGTGTATGCAATTTGGGAATTAGGATTTAATGCCCTCAAGTCCTTTATAATCTCTTAATGGTTTGGGGTGATTACATTTTATGAACATGGATTATTTTTTTTCACTTTTTCCTTATTTCGTTCATGAATAAAGCACACCAAGGTTTGTCTTTTCACAAAAGATTACATATTTGTCCTTTACATTTTATGATCATGAAGGATTGGTTCCACTTTTTGTTTTTCAAAACAAGTAAGCACACAACATCTTTTAGTTTTTTACCTCTTATGAACATGTAAGATTAATTCTATTCTTTGTTTCCACACATGTAATAAGCACAATTTTTTTTGTTTTGGATTTTTAGTTCACATTTACCCCTTTTAATGTGACTAATATTTTGAATTTTTTACCTCTTATGAACATGTATGATTAATTCCACTTTTTGTTTCCACACAAGTAAGCACAAAAATTTTTTCTTTTGGATTTTTGGTTCACGTTTATCCCTTTTAATTATAACCTAAATGGCTAAAGCTTTTAAAAGTTACAAAGTTCGGTAATTATTCCCCAGCAGAGTCGCCAATCTGTGGATCCCGTCCGGAGGTGACCTATGAGGGTGTGTGTTTTTATGAAAACGCCTTTGTCCATTGGATCTTGAATATGACTGCTTTTCCCGTAAAGTTGAGATGAAAATCCTAACTTTATTAAAGAAGTCATGACTAGAGTCGCCAACTAGGTTACGGCCTAGGACCCATGATTAACTCTGTATGTCTGGTCTGCGATTCCGAGTTGGGTAAGTTACCTAGTTACAAGAAAAGAAGGTGTTAGGCACCCTTCTTGCCCGACGAAGTCGGTCTTCACCTTTTAAAAGCTTTAATTGTTTGAGTTCTAACTAAAGGGGGTAAATGTGTATTGAACTTGAATTAACCTAAGGATTCCTAATTATTTGGCCGTTCCCAATTTAGACTCATGAGGGCCAAGAGTGCATCTTACATGCAACTGCATACCTATGTGCCAATGTGAATGTTTTTGACATTTTATGAGATTGATGAGATTTGGTTGAAGTTGAATTTGGTAGATTGAATTGAGTGAAATGACATGTGCTATATGAACCTAGATCTAATGCAATGACCATAAGTTGCATTTTATTAAATTTATTTAACTTTAATTCTCAGAATTCTATTTTTAGGAACCTAGAGCACATTCAAGAGGTTCATTTATCTCTCTTGAATGATTTACCAACTATCCTAAGCATTAAAAAATACTTGCAAACTCTTTTGGCTTAAGATTTTTTCTTCTCCACCAAACTTGCCTTGCACTTTTAAGTTTGGACTTAGGTTTTCAACTTGTTATCTTGGAGAGCATTCAAAGGGACTTCATTGTGCATCAAGCCTTAGAGGAAGGCATAGCAATATTCTTTCTATACATTGTAAAGGTGGCTAGGGCATCCTATTCTTAATACCCTAGGGAGAAGCGCTTAGAACTCGGTGAAGAAGAAGAGTTGGTGTAAAGGTTGCAAGGGGATCTTCATTTAATACCCTTGGGATTGTAATCGCCTCAGAGCCAAGCATCGTGGAGGTCTCATATAGTGTAAATCCTTGAGGACGATCTCAAGAAGAGTGGAGTAGGGCTTTGCCCGAACCACTATACATCGGTGTGTTCTTTTCTCTTCTTTGCACCTTCTTTGTTTTGAGTTTTGGTTGTGCATTGTGTATTTTGATACTTCATGAGCTAACCAAAAACTAAGCAAGAAAAGATAAATTTGAATTAGGTTTAATATTTGAATTTAAAATGGGATAAATTTTTGAGAAAACCAATTCAGCCCCCTCTTGGTTCCCTAGACCTTAATTTCAAATGGGTTCCATATATAAAAAGAGCTTGAAGTCTCTCGAGCTTCAAATTAATGAGATGTTAAAGTTCCTGAATTTTACTTGTAGTAATAAACTCAATCTCTCCATGGTTTGAGATATGAATAACAAAAAGAGCAACAGATTTATTTCAAACAAATTTTAAAAATAATTATGTATTTCCTAAGCCTCTTAAATGAGATGAAATCTTCCTTCAAAAAACATGGACAGTATCTAAGATTATTCATCCAAAATCTTTAGAGTCCATAAAAAAGGTGGAATGAGATGAAATGTTAGAGTTCCTTCATCTTTGCATGTTATTTAGCTGTTTGCACATTTATAATGTCAAGTATAAGAAAATTTGTAGCGATCACCATTTCTGCATAATGTTCCCAAATGATTTTGTTACTCACATTTCTATCAATGTTATTTTAATGGGTATAGAAAACTCAATAATTTCTTTCTTCCAACTTAAAACTAGATAGGTTATACTTCCTTGTTTAGATAGAAGGTTATCCACAAGCTAGAACCCAGAACTGTCACTTCTCATAAATCATTCCATGCTGTTGTTGGATGGTTTCTCAGGCACATACAGCCCCTACTTAAAGTCATGATTGTTCCTCATGGAACTGAATCATTAGGCTTTTCTCAATCCGTTCCAAACAAAAACCTCTGTATAATCAAAGAGCAGCTCTGTGACATAACAAGCATAAAATTAGGTGAGTGAGCAGCTGAATAGTTAACAATGATGTTTCCACTTCAACCTCTACATCTTTCTGGAATATTAAAGGGGTATATATTTTATAATGAAGTTAGGGCATGTTTGGATTACCGAAATAGGGAAAAAGAATCGACATCTTATTCTCTATCAGTGAATTCTATCATTTGGATTGGTATTGTTGGCATAAAAGGAAATGTGGGGCGGAATATTTGACGGAATACTCGAGGAGGTGGTCTTTTCAATTCTGGTCGGCTCGTTCTTCTCTATATCAAAAATCTCTCCTTAGTTGCTACCCTCCCTCCCTAAAATCCCTCTCTTCTCACTCTAGATGACTAATTTTAGTGAGAAAATATCTCCTAGGGAGAAAATAGCTCTTTCTAAATTTAGGGAGGACTAGTTAATAGAGAGAAGAGAGCTCTCTTTATTTACTGATTCCTGATTCTAATGCTTACCCAAGCAGTAGAATCAGAATTGATATTCCCTTTACAATGGGAATTGGAATATGCTTGGAATTCGATTTCAATACCGATTCCTGATTCTTATAATCCAAACGCACCCTTAGGGAAATTCCTGTACAAACCACCCATGAACATTAAAATGGGAGATGCGCTATGAGATGTGGTCTTTTCAATTATGGTGGGCTCGTTCTTCTCTATATCAAAAATCTCTCCTTAGTTGCTACCCTTCCTCCCTAAAATCCGTCTTTTCTCACTCTAGATGACTAATTTTAGTGAGAAAATATCTCTTAGGGAGAAAATAGCTCTCTCTAAATTTAGGGAGGACTAGTTAATAGAGAGAAGAGAGCTCCCTCTATCTACTGATTCCTGATTCTAATGCTTACCCAAGCAGTAGGATCAGAATTGATATTCCCCTTACAAAGGGAATTGGAATAGGATAGAATTCGATGTCAATACCGATTCCTGATTTTTATAATCCAAATGCACCCTTAGGGAAATTCCTGTAGAAACCTGTAGACACCCCCTTTTTGCTACGCTTTAAAAAGCGAAAGATTCGGTAGTATCATCGAGTCGTGAGTCCGTATTCAACATTAGATTAGGCATCCATGCATTTTAGGGTAGATTTTACCTCATTATGGGGGTTTTGAAGTTGATTCGCGATCCTGAAGGTCTCTAAGGGGTTCCTTTGGCCTTCCGAAGATGTAAAATCAAGTTTCCAAACAAGTGAAAAAACCTGCTATTTTTAGAATTTTCAGGGTTTCCCTCATTTTTGCCCATTTTGCACTATAGGGGTATTTTGGTCATTCCTGATGTGTCCCGTTTGAACCCCGAGCTGTGTCCGAGAGATCTTGAGCGATTACATGAATTTTGAAAAAGCTGCTATTTTTAGAAACTCATGAGGCTTCCACATTTTCATCATCTTATGGATGTTTCAATCATTTCTCATATATCCAAAACCATCTCGAGGGTACGGCTGATGGATTAGGAGTAATTTCGTAAGATTTGGAAAACCTGCTAAATTTAGATCTCTCAAGATTTTCTTTTAGTCATGCACTTCAGGGGTATTTTAGACATTTCCAATATATCATATTTGGTCCCTAAGTTGTGTCTAAGAAATCTTGATTCCGTTCATAAATTTTTGAAAATCTGCTATTTTTGGAATTTCTCAGGGTTTTCCCTAATCTCGCCAAATTCTAGCACCTCGGGGTAATTTGGTTTTTTCCTGTGTAATTATTTTGATTTTTGAAATATGTCTGAGAGATTATGAATGATTTTCTGAATTTTGGAAAACCTGCTAAATTTGGAATTTCTCAAGGGTTTCACTTAATTTGGAAATTCTAAGCGTTGAGGCATTTTGGGTATTTTCAGGGGATACTAAATGATTCTGTTTAATATTGCTCACCGAAAGGACCCAATTTTAAAAGTTTCTATTTTTGAAGTTTGACCACAAAGACTTTCCATTTTTAATTTTTCCCTTTAGGGGTGAATCAATCTGAGTGTATTTTGGTTGCGTTTGGATGTCTAACGGTCAAATAGGGGCATTTTGGTCTGAAAAATTATTTCCAAAAAAGATGGTCCGATCGTGTGTGAGGGATGCACCATAAATGTCAAATGGGTTGGGTCCATATATAGAATGTTGAATTTAGAAAGATTTTATTGATTTTTTACGGAAAAACTCAAAACCCGTGTGAAATGGCCCATTGGGCTAAAGGCCGCAAAGATGGAGCTCATGTGGGTTCACCCATATGGGTCGACCACCATGGTGGGCACCCCACATGGCTGACCCACATGAGTTGAGCACCCAACCTTGATGATGTCACAATGGTGACATCATATTTGTTAAAAGAAAAATAAAAAGAACAAAAAAAAGAAAAGAAGGAAAAAGGAAAAGAGGAATGATTGCTTTTTTCTTCCAAAGAACAAATGTGGAATGAGAATAGCATGTCTTGATTGACAAGAAATTAAGATTGGAATCAAATCAAATTTGGAAACATGAAAGAAAGAAAGCAAGAGGGGAAAATTGGAAACAAGCCAAAAAATGAGCTCTCACATTGGAAACTACTATTTCTCTCTTAACCCTACCTTTTTTGTATAAAAAGCAAAGCAAACAATCCTAGGAAAGATCCAAAAAATCCAAATTCGTCCTTTTTCTCTCTCCTCCCAAGAAAAAGTAAAATAAAAAAGAGAAAAAAACCTCTTCTCTCTTGAAGTGTGTTCATCTCTCTCTCAAGTGTTCTTCACAAAAGGAATTCTTGAATTCATCCTTCTTCTCCAAGGCATCACAGAATCAAGGATTACTGGAGTGTTCTTTGGATATTTTTTAGCGTATAAAAAGGTTGGACAAAGCGTATATCTTGGATCACCAACCCTAGAGACAAGGATCGCGATCAACGGTAAGGATTCCTCATCATTGTGAAGTAGAAAAAGCATGCTAGGGTTTTAATTTTGATGGATCAAATCAACGAGTTTTTCTTTGAAATTCCAGTCTGTTATAATATAAATTATGAGTTTTCAAAATCCAAAATTTGATCCAAAAATTAATTTTCCTCCATTTAAAAATGGTTTTCTTTTGTTTTTATTCAATATGGATTTAAATTAGATTATCAAAGCAAGTGTTTGAAAACATGGTTCTTTTTAAAAACTGATATTTTCTGGGTTTTATATAAAATACAAAACTACTGGAAACTTAATTTCCAACCGCGGTTCGGCCGTTTTATTTTTCATTCTATTTTTCAAAGAATAACCCCAAAAAGGGTTATTTCTTGATGAATGGAGCCAAAAGTATATCAAATCATGTCCCAATTTAGTGAAAGTTTGTTTCCAGTAGTTTTACAAGGTTTTTAGATTACCCAAAAATTTTCATATTTTTGGAGTTTATTTAATCGGATTATTAATTATTTTAAATTTTGGTCATTTTTAATAAATACTAAATGGTTTTAGAAAGGGAAAATTATAAAAAAAATACAAAGTTTTGTCTAAATTGTGAATAAAGGGTATTGATTTGAAATTTATAAAAAAGGTGTTGTCAGGTGAGAAAAGACGGCTTTTAGGACAAATATACCCCCTCCTACCTCTTTTTTATCTCCACCTTTTTGCACCTATCCCTATGCACTTATTACCTTCTCACCTACCACCTTTTTCTTCCTCAAGACTTTTCTAACGTAAAAAGCTTCATGGAAGGGTTTTGAAGGTTGCCATTTACAACAGGGTTTGGTAATCATGAGGGTTTATTCATGATAAACTTATCGAAGCAGTGTTACAAAATGCAAAGAAAATGAATTTTGAGCTTAAAACTGAATTTTATTGTTTTCCCCATTTTCAAGATAAATCCATTTTCTTTGCATTTTTTTATTCTAAAACATCAAAATCAAGCTTCAATTTATGGTTGCCTGCATGACACTAAGATCACAATGTATATCCCTATTATCCTTCGAATTTTTACTCAATTTGAAAATAAAAATCTTTGGAATTATCCCTATTCTACTGGCTTCCGTTGGAAGTCCGAACAAAACTTCGGATTTCCGAATGGAAGCCAGTATACATAACCAAAATATTGGTTCCATTCGGAAGTCCGAAGGTTTGTTCGGACTTCCGAGTCGGACTACTGAACAAACGTTCGGACTTCCAACGGAAGACAGTCAAACTTTGTAGTTCGGTAATTGTCATATGTTAGTTAGTGCATCCTTTTGGTATTTTTTTCGTAATTTTAATACTTTGCTTCCATTTTTTTCGTAATTTTTCATTTGAAACTTAGCACTTCAGCCACAAATCCGTAATGATTACTATCTTTTGCAAGTAATGATTACTATTTTTTGCAATTATGCTTTTGCTAGCCACCTTTGCACCCATATTACTTCTGCCAATCTTTGCATTAAAGGATGGGCCACAAGCCGAGAAGCTGCCTCGGCAAAGGTGGCTAGCAAATTCCCATACAAAAAGGGAAATGTTATCCACACTACTGTATTTTGATGAGGGCACTCCTCCTTTAATTAAAAGTACGGTATGGCCCCCCATAGGATGATCCAAAGCGTCAATTAGATGGGCCACAGCCTAAATTGGTTGTGTCCCAAAAATCATTTTCATAGGTTGACCTAACCCTCCGATCTATAGAGGGTTAGGACCAACCCTCTAACATTCTGATCAGAGGGTTAGGATAAACCTACGGAAATGCTTTTTGGGGCACAACCTATTTAGGCTGTGGGCCATCTAATGGACGGTTTGGATCATCCTATGGTGCGGGCCATACCGTACTTTTAATAAAGTTAGGATTGTCCTCATCAAAATACGGTAGTGCGGATAACATTTCCCAAACACATCTTAAAAAATACGGCAAAAATCCGGGTGACACGCGGGTTGACCCGGCCCGTACAGGCCTGGCGTGGGAACCACATTTTCTACCTCGAAACCACTAGGGAACCAAATTTTATACCTCGGAACCACAGGGAACCACATTTTATACCCCGAAACCACTAGGGAACCACATTTTCTACCCCGGAACCACTAGAGAACCACATTTTATACGCCGGAACCACTAGGTAACCACATTTTATACCTAGGAACCACTACGGAACCACATTTTATACCCCAGAACCATTACGGAACCACATTTTATACCTTGGAACCACTATGGAACCACATTTTATACCTCAGAACCACTAGGGAACCACTGATGAACACATTTATGTGTGAATTGTAGGTAGGAAAATGATGCATAATTTCCATTTTAGAGTTGTACTACTAAGGTATTTTGCTTGTTTTTGGTGTTTCAGGGTTATTTATGGATTTTCATGGAAAATAGAACTAAGGAGAGAAAATTTCAAAGAATATCAAAGTTTGGAAATTCTTGGCCAAATTGTGTGACGCAACCACTGGCCGAGTTCAAGGGTCAAGATCATCTCAAGTTATAACACCGAAATTTTGATACTATTGGATTGAAATTGTTATTTACACCCGTATCTCCCTTGGATTTTCACACACTTAAAAGATTTGATTGAAGATCAGGGGCTGATTGTGGGTGTACAAATTTGAGGGCTCGGATCAGCTTGTGGGAATGATTTCTAGGACATGTCTCCCATATATCTTGTGGCCCAATCAAGTGGATGGTTTGGATTAACCCCATAATGCCCAGCTCTCTCTCTCTCTCTCTCTCTCTCAATTTTACAGTGGGACCCATAACTAGTTAAAAAAATGGTCTGTCAGATCAACCTATGGAAATCAATTATGGGCATTGTTAATGGTGGAATCACTACATGGTGTAAGATGGTGGTGCCAATATCAAGCATGTGATGGTGATGGTAGGCCCCACATAACTTGACCGAATGGTGGACTCTTTTATAGAGTGGAGTTTCGGCCAAGTTTGAAATTGGGGCATGCTAAATGCTTATAATATACAACCACAAAGTGTTGGACATTGGTCCAAATTAATGGGGTCCCATCTTAAGCACAAGACTCTTTGAGTTTTGTCTTATTTAAAACACAAATTTATCTATGAGGAATCGGAAGAGGAATATGTGTTAGAGATTTGCTGTGTGGGTGCCACGAATAGAATAGAATAAAAGAAAAGAATAAAAAATGAGAGGAGAAATAAGCAAACAGACTTTGTCTTTATTAACTTGGGAAGGTAAGGCATATTTTTGGGGTCTCGTTACTGATTTTTATTGGGTTTGGTGCCATTCTAATTTTTATTGGTCTTTCCATTTTGACCCTACTTAATTATAGAAACCCAATGGCTTCTTTCTATTCCAGAGAATTAGTGCAACTCTTTCTCTCTTCTAATACGAAATTGACTTGGGATCTATATTAATTTAAAAGGGCATAATCTTTGGGTTTCCTAGCTTTGATTAGATTCTAATTATAAGATTACTTAAAGATGAGTTTTTGTTTATAAAAGCTATAAAAAGAACCGAACTACATTTTTAGGGATTGCATATCTCGTTAAAAGGATTAGAGTATAATTCTTTCTACTATTAAAAAGGCAAGTCAGCTCTTTCTGTTGTGTATTTTGGAAGCAGGTCAAGTTTTCGGAGGTGGAGAACTACTTTCTAAAATTTGACATCTGTCTTTCCTTTGTCCTATCTTCTATTCTTTCTAAATATTTGAGACCGAGTTAGAAAAGTTTCTATTTACTCGCTTTGGGGCTTCCAAAGAAGACTAATTTTTTTTTTTCACTCCTTGCTGCAATTTTATGGCGGAATATTTCCGGGATGTTAATGAACAAGACGTACTTCTATTTATCGACAATATCTTCCGTTTCGTCCACTAGCTTACGCTCTGACCCGAGTAGCATGGGGCACGTGGAATCCCGTGTGAATCAGCAAGGACCACCTTGCAAGGCTAAATACTCCATTTAGGTACTACCCAAGAGATAAAGTGGAGACGAAAGGCAATTCATGGATGTCGAAAAAAAAGGAACGAAGCTAATTTGAAGGGTGCTGAAATAGCAACAGGTTGTTCGAATGGCAACTCACCATTTCTAGTACAAAATTGAGAAGCCATGAAGAAAAAAAAAAAAAATAAAAAAAAGAAAAGGAAGAAAGAGAGTTTTCTTTTATAAATACACATCAACTATTGTATTGAACTCTCGCTCGATACTCTGTTGCTCTCGTTTCTCTCCACCTTCTCTCTTAGATTTTGCCCAAAGCTTTCTCTTCCCCTCTTGAAATTTTCGTTTAATATTCATTTTTCCCTCATATACTTCATCCAATACTTCTTCTCCACTAGTTTTACATTCATCTTTATCTCTTTCTAATCAAAGAGGTCCTATCCAATCATCCAAGGCAATTCAAGGCGACAACAAGGTTCGACGGAAGGAGAACGAGGATTCAACTATTGCAAGAAGGAGAAAAGAATAAGTTTTCCTTACTTTATTTTTATAGTCCAAATTCTCAATTCAATGTATTTTTGTTCAAATTTCAATTAAAGAAGTTATTATTGTTTCTTCTCCTCTCACTTTCTCTCAATGTCTCTCTCTTTTTATTTCATTTTCTGTGTTTCTTTCCCCTTCTCCATGAGTAGCTAAACCCACTATACTTAGGGTTTAGATGAAGCCATGGGGAAGGAAAAAGAGAAGTAATTAAAACAAGTTGTTCATATAACAAATTATGTAGGATTTTATTTTTGTACAAATCCCAATCATCCATGCCATTGGCTTTCCCCTTTCGTATGGACGATTGATGATTAACAAAGATTAAATTTTATATAATTAATATAAATTAGAGGGTTAATTCGATTAAATACTCATAAATAATGACATCTTTTAGATCTTATTATTTATTGACTGTTTAGTTGGATTTTCAACCTAATTCAAGAATTGTTTTAATTAATCAATCTAATCCAAACTCATGGTGGATTCTAACCCTAAGTATTCTTTTATATTGAATTAAGGTTTTTACACTATTCCAAATTACTTTTGCAATTTTTCAATTTACTTAGGCCCTTAGAATTTTGTTTTTTTTAATTAAATTAGATAAGTAGTTAAAAAAAGATCATTAGAATATTGGTACACTTTGCCTAAATTAGGATTTTAAATCAGAAAGATCTTAGTTGAATTTGATTCTTAGATTGAATAGAATATACGCTTATATATAGTGTTGGCTCCGAGGTCTAAGTCCACGGAAATCTTGAGTCCATTCCAGGCAACATTATGTCATAGCTAGTATTCTAATCGGTACAAGAATAGGATTGACAACTAGATTTCTCTTCCCTGAGTTCGACCCGTATTTACACGATCCGTGCACTTGCGGTTATTTAATTTCTCAATCAAGTTTTTGGCGCCGTTGCCGGGGAAGAGAGTTGCATTAGAATCTTAATTATTCGAAGTGTTAGATTAGTAGTTATTTTTAGTTTAGTTATAATTTTGGTTTCTTGCCTATCCATTTCTCTTACTTGGTTTTCTTGTGTTTACGAGTGTAGGTTGGGTGCGGAACTCGGCCAATCGACTAGAAAGAGCAAACCGGTTAGAGACGACAGAAGACATCACACCAAATCCAAATCAAGTAGTCAAGGCGGAAGAACAAGAGCCGCCCAAAAGTTTGCGCGATCGCTTCTATCAAGCCCCAACCGCGCAACCTTCTTGCATTCGATTGCCGGTTGCGCAGGGCAATAATTTTGAGCTAAAATCGCAATTTATTTCTTTGCTTCCTCATTTTCATGGCCTCCCTTCGGAGGATGCTTATTTATTTTTGCGTGAGTTTGAAGATGTATGTGCTTTGATTAAGTTGCAACAACTTACCGATGATGCGGTAAAGTTGCGGTTTATTACGTTTTCACTCAAGGATGGAGCCAAGAAGTGGCTCTATGGCTTACCAACGAACTCCATCACCACTTGGGAGGAGTTCGCCGTCGCTTTCCTAAAAAAGTTTTTTCCATTACATAAAACTAATAAGCTTAGGAACGATATTTTACAATTCAAACAAAAGCCATTAGAGTCATTTTCTAAGTTTATGGAGAGATTTAAAGACCTACTCCAAGAGTGTCCTCACCATGGAATTGATTTGTGGCACTTATGCCAAATTGTTTATGAGGGCATAGATTACCAAACAAAGCAACTTCTTGAATCCATGCATCCTAACGGTTTTACATCTTTCACGGATGAGGCCGCGGCATGGAACTTCTTACTTGATTTGGCGGAAAAAACAAGAGAGTGGGAATCCACTCAAGACGGTGAGGGAGCCACTTCAAGTAAGGGATTTCTAATAGAGGTGCCGTGGCAAAAGAGGCCCATCTTGATAGCCTAATCAAAAGGCTAGAAGCCATAGTTGTCAAAGGACCTTCACAAGTCAATCAAATTGCACATAGTGTTCCTATGTGTAGTTGGTGTGAAGCCACAGACCATGTCATGGAAGAGTGCCCAACTCTTGCTAAATTTGGTAATTCTAATGAAAATGTGAGTGCTCTTTATGCTAATAATCCTTATTCTAGCACTTATAATCCAGGATGGAGAAATCATCCCAACTTTTCTTGGAGTCAAAGTGGGCCATCTAATTTCCAAGGCCAAGGCCAATTCGGCCAACCTAGGCCCACCTTCCCTCCCACTTTTGTTCGGCCATCCCCTTCCCCTCCTACTTTTCAAAACCCCATGATTAATAATGTTTCAAATCAACAACCGCCGGGTTTTCAAAAATAAGGAGAGTCGGCACGCATAGCTTCCTTAGAAAAAAGCATAGAACTTCTCACTAGCACTTTCATGACAAGCCAACACAACATAGAGAAGCAAATCTCCCAACTTGCCATGGCGTTGCATGAAAGGGAAAAGGGCAAGATGCCAAGTCAACCCGTTCCTAATCCAAGGAACGTGAATATGAATGTGAATCAACAGGTACCGCCAAATCAGTTGAATGCCATTCAACCAATTTTGCCGCTGCAAGAGCCCTCCAACGAATGTAATGCTGTATATGCTTTAAGGAGTGGTAGAGATTACCACAAGGAGGAGGTCAGATCTTAACCTTCTAAAAATGCGCAAGATCTTCCAAAGGAGGTAAGTGAAGAACTTTCCTCCACAGGCTCAGAAGATGAGCCCAAACAGGTAAGTCCAGAAGAGGTAACTTCTCCCCCTGCACGAGATTTCATTCCTAAAGTTCATTTTCCAATGAGACTTGCTAATAATAAGAAGGTGGATGCAATGGATAAAATTTTAAATGTGTTTAAACAAGTGCAAATTAACATTCCTTTATTAGATGCGATTTCTCAGGTTCCTACTTATGCCAAAGTGTTGAAAGATTTATGCACACAAAAGCGCACAACTAATGTGCCCAAGCAAGCGTTCTTGGCCGCAAATATAAGTTCCATCTTGTCTCAACAAATGGTGGCTAAGTATAAGGACCCAGGATATCCTACTATTTCTTGCACTATTGGTAACACAAATATTGAACATGCTCTTTTGGACTTGGGTGCAAGTGTAAATCTCTTGCCTTTTTCTGTATTTAAGCAACTAGGATTAGGAGACCTCAAACCAACCACCATCACTCTTCAATTAGCGGATAGATCAATTAAAACACCCAAAGGGATGGTTGAGGATGTGTTAGTTAAAGTAGGTGATTTTTTATTTTCCGTAGATTTTGTTGTGTTAGATACCGAACCTGTTGCTAATATCAAGGATCAAATCCCTATCATCCTTGGTAGGCCTTTCTTTGCTACTAGCAATGCTTTAATTAACTGTAGGAATGGCTTAATGAAATTGTCTTTTAGAAACACATCGGTTGATTTTAATGTCTTTAGATTGGGTAAGCAACCAAATTTTCATGAAGAAATCAATATGTTGCATTTCTTTCCTGACGATATTATTTCTAATTTTGAAATTGATTTTGATGCAGGATTCCAAGAATGCTTGGACAAACTAGGAAATGATGGAGATGATTTCTTTTCCAAAGCTTTTACCATCCAAAACGTGGAGCCTGTTGGACCACTCACAACATCTCTTCCAAAGACATCAATCGAAGAAGCGCCACAGTTGGAGTTGAAGCCTTTGCCTTCTCATTTACGTTATGCATTTTTGGGTGATAATTGTACTTTGCCTGTAATAATTGCTGCGGACCTAACCTCCCCTCAAGAGGAGGAACTGATTAAATTGCTAAAAGATAACAAGGAAGCCATAGGTTGGACAATGGCCGACATCAAAGGAATTAGCCCTTCGATTGTGGAACATCACATCCATCTCGTTGAAGGTGCCAAACCCTCAAGCGAACATCAAAGAAGGGCTAATCCTGTGATGAAGGAAGCCATCCAAAAAGAGATTTTAAAATGGTTAGATAATGGGATCATTTATCCCATCTCGGATAGCCAATGGGTGAGTCCCGTCCAAGTAATGCCTAAGAATTCGGGAGTCACGGTTATAAAATCCGCCACCAATGAGCTTATTCCAACTCGCATTCAAACGGGGTGGCGGGTTTGTATTGACTACCGAAAGCTTAATGCTGCTACTTGGAATGATCACTTTCCTTTGGCTTTTATTGATTAAATGTTAGAAAGGTTAGCGGGTCATGAGTATTATTGCTTTCTTGATGGATATTCTGGTTATAACCAAATTCCCATAGCTCCTGAAGATCAAGAGAAAACGACATTCACATGCCCCTTTGGAACGTTTGCTTATAGACGCATGCCTTTTGGGTTATGCAATGCACCAGCAACTTTCCAAAGATGCATGATAAGTATCTTTTCTGACATGATGGAGACATTCTTAGAGGTTTTTATGGATGATTTTTCTATTCATGGCTCCACCTATGTCGAATGTTTACATCACTTAAAATTGGTCTTAGAAAGGAGTAAAGAAAAGAACCTTGTCCTCAATTGGGAAAAGTGTCATTTTATGGTAAAAGATGGCATAGTTTTAGGTCATGTGATTTCTAAAGAGGGAATTAAGGTTGATAAAGCCAAGGTGGATCTCATTGTCCATCTTCCACCGCCCAAATGTGTGAAGGATATTCGATCATTTTTGGGCCATGCGGGCTTTTACCGGCGTTTTATAAAAGATTTTTCTAAAAATGCTGGGCCTCTAACCAACTTGTTAGCAAAAGATAAAAAATTTGAGTTTTCCAAAGAATGCTTCGATTCTTTTGAGTGTTTGAAAAAAGAGCTAACTACGGCTCCCATCATTCAAGCACCTAATTGGACCGAACCGTTTGAAATTATGTGTGATGCTTCCGACTTTGCAATAGGAGCCGTGTTGGGTCAAAAATTCAATAAATTACCGCATGTAATCTATTATGCAAGTAGAACTCTCAATGATGCACAACTCAACTACACCACTACCGAGAAAGAATTCCTAGCGGTTGTGTTTGCATTATAGAAGTTTCGGTCCTACTTGATTGGATCGCATGTGATAATTTATACTGACCATTCCGCAATCAAGTATCTTGTTGGAAAGAAGGATGCTAAAGCTCGCCTCATTCGGTGGGTTTTACTTCTTCAAGAGTTTGATTTGGACATTAGAGATAAAAAGGGTACGGAAAACTTGGTTGCTGATCACTTATCTAGACTTCCTAATGCAAAGAATGACGAAGGTCCAATTAATGAAAACTTCCCTGATGAGCAATTGTTTGCTATTTTTAGTGAGCCATGGTATGCAGATATTGTGAATTACTTGGTTACAGGTGCTACACCGGATCATTGGTCCAACCAAGACAAATATCGGTTTCACTCACAGATAAAGTATTTCTTTTGGGATGATCCCTATTTGTTCAAAACTTGTTCGGATCAAATTGTCCGACGATGTGTGTCCGATCATGAGCACCAATCGATTCTATCTTTTTGCCATGATCAAGCCTGTGGTGGCCACTTTAGTGCAAAGAAAACCGCGCACAAAGTTTTACAGTGTGGTTTCTATTGGCCAAGTCTTTTTAGGGATGCTTTTGATTTTTGTAAGGCATGTAGATCTTGTCAGTCATTAGGTAGAGTTACAAAGCGAAATATGATGCCCCTCAACCCGATCTTAGTAGTAGAAATCTTCGATGTGTGGGGTATTGATTTTATGGGTCCGTTTCCCAACTCTTTTGGGAACTTGTATATTTTGTTAGGAGTAGATTACGTGTCAAAATGGATTGAAGCCATTGCTTGCAAATCGAATGACCACAAGGTGGTGGTCAAGTTTCTTAAAGAAAATATTTTTTCGCGCTTCGGTAAACCTCGTGCCATCATTAGTGATAGGGGTAATCACTTTTGTAATAGACCGTTTGAAGCTCTTATGAAGAAATATGGTGTTACTCATAAGCTGGCCACCCCTTATCATCCTCAAACGAGTGGCCAAGTGGAGGTTTCAAATAGGCAAATTAAGCAAATTTTGGAGAAGACAGTGAATCCAAACTGCAAAGATTGGTCCATTAGATTAGTGGATGCTTTGTGGGCTCATAGGACGGCATTGAAGACTGATCTTGGTCAGTCTCCTTACCGCCTTGTGTATGGCAAAGCTTGTCACCTCCCGGTTGAATTGGAACATAAAGCTTTTTGGGCTATTAAGAAACTAAACTTTGATTTGTCTTCTGCAGGTATTCAAAGGCGATTACAACTTTCTGAATTGGAGGAGTTGCGCAATGAAGCGTACGAGAATGCAAAGACCTATAAACAGAAGACAAAAGCTTTTCATGACAAACATATTTTGAGAAAATCATTTCAAGAGGGCGAAAAAGTGATTTTCTACAATTCAAGATTGCATATCTTTCCAGGTAAGTTAAGACCATGTGTGGTTAATAAAGTTTTCTCCCATGGTGCGGTCGAGGTTCTAAATCCAAGCAATGGTGAGATTTTTAAAGTTAATGGTCAAAGATTAAAGCCATTTATTGAGTTGTCAAAGCGGATATGGAAGAGGTCATGGATCTCCATGAACCTTCCTATTCGAATCATGCCTAAACAAATACGGTACGTACCCTCCTTTCTATTTTTAGTCCTCTTATTTTTCTTTCTATTTTTAATGCCTTGAGGACAATGCATAAATCAAGTATGGGGGGGGTAGCTTTTGGAAACTTTCTTTTCTAATCTTTACTATGGTTAAAGTTAGAAATTTTCTTTTCCTTTTGTTTTCTCAAATTAGAAAGAACTTGGTATTCTTAAAAAGAAAGTTGTTTTCCTATTTTAAGAAAGAAAGTTAGTGGATATTTTAATTTTGGAATTTGAAAAATTAGAAAGAATTCTTTCCTTTCGTAGTTGGAATCGTTCTTTTAAAAAGGATTTGAATAAGAAATAGAAATAGAAACTTGCTTTTTATATGGTATGGATAAAAAGGTTGAAACAAAAGAAAGAAAGAATGATTTTTAGAAAGTTTGCTTCTTGATTGTAGTTTTGATTTGTAGCCTTTTTTGACTTGAGCTATTAAGTCTGAAGGGTTTTTATGCCTAGTTCCTTAAAGCCAACTGACTTGAGAGCAACTGACTGAAAACTTGATACATGGGTCAATTAGAAAGCTTAATAAATCAAAGCATTGCACATAATCAAAAGTGATTTTGGATTCATATGCATCAATATCTATGACATATGCAAATCAAAGATTAGTCGGACACTGCTTAGTAGCCTGGGTGTCTGGTGCATGCTCTGCATGTCATTCACGCCAAAAGCAGTAGAGGATTACAAAAAGTGAGTTCTATTCTTAGAAAGTATGGAAAAAATGGAAAGTGTGGTGGACCATATAAATTTGCAAATTTTCTACGAAGTTTCCGAATCAAATTCCTTTTATGATACGATTACATGAGAAGCAAATTTAAGGGAGATGAGTAGGAAAAATTCAAAAGAAGATTCCTTACTTAAAATAATTTTCTAATTTTTCCAACTTGGAATAGGATGCAAAGTTTAAGTATGAGGGTATTCTTGTTCTTCTATTTTGAGCAATTTATCAAAGAAACAGGATTAGAAATTTTTGGCTCTACTCTATAGTGGGTTTGAAAAGAAAAGTTTGTTTTCAGAATTTTGTGTGCATATTCACTGCAAACACTCACGAGACACAACTCGTCCACTACGGTAACCTAGGGGTTCAAAGGCTTGTTGCACGTGCTAAGTGGAATCGTGATTCCTACGAAAGTGAGTTAGGATTTTATTTCGTTTCTATTTTTCTTTATTTTTCTTCTTGTTTGCTTGAGGGCAAGCAAAGTTCAAGTATGGGGAAATTTGATGAACACATTTATGTGTGAATTGTAGGTAGAAAAATGATGCATAATTTCCATTTTAGAGCGGTACTACTAAGGTATTTTGCTTGTTTTTGGTGTTTCAGGGTTATTTATGGATTTTCATGGAAAATAGAACTAAGGAGAGAAAATTTCAAAGAATATCAAAGTTTGGAAATTCTTGGCCAAATTGTGTGACGCAACCACTGGCCGAGTTCAAGGGTCAAGATCATCTCAAGTTATAACACCGAAAGTTTGATACTATTGGATTGAAATTGTTATTTACACCCGTATCTCCCTTGGATTTTCACACACTTAAAAGATTTGATTGAAGATCAGGGGCTGATTCTGGGTGTACCAATTTGAGGGCTCGGATCAGCTTGTGGGAATGATTTCTAGGACATGTCTCCCATATATCTTGTGGCCCAATCAAGTGGACAGTTTGGATTAACCCCATAATGCCCAGCTCTCTCTCTCTCTCTCTCTCTCTCATTTTTACAGTGGGACCCATAAGTAGTTAAAAAAATGGTCTGTCAGATCAACCTATGGAAATCAATTATGGGCATTGTTAGTGGTGGAATCACTACATGGTGTAAGATGGTGGTGCCAATATCAAGCATGTGATGGTGATGGTAGGCCCCACATAACTTGACCGAATGGTGGACTCTTTTATAGAGTGGAGTTTCGGCCAAGTTTGAAATTGGGGCATGCTAAATGCTTATAATATACAACCACAAAGTGTTGGACATTGGTCCAAATTAATGGGGTCCCATCTTAAGCACAAGACTCTTTGAGTTTTGTCTTATTTAAAACACAAATTTATCTATGAGGAATCGGAAGAGGAATATGTGTTAGAGATTTGCTGTGTGGGTCCCACGAATAGAATAGAATAAAAGAAAAGAATAAAAAATGAGAGCAGAAATAAGCAAACAGACTTTGTCTTTATTAACTTGGGAAGGTAAGGCATATTTTTGGGGTCTCGTTACTGATTTTTATTGGGTTTGGTGCCATTCTAATTTTTATTGGTCTTTCCATTTTGACCCTACTTAATTATAGAAACCCAATGGCTTCTTTCTATTCCAGAGAATTAGTGCAACTCTTTCTCTCTTCTAATACGAAATTGACTTGGGATCTATATTAATTTAAAAGGGCATAATCTTTGGGTTTCCTAGCTTTGATTAGATTCTAATTATAAGATTACTTAAAGATGAGTTTTTGTTTATAAAAGCTATAAAAAGAACCGAACTACATTTTTAGGAATTACATCTCTCGTTAAAAGGATTAGAGTATAATTCTTTCTACTATTAAAAAGGCAAGTCAGCTCTTTCTGTTGTGTATTTTGGAAGCAGATCAAGTTTTCGGAGGTGGAGAACTACTTTCTAAAATTTGACATCTTTCTTTCCTTTGTCCTATCTTCTATTCTTTCTAAATATTTGAGACCGAGTTAGAAAAGTTTCTATTTACTCGCTTTGGGGCTTCCAAAGAAGACTAATTTTTTTTTTCACTCCTTGCTGGAATTTTATGCTTGCAGTTTATACTACCCAAGAGATAAAGTGGAGATGAAAGGCAATTCATGGATGTCGAAAAAAAAGGAACGAAGCTAATTTGAAGGGTGCTGAAATAGCAACAGGTTGTTCGAATGGCAACTCACCATTTCTAGTACAAAATTGAGAAGCCATGAAAAAAAGAAAAAATAAAGAAAAGGAAGAAAGAGAGTTTTCTTTTATAAATACACATCAACTATTGTATTGAACTCTGGCTCGATACTCTGTTGCTCTCGTTTCTCTCCACCTTCTCTCTTAGATTTTGCCCAAAGATTTCTCTTCCCCTCTTGAAATTTTCGTTTAATATTCATTTTTCCCTCATATACTTCATCCAATACTTCTTCTCCACTAGTTTTACATTCATCTTTATCTCTTTCTAATCAAAGAGGTCTTATCCAATCATCCAAGGCAATTCAAGGCGACAACAAGGTTCGACGGAAGGAGAACGAGGATTCAACTATTGCAAGGAGGAGAAAAGAATACATTTTCCTTACTTTATTTTTATAGTCCAAATTCCCAATTCAATGTATTTTTGTTCAAATTTCAATTAAAGAAGTTATTATTGTTTCTTCTCCTCTCACTTTCTCTCAATGTGTCTCTTTTTATTTCATTTTCTATGTTTCTTTCCCCTTCTCCATGAGTAGCTAAACCCACTATACTTAGGGTTTAGATGAAGCCATGGGGAAGGAAAAAGAGAAGTAATTAAAACAAGTTGTCCATATAACAAATTATGTAGGATTTTATTTTTGTACAAATCCCAATTATCCATGCCATTGGCTTTCCCCTTTCGTATGGATGATTGATGATTAACAAAGATTAAATTTTATATAATTAATATAAATTAGAGGGTTAATTCGATTAAATACTCATAAATAATGACATCTTTTAGATTTTGTTATTTATTGATTGTTTAGTTGAATTTTCAACCTAATTCAAGAATTGTTTTAATTAATCAATCTAATCCAAACTCATGGTGGATTCTAACCCTAAGTATTCTTTTATATTGAATTAAGGTTTTTACACTATTCCAAATTACTTTTGCAATTTTTCAATTTACTTAGGCCCTTAGAATTTTGTTTTTTAATTAAATTAGATAAGTAGTTAAAAAAATATCATTAGAATTTTGGTACACTTTGCCTAAATTAGGATTTTAAATCAGAAAGATCTTAGTTGAATTTGATTCTTAGATTGAATAGAATATACGCTTATATATAGTGTTGGCTCCGAGGTCTAAGTCCACGAAAATCCTGAGTCCATTCCAGGCAACATTATGTCATAGCTAGTATTCTAATCGGTACAAGCATAGGATTGACAACTAGATTTCTCTTCCCTGAGTTCGACCCGTATTTACACGATCCGTGCACTTGCGGTTATTTAATTTCTCAATCAACCACATTTTATACCCTCGAACCACTACCGAACCACATTTTATGCCTCGGAACCACTAGGGAACCACATTTTCTACCCCGGAACCACTAGGGAAACACATTTTATACCTTGGAACCACTAAGGAACCACATTTTCTACTCCAGAACCACTAGGGAACCACATTTTCTACTCCAGGACCACTACGGAACCACATTTTCTACCCCGGAACCACTAGGGAACCACATTTTATACCCCGGAACCACTAGGGAACCACATTTTATACCTCGGAACCACTACGGAACCACATTCTATACTCCGGAACCACTACGGAACCACATTTTATACCCCGGAACCACTACGGAACCACATTTTATACCCCGGAACTACTAGGGAACCACATTTTATACCCCAGAACCATTACGGAACCACATTTTATACGCTCGAAACACTTGGGAACCACACTTTCTACCCCGGAACCACTACGGAACCACATTTTATACCGCGGAACCACTACGGAACCACGTTTTATACCTCGGAACCACTAGGGAACCAGATTTTATACCCCGAAACCACTAGGAACCACATTTTCTACTTCGGAACCACTAGGGAACCCCATTTTCTACCCCGGAACCACTACGGAACCACATTTTATACCCCGAAACCACTAGGGAACCACATTTTCTACTCGGGAACCACTAGGAAACCACATTTTATACCTCGGAACCACTAGGGAACCACATTTTATACCTCAGAACTACAGGGAACCACAATTTTTACATACCCCGGAACCATTAGGGAACCACATTTTATACCCCGGAACCACTAGGGAACCACATTTTATACATAGCAACCACTAGTGAACCACATTTTATACCTCGAAACAGCTAGGGAACCATATTTTATACCCCGGAACCACTAGGGAACCACATTTTATACCCCAGAACCACTACGGAACTACATTTTATACCCCAGAACCACTACAGAACCACATTTTATACCTCAGAACCACTAGGGAACCAGATTTTCTACCCCGAAACCACTACAGAACCACATATTATACCTCAGAACCACTAGGGAACCAGATTTTCTACCCCGAAACCACTACAGAACCACATTTTATATCCCGGAACCACTAGGTTCTAACATGTAACCAAACATGATTGTTTACATAGAGAGAGATAGAGAGAGGTCAAGATAAACATGGCAACCAAACAAAGAGTCTCATAAATATGGTGAAAAAACCAAAACACAAAAAACATGAAAACATGAAGAGAAGATGTTAAACCTAAACGAAGCTATGTTTATCACCCAAATAAGCAATGGAGATCTCTTTCCAAACTACAATGACAATGGAGCTATATCACGTTGGCAATGGGCTTTTTTCCTAATGTACAATGGCAATGGAGCTTTATCACATTGCAAATGGAGTTTTTTTTCAACACTACAATGGTAATGGACCTTGGAAACGTTGGCAAGGGAGCTTTTTTCCAAAACAACAATGGCAGTGGCAAGCTTCAAAAACCTTCCATGAAGCCTTGAGGAAGAAGAATGTGGTAGGTAAATGGAAACCTTCAAAACCCTCTCATGGACTTTTCCACGTTAGAAAAGCCTTGAGGAAGAAGAATGTGGTAGGTGAGAAGGTAATAAGTGTATAGGGATAGGTAAAAAAGGTGGAGGGAAAAAAGTGGTAGGAGGGGTATATTTGTCCTAAAAGCCATCTTCTCTCACCTGACAACACATTTTTTATAATTTTCAAATCACTACCCTTTATTCACAATTTAGATAAAACTTGGCATTTTTTTAATAATTTTTCCTTTTAAAAATTGATGAAACTTTCCAGAATTAAAGCGTAATAATAAATGGAAGTTTCCATTGAAAAATATTTTTAAAAAAAGATATGGTTTTTACTATTTTCTATGTGCTTCCCCATTTTACGTGCCATGATTCTTTTTCTTATTAAATTAATAAATTTTTAGAATTTTTCTTTACAAACCACTAAATTTTTAGAATTTTGCAAAGATTTGATAAGGTTTTACAATTTATTTTAATAAACGGGTTTTAACGCCTAGGAAACAAATTGATCTCTTATATTTAAAAACCAATTTTATGGAGGAGATTTAATTTTTAAGTTTTGAAATTTTGAAAAAAAATTTATAATCTATTATATAGCTACTGGAATTTTTTATTTGATTTTAGGATACCATTAGGTTTGCTTTTTAAGTAATTCTTTGGTTTCATCTGATTTTTGTGTGAATTTAAATGGGCATCAAATCGTAATTAAAATCCGTGAAAGTCATACAGTAGTCGAATCATATGATTATCTTTTTACTGTAAGAGTTTGAGTTGATTAAAAATTGATATGCTATAGGTTGTTGTGTTAATCTATAATCTGATTTGAATTTTGCAAAATCGAAAATTGATATCAAACCTTAATGATAATTCATACAAAGTTTCCAGTAAGCTCTAATCATCTATATCGTTATTCTGTGAAAATGTACATTAATTTAAAATTGATATACTATAGGTGACTGTGTTAATCTATAATCTGATTTGAATTTTGAAAAATCCACAATTCATATCACATCTTAATGATAATTCATGAAAATTTTCCAGTAAGCCATAATCATCCATATCTTCTTACTGAAAATGTTTCAACTGATTTGGAGTTTGATTGCTTAGGGTTACTGTGTAATCCTAGCAATCTGGTCTTAATGTTAATAAATCACAACTTAATAGCAAATCAACACAAAAGTCAGTGAAAACTTCGAGAAAATCCTAATTTTTTGTCATATATTTAACCTTAAAATTTTTTGAAATAGAAACCCTAGAGGTTATAGATTCCCTTTGTAAATTGACTATGCTGTGACGGTTTAGCTGCCGAGATCGCATTCATAATCGTATACCAATTGTGATCGTTCCTGCATAATTTGAGCATGTAAATTATAGTATGTTGTTGGCTCCGAGGTCCACTGTCCATGAAAATCTTGAGAATCATGCCAGGCAATAATATACTCTAATTTATGTGTTAAAATATACAAATATTGAGAGCACGATGCCCTTCCATGGATGCATTTCAAGGCTGAAATTTGGCAATGATAGAGCCTTTGGTATTCCTTAGATGTTAGGAATCGAAAATCTTTGAAAAATTAAAAATTATTTACTTAATAAATTAAGATCATTTGATCAGTGCTTTTGGAACCGTTGGATAACGGTATCTCTTCGTAAGGACCTTTAAAACCAATTAGGAAAACTTACCTCGTGTTGTGTCCTAGGTTTTAGGGTGTCCTAGAGTTAGGGAGTTTAGCCTCATCACAACTGATTGCTATTATTAGCAATTGAGTCATAGATCTAGTTACACTAATTACCCTTTTTTGCCATAGGACAACCCTAGTTACCGAGGATATAAGTTCACCTGCATTAGTCTAAGGGATGTCTTGCACTTAGATATGACTATATAGCATTTTAGATGGAGTACTAGGATAATAAAATCTTCTCAACTTGAACTAAATAATTTCTCTTAAACTGTTAAAACAGTCAATCTAGTCTAGATCGGTGTCCTAGATGAGTTAGGCATAAGTAGCTTAGTTCAGGTGCACCGAACTACGATCGACTCTGATTCCAGTGAGGCTGGGATACGTAGGCAACTTGGATACTTGAGTGGCATGCCAAGCCTGAGTCGGCTCCACACGTAAGTGGTGGGGTTTTGTACATTAATTCTTAAATTAAAAGTAATTAAATCATTTAGGACTTTCCATGAAATTAGAATTTTAGGAGAACTTTCACTTAGATTGAATTCAAACAAATTAAGAAAATCAAGATACACATTTAGGAATTACACTGAAATTAGATCTTAGGATGCATGTCATGTAGTTCGCACATTAATATAGAGTTAAATGAGCCATTTAAAAGAAATTCAAAAGAGTTAACTTTAGACTGACTATCGGGAAAGGAATGGTGCATGTGCTGGTAACTCCCCATACCTTCCATTCTCGTAACCAGGTAACCAGTCTAGATTTCTAGTCAATTATGGGTCCTAGATCCCTTATCTAGGTGGCCACTCTGTCACTCTCTTTTGCGTGGAATTCGGATTGCCTTAGTAATCTCAAGTTCACAGAAAAGATGAATTAAATCACACCTTGCTAGGCTCGGCGACTTACCCCTGCCCTTATGGGTACTGGGTTGCACATTTGTTTGCACCCTAGGGCTTGGTTGCTGCCTGCTTGGTTCGGTAATTAAAATCAATAATAAAAAGCACAAGCCATTCGCGTGGGTACGAGAGACCAAGAGAGAGCGTGGCAGCTCGCGCCTCACCCCTCTCGCAGGATCGGGTCCCACTGTTTGGCGACTCTATTGGGGACCACCTAACTTCATTAAAACTTGAAAGGATAACTCATTTGAATTTAATTTAACTGGCTCATAAAGAACTCTATCTTATATCTTATACTTGTTAGATTAGTTTGTATGTTTTATTTTCTCATCACATTTTACTCAAATTTAATCTAACAAAACCTGAAGGCATCATAGATTGCGCAAACTTATTGCACACCCTTACATCACTTGCATCTAAACCCTTGCATCTCACATGCACATACGTCCTATTTTAGGAACCCGGAGTGTTATCTAGCATGGTTGACTGGGATTTCATCACCTGGTGCCTCTGTGCTAGAGAAGCATTCCACTCTTAGCCTAGTACCTTTATGGTGCGTAAACGGATCTCTTGTTCACGTACTGATACGCCGGATACTAGTACAGTATATTGAGCACGGATTCGTGCTAAGAAAACTCTTGGCCTTACCCCTAGATTACCCCACATATGCATATAGTATACGAACGCAGGTTCACCATGTGTGTGAGCCTAGTTTAGGATATCCTACCCATTTTTGTCTAGATTAGGCAGTAGTCCATTTTTCAATGGCTGCGATCGGTCCTTAGGTACAGAAACAAAGTCAAGAGTCGAGATTCTTTCTCCACTCCGCTAGATCAGGATTAGGATTGATGCCTTAAGGTAGCACTTGTTAAAATGTAAGAAGATTAAAAAACTTTCCTTTTGAGATTAGGATATAAATCCCATCATTCCAAAGATTTCATAGGATAGCTTCCTCTCGATCTATCTCTCAGATCTATCTTGCACGATCTTGCTAAATCATTTGATTATGATATCCTGATTTCTCTCTCTCAATGGCATAGTCATGCTTGTGTCATTATAGGTCGTGTGAACTATCGCTTAGGCTTTCCCTGGGGCAGTTCATACATCTGGGATGTAGTTTACATATTCAGATTGTTTAGCCTAGATCATCTTTCTCTTAAGATCATTGCATCCCTAGCTTAAGGTCAATTCCTTCTGACTCTAGGTGGAACCTTTTTCAAGATCATCGTCTAAATTCCTTCAGAGTTCATTCCGATAATCCTTAAACCAGAGGCATCCCCATGTGCTATCATGTCATCATTGTTATGTTTATTTATTTTGAGGAACCATTATTTTATCTCACATTCCTTAACTAGTCGTATCATAATTATCATATCAATCATAGAAAAGAAAATTTCCCTGAATGTCAAGCTTACATCTCGTGTTTATTGTTTCTATGTCAAGATTGGTCATCACTGAGAATCTTGGAAAATTTCTTGGGTTTGAACTCATTCTGGATTAAGTGAGAAAATTTAACTCCCCATTTGTGTTGAAAGTCTCTCTATCTACTTTTTCCTACCTATGGCAGATTCTACGGAAAATTTCCAACTCTTTCATGTCAGAGAAACCCTGGCTCTGCTTGTCCAACAAATGAAAGAACTTAAGGAAGAGAATCAATACATTAAGGCTCAGCTGGATGAGAAACTTGGCCCAGCCACTATTGCTTCTAAGGACAAAAATCATAGCCTCTATGATGCATTGAAATCGTCTCAAAATGATGCTTTCATAAAGATGGAGAAATTCTTCATGAACCTCTCTCTGCAGACAACGATGGTAGTTGGTGAAGTCAGTCAAGTGAAGAATCAGATACATTATATGTCCACCCATTGTTGTCAATGTCAAAGTTATGAGCACTTGATCAGCATGGATATTATCACTGAAGATGTCACTGCCCAAGGCGGTATTGCCCAAAATTGCGAAAAACCTCTTGAGACTCTAGTCTGTAAGGAAGAGAAGCCAGCTTCAAAACAGAGCAGAAAATTCACTGATTTGCCTATCCCACGATCTGGTATCCTGAAAGGGTTTAAGGAAAGGGAAAAGGGGATTAACTGGTCACAGGAGCCTATGGTAATCGAATATGATCAACCAAGACCTACACCTCAGCAAAAGCCCGATAGGCAATTCGCCCCCCTCCCGCTTCTACTATCTGTTATATTGCAACAACGGTTGGCTTCAGGCGATATCCATTTACCTCGCATTAGGGATCCTCTGAATCCACTCCCCAGAACATGGAAGGCAGATGAACACTGCGACTTTCACCGAAGATCAGGGCACACCACCGATCAGTGTATAACTTTGAGACATGTGATCCAAAAATTGATTGATGAGCGCAAGCTATCATTCCAGCAAACGCCAAATGTTGTGTGGAACCATGCCGCACCATCGCCAGATAAGGCTTAGACACATCGAAGTTTGAGAAGCTCAGGACTAGCTGCAGTAGAACAAGAAGAATCCAAAATTGAAAGTATCAGCCATGATGATGATTCAGATCTTCTTACCAAAAATGTTTCAACTGATTTGGAGTTCGATTGCTTAGGGTTACTGTGTAATCCTAGCAATCTGGTCTTAATGTTAGTAAATTACAACTTAATAGCAAATCAACACAAAAGTTAGTGAAAACTTTCAGAAAACCCTAATGTTTCATCATATATTTAACCTTAAAATTGTTTGAAACAGAAACCCTAGAAGTTATAGATTCCCTTTGTAAATTGACTATGCTGTGACGGTTTAGCTGCCGAGATCGCATCCATAATCGTATACCAATTGTGATCGTTCCTGCATAATTTGAGCATGTAAATTATAGTATGTTGTTGGCTTCGAGGTCCACTGTCCACCGAAATCTTGAGAATCATACCAGGCAATAATATACTATAATTTATGTGTTAAATTATACAAGGATTGAGAGCACGATGCCCTTCCATTGATGCATTCCAAGGCTGAAATTTGGCAACGATAGAGCCTTTGGTATTCCTTAGATGTTAGGAATCGAAAATCTTTGAAAAATTAAAAATTATTTACTTAATAAATTAAGATCATTTGATCAGTGCTTTTGGAACCGTTGGATAACGGTATCTCTTCGTAAGGACCTTTTGAACCAATTAGGAACACTTACCTCGTGTTGTGTCCTAGGTTTTAGGGTGTCCTAAAGTTAGGGAGTTCAACCTCATCACAACTGATTGTTATTATTAGCAATTGAGTCATAGATCTAGTTACACTAATTACCCCTTTTTTCCATAGGACAAGCCTAGTTACCTAGGATGTAGGTTCACCTGCATTAGTCTAAGGGATGTCTTGCACTTAGATAGGACCATTTAACATCTTAGATGGAGTCCTAGGATAACAAAATCTACTCAACTTGAACTAAATAATTTCTCTTAAAGTGTTAAACAGTCAATCCAGTCTAGATCGGTGTCCTAGATGAGTTAGACATAAGTAGCTTAGTTTAGGTGCACCGAACTACGATCGACTCTGATTCTAGTGAGGCTGGGATACATAGGCAACTTGGATACTTGAGTGGCATACCTGGCTCGAGTCGGTTCCACAAATAATTGGTGGGGTTTTGTACATTAATTCTTAAATTAAAAGTAATTAAATCACTTAGGACTTTCCATGAAATTAGAATTTTAGGAGAACTTTAACTTAAATTGAATTCAAACAAATTAAGAAAATCAAGATACATATTTAGGAATTACACTGAAATTAGATCTTAGGATGCATGTCATGTAGTTTGCACATTAATATAGAGTTAAATGAGCCATTTAAAAGAAATTCAAAAGAGTTAACTTTTGGAATTGAAGACTGATTATCGGGCATGAATGGTGCATGTGGTGGTAACTCCCCATACCTTCCATTCTCGTAACCAGGTAACGAGTCTAGATTTCTGGTCAATTATGGGTCCTAGATCCCTCTTCTAGGTGGCGACTATGTCACTCTCTTTTGCGTGGAATTCGGATTGCCTTAGTGATCCCAAGTTCACAGAAAAGATGAATTAAATTACACCTTGCTAGGCTCGGCGGCTGACCCCTGCCCTTATGGATACTGGGTTGCACGTTTGTTTGCACCCTATGGCTTGGTTCCTGCCTGCTTGGTTGGGTAATTAAAATCAATAATAAAAAGCACACGCCATTCGCGTGGGTACGAGAGACCAAGAGAGAGCGTGGCGGCTCGCGCCTCACCCCTCTCGCGGGATCGGGTCCCACAAAACCACCCATGAACATTAAAATGGGAGACGTGCTATCAGATGTATACAGCTCCTAAAATTCAACACAACAAAGTTCAGAGACCAGACTACTGGCATTTTATTTGTGATACATCTTGATCTATTTATATGCAGATTTTTTTTTTAACTATGGATATGTCCCCACACCCAAACTACTGAAACCAATAGATTCACTCAAAAGTAAGCAGGAAAACTTAGGACTTTGAAGCTCAAGTCAATTTTAAACATTGTTTGTTGTGTTTTTAAAGCATGCATTTTAATTTAGAAGACAAAAAATCGGGCTGTTTTTACTATGCTGACAGATGATATACTGTTCTTCTGACCCGTTTGATGTGGGTAACTGGTTGCCTTAATTGGCCTCCAGCCATTGTTCAAGAACACCCTTCTATTGCCCACCCTCTTTTAAACTACATACATGGTTTCCTAGTAGACAAATTCAATAACGTTTTTCAACTTTGACACAAACCAGCCCTTTAGGCCCTATTTGTTTTGGATTTTGAGAACCAATTCTTAGTGCCAAATTGAATATTGGACACAAATTCCATATTTTCACATGAATAGTATGGATGGATCATGCATCAAAACCCATGAAAGGGCTCACTCCATTGGGTCATAGGCTACACATTTAAGGCTTCTAAGGTGGAGAAAATAAAGAAAATGAAAGACATTAAAATAAGATACATAAAGAATATCTCAAGTAAAATCTTGCTTAAAAAATAAATACATTACAGCAGCAAAACGGGGGCGATAATTGACAACGAGGTGACGAAGTGGGTGGCCAAGGCCTATGACCACACTTTAGTGTTGACAGAAGAACATAAAGAGCAATTGGCTTAGATTGCAGAACTGTTGCTTGAGAAGGAGGTTCTACACCAAGATGACTTGCTTCGGGTCCTAGGGGACTGCCCATTCAAGTCAAACAAGCCAAAAAATTATGATAAGTTCAAGCAAGTGTTCCAAGTTACAGATGAAAAAAAATCCCCGGAGGGTGAGATAGCGGGGGATGACACATCACCAGCCTCTCTTGATGGGGAGGTGGTGGTGCCGACATAGGGGGGGGTGAAAGTGCAGAGAGACATCCTAAACCAAAATTTAAAGTTTAATAAAGGAATCGGGTACAGCTTAGGGGAGAGAAACAAATTCTGGACATTCAGGAAGCCTTGTTAAAAGAAATGTTCCCTCATATATTCGTAGTAGCGTCAAAGGAGTTTGGGTTAAGGATTGCATGGAGAGTAGAGCAAATGACATTTCCTGAAAGTTGAACTTAAGAAGAAATCTATTCAACAATGAGATACACTGAATGACTTGATTATTGGAGATCTTGGAATCACGGTGTATAAAGGGTTTGGATCTGGTGCACTTATAGGGAATTCAGTGTCAAATCATTGGACCAAATGGTTACACCTTGCACAATATCTTTGTAGGCAGCCAAAGTTCACAGCAGGCCACTCAAAGGTGGAACCCTCCTCTCAAGGTTTCTTAAAGTTAAAGTTTGATAGATCTAGCTTGGGAAACCTTGGCCCAGTAGGTGTGGGTGGTCTTTTATAAGATGAGGAGTGTGTCAGGGCTTAAGGTTGTTCAGCTTTCCGACACAGCAAAGGTGATTCTAGAGGGGGACTCCCTCAATACAATAGGATCGTTTAAGGGTAGTAGATTACATCCATGGAGGTTTTCTAGCTATATCAATGAGATTTTGGATTGTGTAGGGGATTCAAAATTATCTTCCTACATGTGAAAAGATTGGCAAACATGAAGGCAGATAGATTGGCGAAGGAAAGAGTTGCAAGAATGTACTTAAAGCTTTTTTAATATATTCTACCAAGGATTTTGTTAGGTTCATTCTTTTTTTTTTCTCTGTTTTTTTTCTTATAGTGCTGACCTTCTCAGTCGGTATTACCATTCAAAAAAAGAAAACAAAATACATTACGGCCATGCTTGGAAACCATGAAAAATTACAGGAACCCCCTTTCTTCCTTGCCCACCCACTTGTACTGTAAAAGAGGTAGTCGTAAATACACTAGAGCGAGCTGGCCCATGGAAGTAAAGGGCTGAGCATATTCTTGGACCCAACTATGTGAGAGGGCCGAGAAGGAAGGGGAGGGAGAGAATTGATGGAGTAGAGATAGCATAAAAAATTCCTAAAAACTACTTAAAAGAAAATATGTATTTATAATTCGGTTTTGTTTTCCTGCTTTTAGGAGCTTTTCATGCATTCCTCACTCCCAACCTCTCAGGTCTCTCCTTCCCCATCTCTCAGAACTGGTTTTTGGTTTTTCCATGGAATATTTTTGATGTACACGAAAATGGCTTACACTTGCTTATGGTGATGCAGGTCCAGTTTACATAAGTAGGAGCTCGAGCAGTCAAACTTATATATCATTCTAAAACATGCACTATGAAATGTTTCCGAAAAATAAATACTATATCAATATGAAGATGTCGAGTTTGAACAATTAGTTTACTATTATGACTGAAAAAACTCACTTCATCTTCGTATACAAATACAAACAACCTCTTCAACTACGTCGGTAGCACCACCCACTGGACATTGTTTCTTCCCTGAACATATCATAATTTGTCGGTTTGCCTGGCTTGAATGGGCTCTTCCACAGAACTCGAACCAAGTCGTCTTGATATAGAACTTCCTTCTCAAGCAGCAGCTCTGCAATCTGAGCTGCTTGCTCTTTGTGTTCCTCGATTAAGGCTAAAGTGCGGTCATAAGCCTTCGCTACCCACTCGCTCAGCTCCTCGCCAATTATTGTCGCTGTTTTGCTGCTATAGGGCTTGGACATTTCGTAGGTATCCTCCCTCTGAGGGAACGACAGAAGCCCAACTTTGTCGCTGAAATCATAAACGGCTACTTCGGTGTAGGTCATCTCCGTTACTTTCTCCAAGTTGTTTTGGGCCCCAGTTGAGGTCTTCCCCGTCAAAACCTGCACCCAATAGCAAACAGAGTCATTTCCATAGAATTGTTCAATAAGCTGAATTCAAATCGTTATTGGATCAATTGATGACATTACGAATGGTTTGTGCAAGTCGAACAACTCGAGAACTGGTTACATGGATTTGATATGGAAATAGAGTGAACCCAGCAGTGTGGCACCTCATCTTGGTGAAGATAAAGCCCCACATTATTGACTAGAAGGTGATGTAAAAGATTTTAGAGAGACTTTCTTGAATTTGATTGAAGCCAGCAGTGTGGATCATCTTGGTGAATATAAAGCCCTCGTTACTGATTAGAGGGTGACGCAAAAGATCTTGCAGAAACTTTCTTGAATTTGTTAGGTGCTGTTATAGTGTAAAAGCCAAAAAATGCTCTTGAATTTGTCAAAGTAGAAAAAACATTCTTGAGTTTGTGTAGAAGGAAACCATTTCAAGTAGTTTAAAAGGAGGGTGGGAAATCTACAGGGTAGTTCTTTAGCAAGGGATGGAGACCAATTAAGTCAACCAGCTACCCAGATCAAGGTAAGCAACAAATGGGTCCAAAGAATAGTAAGAGGATCTGTTCACACAGAAAAATAGCACAATTGTCCACGGAATCTGTAAATACCCGAAATACCCTCCCTCCAAAATTCCTCCCCCTCTATTTGTGAGGGGCGTTTTTGTCCTTAAGAATTAGAATTAGAGTAGGGCTTCTTTAGAAAATCCTTTAAATACATCTTATGAGAGATTAAGAAACCCTAAACCATTTTTGCGGCCCTAAGAAGAGAACTTCGTGGAGAAAGAGGGGAAGAACGCGATTCAAGAAGAGAGATCGCGAACCGAGGTAAGATTTGTAATCTTTAATGGTTAAACAAATGAAAAGAACCCTAAACTAGGGATTTGATGTGAAAAGAGATGTGATTAGAGCCTTGATTTTAATCTATGGCGGACTTCATGGTAGATCTTGGATTCCTTGGGATTCATTTCGTGTTGAATCCCCAAATAACTCAATCAATCGTTTATGTTCATAGAAACCCCGATGTTGAAGGATTTAACTTAAAGTTGAAGTTACGATTGTTAGAAATTGACCATAGTGATTCGGAGCATGAAATCGGGTTCGGTGGGTTCCTTTTGTCGATACGAATCCATCGGATTCGACCTCGCGCAATTTGGAGTCCAGATGAAAAAGATATGATGCGCTAAAGTTATGTGAAATCGGTTAAAACCAATTTTTCCAGGGGCAGTTGACTAGTGCACCCAAAAACTTTGTTTTACATCGAAACAATGGTTAAGTGGCAGTCGACTGGAGCGTCCAAAACAATGTTTCGCAGAGAAACAGTAATGGAGGGGCAGTCGACTGGTGGTACCAGTCGACTGGAGCGCCTAAGGGGGATTTTCATATGGGGATAACAGCCTTCAGTCGGTCGACTAGGTGGAGCCCAGTCGACTGCCAATGACCTGAAAATTGTAAAATATTTTGGGAATTCCCAATTCATCTTGTGTGTTTTGCCTTAGCTATTAGGCCCTTATGTGATGTGAATGAACTATTTGAAATAGGTATTTGACCTCTAAGGAAAGGGATAAAGAAAGTGATTCGGTATTGAGGTACGTAATTTTGTACTACCTTAGTGCTGCGATTTACCTTTTGAATATTATGACATTATTGGTTGTGAACCCCAAACTTTCTGAATTCTGAAGCTATTGATAAACTTTGGATCTTTATTTGGAATGGTCGCCCCTTTGTTTTCTCAAATATATGAACCCTTGGAATATTAATTTATCTTTATTGTTAAACTATTTTGGAATCAAGTTGAAACACTTTCCTTGAACTTTGAACACCTTCTTTCGAACTGTGTGAACTTTGAACACCAATTGAGAGGCTTAGGTTATGTGAACTCAGAAAAGACCCCCGCCAGTGGGGCATAGGCATTAGCCTATATGTGAACTGTGATCCCGCCAATGGGGGACAAACGTTGGCCCTGTTGATAGGTATGTAAACCTACGATCTAGTTCCGACACCGTGGGCAGTCGGTGAAAGCAATAACTCGCTTTGTAGACCCATGGGCAGTCAGCGTGAAAATAACTTGCTTTTCGGACTAAGCCAATGATCTCAGGGTGGTATCGTAACCATATTAATTACCTTCAGTGACCCTTCGAATGTTGTGACCTCGATGTGATACTTGACTTGTGTCCTCGCGAACCTTTGCTCCATTCTAATTGAACTTGTGTTAATCATTTCACTTGTGGCTTATACCTTTCCTACGGTTGTGAACCCTTCTTTTGTAGCATGCAATGATCCCACTTTTATAGTGCATTTTTATGTACTAAGCTTTTCAGCTGACTGTGGTTATCTCAATATTTTTCAGAGTTCGATCCTCGTGGAACCGGCGAGGAGGCTCAAGAGTGACCCTGATATTTGGCTATCGTTATCTTCTAGTATTTTATATTATTTAGACAGTGAGTATTGTTTAGGACTATTGAGATTATGTTATTTGATTTCATACTTTAATTTTGTGGGATTTTGGGTTAGATGAGAGATTTGGAAAAGAATTGATATTTGATTATTGGACGGATGTATGGCATTTAAATTTGGTTATTTAGATTATTTGGATTATTGCATATGGTTTTGATATTGTATGCTTCTGAAGCTTGCTTTGCAGGTGTATGGCGTTGTCGCACCCCTAAGCCTTGTGTATTGATTATGTGTGTATGTGTATGGCTTGGGGGCGTGATAGAATCAAAATGCATGCTGTCACCAGGACGCTCAGAATGTCAGGACCATGGTTTCCAAAATCGTACAGCTCCAGCATTTCCTGCAGCACAACCGAGGACTGATCGACCTCGCATTCCTGGCCGCTTGCACGCTCTTACTCACCAGGACGCTCAGAGTGCCAGGACCATGGTTTCAGGTACCTTGCCGGTTGCCTTATCGTATGCGTATGTGTTATTTGACTCTGGAGCTACTCATTCGTTTGTTTCTTCATCGTATGCTATGCTACATTCATTAACCATGATTTGTGTGTCAGTACACCCGTAGGAAGTGATCTTGTAGCCAATAGTGTTAGCAAGATGTGTCCTATCAGGATTTGTGGTAGAGAGTTAGTGGCAGACTTGATACTTTTAGATCTCTATGACTTTGATGTGATTCTAGGTATGGATTGGTTATCAGCTCATCATGCCGTTGTGGACTGCAATAAGAAAATAGTGAACCTTGAAATCCCTAGAGAGGAAAGATTTTGTTTTGAAGGGTGTGGAGCTCGCTCTACCCCTATAATTCAATCTGCCATGTAGGCATGTCGGTTGCTTAGACAAGGCTGTGAAGCCTTTCTAGCATCAGTAGGAGAAGTTGAAAGTAATGACGTAAGAATTGAAGATATCCTTGTGGTCAGTGAATTTGTAGACATTTTTCCTGAAGACCTTTCGGGTCTACCCCCAGACAGAGAGGTAGAGTTTACTGTGGATTTAGCACTGGGAACGACACCTATTTCTCCGGATGGCTCCTGTAGAAATGAGCGAATTGAACGAACAGTTAGAAGAGCCTCTAGAAAAAACTTTTGTGCGACCCAGTGTTTCGCCATGGGGAGCACCCGTATTATTTGTGAAAAAGAAGGATGGCAGTATGTGTCTTTGCACAGACTACCGAGAATTGAATAGATTAACGATAAAGAAAGAGTACCCTCTAACCCGGATAGATGACCTGTTCGATCAGTTGCAAGGAGCATGTGTATTCTCAAAGATCGATCTCTGATAAGGATACCACCACCTGCGAATCAAACCCGAAGATGTGCCCAAGATGGCTTTCTGTACCCGATATGGGCACTATGAGTTTTTGGTTATGCCATTTGACTTAACTAATGCCCCAGCAGCCTTCTTGGACCTTATGAATCGAGTGTTTCGACCATTCTTGGACCAGTTTGTAGTAGTCTTCATCGACGACATATTGGTATATTCCAGTAGTCGTGAGGATCATGAGAATCATTTGAGAATTGTGTCAGAAAGCTTGAGGAAGGAGAAACTTTTTGCAAAGTTTAAGAAGTGTGAGTTTTGGTTGAATTTGATATCTTTCCTTGGACATGTGATTTCTAAGGAAGGAGTTTCTATGGACCCAAAGAAAATAGATGCAGTGGTAGATTGAAATGGACTGAACACTGTGGCTGAAATTCGAAGTTTCTTGGGTTTAGCGGGCTACTACCAAGATTTGTGGAGGATTTTTCACGCATTGCGGCACCTCTAACTTGCTTGACCGGGAAAGGAATCAGATTTGGTTGGTCGGAAGAATGTGAAAAGAGTTTCCTTGACTTGAAGCGTCGACTTCTTTCAACCCCTATCCTAACTCTGCGTGTTAACGGAGAAAGATTTACCATTTATAGTGACGCTTCAAAGAAAGTACTCGAATGTGGATTGATGCAGCACGGGAAGGTTATAGCTTATGCCTCTTGTCAGTTGAGACCGTATGAAGAGAATTATCCGACACATGATTTGGAATTAGCAGCTATGATCTTTGCACTGAAAATCTGGAGACACTATTTGCATGGGGAATCATGCGAGATATTTACTGATCACAAAAGCCTGGAATATATTTTCACGCAAAATGAACTGAATATGAGACAAAGACGTTGGTTGGAACTTTTGAAGGACTACGACTTGACTATAAGCTGTCACCCTGGTAAAGCCAATGTGGTAGTTGATGCACTTAGTCGGAAATCGTCAGTTAATTTGGCGTCATTGATTACATCGCAAAAGAATATTTTGGAGGATTTGCGGAGAGCAGAAATTGAAATTTTTGTGCCAAGTGTTGGAGCTCAGATTGCAGCACTACAACTTCAACCTACATTACAAAAAAAGATAAGAATCGCACAAGAATCTGATGATGAGTTGTGCAAGATTCGAAGAAGGTTGGACGAGGGAAAGGAATCAGAATTTCTTGTTCATCAGGATGGTAATTTGAGATTTGGCAATCATCTTTGTGTTCCTGACAATGCGGAATTAAAAAGAGAAATTATGAAAGTGGCTCACATCACTAATTATTCGGTGCACCCAGGAATCACAAAGATGTATAAGGATTTGAAGGGGAATTTTTGGTGGAACAACATGAAGAGAGAAATAGCCAAATATGTATCGCAATGTCTAACTTGCCAAGTGATAAAGGTCGAGCATCAGAGACCCGCAGGAAGGTTGCAACCGCTTAGTATTCCTGAATGGAAGTGGGAGGAGATTACAATGGACTTTGTGACAGCATTACCCCGTACTCCCTTAGGCAACGATACCGTGTAGGTGATAGATGATCGATTGACTAAGTCAGCTCACTTCATACCCATTAGAACATGCTTAGCTCCTCAAGTGCTAGCTAAGTTGTATGTCGATCAAATAGTGAAATATCATGGAATGCCCAAGACCATTGATGAACACATTTATGTGTGAATGATAGTGGTAGGATGCATGTATATTTTATATTTTAAGCGGTGCTACTAAGGTATTTTTGTTGTTTTTGTTGTTTTAGGGTTTTTATTGGAATTATAAAGGAAATGGAGCTTAACATATGAAAATAGTGAAGAAATGACCAATTGCCATGAGAATCCAAAGTTCCAAGATGCCTTAGTTGGCCAAATTGGCATGATGCTTTAGTAGGATCAAATTGATAATGCCACACCTCCTTACTTTGCTTTGAAAGATGAAATTTCAAGGATGGAAGATGAAAAACAGGAGAAGAGAAAGGATCTTAATTCCAATGGTTGAGATTGAAATGATCAAGAGAGGAGAAGGAAATTATTAGTTGTTTATGTGTATTACAAAGGAAGGGTAGATTTGCCATTTGCGAAAGTATATGGCATGGTTGCAATTCATTCGAAAGATAGGGACAATTTGGTCCTTTCATGCACATATTCCTCAACTTGGAAACTTTCCATTATTTTTATACCATTTACAAAGTTGCTTGACAAAATAATTAGAAGATTTTAGACAAACCTTTGGAAAGAAAAAAAAAAAGGAAAGTAACCCATGTGTTTTTTAGAAGAGATATAGAAAGCCCATTCAAGCCTTAATCTTGTCCTTTCATTTGTTTCCTAAGATTAGCTTTTTAATCTCCACCTTACATCTTTTTTCTAAAACTTCAACGGACCATAACTTCTTCATTTTAGCTCCGATTCGCGCGTGATCGGATCCGTTGGACTCGTATCGACGAGAGGAATCCGATCAAGGTTTGAAGGAGGACAATGATTCAACCATTGAATCAGAAAAAGAATAAGTTTTTCTTATTTTGCTCTTTATTTTAAATTACAATTTGATGTATTTTTGCGTTCAATTTCAATTAAAGAAGAGTTCTTTTTGTTTTCTTTTTCCTTCTCAAGTTCTTAATGGCAATTCTCTTCTTTCTACCTTTTATTTTTGTTTCTTTGACTTTCTTCATGAGTAACTAAATCCTATATACTTAGGGTTTAGATGAAACCATGGGGAAGGAGAAAGGTATTTAATTAAATTTAATGGTATGGAATTAATGGTTTATAATTGTTGCATCATTCATGCCATTGGCTTTCCCCTTTCGTATGAGTGATTGCTATGAACATTATAAATATTTATATGGCCTTTAAAATTGGAGTGTGTCTTTGATAAATTACTCATGGGCAATGACATCCATTGATCTTATTTCCCATGGTCTAATTATCAAATATACAATTCAATACACAAAAATTATTTTAATTAATCAATCTAATCCAAGCCCATGGTGGATTCTAACCCTAAGTAATCTTTTATATTGAATTAAGGTTTTTACACTATTCCAAATTACTTTTGAAAATTTTCAATTTACTTAAGCCATTAGAATTTTGGTTTTCTAATTAAATTAGATAAGTAGTTAAAAGAGATCATTAGAACCTTGGTACACTTTGCCTAAATTAGGATTTTAAATAAAAAAGATCTTAGTTAAATTTGACTCTTAGATTGATTAGAATATACGCTTATATATAGTGTTGGCTCCGAGGTCAAGTCCACGGAAATCCTGAGTCCATTCCAGGCAACATTATATCATAGCTAGTATTCTAATGGTACAAGAATAGGATTGGCAACTATATTTCTCTTCCCTGAGTTCGACCCGTATTTACACAATCTGTGCACTTGCGGTTATTTAATTTCTCAAACAACCATCGTGTCTGACAAATACACCTGATTTGTGTCGAGATTCTAGAACAGTGTGCATTCAGCAATGGGAACTTCACTTAACTTCAGTACCGCATTCCATCCTCAGATAGATGGGTAGTCTAAAAGAACAATTCAAATATTGGAAGACATGCTCCGGGCATGTGTGATGGATTTTAAAGGCTCTTGGTATGATTATCTCTCTTTAGTGGAATTCTCTTATAACAATAGTTATCAAGCAAGTATTAAGATGGCACCTTTTGAGGCTTTGTATGGAAGAGAGTGTAGATCGCCCCTGTGTTGGGACGATGTGGGTAAGAAGAAGCTTTTGAACACCGAGTTGGTTCAGCAAGCTGTGGACATCGTCTAGATAGTTCGTGAGCGCTTTTGTACAGCGCGAAGTCATCAGAAAAGTTACGCAGACAATAGATGAAGAGAGCTAAGACTTGAAGTTAGTTAAAAGAGATCATTAGAACCATGGTACACTTTGCCTAAATTATGATTTTAAATAAAAAAGATCTTAGTTAAATTTGACTCTTAGATTGATTAGAATATACGCTTATATATAGTGTTGGCTCCGAGGTCAAGTCCACGGAAATCCTGAGTCCATTCCAGGCAACAATATATCATAGCTAGTATTCTAATCGGTACAAGAATATGATTGACAACTATATTTCTCTTCCCTGAGTTCGACCCGTATTTACACGATCCGTGCACTTGCGGTTATTTAATTTCTCAAACAAGCTTTTGGCGCCGTTGCCGGGGAAGAGAGTTTCATTAGAATCTTAATTATTCGAAGTGTTAGATTAGTAGTTATTTTTAGTTTAGTTATATTTTTGATTTCTTGCCTATCCATCTCTCTTACTTGGTTTTCTTGTGTTTAGGACCGTAGGTTAGGTGCAGAACTTGGCCAATCGACTAGAAAGAGCAAACCGGTTACAGACAGCGGAAGACATCGCATCAAATCCAAATCAAGTAGTCATGGCGGAAGAACAAGAGCCGCCCAAGAGTTTGCGCGATCGCTTCTATCCGGCCCGAACCGTGCAACCTTCTTGCATTAGATTGCCGATTGCAGAGGGCAATAATTTTGAGCTAAAATCACAATTTATCTCTTTACTTCCTCATTTTCATGGCCTCCCTTCGGAGGATGCTTATTTATTTTTGCGTGAGTTTGAAAATATATGTGCTTTGATTAAGTTGCAACAACTTACCGATAATGCGGTAAAGTTGCGGTTTATTACGTTTTCACTCAAGGATGGAGCCAAAAAGTGGCTCTATGGCTTACCAACGAACTCCATCACCACTTGGGAGGAGTTCTCCGTCGCTTTCCTAAAAATGTTTTTTTCATTACATAAAACTAATAAGCTTAGGAACGATATTTTACAATTCAAACAAAAGCCATTAGAGTCATTTTCTAAGTTTATGGAGAGGTTCAAAGACCTACTCCAAGAGTGTCCTCACCATGGAATTGATTTGTGGCACTTCTGCCAAATTGTTTATGAGGGCATAGATTACCAAAAAAAGCAACTTCTTGAATCCATGTGTCCTAACGGTTCTACATCTTTCACGGATGAGGCCGCGGCATGGAACTTCTTACTTGATTTGGCGGAAAAGACAAGAGAGTGGGAATCCACTCAAGACGGTGAGAGAGCCACTTCAAGTAAGGGATTTCTCATAGAGGGTGCCGTGGCAAAAGAGGCCCATCTTGATAGCTTAATCAAAAGGCTAGAAGCAATAGTTGTCAAAGGACCTTCACAAGTCAATCAAATTGCACATAGTGTTCCTATGTGTAGTTGGTGTCAAGCCACAGACCATGTCATGGAAGAGTGCCCAACTCTTGCTAAATTTGGTAATTCTAATGAGAATGTAAGTGCTTTGTATTCTAATAATCCTTATTCTAGCACTTATAATCCGGGATGGAGAAATCATCCCAACTTTTCATGGAGTCAAAGTGGGCCATCTAATTTCCAAGGCTAAGGCCAATTCGGCCAACCTAGGCCCACCTTCCCTCCCACTTTTGTTCGGCCATCCCCTTCCCCTCCTACTTTTCAAAACCCCATGATTAATAATGTTTCAAATCAGCAACCGCCGGGTTTTCCAAAACAAGGAGAGTCGGCACGCATAGCTTCCTTAAAAAAAGCATAGAACTTCTCACTAGCACTTTCATGACAAGCCAACACAACATGGAATAGCAAATCTCCCAACTTGGCATGGCGTTGCATGAGAGGGAAAAGGGAAAGATTCCAACTCAACCCGTTCCTAATCCAAGGAACGTGAATATGAATGTGAATCAACAGGTACCGCCAAATCAGTTGAATGCCATTCAACCAATTTTGCCACCGCAAGAGCCCTCCAACGAATGTAATGCCGTATATGCTTTAAGGAGTGGTAGAGATTACCACAAGGAGGAGGTCAGATCTGAACCTTCTAAAAATGCGCAAGATCTTCCAAAGGAGGTAAGTGAAGAACTTTCCTCCACAGGCTCAGAAGAGGAGCCCAAACAGGTAAGTCCAGAAGAGGTAATTTCTCCCCCTGCACGAGATTTCATTCCTAAAGCTCCTTTTCCAAGGAGACTTGCTACTAATAAAAAGATAGATCAAATTGATAAAATTTTAAATTTTTTTAAACAAGTGCATGTGAATATTCCTTTATTAGATGCGATTTCTCAGGTTCCTACTTATGCCAAAATGTTGAAAGATTTGTGCACACAAGTGCACAACTAATGTGCCCAAGAAAGCTTTCTTGGCCGCAAATATAAGTTTCATCTTATCTCAACAAATGGTGGCTAAGTATAAGGACCCCGGATGTCATACTATTTCTTGCACTATTGGTAACACAAATATTGAACATGCTCTTTTGGATTTGGGTGCAAGTGTAAATCTCTTGCCTTTTTCTGTATTTAAGCAACTAGGATTAGGAAACCTCAAACCAGCCACCATCACTCTTCAATTGGCGGATAGATCAATTAAAACACCCAAAGGAATGGTTGAGGATGTGTTAGTTAAAGTAGGTGATTTTTTATTTATCGTAGATTTTGTTGTGTTAGATACCGAGCATGTTGCTAATATCAATGATCAAATTCCTATCATCCTTGGTAGGCCGTTCCTTGCCACTAGCAACGCTCTAATTAATTGTAGAAATGGATTAATGAAATTATCTTTTGGAAACACATCGGTTGATTTTAATGTCTTTAGATTGGGTAAGCAACCAAATTTTCATGAAGAAATCAATATGTTGCATTCCTTTCCTGACGATATTGTTTCTAATTTTGAAATTGATTTTGATGCAGGATTCCAAGAATGCTTGGACGAACTAGGAAATGATGGAGATGATTTCTTTTCCAAAGCTTTTGCCATCCAAAATGTGGAGCCTGTTGGACCACTCACAACATCTCTTCCAAAGACATTAATCGAAGAAGCGCCACAGTTGGAGTTGAAGCCCTTGCCTTCTCATTTACGTTATGCATTTTTGGGTGATAATTGTACTTTGCCTGTAATAATTGGTGCAGACCTAACCTCCCCTCAAGAGGAGGAACTCATTAAATTGCTAAAAGATAACAAAGAAGCCATAGGTTGGACAATGGCCGACATCAAAGGAATTTGCCCTTCGATTGTGCAACATCACATCCATCTCATTGAGGGTGCCAAACCTTCAAGGGAACATCAAAGAAGGGCTAATCCTGTGATGAAGGAAGCCATCCAAAAAGAAATTTTAAAATGGGTAGATAATGGGATCATTTATCCCATCTCGGATAGCCAATGGGTGAGTCCCGTCCAAGTAGTGCCTAAGAAGTCGGGAGTTACCGTTATACAATCCGCCACCAATGAACTTATTCCTACTCGTATTCAAACAGGGTGGCGGGTTTGTATTGACTACCGAAAGCTTAATGCCGCTACTTGGAAGGATCACTTTCCTTTGCCTTTTATTGATCAAATGTTAGAAAGGTTAGCGGGTCATGAGTATTATTGCTTTCTTGATGGATATTCCGGTTACAACCAAATTCCCATTGCTCCTGAAGATCAAGAGAAAACGACATTCACATGCCCCTTTGGAACGTTTGCTTATAGACGCATGCCTTTTGGGTTATGCAATGCACCGACAACTTTCCAAAGATGCATGATGAGTATCTTTTATGACATGGTGGAGACCTTCTTAGAGGTTTTTATGGATGATTTTTCTATTTATGGCTCCACCTATGCCGAATGTTTACATCACTTAAAATTGGTCATAGAAAGGAGTAGAGGAAAGAACCTTGTCCTCAATTGGGAAAAGTGTCATTTTATGGTAAAAGAGGGAATTAAGGTTGATAAAGCCAAGGTGGATCTCATTGTCCATCTTCCACCGCCCAAAAGTGTGAAGGATATTCGATCATTTTTGGGCCATGTGGGCTTTTACCGGCGTTTTATAAAAGAATTTTCTAAAATTGCTAGGCCTCTAACCAACTTGTTAGCAAAAGATCAAAAATTTGAGTTTTCCAAAGAATGCTTCGATTCTTTTGAGTGTTTGAAAAAGGAGCTAACTACGGCTCCCATAATTCAAGCACCTAATTGGATCGAACCGTTTGAAATTATGTGTGATGCTTCCGACTTTGCAATAGGAGCCGTGTTGGGTCAAAGATTCAATAAATTACCGGATGTAATCTATTATGCGAGTAGAACTCTCAATGATGCACAACTCAACTACACTACTACCGAGAAAGAATTTCTAGCGGTTGTGCTTGCATTAGAGAAGTTTCGGTCCTACTTGATTGGATCGCATGTGATAATTTATACCGACCATTCGGCAATCAAGTATCTTGTTGGAAAGAAGGATGCTAAAGCTCGCCTCATTCGGTGGGTTTTACTTCTTCAAGAGTTTGATTTGGAGATTAGAGATAAAAAGGGTACGAAAAACTTGGTTGCCGATCACTTGTCTAGACTTCCTAATGCAAAGAATGACGAATGTCCAATTAATGAAAACTTCCCTGATGAGCAATTGTTTGCTATTTCTAGTGAGCCATGGTATGCGGATATTGTGAATTACTTGGTTACAGGTGCTACACCGGATCATTGGTCCAACCAAGACAAATACCGGTTTCACTCACACGTAAAGTATTTCTTTTGGGATGATCCCTATTTGTTCAAAACTTGTTCGGATCAAATTGTCCGATGATGTGTGCCCGCTCATGAGCACCAATCGATTCTATCTTTTTGCGATGATCAAGCCTGTGGTGGCCACTTTAGTGCAAAGAAAACCGCGAACAAAGTTTTACAATGTGGTTTCTATTGGCCTAGTATTTTTAGAGATGCTTTTGATTTTTGTAAGGCATGTAGATCTTGTCAGTCATTAGGTAGAGTTACAAAGCGAAATATGATGCCCCTCAACCCGATCTTAGTGGTAGAAATCTTCGATGTGTGGGGTGATGATTTTATGGGTCCGTTTCCCAACTCTTTTGGAAATTTGTATATTTTGTTAGGTGTAGATTACGTGTCGAAATGGATTGAAGCCATTGCTTGCAAATCCAATGACCATAAGGTGGTGGTGAAGTTTCTTAAAGAAAATATTTTTTTCCGCTTCGGTACACCTCGTGCCATCATTAGTGATAGGGGTAAGCACTTTTGTAATAGACCATTTGAAGCTCTTATGAAGAAATATGGTGTTACTCATAAGTTGGCCACCCCTTATCATCCTCAAACGAGTGGTCAAGTAGAGGTTTCAAATAGGCAAATTAAACAAATTTTGGAGAAGATAGTGAATCCAAACCGCAAAGATTGGTCCACTAGATTAGTGGATGCCTTGTGGGCTCATAGGACGGCATTCAAGACTGATCTTGGTCAGTCTCCTTACCGCCTTGTGTATGGAAAATCTTGTCACCTCCCGGTTGAATTGGAACATAAAGCTTTTTGGGCTATTAAGAAACTAAACTTTGATTTGTCTTCTGCAGGTGTTCAAAAAAAATTACAACTTTCCGAATTGGAGGAGTTACGCAATGAAGCGTACGAGAATACAAAGATCAATAAAGAGAAGACAAAAGCTTTTCATAACAAACATATTTTGAGAAAATCATTTCAAGACGGCAAAAAAGTGCTTCTCTACAATTCAAGATTCCATATCTTTCCAGGTAAGTTAAGATCCCGTTGGGATGGACCATATGTGGTTAATAAAGTTTTCTCCCATGGTGCGGTCGAGGTTCTAAATCCAAGCAATGGTGAGATTTTTAAAGTTAATGGTGAAAGATTAAAGCCATTTATTGAGTTGTCAAAGCCGGATATGGAAGAGGTCATGGATCTCCACGAACCTTCCTATTCGAATCATGCCTAAACAAATACGGTACGTACCCTCCTTTCTATTTTTAGTCCTCATATTTTTCTTTCTATTTTTAATGCCTTGAGGACAATGCATAAATCAAGTATGGGGGGTAGCTTTTGGAAACTTTCTTTTCTAATCTTTTCTATAGTTAAAGTTAGAAATTTTCTTTTCCTTTTGTTTTTGGTATTTTTCTCAAATTAGAAAGAACTTGGTATTCTTAATAGGAAAGTTGTTTTCCTATTTTAAGAAAGAAAGTTAGTGGATATTTTAATTTTGGAATTTGAAAATTAGAAAGAATACTTTCCTTTCTTAGTTTTGTTTTCTTTTGGAATTTTTCTTTTAAAAGGATTTGAATAAGAAATAGAAATAGAAACTTGCTTTTTATATCGTATGGTTAAAAAGGAAAGAAAGGTTGAAACAAAAGATAGAAAGAATTATTTTTAGAAAGTTTGCTTCTTGATTATAGTTTTGATTTGTAGCCTTTTTGACTTGAGCTATTAAGTTTGAATTTTTATGCCTAGTTCCTTAAAGCCAACTGGCTTGAGAGCAACTGACTGAAAGCTCCATACATGGGTAAATTAGAAAGCCTAATAAATCAAAGCGTTGCACGTAATCAAAGGTAAAACTTGAACTCATATGCATCAATGTCTATGATATATGCAAATCAAAGATTAGTAGGACACTGCTCAGTAGCCTGAGTGTGTGGTGCATGCCCTGCATGTCATTCACGCCAAAAGTAGTAGAGGAATACAAAAAGTGAGTTCTATTCTTATAAAGTAATGAAAAATTAGAAATGATGGTGTACCATATAAGATTGCAATTTTTCTATTAAGTTTCGAAATCAAATTTCTTTTATGGTACGATTACATTAAAGGCAATTTAAGGGAGCAAAGTAGGACAAATTCAAAAGAGGATTCCTTGATTAGAATATCTTTTTAATTTTCCAACTTGGAATAGGATGCAAAGTTTAAGTATGGGGGTATTTCTGTTCTATTTTGAGTAATTTATCAAAGAAAAAAGAATCAGAAATCTTTGGCTTTATTCTATATTTTGGATTTGTAAAAGAAAGTTTTATTTTTAGAAAGTTAAATTTTTGGAATTTTGTGAGTATATTCACTGCAAACACTCACGAGACACAACTCGTCCACTAGGGTAACCTAGGGGTTTAAAGGCTTGTTGCATATGCTAAGTGCAATCGTGATTCCTACGAAAATGAGTTAGGATTTTATTTTTATTGTTTCGATTTTGTTATTTTTTCTTGTTTCCTTGAGGACAAGCAAAGCTCAAGTATGGGGGAATTTGATGAACGCATTTATGTGTAAATGATAGTGGTAGGATGCATGTATATTTTATATTTTAAGCGGTGCTACTAAGGTATTTTTGTTATTTTTGTTGTTTCAGGATTTTTATTGGAATTATGAAGGAAATGGAGCTTAACATATGAAAATAGTGAAGAAATGACCAATTGCCATGAGAATCCGAAGTTCCAAGATGCCTTAGTTGGCCAAATTGGCATGATGCTTTAGTAGGATCAAATTGATAATGCCACACCTCCTTACTTTGCTTTGAAAGATGAAATTTCAAGGATGGAAGATGAAAAACAAGAGAAGAGAAAGGATCTTAATTCCAATGGTTGAGATTGAAATGATCAAGAGATGAGAAGGGAATTATTAGTTGTTTATGTGCATTACAAAGGAAGGGTAGATTTGCCATTTGCGAAAGTATATGGCATGGTTGCAATTCATTCGAAAGATAGGGACAATTTGGTCCTTTCATGCACATATTCCTCAACTTGGAAACTTTCCATTATTTTTCTACCATTTACAAAGTTGCTTGACAAAATAATTAGAAGGTCTTAGACAAACCTTTGGAAAGAAAAAAAAAACGGAAAGTAACCCATGTGTTTTTTAGAAGAGATATAGAAAGCCCATTCAAGCCTTAATCTTGTCCTTTGATTTGTTTCCTAAGATTAGCTTTTTAATCTCCACCTTACATCTTTTTCAATCCCTTAATTTAGCAACCTTTCTCACCCAAAATTTATATATCAATCTCTCTTGAACTCTCTCCCATCTTTTTGAATTTTTAGTCTCGTCTCGTCTCGTCGCGTCTTCAGCAGTTTTTTTTTTTCTAAAACTTCAACGGACCATAACTTTTTCATTTTAGCTCCGATTTGCGCGTGGTCGGATCCGTTGGACTCGTATCGACGAGAGGAATCTGATCAAGGCTTGGAGGAGGACAATGATAAAACCATTGAAGGAGAAAAAGAAAAAGTTTTTCTTATTTTGCTCTTTATTTTAAATTACAATTTGATGTATTTTTGCTTTCAATTTCAATTAAAGAAGAGTTCTTTTTGTTTTCTTTTTCCTTCTCAAGTTCTTAATGACAATTCTCTTCTTTCTTCTTTTTATTTTTGTTTCTTTGACTTTCTTCGTGAGTAACTAAATCTTATATACTTAGGGTTTAGATGAAACCATGGGGAAGGAGAAAGGTTTTTAATTAAATTTAATGGTTTGGAATTAATAGTTTATAATTGTTGCATACCAATCATTCATGCCATTGGCTTTCCCCTTTCGTATGAGTGATTGCTATGAACATTATAAATATTTATATAGCCTTTAAAATTGGAGTGTGTCTTTGATAAATTACTCATGGGCAATGACATCCATTGATCTTATTTCCCATAGTCTAATTATCAAATATACAATTCAATACACAAAAATTATTTTAATTAATCAATCTAATCCAAGCTCATGGTGGATTCTAACCCTAAGTAATCTTTTATATTGAATTAAGGGTTTTACACTATTCCAAATTACTTTTGCAATTTTTCAATTTACTTAAGCCCTTAGAATTTTGGTTTTCTAATTAAATTAGATGAGTAGTTAAAAGAGATCATTAGAACCTTGGTACACTTTGCCTAAATTATGATTTTAAATAAAAAAGATCTTAGTTAAATTTGATTGTTAGATTGATTAGAATATACGCTTATATATAGTGTTGGCTCCGAGGTCAAGTCCGCGGAAATCCTGAGTCCATTCCAGGCAACATTATATCATAGCTAGTATTCTAATCGGTACAAGAATAGGATTGACAACTATATTTCTCTTCCCTGAGTTCGACCCGTATTTACACGATCCGTGCACTTGCGGTTATTTAATTTCTCAAACAACCATCAGGTCTGACAGATACACTTGATTTGTATCGAGATTCTAAAACAGTGTGCATTCAGCAATGGGAACTTCGCTTAACTTCAGTACCGCATTCCACCCTCAGATAGATGGGTAGTCTAAAAGAACAATTCAGATATTGGAAGACATGCTCCGGGCATGTGTGATGGATTTTAAAGGCTCTTGGTATGATCATCTCTCTTTAGTGGAATTCTCTTATAACAATAGTTATCAAGCAAGTATTAAGATGGCACCTTTTGAGGCTTTGTATGGAAGAAAGTGTAGATCGCCCCTGTGTTGGGACGATGTGGGGTAAGAAGAAGCTTTTGAACACCAAGTTGGTTCAGCAAGCTATGTCTAGATAGTTCGTGAGCGCTTTCGTACAACGCGAAGTCATCAGAAAAGTTACGCAGACAATAGACGAAGAGAGCTAAAACTTGAAGTTGGCGATAATGTACTTTTGAAAGTGTCACCTACGAAATGAGTGATGCGATTTGGAGTTAGAGGAAAGTTAAGTCCAAGGTTTGTAGGACCTTATGAGATACTCGAAAAGATTGAAAAAGTGGCTTATAGACTTGCTTTGCCACCATCCTTATCAGGAGTTCATAATGTGTTTCATATATCGATGCTGCGAAAGTCCATTCCAGATCGTAGGCATGTTATTGATATAACACCATTGGAATTGAGAGAAGACCTGTATATCGAAGAGCAGCCAATTCATATTGTGGATCGTTAAGACCAAGTTCTCAGGCGTCGGACTATACCTTATGTCAAAGTCCAGTGGCAGAATCACTCAGAGCGCGAGGCCACCTTGGAATTGGATGAAAAGATGAGAAATAAATATCCATTCCTATTCGACGACTCAGGTACGTGTTAAGTAAATTTCGAGGATGGGATTTCTGTAAGGAGGGTAGAATGTAAATACCCGAAATACCCTCCCTCCAAAATTTGTCCCCTCTATTGGTGAGGGGTGTTTTTGTCCTTAAGAATTAGAATTAGATTAGGGCTTCTTTAGAAAATCCTTTAAATACATCTTATGAGAGATTAAGAAATCCTAAACCATCTTTGCAGCCCTAAGAAGAGATCTTCGGGGAGAAAGAAAGGAAGAACACAATTCAAGAAGAGAGATCACGAACCGAGGTAAGAGTTATAATCTTTAATGGTTAAACGAATGAAAAGAACCCTAAACTAAGGATTTGATGTGAAAAGAGGTGTGATTAGAGCCTTGATTTTAATCTATGGCTGACTTCATGGTAGATCTTGGATTCCATGGGATTCATTTCGTGTTGAATCCCCAAAGAACTCGATCAATCGTTTATGTTCATAGAAACCCCGATGTTGGAGGATTTAACTTAAAGTTGAAGTTACGATTGTTAGAAATTGGCCATAGTGATTCGAAGCGTGAAATCAGGTTCAGTGGGTTCCTTTTGTCGATACGAATCCATCGGATCCGACCTCGCGCAATTTGGGTAAAACCGGTTTCTCTAGGGGCAGTCGACTAGTTTGACCAATCAACTGGTGCACCCAAAAACTTTGTTTTACATCAAAACAGTAGTTAAGGGGCAGTCGACTAGTTCGACCAGTGGACTGGAGCGCCCAAAACTCTGTTTTGCCGAGAAACAGTAATGGAGGGGCAGTCGACTGGAGCGCCTAAGAGGAATTTTTATATGGGGACTGCAGCTTTCGCCCAGTCGACTGCCAATGACCTGAAAATTGTAAATTATTTTGGGAATTCCCAATTCATCTTGTGTGTTTTGCCTTAGCTATTAGGCCCTTACGTGATGTGAATAAACTATTTGAAATAGGTATTTGACTTCTAAGGAAAGGGATAAAGAAAATTATTCGGCATTGAGGCACCTAATTTCGTACTACCTTAGTACTGCGATTTACTTTTTGAATATTATGACATTGTTGGTTGTGAACCCCAAACTTTCTAAATTCTGAAGCTATTGATAAACTTTGGATCTTTATTTGGATCATGCATGCTCATCCCTTTTGTTTTCTCAAATATATGAACCCTTGGAATATTGATTTATCTCTATTGTGAAACAATTTTGGAATCAAGTTGAAACACTTGCCTTGAACTTTGAACACCTTCTTTTGAACTGTGTGAACTTTGAACACCTTCTTTTGAACTGTGTGAACTTTGAACACCAATTGAGAGGCTTAGGTTATGTCAACTAAGAAAAGACCCTCGCCAGTGGGGCATAGGCATTAGCCTATATGTGAACTGTGATCCCGCCAATGGGGAACAAACGTTGGCCCTGTTGACAGGTCTGTAAACCTAGGATCTAGTTCTGACACCGTGGGCGGTCGGTGTAAGCAATAACTCGCTTTGTAGACCCGTGGGCAGTCAGGGTGAAAATAACTTGCTTTTCGGACGAAGCCGATGATCTCAGGGTGGTATCGTAACCATATTAATTACCTTCAGTGACCCTTCGAATGTTATGACCTCGATGTGATACTTGACTTGTGTCCTTGCGAACCTTTGCTCCATTCTAATTGAACTTGTGCTAATCATTTCACTTGTGGCTTATACCTTTCCTACGGTTGTGAACCCTTCTTTTGTAGCATGCAATGATCCCACTTTTGTAGTGCGTTTTTATGTACTAAGCTTTTCAGCTGACTGTGGTTATCTCAATATTTTTCAGAGTTTGATCCTCGTGGAACCGGCGAGGAGGCTCAGGAGTGACCCTGATATTTGGCTATCGTTATCTTCTAGTATTTTATATTATTTAGACAGTGAGTATTGTTTAGGACTATTGAGATTATGTTATTTGATTTCGTACTTTAACTTTGTGGGATTTTGGGTTAGATGAGAGATTTGGAAAAGAATTGATATTTGATTATTGGACGGATGTAAGGCATTTAAATTTGGTTATTTAGATTATTTGGATTATTGCAGATGGTTTTGATATTGTATGCTTGTGAAGCTTGCTTTGCATGTGTAAGGCGTTGTTGCACCCCTAAGCCTTGTGTATTGATTATGTGTGTATGTGTATGGCTTGGGGACGTGATAGAATCAAAATGCATGCTGTAACATAACACAATAAATAATGTTTAAAATTTACAGGAACTTAAGTCCTAAGTTATCCTCTTTTACTTTTAGTGAGTGTATTGGTTTCAGCAGTTTGTGTAGTCGGGATGTATCCATAATTAAGAAAATATATCTGTACAAAAACTAATCAACTGATATCGCAAATAAATATTTTGGTCTCTTCAGTTTGCTGTGTTTGATTTTAGGAGGTGCATCCATCTAACATCACATCTCCGAACTTCATTATAAATACATCCCTTAGTAACCGAAACTAAGGGAAAAGGGCTTCAATTCTTTTCGTCTGTCCAACACCTGAAGAGCATGAAGCTCTCTTCTCTATCTCTCATGACCTATGGAAGGGTCTGAGATGGAGTGGTGGAAAAAGGAGAAATAAAAGAATACTACCTGTAAAAAAAGGGGATTTGGGCTATACGGTTAGGGGCGGTAGATCACGAAAGCCCTTAGCTACCCACTTCCGAGTTTTGTAAATGAAATACAGAAAGCATGTAAATATACCTAGAAAGAAAATGGTATCGCTCCCAGAATTTCGGCGAAGTGCCAGCATCCTAGGGCTCATTGTAGTGTAGTTTCGCTCTGAGTCCTCAAAATTTTGGCAGATGTGCCGAGCGTTTCTAAGGAATTTCGGGAGAAACGGGGTCGTCAACAATGACTGTATACCAGTTTCTAGGGAAATTCCAGAAGCTCTTCTAGTATTTCTCTCTCTTCTTTCTCTCTCTTCAAAAGAAAATAAAATAACTAAAAACTTTAATGGAAACTAGTTTCTGGGAAAAGTAAAAGCTGAAAAACAAAATCCAGATGATTCTAATCTGGTTTTAAAATTTCTACACGTCCCGTATTTATAGAAACCATCATCGGAAATTGCAGCTTTTGATTACAAATTGCAACCTGCGATTTTCGACTGACAGAAATGTCAAGTTGGCATCAAAGTCACAGTTTGCGATTTAAAATTGCAACCATCAATTACAAAATTGCATTGGATTTGCCAACTAACATTAGTGTCAAGTTGGCATTGAAATTCCCTTGCAATTAGTAATCTCAACATGCAATTTCTAATCGCAACCCGCGATTTCAAAAAATCAATGGAGGTAATTTTACTAAACAAAGTAGTCTTTTTTATTCCCAAAATTGATTCTTGGTTTCCGAGAGTGATTCTCGGTTCCTAAGAAGTAGTTTTTTGCTCCAAAAGTTAGTTTTTGGTTCAGTGCTATGTAGAAACAGACTTTTTGGTGGTGCCGTAAAAGGCGGGTGCCGTGTGAAGACGGGCTTCGGTTTACCTTTGAAACAAATTTGTTTTTAGGAAATCTTTGCATTCTAAAGACAAGATCTGGGACTCATCATAGGAATTTTCCTCGCGACAACCTATCATTAGTATGACCTTGACAAACTGTCAAAGGTAGCATCTTGTAATCTGGTATTCTTTGGTCACAACAGCTTTGGTAGCATCTTGTAATCTAATTATGTTGGGACTCAACAGCTTTGTAGCATCTTGTAATCCATCTAGCATCTTGCGCATATGTGTGATCTGGTATTCTTTGGTCTTCTAATCTTGTGTATGCACTGATATAGATGCATGTGACAATAGCTTGACATTCTTTAGTTGTGTTCTATCCATAAGAGTGGCAACTAGGAATTCAGTTAGTGACATTAGCTTGGCATTCTTTGGTGTCTATTGCCTTTACTGGTCTGTTGTTCCACTCATATTCTATAATTTTATGGCTCCTTCATATTCTCAGGTTGATTAAATAAATTTGAAAAGTAATAAGAGGCCCCCATCTATTGAGAATTTTTTACAAGACAAATTTGAAAAACTAGCCATAAGATTACACACAATTTCTTCAAAACATCAATTCAATTTTCTTCAAAATTAGCCATAACAGAATACATAGAGGTAGATTACAATTTCTTCAAAACATCAATTCGATTTTCTCATGCCAAATATAATTTTTTCCACTACCACTCCCATTCTCATAAATTACAATTAACAACGAAACAGTGAAAAGAAGAGCCCCACCCCAACATATGGAAATTAAGGTTCGGACAACCTTCTCCCTGCCACAATATATTGCGACTTCGGCCTCTAACCTTGCAACCTTCGCCTGTAATTTCCCAAACCTCTTTAAAACCTTTGGTACAATAGCACTTCCTCAGAGACAAATTGGTGAATCAACCCACTTAATGAAATTACATACAACATTCCTCTGAAAACATGCACCCAATAAATTAACCATAAATCAAATCCAAAACAAGACTTCTAACCATAAATGGCTCACTAGAAACCCATAATAACCCAGAAGCCTTCTCCCAAAGTTATTATTCATCCATGATGTTCTGATAGCCACTCGTTGTCCACAATGACATGTTGTAATGGCGTAATCCTGGGGTTGACTTGAAGAGGATCCACTCAATGCCTTCTATAAGAACTGTCACGCAAGAAGAAATAAGCTTGGAAGGAAATGGTGTAATCCTAATCTGTCTCTGAAAACCTGTAAACCAGTATGAAGAATCAAACTTGGAAAGGAAATGGTGTAACCCTGTCACCCTCTTAAAACCAGTTGGTAGGAGGAAGCTTCGAAGGAAATGGTGTAACCTAAGGCCTTTTCAAATGTCTTAATAGGGGATATTTCTGTCCTTAAAACCCAGGTTAGTTTGAGTCTTTCCGCCAGGTTAAACTGACGGACCGTCAATGGAAGGGGTCTACCTGTTACACATTGAAACCTCAGGGGGTGTTGTTGATGACTTTGAAAGTCTAGGTCTATGGTTGAACATGTCAGAAAGTTGAGGGGGTGTATCTATATTTTCCCTTCTTTCAAATATGACTTACTAAATTAGGCTTTAGATATGAATTGTATATAATATAATTACATTAATCAGTTAAGGATCTAGGTTTTATAGATTTATGAAATTCGGGTCGTTACAAATTATATCAATATATTGGAAAATAATTTGTCAGGTTATTCAAGAGATATTTAGGAAAGTCATTGTACACCTATATGAGTAAGGTCGATTTTCAGGTTTTTTTTCTTCAAACCCAACCCTACCAAAGATTGGGTCATGTTTTTCAACCTAAAACCTGACTCAACCCAAGATTCGTGATTTCTAACCTGGCCCAGGTTATTTTTTGGTTGGATCAATACGGGTTGTGTAAAACCTACCCCAAGTTGCAACCCTAGTTTTCTCCCTAGCAAGGGTCGAGGGACATGGAAGATGCGAAAATGTAAAAGCTAAAGAGAGCTTCTTCACCTCTACAGTTTCAGAAAGTGATAAGAAATAAATATGTAGATAGATTGATTATTACAGAGAGAAAATTTGTATGCAACTGTCCATGTTTGTTTTACTTTCTAACTATAGCTCAAATCCTCTACTTTTAGTAAGGAATCCCATGAAGGGAACATCACATATGAAAATCCGGAAATGATTCAGAGAATTAAGCCGAATATTAAAATAATATCCTAATAGATTTATAATTAGTTTTCTCAAGCACCAGAGAGGCAAATTAGGAAACCCAATTTTGCGTTATATATTTTTTTGCCAATTATTTTTGCAAAATAAATATAGGATGTGGGGATGATAAATGAAAAGAACCGTGTAAGACAGGTTTATTCTAGAAGGCTACCATGTTCAGACGGGTTTACCCTGAAGAGCTAACGTGTCATAACGGGTTGGCTTGGATTAGATACCGTGCGCAGACAAGTTTATTTTGAAAGGGCTACCGTGTTCAGACGGGTTTACCCTAGAGAGCTACAGCGTCGTAACGGGTTCTGTGGACCCCGATCCGAGAGAGGTGGGGGACGAGCCCCCACGAAAGTCACTTTGAGGTCATCCACGTGAAGGAGAGCTCTACCAAGGAACTCTCGAAAGAATGTGCCCCTCACAGCATGAGTGGCGATACAAAGTGAGATACCTCTCAATTCGGGGACTAGCCCGGATTTGAGACGTACCTTAAACAAAGAAGAGTCGCCATCCAAGGAAGTAGGCCCTGGATCCCATACTATGCTCTGTTGCAACGGATAACCAGAGATATAAAAGAAGGTTCGTGCCTGGTTACGAATTTGGAAGGTCCGAAGAGCACCTCATCCGCTCAAGTGCAAACACCTGGTCCCTTATGCCATTTATTTATTAATTTAGAAGAGTTTCAGGCAAAAATCATGTGAAATGGGAACATATATCTCCAAGAAGACGTCTACCTAATTATGCATGTCTCGGAGATGATTAATAAGCACACATAAAAGAAATAAAATAAGTGTCGCCTAAGAATAGCTAGGTTATGAGTGTCATACCTAAATGATGTCTAAGTTCTGGTGTGCAAACATATGCATGTTACAGCTAAATGTATAGGGTCTGTACATGAAAGTAAGAAAACACAACAAGACACTCATCACAACTTGACTCCACACACGACTCGACACAACAAACCCTAAAACTCTAATGCAATACTTGACTCGGACCAAGATGGCCATCCATCCCGGCCGCTCTACATATCCCGGCCTCGGGAAGAATCAGAATCAACGTAGTTCGATGACCTATTCTAAACTACGATGCCTAACCATCTAAAACCGCTATCCTAGACTCGATCAACTAGACTCGACTGATTTTTAAAGCTTTTTTTACGATTGCTTAAGTTCAAGTGAATTGTAATTTTTAGGACTCCCTATATGCCCTAACTAATGCAAGTTGATTAGCCTTAAGCTAATGCAGGTGGGCCCTACATCCTATGTGTAACTAGACTGTGCATCCTAATGAAAACCATGGGCTAAGTAAATGCTTTCTAGTCTACCCATTGGTTCGACTAAATGTCTAACCGACCATGACTCGTGGCCTCCTAACTCTAGGGACACTCACACGACAAGACACACAAAATATCACAAACAGGACAAACTCCGAACTCTAAAACACCCCAAACATCTAGGGCAGACTCCTAACTCTAGGGAAAGATCTTTTTGAAAAGGTTTTGAAGATTTTTTTTTGTATTTTTGAAACGTTTGAAATTCTTATTTTGAAAGGTTTGGCTGGACTTGGGATATAGATCCCAAGCTGCACTACGTACCGTGTGGAAAGGGATCAAGCCAACGTAGTTCGGAAGAGAAAATCCTTACTACTCTCCTATAATGACTCTTGACATTTAGAATGTTTTTGAATTTTCTCAGATGTTTTGAGTTTTTGAAATTTCTGAATGTTTTTGAGTTTTTGACACAAGAGGATAAAATCCCATCATCATAAGGGTAGGATAGACTCCTGATATCCCGCAAAGGTTGGACAGCTTCCTATACTTTGCGGGGAGGGCTGGATGGAATCACATCTCTGCAAGGGTTGGACAGCATCCTATACCTTGCAGGAGTGGATAAAATCACATGACTTGATGAGAGGTTGGACAGAATCCTAACCCCTATGATGATAGGGCAGACTCCTATGCTAAAGGACTGACTCCTATACGAAAGGACAGACTCCTATTGCACAACCCTAAGAGGGGAGTGCTAATGAGACTAGGCTAGTCTCCTAAAAGAAGAGGAGATAAAAAGGGTGCTAGTGAGACTGGGCAAGTCTCCTAAACACAGAGATGGGCTCCAAGTAAGCTTATCATTGCCCTTGCAATGATAAATAGAATAGGGGTATAAGCAAGTAACAGACCAAGTCGGTCTTCTAATGAGGGTGAGCTAATAATGAGACTTGGATAGTCTCATATGAGATTGACTCACTAATGAGACAATGTCTTTCTCCAAATGATGGATGACTTTTCTACCGAGACATAGCTTGTCTCCTAAAATGATGGGCTCTAGATAACTCTTTCATTGCCCTTGCAATGAAAGGACAAATCCCTCTAAAGATGGGCTTGGGCTAACGCCTTCATCACCGTTACAATGATAAGATATGAATGGACACCTAATCAATTAGACATGATGAGTTCCTAAACTAATAAACAAAACCCTAGACTAAGAAGCAAAATCCTATGCTCATAAGCAGAACCTAAACTAAAGGACAGAAGACTCCTACCCTAAACAAAGAATCCTAAACAGTAATTCTAAAGAAAGAATGAATCCTTCAAATGCTTGTGAATCGATTACAGTTATGAACTCATGGAATTTTAGTATCAGTCAAAATTTATGAAACACGCTATTGACCTAATATTTTGTACAGTACACACATTTCAAGCTCAAAATTTTAAAGGAAACAGAAACTCCTTATTCTCCTTTTTCTGCACCTACCATCATATGGGAATTAAAACACAATATACAAGCATAATGAAATAGCCACATGTATTGAATCATATCCTACTGTTTCTATGTTCAGAATAAAGTTCAGAAAAGGAAAACAATTCAAGCTATGCAACTATTCTTACTGACATCATTTCTTACACTAACAAAGTAAAAGAAACCGATGTACAGGAAAGACCAACTGACAAGTAGAATAAATTATTATCAACATAACAAGGCTGAATTATAATTTCCCCCCAAATTATACAAATTTATGCTCCCTTAAGCATGCAATCTTAGTATCCATTTTTCAATGAAAATAAGCAGACAAAATGTGGATGTAAATAACAAGAGATTCAATTTAATCATATGGCTCTACACACTAGTTGTACCGGAAAGAAAAAAATTAAAACAGAGAACCAACTCCCACTACAAGAATATTAGCAATCCAAACCAACATATAAATGAAGAATCACAAAATTAGCATGAACAGACATCAACTTTTTGAGCATAGCATGAAAACATGTCTTTTCAATCACATTTCTATAATTACAGACTCATTTTGACTTTTACTACTATAAAGATAAATTATAGCTGATCATTGAATTAATAAGAGAAGTAAGGTAGACCATCTAAAATATTCAATCTTTCTTTATCATAAAAGCAATACGTATTCAGCTAAATATCTCCTATGCTATGAACAAAAGTGAACCAGAAAGGGAACAAACCATATATGTGCCTCTACAGAGTCATTTTCCACCAAACCAAAATGAATTGAATAAAAATAGACTGAACTGAACTTGCATATCTAATCTAAAGGCCTAGAATTTGAACTTCATAGAAAATCAAAGGTACTGCTCACTAGCTAGTATGAAGAATACTACTTCCCAAGGTTCTTACAACTGTGACTATTGTCCAACTCTATATAACAATCCATATCAAGATCAGAGGGCTGCCATTATCAAATGAAGAGATGGTTGCATCAAGATGGTAGAGGGCTACCAATACCAAGTGAAGAGATGGCTACGCAAAACCAAACCATAGAAGGGCTGCCATTATCAAGTGTGTGGGGATTTCAAAATCAAGAGTAGAAGGGATGATATCATCTCATGAACACTAATTAATAAAGAATAAACAGTTTAGGACATCAGCTCAAAACTAAGTTACTAAAGCTGCCTCCAACAGAATGCTGTGGGACCCGATCCTGCGAGAGGGGTGGGGCGCGAGCCGCCACGCTCTCTCTTGGTCTCTCGTACCCACGCGAATGGCGTGTGCTTTTTATTATTGATTTTAATTACCCAACCAAGCAGACAGCAACCAAGCCATAGGGTGCAAACAAACGTGCAACCCAGTACCCATAAGGGCAGGGGTAAGCCGCCGAGCCTAGCAAGGTGTGATTTAATTTATCTTTTCTGTGAACTTGGGATCATTAAGGCAATCCGAATTCCACGCAAAAGAGAGTGACAGAGTCGCCACCTAGATGAGGGATCTAGGACCCGTAATTGACCAGAAATCTAGACTCATTACCTGGTTACGAGAATGGAAGGTATGGGGAGTTACCACCACATGCACCATTCCTGCCTGATAATCGGTCTTCAATTTCAAAAGTTAATTCTTTTGAATTTCTTTTAAATGGCTCATTTAACTCTATGCTTGCTAGGTAGTTTGTTTATTTTATTTTCTTATCACATAATACTCAAACTTAATCTAACAAAACCTGAAGGCATCATATATTGCGCAAACATATTGGACACATTTACATCACTTGCATCTAAACTCTTGCATCTCACATGTACACACGTCCTATTCAGGAACCCGGAGTGTTATCTAGCATGGTTGACTGGGATTTCATCACCTGGTGCCTCTATGCTAGAGAAGCATTCCACTCTTAGCCTAGTACCTTTATGGTGAGTAAACGGATCTCTTGTTCACGTACTGATACACCGGACACTGGTACAGTATATTGAGCACGGATTCGCGCTAAGGGAACTCTTGGCCTTACCCCTAGATTACCCCACACATGCATATAGTATACGAACACACGTGCATCACGTGTGTGAGCTTAGATTAGGATATCTTATCCAATGGTGTCTAGATTAGGCCGTAGTCCATCTTCCAATGGCTACGATCGGTCCTTAGGTACACAAACAAAGTCAAGAGTCGAGATTCTTTCTCCACTCCGCTAGATTAGGATTAGGGTTGATGCCTTCAGGTAACCCTTGTTAAAATATAAAAAGATTAAAAAACTTTTCCTTTGGGATTAGGATATAAATCCCACATTTCCAAATATCTCATAGGATTAGTCATTCCTGATCTACCTGTTGAAAGCAATCCTATGTAATCTCATCTAATCTTTTGATCGTGTGTCTTTCATTCTTTTGTCATATGATTCGATCGTATCTTCATACCATCTCCTAACTGGCAGGAACAGAATCTCACAATCTTTCGATTATGCAATCTCATGATCTGATCATACCTGGTCCAGATGACCCAATCTTGTTTATATCATTGGTCTCTTCTTACTCTAGGGGTAACTTGTTACCAGATTATTTCGATAAGCCTCTCAGAGTCTATTCCCATGACCCTTAAACTAGGGGCATCCCCTAGTGCATTCGTGTCGCCATCATCATGTCTCAGTCATTATAGGATTCATTCTGTCATTTCAATTGCTTGATTAACTCATAACCATCTTTCAGTCGTCAAGTAGAGAGCGCACCTTGAATTCAAGCTTACACTTTATATTCCTTGTTTCCATTCCAGGAACTGTCATAGCCATGTCTAATATTATTCGGGTCCGGATCAATTAATTATTACAAATGAGGCCTGGCTCTCCACAACCTTCCGTTGCTGATCCAGATTCTGCACCACTTCCTCCGACAGCTCCTTTGGCTGAAAGCTCGAGAAATACCCGGTCCAATACCACTGCTGATACCTTGGCTCTTATCCTCCAACAATTGCAAGAGATTAAAGAAGAGAATCGTTGCATCAGGGCTCAATTGAATGAGATATTTGGTTTAGCTGATGTTACCTCTAAAGGCAAAAGCCCTAGCTTCTCCATGGCATATGGGCATGCTCAAAGTTCCATGGCCACGGGTTCTGAAGGATTGATTCTGAATCTCTCTACACAAGTGGCCACCCTCGCGCAGGAGATTCATCAAATGAAGCAAAAAATGAAGACCAATTATTGCCAACCGCAGGACTCTAAGCTCCAAGATGATAGAGAAGGAAGTTTTGTTATATAGAACTCGGCCAGTCAAAGCTCTAAGGAACCACTCAGGTCTCTGACTCATGAGTATGAACACGAAGGACCATCCAAACCAAATCCGATAATCGAGCTCAGTAGTAGCAGTGACGACGACAGTGACTCAAATGCCGGAGGAGATCTAAACGTAGTGTTGCCAGAAGGATTCCTTGATCCCCTGTCACCAAATGATCTCGATGCTTAGACGACCCAGGGTTAACAAAAGAAACAGGTCTAGTTATGAGCCAGCCCTCGCCGAGCCTCCAAAGCAAGACATTTGCAGCAGTCTTAGTTCTTTTGTTGTTTTAATTAAGTCCAGTCACAATGTCGAGTCCAGTTATCGAGTGCAATCTTCTAAAAGTTTGAATAAATTTCTAGTCCAGTTGAGTCTTTTCTTACTTTTATTTTTAAGTCAAGAATGTAAATCCTGAGTCTATTCAGGATAAGTCTTATCAGATGTAGTCATTTTCAATTCCATAAAACTTGCTTTCTCTATACATTCCAACGTGTGCTTCTGACTTTAATAAACAATGAGAATAATACTCCCTCCTCGAATGAGAAAGAAGATGCCGACGAAACTCTTCTTGAGTTGCAGCATATGCTCAAACAAGAGGATGAGCACCGAGCTCAGCCTCTCAAAGAGAAAATTGAAATGATAAACATTGGCACTGAAACTTTGATTCAGTGAATGCCTATTGAAAATACATTAGAGTGTGAGGAATTGATAAACTCATTTCGAGAATAAAGAGATGGTCCAGTAAGCGCTACCATTAATGCCAGGAGAAAGACCCAGATAGAAGATTCAAGAAAGAATGAAGTGAATATCACATGCTATACAAGGGGCATGGATTCGAAACAACTTTTATATCTCCAGTCAATGGCCCCGGTCACAGGTTTCACCAGTGACAATATAAAGCCATCAAATTCAATATGAAAAGTGTAAGAGCAATCATCTTAGAGCGATCATCAAAATATCAAGAGCCACCGATTCAAGGATGAAATGATGTCCAAAAACCAGTAGGCACTCTGAAAGTCAAATTACTTATAAATATCTAAAAGGAAGAAGAATCATTATCTCTTACTGGAAAATGCCGTCAAACTCCGTGGAAATATATATATATATATATATATATATATATATATATATATAAATAATCAGTACCAGAGGGACTCTAGTAACCTAGATCGATTCCCAATCTGAACATCGGAAGGCCTCCTTTGGCCGAATAAATCCCAAAATCATAACCCAACGTAAAAAAAATACCGGTTTGCAAACCCTTCGAGCCTGAATGAAATTTTATTGAAAACCCATCAAACTAGAGGCATCCGCCCCGAACTACGATCAACTCTGATTCCAGTGAAGCTGGGATACGTAGGCAACTTGGATACTTGAGTGGCATACCAAGCCCGAGTCGGCTCCACGAATAAGTGGTGGGGTTTTGTATATTAATCCTTAAATTAAAAGTAATTAAATCACTTAGGACTTTCCATGAAATTAGAATTTTAGGAGAACTTTCACTTAGATTGAATTCAAACAAATTAAGAAAATCAAGATACACATTTAAGAATTACACTAAAATTAGATCTTAGGATGCATGTCATGCAGTTCGCACATTAATATAGAGTTAAATGAGCCATTTAAAAGAAATTCAAAAGAGTTAACTTTTGGAATTGAATACCGATTATCGGGCAGGAATGGTGCATGTGGTGGTAACTCCCCATACCTTCCATTCTCGTAACCAGGTAACGAGTCTAGATTTCTGGTCAATTATGGGTCCCAGATCCGTCATCTAGGTGGTGACTCTGTCACTCTCTTTTGCGTGGAATTCGGATTGCCTTAGTGATCCCAAGTTCACGGAAAAGATGAATTAAATCACACCTTGCTAGGCTCGGCGGCTTACCCCTGCCCTTATGGGTACTGGGTTGAACGTTTGTTTGCACCCTATGGCTTGGTTGCTGCCTGCTTGGTTGGGTAATTAAAATCAATAATAAAAAGCACACGCTATTCGCGTGGGTACGAGAGACCAAGAGAGAGCGAGGCGGCTCGCGCCCCACCCCTCTCGCGGGATCGGGTCCCACAAATACTTACACACATTTAACTAGTAACCCACGAATTCAGTTTTTCTCTCAAAGACCACTAGGATGATAATTAACTAATTGAGATCACCTTGATAATATCTTGCTTTAATGACTAAATCGGTTTCCATCAGGTTCGCATTAGTAGGCAATATGATCTCATGTAACTAGGGAAACTGCTACAAGCATTTTCAAGACTAAAACAAAAAAACTATAGATACTGTCATGTCTTGACTAAAAGAAGGGGCTGCTATGGTGAGGGCTGCCATGAACTGAACTGGTTTTATAAACACAAAAGCATGGACTCAATTGTGGAATGACAAGAAAGTATGAATAAAATGGATTTCTAATGAAGAGTACCATCATACCTCGTGATTTTCCTGAAATGCAAGGAACCAATGTCCCTAAATCCCACGTCTTAACTCAATCTAACAGATGGGGAAACAAATAAACTTCCAAATAGCTGAAAATATATCAATCAATCAATATTTACATCATCAGGCTGGTAAGCATATGAACCTTTTTCGATGCAGTCACCATCCCAAATCAACCATGATTATACACAAGCAAGATAAATTGACAAATGTATGTCATTACAATGACCAAAACATACAGCTCAAAATTATACTTTTAAAAAATGCAAAGCATAAACATGAAGACACTCCAAAATCATCAGCTCATCAATCATAAAGCCAAAGAAAACTGGAATTAAATTATTATATTCTTCTTCTTCTTCTTTTTTTAAAGATTAACATTTGTGTGACAATTTGCAAAGAGTGAAAGAAGTGTTTCCTTATAAACCATTTTCAGAGTATAATAAAAAGATTTTCAAAGTTCTCGGGTTATACTCTTGTCACTATGTGGCTAGAATCATGACATTGGAAGAAATATTCTGGACATGCACAAAGCGTAACTGTAGCTTATAAAAATTGATCAAACACTAGTATTAGATAATTAACCTCTATGAGCATCAGATTAAAAACTAGTTATTCGCAGCCCTCTTAAACTATGGAACATGAACCTGATGAGAAATTCCTTCTATAAAGTCCTAATTAGATAGCTTAGATGGACAACACTAATTATGGAGGCAAAGTTACCTCTATAAATGAAATGAATATGATAATGTATCTACTTATTATCTATCAATAGAAATAACAGCCAAATTAGGGTTACTTTACTCCCAAATGAACAGAGATAAATCAGTACAGTGCAAGATAGTGCTTGAAATGAATCATAATAGCACTAGTTCCTTGTTAATCAACAGAAATAACTTCAAATCCGAGGTAACATGCATAAATCAAACCTAGCAAGCTAATTTTCAGTGCAGAGTTGTATCAAATGCATAAATTGTTTCAAAATTTTAGTAGATGTCATAATAGAGCACCACAAGCACAACACAAAGATTCATAAATTAAAAGAAAATCACTTACCTGAGATTATAGCCTGACTGAGTTGATAAAAACTCCAAATAGAAAATCAACGATCCACATCTTGATCAAAATTTGCAAACGAGTGATGAAAATGAGTAGATCTATCCTAGAGAAAATCGGATCCGAAGCTTTGTGATACAGATTCAAAGTTTCTGAAGAATGAGTTAGGGTTTTATATTGGATCTAGGTTTGTAAGAGATATTAATGAAGAATAAGATAACAAAAGGAGAAAGAACAACAAGGAGAAGCTCAACCAAAACTCCGGTAGAATGGCCAGAGAAGAAGGATCGAAAAATATGGCCTGGAATTAACCGGAAAATGACCAGAGAAGAGACAATTTGTTCGGAAAAATAAGAGTTTGGGTTAGGGTTTTATCTATGAAAATGTTAAGAAGAAAGTAATACTAGAAGAAGAAGAAGGAGAAGAAAAAGAAAGATGAGCTTCGCCGGAGCTTTTGATCGGAATTGTGACCGGAAATTAACGGAGAAGAAGAGAAAAGTCAGGGACTTTTGCTAGGGTTCGGTTTCCTCTCTTCTCTCTTTTTCTCTGTGATTTGGTTTTAAGAAAACCCTAGATCTCTCCAAAAATGAGAGTTTAAGATGGTATTTATAGTAATCATAAAGGAGTTGATATTAGCACCACCATTTGATGGGGCGCGTTGTTGACGCGAATTTTTGATAAGCGCACCGCCGAATCGTGTAGCATTCGGATTAAAATCGCACCGTTCCAGGATAAATTCGCCCCCCTCTCAGGATAAACTCACCCCCCTTTCTGGTTTATACTACGATTCTCTCTCGGCTTGTTCGCTAGGCAAACGGACTCGGATTTCGACGAAATTTTGCAGGGACCTAGCTGGGACCCTAACCTACCCTAAGATGAAATTTGGGATCTCACCTCACTAATTTGATAGGTTGTTGTACAAAAATGGAGGGATTAGGGGACGGTCAAAATGGGGTGTCTACAGGTTCGATGAGGTTAAATACCGAGTGCAGATGGGTTTATTCTGGAAGGGCTACCTTGTTCATACAGGTTTACCAGATCTAACGCGTTGTAACGGGCTCGCTTAGATTTGGATACTGTGTTTAGACGGTTTTATTCTGGAAGGGCTACCATGTTCAAAGGGGTTCACCCTGGAGAGCTACTGCGTCGTAACGGGTTCGCTCAGATTTGGATACCATGTTCAGACGGGTTAATTCTGGAAGGGCTACCATGTCCAGACAGGTTCACCGTGGAGAGCTACCACAGCGACTCTGAGTTTCTCTAACTTGCGAAGTTAGGATAATGGTCCCGAGTCCGCAAGCAGCGCAAATCAAATAACACTGAAATAAACAAGAAGGGGGGGAATTGATTTTAACACTAAATTAGCCCTTTTGAAAATTAATTTGTGAACCATAATTTGAATTTTCTTCTCTTAATTAGATTTTGGTTAGTTTAAATGAGATCAACACAACTAGAAATACCAAACTAAAATTAAAACTGAAAGTGCCAGAATAAGAAAGAACACACCGATATATAGTGGTTCAGGCAAAGCCCTACTCCACTCTTCCTAAGATCGTCTTTAAGGATTTCCACTATTGGAGACCTCCACAATGCCCGTCTCCTACGCGATTACACTTCCAAGGGATATTAAATAAGGATGCCCTTACACCTTTGCACCGATTCTCCTTCTTCGCCGAGTTCTAAGCGATGCTCCCTAGGGTATTAAGGTAGGATGCCCTAGCCACCTTTACAAGAAATTGAAAATAAATAGCTTGGCTTCTTCTTGAAAGCTTGATGCTCTTTGAAGTCCCTTGATTGCTCTTCAATAGTGATTGCAAGTGAAAGCTCTAAATCCAAACTCAATAGATTTGCAAGTGCAAGGCAAGTTTGGGAAAAACAAAATCTAAAGCTTGAAAGGGTTGCAAGTTTGCTTGAATGCTTAAGAGGGTTTTTCAAAATGTTCAAGAGAGGAAAATAATCCTCTTGAAGGTGTATATATAACCTCTTGCTAAAATATGACCGTTTGAGGGTGTTGATATCAAAAATCAAAAATTAATTCAAATCCCAACGGCTATATTTTGGTCTGTCGCGAGGTTCTCGGAGTTCTGAGGGAACGGCCAGAAGATGGAATTTTTCTACTGGACCATTTCTCGGAGTTCCGAGAAAATGGCCAGAAGCTACTGGACCATTTCTCGCAGTTCCGAGAAGCCTAAAAATCAGCAGATTTTGTGTTTTTATTGCTTGTTTGATTTTTGGCTTTTAGAACTCAAACCCTATGATAATTTTGGAATGTTTATGAGGGTCCCAACATGTTGGTCCACCACACAACCATTCACTAAACCATTTTAAGTTCTTAAATGTTTATGAAAAACTCTTTTGAAAAACCTTGCCTTGACTTATAAATCTAAAGAGAGAGGATGTACAATGAGTTCTAGGTAAACCTCAACTTCTCCTTAGCCTTGGTCTTCAATTGATCTTCCATCTTTTGTATGCTTGCTTGAGAGATGATTTGAGCTCCACTTAGCTCCTTTGACTCTTGTGTTGGTACTGTGGGACCCGATCCCGCGAGAGGGGCGGGGCGCGAGCCGCCACGCCTTCTCTTGGTCTCTCGTACCCACGCAATTGGCGTGTGCATTTTATTATTGGTTTTAATTCATCTTTTATGTGAACTTGGGATCACTAAGGCAATCCGAATTCCACACATAAGAGACTGACAGAGTCGCCACCTAGATGTGGGATCTAGGATCCATAATTAACCAGAAATCTAGACTCGCTACCTGGTTACGAGAATAGAAGGTATGGGGATTTATCCACCACATGCACCATTCATGCCCGATAATCGGTCTTCGATTCCAAAAGCTAACTCTTTTAAATTTATTTTAAATGGCTCATTCAACTGTAGGTTAATGTGCGAACTATGTGACATGCATCCTATGATCTAATTTCAATGTAGATCCTAAGTGTGTATCTTGATTACTTTATTTGTTTGAATTCCATCTAAGTGAAAGTTCTCCTAAAATTCTAATTTCATGGAAAATCCTAAGTGATTTGATTAAGCATTTACAAGAAAATTAATATACAAAACACCACAATTTGTTGTGGTGCCGACTCACGGTTGGTATGCCATCAGACATCCAAGCTGCCTACGTACCCAAGCCTCACTGGGATCAGAGTCGACGTAGTTCGGTGCACCTAAGCTAAGCTACATATGCCTAACTCAACTAAGACACCGACCTAGACGGATTTGACTGTTTCAACAGTTTTAAGAGGAGTTATTTAATTCAAGTTGAGGATTTTATTATCCTAGGATTTCATCTAAGATTCTATATGATTCTTATCTAAATGCAAGTTGTTCCTTAGACTAATGCAGGTTAGCCTACATCCTAGTTTACTAGGCTTGTCCTAGGGAAAGATTGGGTGACTAGTGTAACTAGACCTAAGGTACGGTTGCTATACATAGCAAACGTCCGTGATGAGGTTGGACTCCTAACTCTAGGACTCCCTAAAACCTAAGACTCCCTAAAACTTAGGACACGACACGACACCAGTGTTCCTAAATTGGGCTCTAATGGTTCTTATGACGGAAACCGTGATCCAACGGTTCCTAAAGACACGAGATGAATCGATTTCATTTCTTGAAGTTAATGAATTTCAGATTTTAAGGATTTCCAGTTTATGGACAATTAAGGAATACCAATGGTTCTAGGGTTCAACAATTTCGGCCCAGAATGACATCCAAGGAAGGGAATCGTGCGCTATTTCCTTGTGCAATTTAATACTTAGGTTATAGCATCTTATTGCCTGGCATATCTCAGGATTTCCGTGGACAGTAGCCAACAACATGCTATAGCTTAAATATTCAAATTGTCAAAGATCGGTTGCAATTGTGATACGATTATGGACGCACTGACCATTTTTCCAGGAAAATCTAAAAGCCTGATAATTTCTGTTTCAATGGATTAAGGAGTTAATATGTGACAGAGATTTAAGGTTCTTTAGAGATTTTCAGATGAATTTCAATTAATTTCAATATTTTAATGGATTTTATCAATTTTAAACCATATGAGTGATTTTACAAGTGAAACTGTTGCAGACGAATTCGAAATGAGTGGAAACTTCTACAGCAGGAAGATATGATGAGATGTAGCTTACTGGAAGATTTTTACAGATTTTTACATTAAGCTCATATTTAATTTTGATTTAACAATTAATTGACCAGATTACAAAAATAACACAGAAACTACTTGAAATAGAAATCTAAATTCAATGAAATTTCTACAGAAATAAGATATGAGTAAACATAGCATGATCTGAGAGTTTTATAAATTTTGGAAACTATTTACTATCAGTTTCGGATTTTTCAATTTTCAGACAAGATTATGAATTAACACTACATCCCATATGAAACAAGATCTAAATCACTCGAAAATTTTACAGAAACTAGAAATATGGAATATAAGACTACTGTAAAAATGTTGAGAATTTATCTATGATCGGATGTCTGTAAAAATTCTTCCAAAATCTGATAATTCTCAAAGAAAGCATAAAATAATATACCAAACCAATTTTAAAAATTCTCGAAAATTCATGGTAGAATTTACCAGTATCATATTAGTTTCCCACAAAATTTCATTAATTTGCAAATTCGTTTAGTATATATTTTATTTTTCTTCGTCGAAAAGATATTTTTGAAGACTTTTCTATTTTTAAAACACGATTTTCGAGAAAATTACGATTCCGGAAAACGTCCTCCAACCTTGTTCTGATGTGATGAACACAAGAAAAATTTAAAATTCCAAAAAATAGATCATCCTGAGATGGCTATTTTTTTGAATTTCGTAATTACTCAGCCATTATTTTAAATAAAATACAACTTTTCACTCAAATTCTAAAAAACCGTTGATCTAATGTCCGATCCGATCCGATAGTTATTTTACTCTACTTAAGTAGAACATCGTATTAAATTTTGGGACTAGACGGATTTGAAACACTCATGCAGATCATAATTTTTAGCTAACACATTTAATATTGAATTAAATTTAATTAAATGCTAAAAACCATGCAAAATTCAAAAAAAAATACCAAATGATTCGGGAAAAATCCGAGAATAGGCTACCGACCTGAGATAGAGCTCCTCGCCGAATCCAAAAGCCGCAGAGTCCGAAAAAATCCCGCCGACGTGCGATCCGCTCCGTTCTCTTTCCCTTTTTCTTTCTTTTTTTTTTATATTTCTCTCACGGCAGGGAGATGGAGTGATTGGGAGAGATAGAGAGAGGCAAGGCGAATTTGAGAGACCGAATGAGAGACGAGAGGGAGAGACACAGAGGTGGTGAGAGACGAGAGGGAGAGACACAGAGGTAGTGAGAGACAAGAGGGAGAGAGATAGAGAGTGAGAGAAAGAGGGAGAGAGATACAGAGTGAGAGAAAGAGAGAGAGAGAGAGAGAGAGAGAGAGAGAGAGAGAGAGAAAGAGAGAGAAAAACGTGAAAACAGAGTGTCTCAACAGTCTGTTTTTAACGTTATTTTTTTTCTTCTTTTTTTTTATTTTTCCTTTTTTTTCACGTGGTGTGAATGAGAGAGAGAGGGAAAGCAGAGAGGGATCCGAGAGATGCAGAGAAACTGAGAGAGGGAGATCGAGGGTGGGAGAGAGTGGAGAGACCGTGAGTGAGAGGACAGAGGGATGGAGATGGAGAGCAAAACAGAGGGAGGCAGAAGAGAGTGGGAATCGGCTGCCGTTGGGATAGATGGCTCGCTGTTGATGTTGGGGTAGATGGCTCGCTATTGAGAGAGGGAGAGATCGCCGGCCGTTTCAGAGAGAGAGAGATAGAGATCTTTCTTTCTATTTTTCCAAAAACCGAGCTCCCCTCTCACGCTGTTGCTCCTCCCCTCCTTTTTTTTTTCTCTTTTCTTCAGTTGCTGTTGTTTTTCTTCTGTCGATCCAACCTCTGCTCCTCTATCTCCCCTCCCCTTTTGTTCCCCAAGAGAACTTAATTTAGAAACCTCTAAAAAAAACCATGCTTTCCCGAATTATCATTGCTAAAAACCCGACTATCCAATTTTCCATCTTCTCTTTTCACCGTATAGTATATTTCCACAAACAACCATTCAGATCTTTACATTTTCCATTCTCTTTATAGAAATGACCAATGGCTTGGAATCATACCATATAAACCCCCATTAAAACAGTGAGAAATATTTGCTCCATGCAAACCGTTTACACCTAATGAAATGGAAACTTTCGTTGGCAATATAGCCTTGGTAGGACCCACTTATTCCCATGCATGTATATCTTTTGGGTTTTTTTTTTTTTTGTAAAAATAGAAAAGAGAAAATCTCTCCCAAAATATCCTCTCTTTCATTGCTCTTTATAATATGGACAATCCCTTCTTTGGCCGAGAAACTCTCATCCCCTAAATTTGGTGGACAATCAATTTTTGCAATGGAACGTACTTTTCGGCCAGCTTCCGCTTCCCATAAAATTCGAATTTCATGTATTTAAATACCATGCAAAGATTGTAAGTGGGCCTATCTAAACCGTTCATTTAATGAGTCGCAACACAATTTGGGCGTGCCCCCTCTGAACCATTTCCGAAAGATGATCCGAACCATCCAATTGTTGGGTCGCAGCATAAATGAATTATGCCCTACCAAATCATTTCCATTAAATTTCAATGCTTTTAATCATGGGCCCCACATAAATTTGGCAAATTTCATCTAATTATCAACACCCAGCATCCCATCTTTAACTGGGATTCAAAATGATAAAATAAAACCACTTTGGATAGGGCCCACAGATTTTTAATGGGTCAGTCGATTTGGAGGATCCACCCATGGAAAGCGACTTCAATTCTTAGATTCAATAAGCTCAAAACTCATATTTTTCATGCACCTCGATGCAGGGCACACCTGCTCGATCCCTTTCCAATCGAAATGTTCAATACGAGCCCACCAAACGGGTCTGAAGTCTCCTTTGCTCGGATTCTCGTGAATAACCTTTCTTAACACTTAGCGGAAAAAAACGAAACAAGGCGGAAATGATTGAAAAGATCGAGAAACTATAGGAGACGGGCACAGGGATGGAAAACACCGAAGAACCGATAGAAAAACACTAACTTCTTTGTTGATTAAGGCGGAGCAAAATGGGGGTGTCTACAGATGCCCCTCTTTGGTAGAGATGACGTAGTCATCAAATACCAAAGCCAAAGTGACAGTGCCATTTTGCGTAGCTTTAATCGACAAAGGACTCTCTAGACACAATGCAACTTAATATAATGCAAGACCTTAGATGAAACCTTAGAACTTGAACATATATCAAAAATCTTTTATTCTAAACCACTGGAAGACTCGATTATCGGAGGATTAGAGGCTTAAGGACTTGAGAACTGGAGAGCTGAATAATCAAACAATGGGTGGACCGGAGAATTGGAAGACTAGATGACTTGGAAGTGGAGAATTGAAGATTGGATGAACTGAAGAATTGGAAAACTGGAGAAGTAGAAAATTTAGGGACTAGATATTTACAGAGCTAAAAATTTGGAGAACTGGATGATTAAGAGACTCAATAGTCAGATAACCGGAGAATTAAAGAACTGAGGAGTTAAGGAGCCAGTTCACTGAGAATTGTAGAACTTGATTACTGGAAAACTGGAGAGTCAAAACTTGATAATTGGTGAACTGGGGATAGATTAGATTGACATTTTGATTGATTCACTTGGGATTGGAATTTGATCACTGGATGTTAGGACTGAAAACTGGAGACTGGAATCTTAATCTAGACATCGGGAACCGGAACTCTAGAACGAAGACATACCGGATACTAGAATTATAGTACTGAAACAATGGATTTTCGGACACTGGAACTGGATGTTGGAATTGGAGTGCCGAAATACTGGGAACAGGAATACAAGTACTGGAAAATGGAACATTGGAATATTGGTGATAGAGATACTGGACACTAGAACTATGATACTGGAATATTGGATATTGGAACTGGAGACTAGAACTGGGATAGTGACACACTGGAACACTGGAATTGAAACTGGATACAGGATGCTGGAACTGGAATACTGGAATTAAAACTGAATACTAGACGTTGGAACTGGAATACTGGAATTGAAACTGAATAATGGACACTGGAACTGGAATACTAGAATACTGGATACTGGAACTGGAATATTGGAATATTGGATATTGGATTTTGGAATATTGGAATACTGGAATTGAAACTGGATACTGGATGCTGGAACTGGAATACTGGAATTGAAACTGGATACTGGACGCTGGAACTGGAATACTGGAATTGAAACTGAATACTGGATGCTGGAACTGGAATACTAGAGTACTGGATATTGGAACTGGAATACTAGAATACTGGATACTGGAACTGGAATTTTGGAATAGTGAAATACTGGAATACTGGATACTGGAATATTAGGATACTGGATACTGGATACTGGAACTGGAGTACTGGATAATGGAACTGGAACTGGAATACTGGATACTGGAACTGAAAAATCAGGAATTGGTAATTGATGAACTAGTAAACTGGTTTTTTACACAAGTTTATTCTCATTTTGAATTGTTTACTGGGGATGAACAAGAAAGTCTCACAGGGCTTGAAATTTCTTAGATTAAGATCTTCTTTACTGGGGATATAAACTGGGACCTCGGAATATTCGGACACTGGTACAGAGGATTCTTCTTTTGACAAACATTCAAACAAATATTCAACTGACTGGAAGGAGATTCCGATTTTTTAATGGTTCATCTTTATGAGAAATTGGCTCAACCACCATTGCATCTAAGGCTCTTCCAAGCTTACGGTGCTTTTCTAGGGTATGATCTTCTTATGGGAACTGGTTTTTTGGATTTTTCTGCTTCTGGATTCTTCTGGAACTGACTTTGCTTAGACTGGATTTTTTTTTCTTAACTCCTAAAATCCTTGCCTGCGGATTAACTTAGCTTTGGAACAATTGCAGGGGGTTAGCTACACCGGGCATATTTTACCGAGACAGTTGCAACATTTGACTAACTGGACAATGATCGACTCTACTAAAAAGGGGAAGATGGTAAAAGACACTATTGGATGAACGGGAAGTTTCTGAAAGAATGAGCTAAAACGAACAGGAATGGACTGACTGGACTGATACACAGTGATGCTCCTGACTTAGTTATCGTTTTGTTTGGTAAGTCTAGCCTTTCAAAGAGTAGTTTTTCAATTGATAAGCACTGAAAAAAAAAAATTTAAACAATAATGCTCTTAGAATTTGATTACCACTCCTAGGATTGCTTGGTTTCAATGCCCCCAAGTTTCTTGGATGACATTTAAGCTTGCTCGAACTTCTTTCTCTTCTTCAATCTTGATACCGGCTGTAACTTTCTTATGATGATTCTCTTACCGTGACCAAGTCACCTCTTCGGGGTTTTTAACTTGGCGGACCGTGTTAGCCTTAACTTTTGCCTGAACCACCTTTCTAGGTTTTCGATCCAGCAGGCTATCCCCTTAGCTTTTGCCTAAGCCGCCCTTTCTAGTTTTCAACTTAGCAGGGGAATGATCTTAAATTTTGCCTAGACCGCCCTTTCAGGTTTTCAGTTTAGCAGATCTTCAAACTCCGTTCTTTTTCTTATTCATCATTTTTTTCACTTTTTGTGTTTCGGGACCTAGATCATTAGTTCTGAACACCGGAAGGACTTTATAGGTAGGATAGGACTTTTTAAAGAATGGCTTAAGGCTCAACAAAGATTTCGACCGAACCTGTGAACAGGTTGCCTCCATATCCTCATGTAGGAATCAGGTCGTGTGTAGTTCAGGGCGAATGCCCCTAGTTTGAAGATAAATTGTTTGAAGGTTAATTGATTTTTCTTTTTTTCTTTTCTTTCTAGAATGATTGACTTCTCTTCTTTTGGAACTTGTCCCTCTTTTTTCTGAAATGATTGAATTTCTTTTCTTTTTTTTGAATCGACCGAACTCGGTTCAACCGAGTTGCCTACGTACCCCAGTATAGGGATCAGGTCTCGCGTAGTTCGGGGCGAATGCCCCGAGTTTGATGGGTTTTCAAGAAAATTTGATTCAGGCTCGAAAGGTTTACAAATCGGTATTCTTTTGAAATTGGGTTCTGATTTTGGGATTTAATCGGCCAAAGGAGGCCTTCCGATGTTCAGATTGGGAATCGATCTAGGTTACTAGAGTCCCTCTGGTACTGATTATTTATTTCTTTTTTTTTTCGGAGTTTGACGGCATTTCCAGGTAAGAGATAATGGATCTTCTTCTTTCAAGATTCTAATATGCGCTTTCGACTTTCATAGAGCAAAACGTGTTCTTTGACATCCTCCATATATGGATTTGTAACTCTTGATATTTGATGATCACTTTTCAATACTTGCTCTTGAACTTCTTATCTTGAATTTATTGGCTTTATGTCTTGAATTTGAGAACCAAGGTCATTGATTGAAAATATGAAAGTTGTTTCCACTCTATGACCCTTGTATAGCATATGCTTCTCACTTTCTTCATTCTCTTGAGCTTTCTATCTATGTCTTGCCCCTGGTATCGGTTGTAGCTTTTCTAGACAATCTTCTTATTCTTGAAATAAGTTTATCAATTCTTCACACTCTTCAGAGGGTAATGTACTTTTAATCGGCATTCACTGAATCAAAGTTTCAGTGCCAATGTTTACCACCTCAATTTCATCTTTGAAAAGCTGGGCTCGGCGCTCCTTCTCTTGTTTGAGCATAGGCTGCAACTCAAGAGGAGTTTCGTCGGCATCTTCTTCCTCATTTGAGGATGGAGTATTATTCTCATTGGTTATTAAAGTTAGAAGCACACACTGGAATGTATAGAAAAAGCAAATTTCATTGAATTGAAAAAAAAACCACATCTGTTAAGACTTATTCTGAACAGACTCAGAATTCACACTCTTGACTCAAAAAATAAAAATAAAAGTAAGAAACGACTCAACTGGACTAGAAATTTATTCAAACTTTTAGAAGACTGCACTTAATGACTAGACTCGACATTCTGACATGACTTAATTAAAATAACACAAGGACTAAGACTGCTGCAACTGTTTGGCTTTAGAGGCTCGGCGAAAACTGAATCATCATCATAACAAGAGCCTTTTAACTTCTGGTTCTTCTCTATTACTGCAACTGACCCTGAGCTTCTCAAATCCCAAGTGCCTAAACATCATCCAGCGGCGGTACAACCTGGTTTTGCATAGGATTATCAACAATATTTGGCACTTGCTGAAATGGTAGCTTGCACTCATCGATCAACTTCTGGATCACATGCCTCAGAGTTTTACATTGATCAGTACTATGCCCCGATCCTCGATGAAAATCGCAGTGCTCTTCTGCCCTCCATGTCCTGGGGAGTGGATTGGGGGGATTCCTAATGCGAGGTAAATAGATATTGCCTGAAGCCAACTTGTTGCAATATAACAGATGGTGGAAGCGGGAGGAGGGCGAATTGCCTACCTGGCTTTTGCTGAGGTATAGGTCTTGGTTGATCATATTCGATTACCATAGGCTCCTGTGACCGGTTAATCCTCTTTTCCCTTTTCTTAAACCCTTTCAGGATGCGAGATCGTGGGATAGGCAAATCAGTGAATTCTCTTATAGGAGTTTCAGATGGTGGCTCTAGGTCATAATCAAGAATTAAGGGCCCAACAGAATCCTACTGGTGCTGAGAGACAGAGTTTCTGGTAACAACATCTTGGGCTTTGGTATTTTTGTCAGCGAAATGCTCAGAGCCTTGGGACTCACAATACCAGGTTTGCATTTGTTGCTTCATCTGATGAACTTCTTCTGTTAGCGCAGCCATTTGTCTAGAGAGGTTCACAATTAGCTCCTTCGAACCCATAACCATGGAGAGGCTCAGATTTTTGCCCTTAGAAACAACAGTGGTTGGACCAAACTTCTCGGTAAGTTGAGCTTTGATGAATTGATTTTCTTCCTTCAATTCCTTCACCTGTTGGACGAGCTGGGCCAGGGTTTTTGTGACATGAAAGAGTTGAAAATTTTCCATAGAATCTGCCATAGGTAGGAAAAAGTGGACAGAGAGACTTCAAAAGAAAATGGGGAATTAGCTTCTTTACTGACCACAAATAGATTTCAAACCCAAGAAGCTTTCCTGGATTTTCAGCTGTGAATAGTCCTGACATGGAAACAATAAGAACGGTATATGAGCTTGACATTCAAGGAGTGTTCATTCTCAATGACTGAACAGAAGATTACACATTTAAGCAAGTAACTGGGACAATAGAATGAATCCTGAAGGACCAAGACATGATAATGATGACAGATTCGAATAAGGGAATGCCCCTAGTTCAAGGATCATGAGAGTCAACTCTGAAGGACTTAGCAAAATATTCTTGAAAAAGGTTGCCCTTAGAGTAAGGAAAGACTAACGGTACAAGTACGATCAGATCATCAAGATTGCACAATCAAATGATCGAGGCATAATTCCTGCTAATTGAGAAAGAGAATGAAGATATAATCTAATCCCACAAGAGGCGACTGATAGACACATGATCAAAAGATGAGATTGCATAAGATTGCTTTCAACGGATAGATCATTAATGACTAATCCTATGAGATCTTTGGAAATGAATGGGATTTATATCCTAACCCCAAAGGGAAAGTTTTTTAATCTTCGCACATTTTAACAGTGTTACCTGAAGGCATCAAACCCTAATCCTAATCTAGCGGAGTGGAGATAGGATCTCGACTCATGACTTTGTTCGTGTACCTAAGAACCGATCGTAGCCATTGGAAGATGGACTACGGCCTAATCTAGACACAAATGGGTAGGATATCCTAAACTAGGCTCACACACGTGATGCACATGTGTTCGTATACTACATGCATGTGTGGGTTAATCTAGGGGTAAGGCCAAGAGTTCCCTTAGCGCAAATCCATGTTCGATATACTGTACCAGTGTCCGGCGTATCAGTACGTGAACAAGAGATCCGTTTACGCACCATAAGGTGCTAGGCTAAGGGTGGAATGCTTCTCTAGCACAGAGGCACCAGGTGAAGAAATCCCAGTCAACCATGCTAGATAACACTCCGGGTTCCTAAAATAGGACGTGTGTGCATGTGAGATGCAGGATTTAGATGCAAGTGATGTAAGTGTGTGCAATAAGTTCGCGCAATCTATGATGCCTTCAGGTTTTGTTAGATTGAGTTCAAGTAAAATGTGATGAGAAAATAAAGCATACAAACTAATCTAATAAGCATAGAAGAGATAGAGTTTTTATGAGCCAGTTAAATTAAATTCAAATGAGTTATCTTTTGAAATTTTAATGAAGTTAGGTGATCCCCAGCAGAGTCGCCAAACTGTGGGACCCGATCACGCGAGAGGGGCGGGGCGCGAGCCGCCACGCCTTCTCTTGGTCTCTCGTACCCACGCAATTGGCGTGTGCATTTTATTATTGGTTTTAATTCATCTTTTATGTGAACTTGGGATCACTAAGGCAATCCGAATTCCACACAGAAGAGACTGACAGAGTCGCCACCTAGATGTGGGATCTAGGACCCATAATTAACCAGAAATCTAGACTCGCTACCTGGTTACGAGAATGGAAGGTATGGGGATTTATCCACCACATGCACCATTCCTGCCCGATAATCGGTCTTCGATTCCAAAAGCTAACTCTTTTAAATTTATTTTAAATGGCTCATTCAACTGTAGGTTAATGTGCGAACTATGTGACATGCATCCTATGATCTAATTTCAATGTAGATCCTAAGGTTGTATCTTGATTACTTTATTTGTTTGAATTCCATCTAAGTGAAAGTTCTCCTAAAATTCTAATTTCATGGAAAATCCTAAGTGATTTGATTAAGCATTTACAAGAAAATTAATATACAAAACACCACAATTTGTTGTGGTGCCAACTCACGGTTGGTATGCCATCAGACATCCAAGCTGCCTACGTACCCAAGCCTCACTGGGATCAGAGTCGACGTAGTTCGGTGCACCAAAGCTAAGCTACATATGCCTAACTCAACTAAGACACCGACCTAGACGGATTTGACTGTTTCAACAGTTTTAAGAGGAGTTATTTAATTCAAGTTTAGGATTTTATTATCCTAGGATTTCATCTAAGATTCTATATGATTCTTATCTAAATGCAAGTTGTTCCTTAGACTAATGCAGGTTAGCCTACATCTTAGTTTACTAGGCTTGTCCTAGGGAAAGATTGGGTGACTAGTGTAACTAGACCTAAGGTACGGTTGCTATACATAGCAAACGTCCTTGATGAGGCTGGACTCCTAACTCTAGGACTCCCTAAAACTTAGGACACGACAGGACACCAGTGTTCCTAAATTGGGCTCTAATGGTTCTTATGACAGAAACCGTGATCCAACGGTTCCTAAAGACACGAGATGATCGATTTCAGTTCTTGAAGTTAATGAATTTCAGATTTTAAGAATTTTCAGTTTATGGACAATTAAGGAATACCAATGGTTCTAGGGTTCACCAATTTCGGCCCAGAATGACATCCAAGGAAGGGAATCGTGCGCTATTTCCTTGTGCAATTTAATACTTAGGTTATAGCATCTTATTGCCTGGCATATCTCAGGATTTCCGTGGACAGTAGCCAACAACATGCTATAGCTTAAATATTCAAATTGTCAAAGATCGGTTGCAATTGGGATACGATTATGGACGCACTGACCATTTTTGCAGGAAAATCTAAAAATCCTAAAATTTCTGTTTCAATGGATTAAGGATTTAATATGTGACAGAGATTTAAGGTTTTTTTGAGATTTTCAGATGAATTTCAATTAATTTCAATATTTTAATGGATTTTATCAATTTTAAACCATATGAGTGATTTTACAAGTGAAACTATTGCAGACGAATTCGAAATGAGTGGAAACTTCTACAGAAGCAAGATATGATGAGATGTAGCTTACTGGAAGATTTTTACAGATTTTTACATTAAGCTCATATTTAATTTTGATTTAACAATTAATTGACCAGATTGCAAAAATAACACAGAAACTACTTGAAATAGAAATCTAAATTCAATAAAATTTCTACTGTAATAATATATGAATAAACATAGCATGCTGTGAGAGTTTCATGAATTTTAGAAACTATTTACTATCAGTTTCGGATTTTTCAATTTTCAGACAAGATTATGAATTAACACTACATCTCATATGAAACAAGATCTAAATCACTCGAAAAGTTTACAGGAACTAGAAATTTAGAATATACGACCACTGTAAAAATGTTGAGAATTTTATCTATGATCTGATGTCTGTAAAAATTCTTCCAAAATCTGATAATTTTCAAAGAAAGCATAAAATAATATACCAAACCAATTTTAAAAATTCTCAAACATTTATGGTAGAAGGTACCAGTATCAGATTATTTTCCCACAAAATTTCATTAATTTGCGAATTTGTTTAGTATATATTTTATTTTTCTTCGTCGAAAAGATATTTTTGAAGAGTTTTCTATTTTTAAAACACGATTTTCGAGAAAATTATGATTTCGGAAAACGTCCTCCAACCTTGTTCTTATGTGATGAACACAAGAAAAATTTAAAATTCCAAAAAATAGATCATCCTGAGATGGCTTTTTTTTCGAATTTCGTAATTACTCAGCCATTATTTTAAATAAAATACCACTTTTCACTCAAATTCTAAAAAACCGTTGATCCAATGTCCGATCCGATCCGATAGTTATTTTACTCTATTCAAGTAGAGCATCGTATTAAATTTTGGGAAGAAACGGATTTGAAACACTCATGCAGATCATAATTTTTAGCTCACACATTTAATATTGAATTAAATTTAATTAAATGGTAAAAACCATGCAAAATTCAAAAAAAATACCAGATGATTCGGGAAAAATCCGAGAATAGGGTACCGACCTGAGATAGAGCTCCTCGCCGAATCCAAAAGGCGCAGAGTCCGAAAAAATCCCGCCGACGTGCGATCCGCTCCTTTCTCTTTCCCTTTTTCTTTCTTTTTTTTTTATATTTCTCTCACGGCAGGGAGAGGGAGTGATTGGGAGACATAGATTGAGAGAATGTGAGAGTAAAAGAGAGATAAAGAGAGGCAAGGAGAGTTTGAGAGAGATAGAGAGAGGCAAGGCGAATTTGAGAGACCGAATGAGAGACGAGAGGGAGAGACACAGAGGTGGTGAGAGACGAGAGGGAGAGACACAGAGGTAGTGAGAGACGAGAGGGAGAGAGATAGAGAGTGAGAGAAAGAGGGAGAGAGATAGAGAGTGAGAGAAAGAGAGAGAGAGAGAGAGAGAGAGAGAGAGAGAGAAAAACGTGAAAAACAGAGTGTCTCAACACTCTGTTTTTTACGTTTTTTTTTTTTTTTTTTTTTTTCCTTTTTTTCACGTGGTGTGAATGAGAGAGAGAGGGAAAGTAGAGAGGGATCCGAGAGATGCAGAGAAACTGAGAGAGGGAGATCGAGGGTGGGAGAGAGTGGAGAGACCGTGAGTGAGAGGACAGAGGGATGGAGATGGAGAGCAAAACAGAGGAAGGGAGAAGAGAGTGGGAATCGGCTGCCGTTGGGATAGATGGCTCGTTGTTGATGTTGGGGTAGATGGGTCGCTATTGAGAGAGGGAGAGATCGCCGGCCGTTTCAGAGAGGGAGAGATAGAGATCTTTCTTTCTATTTTTCCAAAAACCGAGCTCCCCTCTCACGCTGCTGCTCCTCCCCTCCTTTTTTTTTTCTCTTTTCTTCAGTTGCTGTTGTTTTTCTTCTGTCGATCCAACCTCTGCTCCTCTATCTCTCCTCCCCTTTTGTTCCCCAAGAGAACTTAATTTAGAAACCTCTAAAAAAAACCATGCTTTCCTGAATTATCATTGCTAAAAACCCAACTATCCAATTTTCCATCTTCTCTTTTCACCGTATAGTATATTTCCACAAACAACCATTCAGATCTTTACATTTTTCATTCTCTTTATAGAAATGACCAATGGCTTGGAATCATACCATATAAACCCCCATTAAAACAGTGAGAAATATTTGCTCCATGCAAACCGTTTACACCTAATGAAATGGAAACTTTCGTTGGCAATATAGCCTTGGTAGGACCCACTTATTCCCATGCATGTATATCTTTTTGGTTTTTTTTTTTTTTTTGTAAAAATAGAAAAGAGAAAATCTCTCCCAAAATATCCTCTCCTTCATTGCTCTTTATAATATGGACAATCCCTTCTTTGGCCGAGAAACTCTCATCCCCTAAATTTGGTGGACAATCAATTTTTGAAATGGAACGTACTTTTCGGCCAGCTTCCGCTTCCCATAAAATTCGAATTTCATGTATTTAAATACCATGCAAAGATTGTAAGTGGGCCTATCTAAACCGTTCATTTAATGAGTTGCAACACAATTTGGGCGTGCCCCCTCTGAACCATTTCCGAAAGATGATCTGAACCATCCAATTGTTGGGTCGCAGCATAAATGAATTATGCCCTACCAAATCATTTCCATTAAATTTCAATGCTTTTAATCATGGGCCCCACATAAATTTGACAAATTTCATCTAATTATCAACACCCAGCATCCCATCTTTAACTGGGATTCAAAATGATAAAATAAAACCACTTTGGATAGGGCCCACAGATTTTTAATGGGTCAGTCGATTTGGAGGATCCACCCATGGAAAGCGACTTCAATTCTTAGATTCAATAAGCTCAAAACTCATATTTTTCATGCACCTCAATGCAGGGCACACCTGCTCGATCCCTTTCCAATCGAAATGTTCAATACGAGCCCACCAAACGGGTCCAAATTCTCCTTTGCTCGGATTCTCGTGAATAACCTTTCTTAACACTTAGCGGAAAAAAATGAAACACGGCGGAAATGATTGAAAAGATCGAGAAACTATAGGAGACGGGCACAGGGATGGAAAACACCGAAGAACCGATAGAAAAACACTAACTTCTTTGTTGATTAAGGCGGAGCAAAATGGGGGTGTCTACAGGTACGTCTTCAAGCATGACCATGTAGTGTGTTGGTTTCTTCAATTGATCAATCCTATCTTAAACACAACACTTCAAGGCAAATTGATTAGTATTCAATAACACAATCAATTATATTTAGAATCATCAAAACAAGATAGGAGAGTAGACCCTTGGGCTTACAATCTCCCCCTTTTTGATGATGACAAACAAAATTGATTATGAGGTGTATGTGGAGTGACATAGTAGGCAAGTGAATGCTGGAACTCCTCCTCAATATATGCACACGGATAAATTATAACCGTTAAAAGCATATGGTGCATATAGTCAATTGAATAGATAATCAATTTCAAACTTCTCCCCCATTTGTCATCGACAGAAAGGGTGAACTAAGATGTACAGCAATTTAGGAGTAAATGAAGATTGAGTTAGGTACTCCCCCTAAATTAATGCTTATGGTATAAAAATATTTAGCCAAGTAATGCACATATACCTGTACATGATCGAGATGTTGACAAATGTCAAATTGTTAATTAAAGTGAAGGTACCTCTCCAACTTAGAAAACTAAGAAGGCTAAGAGTACCAATTGAGTGATTTTTAAGATTAATATTTGACATCTCATTCATGCAGATACTACCAAACAAAGATGATATATATAAATACTATATAGATAAGCTGGTGAAAGGCATAAAGTATTTATTTGGCAATTTTTTTAACTTGATCCACACTCCAAATGTTTAAGGCACTTCGGATATAACATATTCTATCATCACTAATGGGTTTTGTAAAGATATCCGCCAATTGATCCTCAGTATTGATATATTTTAAGCAAATATCCCCTTTTTGTGAGTGATCTCTAATGAAGTGGTGCCTAATCTCAATATGTTTTGTTCTAGAGTGTTGTATGGGGTTCTTTGTCAAGCTTATAGCACTAGTATTGTCACATTGGATGAGAATATTTTCCATTTTAATTCCATAGTCCATCAATGTGCTTTTCATCCATAGGACTTGTGCACAACAAGCTCCAGCTGCCACATATTCTGCTTCTGTTGTAGACAGAGCTACTGAATTTTCTTTCTTGCTAAACCATGAAACAAGTGATTTTCCAAGAATTGACAAGTCCCACTAGTACTTTTCCTATCCACTCTACATCCAGCAAAGTCTGCATCTGAATATCCAATGAGAGTGAAGGTAGATGATCTTTCATACTATAGTCCCAGACTTTGGGTTCCTCTTAAGTACTTGAAGATCTTTTTGACTGCCGATAGGTGAGACTCCTTTGCGTCCGATTGAAATCGAGTACAGAGACAGACAGTAAACATAATGTCTGGTCTGCTGGCTGTCAAATAGAGTAAGCTACCTATCATACCCCTATACATCTTCTGGTTCACAGATTTGCCAAATTCATCCTTTTCTAGCTTAGCAGTTGTACTCATGGGAATTCTTGATGTCTTACTGCTATCCATGCCATACTTTTTTAGTAACTCCTTCGTATATTTTTCTTGATTTAAAAATATCCGATTTTGGTATTGTTTAATTTGGAGTCCTAAGAAGTAGGTTAACTCACCCATCATGCTTATTTCAAATTTATTTTTCATTAGAGTTGCAAATTCATCACACATTTTTTGATTAGTTGAGCCACAGATGGTGTCATCCACATAAATCTGGACAAGAAGGATATCTTGATTTTCTCTTTTGATAAATAATGTGTTATCCACCTTTCCCATCTCAAATCCTTTTTCCACTAGGAATGTGCAAAGCCTCTCATACCAAGTTCTAGGAGCTTGCTTTAATTCATATAAAGCTTTATCAAGCCTGAAGACATGATTTGGATGTTTGTAGTCCTCAAAACCTGGAGGTTGCTCAACATACTCTTCCTCTTGGATATAGCCATTTAGGAAGGTACTTTTGACATCCATTTGATATAGTTTAAATCCTTTATTAGATGCATATGCCAAGAGTATCCTAATAGCTTCCATACGGGCAACAGGAGCAAATGTCTCATCATAGTCTATTCCCTCCTCCTGATTGTACCCTTGGGCTACAAGGCTAGCTTTATTTCTAGTGATAACTCCATTTTCATCCAATTTGTTTTTATACACCCATCTCGTGCCAATGACTAGATGATCACTAGGTCTAGGCACTAGCCTCCACACCTTGTTCCTTTCGAATTGACTCAACTCTTCTTGCATAGCCATCAACCAATATTCATCATTTTCGGCTTCCTTGATGGACTTAGGCTCTAATTCGGATAGGAACGTCAAGTTATTGCTCACACTACGATCGTATGATCTAGTTCTTACCGGCGATGTGGCATCACCTAAGATTTGGGATTCAGGATGATCTACCAATATTCTCCTATCCCTAGGCAATGAGTCATCATCTACATTTTCTACTTCCTCACTAGGCAATGTATTACTTGTAGATGCATGGGAAGGAACATTTGTCTTAGGTAATAGATGTTCAATAGGTTCATCCTCATCATGTGGCATTTCTTGAGGTGTTGGATCTCTCTCATTAAATGTCACATGCATGGATTCTTCTACAACTAGAGTTCTTCTATTAAATACTCTATATGCCTTTCTATGTGAAGAATACCCTAAGAATATGCCATCATCCGACTTCTTATCAAATTTGTGTAAATTATCTTTAATGTTCAAGATGAAGCATTTACAACCAAACACTCTAAAATAGCTTATATTTGGTTTCAAGTTTTTTCATAGCTCATAAAGTGTTTTCTTAGAAATTGGCCTTATATATACCCTATTTATGATATAGCAACCGGTGCTAACCGCCTCTGCCCAAAAGTATCTAGGGAGATCATTTTCATGCAACATAGTTCTAGCCATTTCTTGGAGGGTTCGGTTCTTTCTTTCTACAACCCTATTTTGTTGAGGTGTCCTAGGTGCCAAAAAATTGTGTTTGATGCCATGTTCATTACAGTAAGTGTCAAAATGTACATTTTCAAATTCTGTTCCATGGTCATTTCTAATGTAAGATATGGCAATACCTTTTTCATTTTGTATTTGATTACACAATTTAAGGAAATTTTCATAGGTTTCATCTTTATGTGCTAAAAATATGATCCATGTAAATCGTGAGTAGTCATCCACGATGACAAACACGTACATCTTTCCACCTAAGCTACTTGTCTTCATTGGTCCAAAAAGGTCCATATGAAGTAGTTGCAAGGGGTAGGTGGTTGAAATCATATTTTTAGGGGCAAATGAGCTTTTTAATTGTTTTCCTAATTGACAAGTTCTACAAATGTGATCTTTGGTGTATTTGAACTTAGGCACTCCTCTAACAATTTCTTTTGAGGAGAGGGTCGAAATAAGATCCATTCCGGCATGACCCAACCTCCTATGCCACAACCAAGAATCTTCACTAATGGCATTAAGACAATTCACATTTTGGAGTCTAAGATCATCTAGTCAAATAGTGTAAATGTTATTGTCTCTATAACCTATGAATTTCACTTCTCCATCTATCTTATTTTTAACAATGCATTTGTCGGGGTTGAAGACTACTTCAAAACCATTATCACATAATTGACTAATGCTAATAAGATTATGGGATAAGCCATCAACATAAAGCACATCATGTATGGGAGAGGTAGAGTTACCTATGGTGCCTTCTCTTTTGACTTTTCCTTTCTTGTCATCTCCAAAGGTAACATCTCCACCATCCTTGAGTGATAGGGATGCAAATTGAGTGAGGTCTCCGGTCATGTGTCTAGAGCATCCACTATCAAGGTACCATGTGTTCTTGTTATGGCTTTTAAGGCATACCTACATATGAATAGGAAAATGAGATCCCTTAGGCACCCAAATCTTCCTAATCTTGATATGTTCATTTATTTTCACTTTAGAGTTCAATTTAATTTTATCTTCTTTAGCATGCATGCAAGTAATTTTATAATGACCTTCTAGAGCACAATAATGACAAGTTTTAGTACTACTGGAAGAAGCCTTTGCAAGTTTGTTTTTATAGTTGGATATTGTAGTATTCCATTTGTGTCCAAGTCCACTTTTATCATGTGGCATTCTTTGAATGTTAACAAGCCTATCCAATTTCAATGAACTATGTTCAAATTTTTCAAATAGTTTTTTTAGTTCATCATATTCAAAAGATAATTTACTATTTTCATACTTTAGCTTGTTGTTTTCAATAGAAAGTTCTTGACGATTTTCATTTAAGATTTTGATAGAAGCATTTAAATCATGAATTTCAACTTTGTATTTTTCATTTTCATCCTCTAAAAATTCATGGTCTTTCTTTAACCAAGCAAATTCTTTTGTCATGTTAGAGAGAGAATTTTCAAGTGATGCATTTTTATCAAGTTCTATTTCAAGTTCATCATGTGCACTTTGTAATGAATCAAGAACTTCTTTTAAAATAATGACATCATTTAAAGTATTTACCTCTTGATTGTCATTTGTTGAGTCCATGAAGCAAATATTCTTGGCTATCAAAAATCTTCTCCATCATTTTGTTCACCTTCACTTTCATTGTCCTCATCCCATGTGGCGGTCATTCCTTTCTTGTCTTCTCTTCTCTTGAAACGGTTGTTTGAAGAAGGCTCATTGTTGAGTGGACAATCCGGGCGAATGTGTCCAAGCTTCTTGCATCCATAGTATCGGGGTTGAGACGATTCATCACCGAGCTCTTCTTTCTTCTTGAATGGAGGATTGGTCCTTCTATTTCTCATGCCTCCCAAGTTCCTTTGCAAGAACTTGATCCTTCTTGTTAGGAGGGCAACTTCATCTTCCATGTCTTCCTTTGCATCTTCATTTTCACCTACATTACAAGCAAAAGCAACTCCTTTTCCTTTTTCAATTTTAGTTTCAATTTCGGGTGCTTTTGTTTTGAAAATCATCTCATGGGTTATCAAGGACCCTATTAGTTCATCTAGGTTCAATGTATTCATGTCCTTGGCTTAGGTGATTGCGGAGGTTTTGGATTCCCATGACAAAGGTAGGGATCTAAGGATTTTGGTCACTAAATCTCTATTTGAAAATTGCTTTCCAAGTCCCCTTAATCCATTTACAAGGTTCGTGAATCTAGTGTACATGTTGGCAATAGTTTCATCGGGTGTCATTTGAAAGAGTTCATATTGCCTAAATAAGTGATTCATTTTAGATTCTTTGACTTGGTTGGTTCCCTCATGGGTGACTTCTAAGGTGTCCCAAATTTCCTTAGCCGAATTCAAATTTGACACTCTATTGAATTCTCCGGGAGACAAAGCACAAATTAGGGAATTCATGGCTTTGGCGTTGTAGTTTGAGGCTTGTTGTTCGGCTTCGGTCCAATCATTTAGATTTCTAGTGGGTAATATATATTCATTATTAATGGCTCTCCACATTTGATAATCTTGGGTTAAAAAGATTTTCATTTTGGTTTTCCAAAATCTATAATTTGTTCCATCAAAGTAGGGTGGCCTAGTATTTGAGTAACCTTCATGGTGTTGAGGGTAGTTTGCCATTTTTAAAATCTTTACTTTAGACCGGTTAGGGTTTAAAAATAAATTAGAGACGAGGCTCTGATACCAATTGAAATAAACAAGAGGGGGGGTGAATTGATTTTAACACTAAATTAGCCCTTTTGAAAATTAATTTGTGAACCCTAATTTGAATTTTCTTCTCTTAATTAGATTTTGGTTAGTTTAAATGAGATCAACACAAACAGAAATACCAAACCAAAATTAAGAATGAAAGTGCAATAATAAGAAAGAACACACCGATATATAGTGGTTCGGGCAAAGCCCTACTCCACTCTTCTTAAGATCGTCCTTAAGGATTTTCACTATTGGAGACCTCCACGATGCCCGGCTCCTACGCGATTACACTTCCAAGGGATATTAAATAAGGATACCCTTACACCTTTACACTGACTCTCCTTCTTCGCCGAGTTCTAAACGATGCTCCCTAGGGTATTAAGGTAGGATGCCCTAGCTACCTTTACAAGAAATTGAAGATAAATAGCTTGGCTTCTTCTTGAAAGCTTGATGCTCTTTGAAGTCCCTTGATTGCTCTTCAATAGTGATTGCAAGTGAAAGCTCTAAATCCAAACTCAATAGATTTCCAAGTGCACGGCAAGTTTGGGAAAAACAAAATCTTAAGCTTGAAAGGGTTGCAAGTTTGCTTGAATGCTTAAGAGGGTTTTTCAAAATGTTCAAGAGAGGATAATAATCCTCTTGAAGGTGTACATATAACCTCTTACTAAAATATGACCGTTTGAGGGTGTTGATATCAAAAATCACAAATTTATTCAAATCCCAACGGCTATATTTTGGTCTGTCGCAAGGTTCTCGGAGTTCCGAGAGAACGGCCAGAAGATGGAATTTTTCAACTGGACCATTTCTCGGAGTTCCGAGAAAATGGCCAGAAGCTACTGGACCATTTCTCGCAGTTCCGAGGGAACTCTCGGAGTTCCGAGAAGCCTAAAAATCAGCAGATTTTGTTTTTTTATTGCTTGTTTGATTTTTGGCTTTTGGAACTCAAACCCTATGATAATTTTGGAATGTTTATGAGGGTCCCAACATGTTGGTCCACCACACAACCATTCACTAAACCATTTTAAGTTCTTAAGCGTTTATGAATTGAAAAACCTTGCCTTGACTTATAAATCTAAAGAGAGAGGATGTACAATGAGTTCTAGGTAAACCTCAACTTCTCTTTAGCCTTGGTCTTCAATTGATCTTCCATCTTTTGTATGCTTGCTTGAGAGATGATGTGAGCTCCACTTAGCTCCTTTGACTCTTGTGTTGGTACGTCTTCAAGCATGACCATGTAGTGTGTTGGTTCTTCAATTGATCAATCCTATCTTAAACACAACACTTCAAGGCAAATTGATTAGTATTCAATAACACAATCAATTATGTTTAGAATCATCAAAACAAGATAGGAGAGTAGACCCTTGGGTTTACAAACACTCCCATGAAAACCCGATGTGGTGATCCCCTGTCGTCCTGCCCAACACGGGAAAAAATCGGATACCACACAGACGCATCAAACTATTGTATTCCTTAGGATTCATATTCCCAAGATTACATCTACTTCACCCATGTCTTTCATGTTAAACTTTTGAGACAAAAATGATTTAGTACTTTGAATATATTTAATATCTATACTAAAAATTAACATGTCATCAACATATAGACATATTATAACACATTTATTAGCTTCAAACTTAATATAAATACATTTATCTGACTCATGTATTTTATAGCCATTTGACGCTAAAACTTTATCAAATCTTTCTTGCCATTGCTTAGGGGCTTGCTTAAGGCCATATAAAGATTTGATTAGTTTACAAACTTTATGCTCTGGTCCTGATTATATGAAACCTTCTGATTGTTCCATATATACTTCTTCATCCAATTCACCATTCAAGAATGCAGTTTTAACATCCATTTAGTGAATGTGAAGTTTGTATATTGAAGCAAGAGCTATCAAGACTTTAATGGTAGAAATTCTAGCAATTGGAGCATAAGTATCAAAATAATCAATACCAGGTTTTTGAGTAAACCCTTTGGCAACTAATCTTGCCTTAAACTTCTCTATTTATCCATCTACTCACATTTTCTTCTTGAAGATCCATTTACAACCTATTGGTTTTGACCCAGGTGGTAGGTCAACCAATATCCAAGTCTTATTACCCATGATAGAATACATTTCATCATTAATAGCTTCTTTCCAAAAAGCAGCATTTTGTGACTTTATGACTTCCATATACGTTTGAGGTTCACTTTTTATGTTTAGGTGAAACATTATAGAAGTTTTGAGTTTTTCTCTTGTTCCTTCTACTAGATAGGTAACAAAATTCGGACCAAAACTCTTTTCTTTTCTATTTCTTTTACTTCTCCGTTTTTCACTAGTTTCACTAACTTTTTTTTGAAGTTCTAGAGGTCCTTGGAAGTACTAGCCTCAACTTCCTTTGGAATAGAGGTAAATCTATTTTCATAGAAAATAGCATCCCTTGACTCAATTACAGAATTAACCTCAAGAAAATCATTAGGTTCTATTACTAGAAACCTATAGGCCTTACTATGAATAGCATAACCTAAGAAAATACATTCAATGCCCTTCTCTCCTAAATTTCTTAATTTAGGCGTAGGGACTTTAACTATGGCTCTACAACCCCAAACTTTAAGGTAACTTAAGTTTGGTTTCCTTTTCTTGCATAATTCATAAGGAGTTACATTTGATTTCTTACTTGGAACTCGATTCAATATGTAACAAGCAGTAAGAAATGCTTCACCCCAAAAGCGTTTCTTCAAACCTGAATTAACCATTTCAATTAAATTTCTATTTTTTCTTCCTGCTACAACTTTTTGCTGTGGTGTATAAGGCGCAGTAGTCTCATGAATAATTCCTTCTGATTCACAAAAATCATGAAAGTAATATTCACCACCCCTATTGGACCTTAAGCACTTAACCTTTGATCCACATTGGTTTTCAACTTCAATTTTATACACTTTAAACTTGTTTAAACCTTATTTTTGTGACTAAGTAGATATATATAACAGTACTTTGAATAATCATCAATGAAAGTGACAAAGTACTTTTTACCTCCTCTAGTGGGGACACTATGCACTATGTATATCACATACGTCACTATGAACTAGATCTAACAAATTACATGCAAAGACAAATAAATAAACATGCAAACAAATACTGTAAGAGATGGGTTTTGGAGAATGATTAGATTGTGAAAGGAAAAAAAAGGGATGCACAATCTTCATGAATTTTTATTATAGATTAATAGACATGCAAATTTCTTTAAAATTAGACCTTTTAACCAATTTTGGAAGGTTTCCAAATTCAAATCACTTCCCAAATTATTTTTAAAAATTTTCTAAATTCAAATTTGTTTTCAAAAAATCTCCAAATTTGGAAACACTTCCCAAATTTAAACTTGTATTTCAAAAGTTTTTTTGGAACCACTTTCCAAATTTAAACTTGTTTTCAAAAGTTTTCAAATTTGGAACTTGGTTTGAAAAGTTTCTCAGTTTAGAACAAGTAAATTTAGAAAGTTTTCCTTGTTTGATCAAATATATAAATTTGCAAAGTTTCTTTTTTTTATCAAATATGTAATTTTAGAAAGTTTTCAACTATGGATCAAATAGGTAAATTTAGAAAATTTATAACTTTTAATCAAATATGAAAATTTAGAAAGTTTCTAATTTTGAATCACTTTGAAATTGACACTTTCTAAATTTAGAACAATTTATTTCTGAAATTTTCTTTTCAAAATTTTCTATTTTTGAAAATCAATGTTTTCAATCTAGAAATTCAACTTTGGAAACTTTCTATTCTTGAAAATAAATGTTTCCAGGAAATTCTATTTTGTGTACATTCTACTTTTGAAAATCAATATTTGCAACTGAGAAATTCTATTTAGGAAACTTTCTATTATTGAAAATCAATGTTTCCAATCTAGAAATTCAACTTTGGAAACTTTCTAAATTTGATGATTTTCTTTCTGAAATTTCAAATTGAGAAAAGCCTTAAATTTAGTTACTTTCCTTTGTTGATTCAAAGACCTTCTAATCTTGAAAATTTAAATTTGGAAACTTTCCAAATTTGAAAACTTGGAAACTCCCTCAAATTTAAAATTTCAAGGAGAAATTTGCATGACTTTCTTACTTTTTATAGAAAAATTCATAAAACCTAAATCTTTTGGCTTACCTCTTCCGAAGTTTGATGATGATGATATACCCTTGAACTTGAATTTCATTGATGAAAATCCCTTTTGTTGATAATGATTCCTTAGTGATTCATTTGATTCCTCGCTTTGATATAATTCATAATCCAAAATAGCCAAAATGACCGAATTAAAGAACTCGATCAAGAGAAGATTGCGCCAATTTTTAAAGATGAGAAAAAGGGTTTCAATTGGGTGTTTGGGAGAGGTTAATATGTATTTGAATATGATATTAGAGTCTGGGAGTGAAGGATTAAAGAAAATGAGAGATGGTTGGAAAATTAACTAACTAGATTAAACTTGAAGGGAGAAAGTGGAAGAGGGAGAGGGAGGAAGAGTAGGAAAAATTTGAAGAAGAAAAATGGCTGAGATTTTTTTGTGTTCCCTTTAAATGAGGGTTGTAGGGTTGTATTTATAGGTGAAGGATGGCAGAAGTTGATAAGTTTAGGCCTTTGAAAGCAATGGTAGTAATCAGAAGATCAAAACTAGGAAACAATTCAATGGATGGATAAAAAAGGAACTGAGAATGTTCTTTTTTAATATATGGAAACTCCTTGGACATCAAGCCATGTCCAAATTGGGATGAATTTCTTAATTTTAGAATGGTTTTGAGTATTGCTTTAGATGGAACACTCCCCCATTAATCAACTTGCCAATTTTGACTAGTTTTGCTCTTTTAGGCTTTAATTGATAAAAAATGATTAAAAATATTTAAAATTCATGAAAATTCCTAAAAATAGGGATGCCATGATGCTGACATCATGCTTACACGTTTTCCCATGTGGGGATAAGAGGAGAGTGAATATCTCCCCTAAAATGGCAAAAAATGTCAATTTTGAGTATTTTCTAAGTCTTTTTTGCACAATTTTTATTAATTATTGACCCATGATTTTTTCTTGTTATTTTGAGCCTAATATTCCTATAGAAATACCAGATTTAATTATCTAGATTAATGAGAGCCATCGATTTTTAACGGCAGATCATTTTTCGGAAAATTGATCGTATTAAAGATTCGATTAAACCGGCCAACTTAATCAATTTTGGATCGATGATCTCAACCATTAAATTATGTTTTTGAAACCAAATAATGTATTTAAAGTTCTATCACTAATCACTAGATTTAATAATTTCGACGGTGCACATTTATCCGCATTGATCCGTGACTTTTCGCAGGGTTTTCGTTCAATTAAGAGTTCCAATATTTAATTGGGATTGAGATTGACCTTGATTGATTTAATTTTAATCGAATAACCATGAATTATAGGTAGAAAGACCCAAATTAATCTCAACGTATGATTTGATGATTTTCAAAAAATCGGGTATAGGAATGGAATTAGGGGTCGGACTGTGAAGTGACCCCAGATAATTTTGACATGATTAGCGATCTATATGGTTCGATTATGGTTTATATTACCCAAAGTATATAAGTACATGTTAATATATCTCTTATGTGATTTTGCACTATAAATTGGGCATTTTAACAAATTTTCGGGTCAAACTAGCTTACCGAGAAAATTATGTCGCCGCTTCAGACATTTTGGACTTTGGGAGTGTGACAATTAGCGAAATTCCATGGGTCATTTGTGAAATATGTAAGTTAAATTGAAGCAAAAAGAGGGTGTCTACAAAGACACATGAATTTGTTGATTCCAAACCTAATTTCAGAGCGAATGATAGGTACCTTTTGCAAGTACTGCAAAAGAGTACAACATTCTTCGAAACTGGGACACACTTCATGAAGACCAAAGTGAAAGACGTGGTACTGGGGATCCCAGCACTTGGTCGCTCCTTTGAGGAGGTTCCAATCTATTGGGAAGAATCAAACAGAGGAAAGGTTTGCTCATGCCGGGTGAGGTGACTGAACCACAAGTAGCTCCTTGACTCACCATAACTTCGAATCCATTCGGACATCATTTCAGCAGACATGGTCTGTTCCATACAGAAGATAACAAGAAAATTTTCAGACAAACAAAAGATAAATACAATACCTATGCACATTTTTTTATTTATTCATATTTTCTTTTCTGTTTTACACGGAGGACTGTAGTAGGCTATGTACAAAACAAAAGCGGTAAAAGAAAAGAAAACAGTGTTCTCTATCTTCCACGCAGATTGGATCAGTGACCGAGAGCTAACATCCTTCCAGCGACTTCTCTCTGCAAGGCGAGGTAATAGTGGGGTGACACCTCGTCTCATCGAGCTGCAGCGATGTTGAGGATATGGATGATGTTTCTCTTTTTTCCACTTGGAGGCAACTTTGTTCGCCTTCCATTGGGTGAACCCTACTGGTGGAGAAAATTGGTAGAGGGGGCGACAAATTTCCTGTTTGGCCCCATACTAGTACATGATGCGATCTAAAATATAGAAAGAGGTCTTTTCAAGGGCCAGAATCTTGACATGATTCGATTTATGGCTGGTTAGAGCAGTAGATGTGTATCTGTCTAACTTCTAGAATATGTCTCCTGAAGAGCGGATACCTAACCAAGCAATCCAATTGGACTCGGTATCGAAACGCTGACCAAAGGCCCAAGCGTTGAAGTTCAAGATGGAGATGTTTATCCTGGATCTTGGGATAAAAACTCCAAGTTTGAGGGTAAGCCAAATGTATAATAGAACGAGACATCCTGAAAAAGGGAGACTCGAATCTGTAGAAACTGCATCTATGCCATTAAGGGTCTCTCCCAAAATAACAGAAACATGATTGGCTCCATCTGGGATTTGATCAAAAAGGTTTAGGATGCGAGGAGAAGCTACAATAGAATTTTGAGCAGTAAGGTACTGGGCGCATACACAAAACAGAGGGCCGCTATATCGGTGCATCTAATAGATGGAATCTTCCAAATCTCCATCTGGGGAGAAGGCACGGAGAACGAAATTGGTTAATTGTGGGTGCCGGTTTTCTCCCGCGTGCGTAGGACGGCAGGGGATCCCCACATCGGGTTCTCAGGGAGTGTTTATTTGATCTGTGTTACTTACGAACTCGGGACTGAAATCCTAACTTCGCAAGATAGAGAAACTCAAAGTCGCCATCTAGGTTAGGGCGTGGGACCCATGTCTATTCTTCCAATGAAATGAGTAACGACTCGAATTTCATTTGAAGAACAGTAGCCAAAGGGGTACTTTTGCTCTGGGCCTAGAACCTTATATTTTTCTCTGCTTGTTTAAGGCATGGTCCATACAGATATTTGGGTAAGGGTTATGGTGACAATCGGGGAAGGTGTTAGGCACCCCTCTTTCCCGGAAGAATCCAGTCTCTTAACTTAGATTGGCATTTTTTGAAGAATTTAAACCAGGATAACTTATCTTTTTATCCTTTACGTAGGTTATGCTTAATTCCAGGATGTAAATAAAGGTGAATTTACAAAAAAACAGAAAATAAGCGTTAATTAACCTAATCGATATCGTAAGTTGTAAACGGATCACTAAAGAACTCGCAACTAACTCACGATCAGGTTAACTTAAAACTAACAGAAAAAGACAGTGCAGAAAGAAAAAGAAAGATAGAGGGATTTATATCATAAGTTCAGGGAGCAATTTGAGCACCCACGATCTTATGATGTCAGCACCGCATATCTTACTTTGTAAAGGAAATGACAGAAAGTAGAAGAAAGGTAGAGGGATTTATATCATAAGTTCAGGGGACAATTTGAGCACCCACGATCTTATGATGTCACAACCTCGTACATTACTTTTTAAAGAAAATGACTAAAAGTACAAGAAAGGTAGAGGGATTTATATCATAAGTTCAGGGGGTAATTTGAACGCCCGAGATCTTATGATGTCACCACGTCGTACCTTACTTTGTAAAGGAAATTACGTAAAGCTGGTAAATGAATGTAAATTTACCATAAGGGTTGCACAGCGTAACCGCGCTGTTTGGAAGAGAGGGCCTCGGGTTTGCCCAGATTTCAGTAGAACAACGGCGCTATTTGAAGATGTTGCTCTGAACCTTTGGAATTTCGGTGGAGTGTCGACGCTCGGTGTGAGCTACCTAGAGATTTCTCTACTTTCTCTCTTCTAGAAACAAAGTAAACTAGGGCTTTTCTAAGAATTCTGCAGGGGTTCAGTGTATTCACGAAGAAGGGGTTGTTTTAACCAAAAACAAAGGGGGGGGGGAAGGGAGAGAGAGAAGAGTTCTGAAAAACACTTACCCCCTCCTATTCATAGATTCGGGGGGGGTATGTGAAATAAACAAGAGGGGGGGTGAATTGATTTTAACACTAAATTATCCCTTTTGAAAATTACTTGTGAACCTAATTAGAATTTTTCTTCTTTAAATTAGGTTTTTGGTTAGTGCAAGTAAGATTGAAAACAAAAGATATACCAAACCAAAAACAAGAATGAAAGTACAAAAATGAGAGATGACACACCGATATATAGTGGTTCGGGCAAAGCCCTACTCCACTCTTCTTAAGATCGTCCTTAAGGATTTCCACTATTGGAGAACTCCACGATGCCCGGCTCCGAGGCGGTTACACTTCCAAGGGATATTAAATAAGGATGCCCTTACACCTTTACAAAAGACTCTCCTTCTCCACCGAGTTCTAAGCGGTGCTCCCTAGGGTATTAAGGTAGGATGCCCTAGCCACCTTTGCAAGAAATGAAGATTGAATAGCTTGGCTTCTTCTTGAAAGCTTGATGCTCTTTGTAGACCCTTGATTGTTCTTCAATGATGGTAGTCGCAAGTGAAAGCTCTAAATATCCCAACTCAAGAAATTTGCAAGTGCATGGCAAGTGTGGGAAGAAAACAAAATCTTAAGCAAAAATGGATTGCAAGTTTTCTTTAATGCTCAAGGAGGTTTTCAAATCATCAAGAGTGAGGAAATGAATCCTCTAGATGTTATATATATAGCCTCTCTATGGAATATGACCGTTTGGGGGTGGCAATAACAAAAATCACAAATTTATTCAAATCCCAACGGCTATATTCTTACCTGTAGCGAGGTTCTCGGAGCTCCGAGAACCATTCTCGGAGCTCCGAGAAATTCTCGGAGTTCCGAGAGAACGGGCAGAAGAAATAAAATTTCTACTGGACCATTTCTCCGAGTTCCGAGAAATTTCTCGGAGTTCCGAGAAAATGTCCAGAAGCTACTGGACCTTTTCTCGGAGTTCCGAGGGAACTCTTGGAGTTTCGAGCTCGGAGCTCCGAGAAAAATCTCGGAGTTCCGAGAAGCCTAAAAAATCAGCAAATTTGAGATTTTATTGCTTGTTTGATTTTTGGCTTTTGGAACTCAACTTCTATGATAATTATGGAATGTTTATGAGGGTCCCAACATGTTGGTCCACCACATAATCATTCACTAAACATTTAAAGTTCTTTAAGTGTTCTTTGAAAAACATTTTGAAAATACTTTGCCTTGACTTGAAAATCAAACGAGAGAAGATGTACAATGATACCTATGCAACCTTCAATTTCTCTTTAGCTTTGGTCTTCAAGTTGATCTTCCATCTTTGTATGCTTGCTTGAGAGATGATGTGAGCTCTACTTAGCTCCTTTGACTCTTGTTGGGTACATCTTCAAGCATGACCATGTTCTGTGTTGGTTTCTTCAATGTTCAATCCTATCTTAAACACAACACTTCAAAGCAAATTGATTAGTATTCAAAAACACAATCAATTATATTTAGAATCATCAAAACAAGATAGGAGAGTAGTCTCTTGGGCTTACAATCTCCCCCTTTTTGATGATGACAAACAAAATTGATTATGAGGTGTGTGTGGAGTGACATAGTAGGCAAGTGAATACTGGAACTCCCCCTCAATATATTCACACAGATAAATGATACAAATTATAAGCATATGGTGCATATAGTCAATTGAATAGATAATCAATTTCAAACCTTCTCCCCCTTTTGTCATCGACAGAAAGGGTGTAAAAAAAATAAAGCAATTTAGAAGTAGATGAAGATTGAGATAGGTACTCCCCTTAGATCAATGCTTATGGTATAAAAATATATAAAAATATATATAACCAAGTAATGCACATTTACCTGTTCATGATCTAGATATTGACATATGTCAAAATGTTAGGTATTTTAATTAAAGTGAAAGTACCTCTCCAACTTAGAAAACTAAGAAGGCTAAGAGTACCAATTGAGTGATTTTTAAGATTAATATTTGACATCTCATTCATGCAGATAATACCAAACAAAGATGATATATATAAATACTATATAGATAAGCTGGTGAAAGGCACAAAGTATTTATTTGGCAATTTCTTTGACTTGATCCGCACTCCAAATGTTTAAGGCACTTCGGATATAAGAAATTCTATCATCACTAAGAGGTTTTGTAAAGATATCCGCTAATTGATCTTCAGTATTGATATATTTTAAGCAAATATCCCCTTTTTGTAAGTGATCTCTAATGAAGTGGTGCCTAATCTCAATGTGTTTTGTTCTTGAGTGTTGTATGGGGTTCTTTGTTCAGCTTATAGCACTAGTGTTGTCATAGTGGATGAGAATATTTTCCATTTTAATGCAATAGTCCTTCAATGTGCTTTTCATCCATAGGACTTGAGCACAACAAGCTCCAGCTGCCACATATTCTGCTTCTATTGTGGACAGAGCTACTGAATTTTGCTTCTTGCTAAACCATGAAACAAGTGATTTACCCAAGAATTGGCAAGTCCCACTAGTGCTTTTCCTATCTACTCTACATCCAGCGAAGTCTGCATCTGAATATCCGATGAGAGTGAAGGAAGATGATCTTTCATACCATAGTCCTAGACTTTGTGTTCCTCTTAAATACTTGAAGATCTTCTTGACTGCTGATAGGTGAGACTCTTTTGGATCCGATTGAAATCGAGCACAGAGACAGACAGTAAACATAATGTCTGGTCTGCTGGATGTCAAATAGAGTAAACTACCTATCATACCCCTATACATCTTCTGGTCCACAGATTTGCCAAATTCATCATTTTCTAGCTTAGCAGTAGTACTCATGGGAATTCTTGATGTCTTACTGCTATCCTAATAGCCTCCATACGGGCAACAGGAGCAAATGTCTCATCATAGTCTATTCCCTCCTCCTGATTGTACCCTTGGGCTACCAGCCTAGCTTTATTTCTAGTGATAATTCCATTTTCATCCAATTTATTTCTATACACCCTTCTCGTGCCAATGACTGGATGATCACTAGGTCTAGGCACTAGCCTCCACACCTTGTTCCTTTGGAATTGACTTAACTCTTCTTGCATAGCCATCAACCAATATTCATCCTTTTCAGCTTCTTTGATGGATTTAGGTTCTAATTCGGATAGGAACGCCAAATTGTTACTCACACTATGATAGTATGATCTAGTTTTCACTGGCGATGTGGCATCACCTAAAATTTGGGATTCAGGATGATCTACCAATGTTCTCTTATCCCCAGGTAATGAGTTATCATTTTCATTTTCTACTTCCTCACTAGGTAGTGTATGACTTGTAGATGCATGAGGAGGAGCACTTAATTTAGGAAAAAGATGTTCAATGGGTTCATCCTCATCATGTGGCATTTCTTGAGGTGTTGGCTCTCTCTCATCAAATGTCACATGCATGGATTCTTGTACAACTAGGGTTCTTCTATTAAATACTCTATATGCCTTGCTATGTGAAGAATACCCTAAGAAAATTCCATCATCCGACTTCTTATCAAATTTGTGTAGATTATCTTTAATGTTTAAAATGAAGCATTTACATCCAAACACTCTAAAATAGCTTATATTTGGTTTCAAATTTTTCCAAAGCTCATAAGGTGTTTTCTTAGAAATTGGCCTTAAATATACCCTGTTTATGATATAGCAAGCGGAGCTAACCGCTTCCGCCGAAAAATATTTAGGGAGGTCATTTTCATGCAACATAGTTCTAGCCATATCTTGGAGAGTACGATTCTTTCTTTCTACAACTCCATTTTGTTGAGGTGTTCTAGGTGCGGAAAAATTATGTTTTATGCCATGTTCATTACAGTAAGTGTCAAAATGTACATTTTCAAATTCCGTTCCATGATCACTTCTAATGTAAGAGATAGCAACACCTTTTTCATTTTGTATTTGATTGCACAATGTAAGGAAGTTTTCATAAGTTTCATCTTTGTGTGCTAGAAATATGACCCATGTAAATCGTGAGTAGTCATCCACAACTACAAACACGTACCTCTTTCCACCTAGGCTACTTGTCTTCATTGGTCCAAAAAGATCCATATGAAGTAGCTCCAAGGGGTAGGAAGTTGAAATCATATTTTTAGGTGCGAATGAGCTCTTCAATTGTTTTCCTAATTGACAAGTTCTACAAATGTGATCTTTGGTGTATTTGAACTTAGGCAATCCTCTAACAATTTCTTTTGAGGAGAGGGTCGAAATGAGATCCATTCCGGCATGACCCAACCTCCTATGCCATAGCCAAGAATCCTCATTAATGGCATTAAGACAAGTCACATTTTGGAGTCTAAGATCATCTAGTCTAATTGTGTAAATGTTATTGTCTCTAGAACCTATGAATTTTACTTTTCCATCTATCTTATTTTTAACAATGCATTTGTCGGGATTGAAGACTACTTCAAAACCATTATCACATAATTGACTAATGCTAATAAGATTATGGGACAAGCCATCAACAAATAGTACATCATGTATGAGAGAGGTAGAGTTACCTATGGTGCCTTCACCTTTGACTTTTCATTTTTTATCATCTCCAAAGGTAACGTCTCCACCATCCTTGAGTGATAGGGATGCGAATTGAGTAAGGTCTCCTGTCATGTGTCTAGAGCATCCACTATCAAGGTACTATGTGTTCTTTTTGTTATGGCTTTTAAGGCATACCTACATATGAATAGGCAAGTGAGATCCCTTAGGTACCCAAATCTTCCTAATCTTGCTATGTTCATTTATTTTCACTTTAGAGTTCAATTTGATTTTATCTTGTTTAGCATGCAAGCAAGAAACCTTGTAATGACCTTCTAGACCACAATAAAAAAAAATTTTGGTACTACTAGAAGAAACCTTTTCAAGTTTGTTTTTATAGTTAGATATTGTAGTATTCCATTTATGTCCAAGTCCACTTTTGTCACTTGACATTCTTTGTATATTAACAAGCTTATCCAATTTCAATGAATATTTTCAAATTTTTCAAAAAGTTTCTTTAGTTCATCATGTTCAAAAGATAGTTTACCATTTTCATACTTTAGCTTGTTGTTTTCATTAGAAAGTTCTTGTCGGTTTTCATTTAAGATTTTGATAGAAGCATTTAACTCATGAATTTCTACTTTGTATTTTTCATTTTTATCATCTAAAAATTCATGATCTTTCTTTAACCAATCAAATTCTTTTGTCATGTTAGCAAGAGAATTTTCAAGTGATGCAATTTTATCAAATTGAATTTCAAGTTCATCATTTGCATTTTGTAAGGAATCTAGAACTTCTTTTAAGACAATGACATCATTTAAAGTGTTTACCTCGTTATTGTCGTTTGTTGAGGCCATGAAGCACACGTTCCTTGCTATCAAGCAATCTTCGCCATCATTTTGTTCGCCTTTGCTTTCAATTTCCTCATCCCACGTGGCGGTCATTCCTTTCTTGCCTTCTCTTCTCTTGAAACGGTTGTTTGAAGTAGGCTCATTGTTAAGTGGACAATCCGGGCGAATGTGTCCAAGCTTCTTGCAACCGTAGCATCGGGGTTGAGAAGATCCATCACCGAGTTCTTCTTTCTTCTTGAATGGAGGATTGGTCCTTCTATTTCTCATGCCTCCCATGTTCCTTTGCAAGAATTTGATCCTTCTTGTTAGGAGGGCAACCTCATCTTCCATGTCTTCCTTTGCATCTTCATTTTCACCTACATTACAGGCAAAAGCAATTCATTTTCCTTTTTCAATTTTAGTTTCAATTTCGGGTGCTTTTGTTTTGAAAATCATTTCATGGGTGATCAAGGACCATATCAGTTCATCTAGGTTTAATGTGTTCATGTCCTTGGCTTCGGTGATTGCGGAGGTTTTGGATTCCCATGACAAAGGTAGGGACCTAAGGATTTTGGTCACTAAATCTCTATTAGAAAATTGTTTTCCAAGACCTCTTAGTCCATTTACAAGATTGGTGAATCATTATTAATTGCTCTCCACATTTGATAATCTTGGGTTAAAAAGATTTTCATTTTAGTTTTTCAAAAACCATAGTTTGTTTCATCAAAATAGGGTGGCCTAGTGTTTGAGTAACCTTAATGGTGTTGAGGATGGTTTGCCATTTTAGAATCTTTACTCTAGACCGGTTAGGGTTTTAAAAGCTTAGAGACGAGGCTCTGATACCAATTGAAATAAACAAGAGGGGGGGGGGTGAATTGATTTTAACACTAAATTATCCCTTTTGAAAATTACTTGTGAACCTAGTTAGAATTTTTCTTCTTTAAATTAGGTTTTTGGTTAGTGCAAGTAAGATTGGAAACAAAAGATATACCAAACCAAAAACAAGAATGAAAGTACAAAAATGAGAGATGACATACCGATATATAGTGGTTCGGGCAAAGCCCTACTCCACTCTTCTTAAGATCGTCCTTAAGGGATTTCCACTATTGGAGACCTCCACGATGCCCGGCTCCGAGGCGGTTACACTTCCAAGGGATATTAAAGAAGGATGCCCTTACACCCTTACAAAAGACTCTCCTTCTCCGCCGAGTTCTAAGCGGTGCTCCCTAGGGTATTAAGGTAGGATGCCCTAGCCACCTTTGCAAGAAATGAAGATTGAATAGCTTGGCTTATTCTTGAAAGCTTGATGCTCTTTGTAGACCCTTGATTGCTCTTCAATGATGGTAGTTGCAAGTGAAAGCTCTAAATATCCCAACTCAAGAAATTTGCAAGTGCAAGGCAAGTGTGGGAAGAAAACAAAATCTTAAGCAAAAATGGATTGCAAGTTTTCTTTAATGCTCAAGGAGGTTTTCAAATCATCAAGAGAGAGGAAATGAATCCTCTAGATGTTATATATATAGCCTATCTATGGAATATGACCGTTTGGGGGTGGCAATAACAAAAATCACAAATTTATTCAAATCACAACGGCTATATTCTTACCTGTAGCGAGGTTCTCGGAGTTCCGAGAACCATTTTCGGAGCTCCGAGAAATTCTCGGAGTTCCGAGAAATATTCTCGGAGTTCCGAGAGAACGGCCAGAAGAAATAAAATTTCTACTGGACCATTTCTTGGAGTTCCGAGAAATTTCTCGGAGTTCCGAGAAAATGTCCAGAAGCTACTGGACCTTTTCTCGGAGTTCCGAGAAAAATCTCGGAGTTCCGAGAAGCCTAAAAAATCAGCAAATTTGAGATTTTATTGCTTGTTTGATTTTTGGCTTTTGGAACTCAACTCCTATGATAATTATGGAATGTTTATGAGGGTCCCAACATGTTGGTCCACCACATAATCATTCACTAAACATTTAAAGTTCTTTAAGTGTTCTTTGAAAAACATTTTGAAAATACTTTGCCTTGACTTGAAAATCAAAAGAGAGGAGATGTACAATGATACCTATGCAACCTTCAATTTCTCTTTAGCTTTGGTCTTCAAGTTGATCTTCCATCTTTGTGTGCTTGCTTGAGAGATGATGTGAGTTCCACTTAGCTCCTTTGACTCTTGTTGGGTACATCTTCAAGCATGACCATGTTGTGTGTTGGTTTCTTCAATGTTCAATCCTATCTTAAACACAATATTTCAAAGCAAATTGATTAATATTCAAAAACACAATCAATTATGTTTAGAATCATCAAAACAAGATAGGAGAGTAGACCCTTGGGCTTACAGTATGGCTTGGGGATCACTCCAAATTTTGCCGTGGACGAAATTAGTGATGTCATCTTCCCTAGGCTTTCGTCCCTAGGGAAGATGACATCATTCCTAGGCTTTCGTCCCTTGTGTTGTTCGTTTTTAAAATGCATATAACTTCTTCGTTTGAACTCTGATTTACGCACGGTCAGGTGCGTTGGATTCCTCATTTTGGGGACTTTCCAATGAACCTAATATCGCTTGCTTCTAAGAAACAAATTGTCCTTTGGGTTGCCGTAAAAAGGCGGGTGCTGTATAAAAACAGGTTTTCTGGTTGTATTAGAGAGATAACACGGTTTTTGAAATCTTTTCCTTTTGCAAATACCCTAAAGAGAGATTGAGAGACAGCGAACTGGTGCTCTGGGACTCGTAATAAGGTTCTTCCTTGCGACACCTATCGTTAGTACTGCCTTGACAAAATTGGGTGTTTACAGATGCCCCTCTTTGGTAGAGGGTGCAAGGCACCTGAATGCCAGAGTAAGGATACAACCAAATTTTGTCACTGGAGAATAATGATAGGCTTGCAAGACTCACATCGGATCGCAGCCCTCACCGAGGAATCTTGCTGTCAGGTCATCGAGTGGAAACTTCTTGCGGGCGGTTTTTGGAGTTTTTAAAATACGACCGTTAGAACGAGTCTTGGGTGGACGTTGTTACTAACAGCTGGGAGGGTCATCGGAAGTCAGGTTAAAGACACTTGACTTGGGGAGGGACGTCTGGGTCATTGGAAGTCCGGTTCAGGACACCTGACTTTGGGAGGGGCCTCGGGGGATGTCGTTATGACATCCAATGCGGATACTAATAACAGAAATACCGGATTAGCACCTGGTGATTGGATGTGATGCGACACTGTATTTTAACATTATTGATTTTGAAAAGATGTTTCTCTGACATCTAGGATTGATTTGATTGAATGTAGTTGAAATCCAAATAAATACCGGTTTGGCAACCAAGAGGGGGGTGAATTGGTTGACTTATAAAACTTTTGTCCCTATAAACTTTTCACAAATTTACCCTAGTTTTAACTTTCCTTAATTAAGTTAATTTAGATGAGTATAAATAAATAGCAATAATGTAAGCCCAAAATTCTAGTTGTGCTGACAAACTTAATTAAGATGATTAATGGCCAATTTAGCAATGTGAATATGCAAGTTGAAATCAAGTCCTAAATCCTGATTTCAAAAAGAAATATGTAAAGTGCAAACACAAATGAGAGTGAGAGATAGAGAGAGATGTACCAAGAGAAATGCACATGATTTTTAAGTGGTTCGGTCTATTAACCAAGACCTACTCCACTCTTCTCAAGGTCGCACTTGAGGATATCCACTATCCGAAGTCCACACAACTACTAGCTTCAGGGCTCCTTACAAGGAATCCGAGGATGGCTCCGCTTCCTCCACACTCGCTTACAATATCTCCTACACGGCCAAGATTAAAGCCCTCATAATCCCAAGGGATTTAAGAACGGTGCCCTTTCCACGTTTACAATCTTGCTCTCAAATAAAGAAGAAGAATAACTTAGCCACTAGATAGGCTTGATTACAAATGTGAAGCTCACCAAGAATCTCTCAAAAATAATGACAAGTAAAGCCTAATCCAACCTCTAATGATTTTCTCAAAATCAAGGCACAAGGAGTGTTGGAGAGAGTTTTCACCCAAAATCATAAGCAAGTTGAAATCTAGGATTTTTTAGAATTGGAATATGTTCATCATCAAGTTTTAGGTCCATATAATGTGTATATATAGAGTTCCAACTCAATATGACCCTTTTGGGGCTATTTCGGTCATTTTTGGGTAAAAAAAACTACTAGCCGTTGGACCTCCAACGGCTATATTTTTTTTTCGTCCAGGTTGTTTCTCGGAGTTTCGAGAAAATTCTCAGAATTCCGAGGCAAATTTTTGGAATTCTAAGTAGGCCATTTTCAGTAGGATTTCCCGATTTTCTAAAATTCAAAACTCACTTGTTTCTTGTCGGATTTTGACACTCTTATACTTGATTTGAATGGAAATGAAGAGATCTTTCTATTAAAAATATTTTTAAAAATATTCAAAAATATTTGAAATAATTTTTGATAGGATTTAGTTGCTGATCCAGCTTTGCCTTCGGAACTCGGTTTTTGTTCAAATGCGATGGAATACCATATGGGTCCCAACATGTTGGTACACCACTATGGCCATTCACTTATCCATTTAAGTCCATTTTAAGCTTGTTGGTCTCTTTGAAAAATATATTTCTAAGGGGTTTTTAAGTGTGCCTTGATCAAGAAAAAACACAAGAGAGAGAGAGAGAGGAATACATTCTACCATTTTGACCACTCTCTTGAATGAAGTCTTGAGGTAGCCATTGCATGATCTTCTTTTTAAGTGCATGGCTTGCTTTGGGATCTTCAAGGTTGAGCTTCTTTGCTTGACACCTTCCAAGGATGATGCCACCATTTGGTTCAAGCTCATTTGCAAGTTGTTGAACCACAAGCTTTGGCCTTCAATGATCTTCATTTGTTTGTTCAATGCTTCGAGATGACTAATGTTGAGCTTCTCCTTGGTTGATCCTCCAAGGTATGATTGATCCAAGTATGCTTTAGCTCATTTGCACTATGTTTGGTCCATCTTCAAGCATAGGCCATCAATGGTGTGTGCTAGCATAGATTGACCTCTGAATTACCTATCAATAGACTCAAGGCAAACGATCATTCCATAAAAGACTAATGATAAAAACAAGATGATTGAATGAACCCATGAGAACCCTTGGGCCAACAGTAGTACCGTGTACGAACGGATTTACTTGGGTTTTGGAGGGTTATGCCTGAATATTGACTTGGTTGCGAATGAGCCTAAACATTGGGAATTGGTCTGGCGAGCGAGTGAGTCAGGGCCAATGAAATTGACTAGGCAAGCGAGTGAGCCTATATCGATCAAGGATTTCTTTGGCACATGAGTGTGCCTAGAGCCAATGGAATCAAATTGGCAAGCGAGTGAGCTTATGTCGATAAGGGATTGGCCTGGCGAGAGAAGGAGTCAGGGCCAATGGATTCAACCTGGCGAGCGACTGAGCCTGTGTCGATCATAGATTGGCTTAGCGTGCGAGTGTGCCTAGAGCCAATGGAATCAACTAGGCAAGCGAGTTAGCCTATGTCGATATGGGATTGGCCTGGCGAGCGAAGGAGCCAGGGCCAATGGATTCGACCAAGCGAGCGAGTGACCCTGGGCCAATAAGGGATTGGCTTGGCCCGTGAGTGTACCTAGAGCTAGTGGAACCGACTAGGCAAGCGAGTGAGCCTATGTTGATCAGGGATTGGCTTGGCCTACGAGTGTGCCTAGAGCTAATGGATTTGACTACGTAAGCGGGTGAGCCTATGTCGATTAGGAATTGGCTTGGCGCGCGAGTGTGCCTAGAGCTAATGGATTTGACTAGGTAATCGAGTGACCCTATGTCGAACATGGATTGGCTTGGCGCGTGAGTGTGCCTAGAGCCAATGGATTTGACTAGGTAAGCAAATGAACCTATGTCAAGCAGGGATTAGCTTGGCGTGTGAGTGTGCATAGAGCTAATGGATTTGACTACGTAAGCGAGTGAGCCTATGTCGATCAGGGATTGGCTTGGCGCGCGAGTGTACCTATAGCCAACGGAATCGAACAAGCGAGTGAGTGAGCCTATGTCGATAGGGGATTGGCCTGGTGAGCGAATGAGCCAGAGCCAATGGAGTTGACTAGGCGAGTGAGGGAGCCTCGCTTGATTAGGGGTTGGCCTGGCGAGCGAGTGAGACTATAGCCAATGGAATTGACTAGGTAAGCGACTGAGTCTAACTCGATCAGGTATTGGCTTGGCGTGTGAGTGTGTGTTAGCATAAGGGTTTCCCATGGGTTCATTCAATAACCTTGTTTTGATTATTAACAAACACAAATTGATTACACTTATGGACTAATTGTTAGCCTTGAGTGTTGTGCTATGGACAGAAAATTCACAGGTCAATCCGTGCTAGCACACACCATTGATGACCTACGCTTGAAGATGAACCAAACATGTGTCAAAGGAGCTAGAGCATACAAAGGAACCATTCATGCTGTGGATGTACCAAGGACAAGCTCATCATCAACCATCTCAAAGCATTCAACAAACAAAGGAAGATCAATGAATGCCGAAGCTTGTGGATCAACAACTTGCAAAAGAGCTTGAACCAAATTGTGGCATCATCCTTGGAAGGTGTCAAGCAAAGAAGCTCAACCTTGAAGATCCCAAAGCAGGCCATGCACTCAAAGAGAAGATCACGCAATGGCTACTTCATGAGTTCATTCAAGAGAGTAGTAAAAAGAGTAGATTGTATCACCTATCTCTCTTGTGTTTTCTCTTATCAAGGCACATCTTAAAACCCTTAAAAATATATTTTTCAAAGAGACTAACACACCCTTTAAGGACTTAAATGGATAAGTGAATGGCCATAATGGTGTACCATCATGTTGGGACCCACATGGCATTCAACACAACATTGAACCAAATAGAGTTCCGAAGAAACAACCTGGACCAGCAACTAAATCCTATCAAAACTTTTTTAATACATTTTCAAATATTTTTGAAAGTATTTTTAGCAGATAGCTCTCATTTTTCACATATCCGTAGAGTCGAAGAACGTCAAAATCCGATGAGAAATGAAGGAGATATGAATTTTACAAGTTGGAAGCTAAATTCTGAAAATCCAGTCTCGAAGCTCCGAGAATTTTTCTTGGAACTCCGAGACATTTCTCGAATCTCCAAGAAGCCAACCAGGGACAAAAAAAATATAGCCGTTGGAGGCCCAACGGCTAGTTGATTTTTTAACCCGAAAATGACCAGTTTGCCCTTGAAACGGTCATATTGTGTTGGGACTCTATATCTACCCAGTGTATGGGTTCAAAACATTATGACGAACATACTCAACATTAAAAACCCATGAAACTCACTTGCAACCTTTTTTGGGTAAATCTCTCACCAATCCTTCATTGTGCCTTCATTTGAGAAAATTATTTGAGATTGGTTTAGGCTTAAACTTGTTTATCTTTGAGAGTATATTAGGAGCTTCATTGTGCATTGTAGCCTACTTAGACGCAAAGCTTTCTTCTTCTTCTGCATTAGATCGGTGGCAAGGGCATCCGTTTTTAATTTCCTTGGGAGGAGCGCTTAGAACTCGGCGAAGTAGGAGAGTCATTGTAAAGGTGGCAAGGGCATTATTATTTAATTCCTTGGGAGTGTAATAGCCTCGGAGCCAGGCATCGTGGAGGTTTCAATAGTGGAAATCCTCAAGTACGACCTTGAGTAAAGTGGGGTAGGCCGTTGGCCCAACCACTAAATATTTATCTCACTTGTGTGATTGGTATTTTTCTCTCCCTCTCACTCTCTTAATTGTGCTTGTATTTTTACTTAGAATTGAGTGGGTTAGCATTAGCATTAAAACTTGAATATCTTTACATTGCTAAATTTGCAGCCTTAATCACTTAATTAAGTTTGCTAATCAAAAGGGTTTTTGAACTTATATAGATTAATAATTTTTTTAAGTTCAACTATTTTAACCTTAATTTAACGAGGGATAAGTCTTGAGTAAAATCTTAGGAAAAGTTTATAAACGGCAAAGGTTTATAAACATCCTATTTACACCCCCTCAAGGTTGCCAAACCGAGTCACTCCTCGAATTTCAATTAGTATCGAAGCTTGGGCTCTTGATTAAGACCCTAACCGGTTAAAAGTTAAACGATCTAATTTTTGACAACTTTAAAAGATGGGATCTAGACTACTTATTTTGGATGGATCGGATTATGGATCATGGTTGATCCATATGAAGACATATCTTAAAGGTCTAGATAGGGATATGTTGAAGATAATTAAAAATGGTTTTGTTTTAAATGCTAAATCTAGAAAAATGAGTGAATATGATCAAAAATTATCTTCATTAAATACTAAAGCCCTAATTGTGATATGTTGTGCCTTGCCACCAAATATCTATGATAAAGTATCCTCTTGTCAAAATGCAAAAGAAATTTTGAACAAAATTGAAAAGGTTAGTCAAAGTGAAATTCTATGCTTCACCGGAATACTTGATAAATCAAATGAAAACACTTTAGAAAATATTGATTTCACTTTTGAAGAACTACAAATTGCATTTCAAGATTTGGATAAGAAACTTGAAGATCAACTAGCCAAAAATTCAAACTTGAAAAACCATATTGCTAGTATTAACAAGGAGTTTAGGTTGTTAGAAATTGATCACGCACATCAAAGTGAGAATATTGAAAATCTAGAACAAATGAATAAACTCATTAAAGAAGAAGAAGATAAAATAAAGATTTCCTCATTTTGGAAAATTAATGACTTCAAAATCAAGAATGAGAATATTTTGTTGGAAAATCATAATTTACAAGAGAATGCTAATGCTTGTCATCATACTCACTCTTGTACATCATTATGTTCTTCTAGTCTATCTACCTACTCTTATACATCTTGCGACTATTGTGGTAGATTTGGACATTACAAGTTTAAATGTATGGATTAGAAAAGATTCATATTATAGGACAAACTTGAGTGGAGCAAACATGGTTTGGCTTCCAAAAATCCCAACTTGATCTATATTATGTTTTAATTTAGATTTAGGGGTATGTGCTGTAATTTGAATATCATTTAATAAATTTGATTGTATAGATACCATGTGGTTATTCTTGTTTTGATTCCATGTATCTATGCATGCTTGTGCCTAAATGATAAATTACTTTTTAGAATTCAAAGTCTATGTGTTTAAACTTATTTGCATTAAGACTTTGACATATTATACTGTAATATCTATTGGAAAAGGTTTCCTAGATGTCCCATGTTGATATCTAGTTTATGTTTGTGCTTCATGATTACATCTTTTTAAAGAAGTAATTTATAGCTACAATAGGCTTGTATTGTTTGATTCTCATGTATCTATATGTTTTACTCTAAGTGCACACACTAAGACTTAGATCCTTTTGCACGTAGTGATCATCCACAAGAGAAAGCCACTCTAGAGAACTTAAAGTGAAAACCATAAATTTTGCTTATAGAATATTCAACCACAACTCTTGCCCATGTGTTCAAATTAAATCTTCAAGTACATCTTTTTTTGTGCCCTAGGTGAACAAACATGTTGATTACTTTGCACTTAGTTGTCCTTCACACTGTCACATGACTTTTCTATTATATGCTACATAGTTATTACTATATGTAATATGAAGTCTTTGATGAGTTATATGTGAGTGTATTCCTAAGAGCTTTAATTGAAGATCCCTTCATGACTAATATGAATCTTGAGATTTAGATATATTTAGTCATGGTAGTTCAATTTTGGAAATACATGTGTCCAAGGTAGTGTCACTAGATGATTATATCCTTAGTGTCCTTGAAGCCTTCCCTAGATTCTTAAAGAAAATATTTTATCGAAAAAATTGAAAATGGTCTAGATTCAATGTATTTAAGTAAAATTGAAAACATCTTGTGAAGCTAGTATCTTATTTGGGCATATTTCACCTTGGCGGTTGATACCTTATACCTTGTGTTGGGAACATGTGTCTCCCACACATTTTGTTTTCCTATGGCTTATGCACTTTGTGCCTAATGCCTTGTCCTTCACTATGTGGATCGTGGATGTAGGAAGTAGATGTTTGGACCTTGTATTTCATTTGCCATGATTAACTTGTCCAGACAATGTTGACTATCCATGAAGACCTTGATATGGATCACATCTTTCTCGTGAGGTATACTCTCACCTTCATGGATGTTAGATGTCTCTCTAAAACGTTGTACTTTATTGACCATTCTCACTATGTCTTAGTCCTATAGAATTAAACTCAAATTGGTATATATATATATATATATATATATATATATATATATTCTATAGTTATCACCCCTTGTTTGATAATACCTACACGTATGAGATGTTAAACAGTTATCTTAAAAGTCACTCAATTGGTATCCTTAGCCTTCTTAGTTTCTAAGAGGGAGACGATGCATTCACGTTAATTAAAATACATAACAATTTGGCCTTGTGCCAGCATCTCAATCATAGATAGATATATATGTGTGTATGATCTTCCTAGCTAGTTATGTATGTTACAAACTTAAGGGGAGCATGAGCCAAAGAATGAAATCTTTTGTGCTATGCTTGTTTATCATGTAGAGCTAGACTATGGCTATAATTTTATTCATGATAAACCGACACTTAGAGAGCAGAGTGTCATTGTAGCCAATGGGTTGAGTCTAACTTTGTATCTTTTGGAAAATATATCCAAAAATCCTTGGAGTCTATGTGAGGATAACCCTTTTGATTCATGCATTGCTTGATTCTTTTTCAAAGGGGGGCTTTAAAGGCAAATTTTGTCTTTAGTAGCTTATCATATGATTCTTAATGTGGTTATCACTTCACATATGATAAGTACACTCATTTGGAGCATGGTTGCTCCATATGGGTCATTTCGGGCTTGTCTTGTGCTTTTAAGTGTGTTTTTGAGTTTAAGACAAGAATCACTTAGCGTAGGTTTTAGGGTCATATCCTTTTAGGCTTGTGACTTATCTTGGATGATCAAATATGTTTTTATCTTTCCACGAATAAGTTTTTGTGGCCAAGTATTCTATTGTCATATCTTTGGCCTATTGTGTCATGTCATGCCCTAAACCTTAGGTTTATCTAAAGCCAATGACAAATACTAAGGGGGAGAGCTAATTGTTGCTATCTTGATGGTTATATGGATCATTGTAAGAAGCTTACACTATCCGTTCAAATATTTCCCCACTAATTGTGCTAAAATTTTGAATATCCAAAAATAAAATAAAAATTTATGACCTTAAATGATCTACCTTTTTAAACTAAAGCTAAAACTTGCCTATCTTTCTATATGAACATTAATAGGATTGAACTAAACTTGCTAATCATAGTTCCTATGGATTGGAGTGCCTATCGTGTGTATTTCCACTTGGCTATCCATATATCCATGATAGAGCTCACTGTCATGCCATATATCCTAATAGTTAGCCATATTAGGATTAAATGTTCATTTCTATGCATGACAATCTTAGAGAATATTTTTAGCTTGAAAAATCTATATTCTTGCTTATCATGATGAGTCTATAACTACACATCACCTCATGATAAGATTCTAATAGCAATTTCAAAAATAAAAGGGGACTTATCATTCTAAACTTTAAACTTGCTTGTTTTTTTCATGATAAGTATATTATGAGCTTTCATATCATTTATATTTTATGTGTCAAAGGGTGTATATGAATATCGTTTATGTAATTCTTAACTATTCACCAAAAACAAATTTCAGCTAAATGGCATGTCTCTTTGTTTTTTCCAACATAGACTTGGATTTACATTTGGTATATTGTTCCTATGTTGTTTGTCTCTTATCATGTTACCTATACTTTGTTTATCTTGTTTCCATGATTAGAAAATAGGGGGCGCATCTAGTTTCATTGAAAATCTTTGATGTTTTTTGTATTGTGTTTAAATGTTTACCTTCCCTTTTTGCTAATGCCAAAAGGGGGAGAATGTATGTAATTGATTATTTTCATAATCATAAGCATTCATTTACTATAATTTGTTAAATATAACTTACGCATAAATTGAGGGGGAGTAGTCACACTCATTTTGCTTATCTAATCCTCATGAGAGGATCTTCCCACCTCTCTAATCAATTTTGTTTGTCATCATTAAAAAGGGGGATATTGTTAGCCCAAGGGTTGCCCATGGGTTCACTCAATCACCTTGTTTTGATTATTAACAAACACAAATTGATTAGTCTTTTATGGACTAATTGTTTGCCTTGAGTGTTGTGCTATGGACATGAAATTCATAGGTCAATCCGTGCTAGCACACACCATTGATGGTCTATGCTTGAAGATCAACCAAACACGTGTCAAATGAGCTAGAGCATACAAAGGATCCATTCATGCCTTGGAGGTACGAAGGACAAGCTCATCATCCAAAATCTCAAAGTATTGAACAAACAAAGGAAGATCAATGAAGGCCAAAGCTTGTGGATCAACAACTTGCAAAGGAGCTTGAACCAAATGGTGGCATCATCCTTGGAAGGTGTCAAGCAAAGAAGCTCAACCTTGAAGATCCCAAAACAAGCCATGCACTCAAAGAGAAGATCACGCAATGGCTACTTCATGAGTTCATTCAAGAGAGTAGTAAAAAGAGTAGACTGTATCACCTATCTCTCTTGTGTTTTCTCTTATCAAGGCATATCTTAAAACCCTTAAAAATATATTTTTCAAAGAGACTAACACACCCTTTAAGAAATTAAATGGATAAGTGAATGGCCATAGTGGTGTACCATCATGCTGGGACCCACATGGCATTCAACACAACATTGAACAAAATAGAGTTCCGAAGAAACAAGCTGCACTAGCAACTAAATCCTATCAAAACTTATTTAAGACAATTTCAACTATTTTTGAAAATATTTTTAGAAGATAGCTCTCATTTTTCACATATCCGTAGAGTAGAAGAACGTCAAAACCCGACGAGAAATGAGGGAGATATGAATTTTACAAGTTGGAAGCTAAATTCTGAAAATCCAGTTTCGGAGCTCCGAGAATTTTTCTTGGAACTCCGAGACATTTCTCGAATCTCTAAGAAAACAACCAGGGACAAAAAAAATATAGCCGTTGGAGGTCCAACGGCTAGTTGATTTTTTAACCCGAAAATGACCAGTTTGCCCTTGAAACGGTCATATTGTGTTGGGACTCTTTATATACCCACTGTATGGGTTCAAAACATTATGATGAACATACTCCAACACTAAAAACCATTGAAACTCACTTGCAATCTTTTTTGGGTAAATCTCTCACCAATCCTTCATTGTGCATTGATTTGAGAAAATTATTTGAGATTGGTTTAGGCTTAAACTTGTTTATCTTTGAGAGTATATTAGGAGCTTCATTGTGCATTGTAGCCTACTTAGAGACAAAGCTTTCTTCTTCTTCCTCATTAGATCGATGGCAAGGGCATCCATTTTTAATTCCCTTGGGAGGAGCGCTTAGAACTCGGCGAAGCAAGAGAGTCATTGTAAAGGTGGCAAGGGCATCCTTATTTAATTCCTTGAGAGTGTAATAGCCTCGAAGCCGGGCATCATGGACGTTTAAATAGTAGAAATCCTCAAATTCGACCTTGAGTAGAGTGGAGTAGGCCGTTGGCCCAACCACTATAAATCTTTCTCTCACTTGTGTGATTGATATTTCTCTCTCCCTCTCACTCTCTTATTTGTGCTTGCATTTTTACTTGGAATTGAGTGGGTTAGCATTGGCATTAAAACTTGAATATCTTTACATTGCTAAATTTGCTGCCTTAATCACTTAATTAAGTTTGCTAATCAAAATGTTTTTTGAACTTATATAGATTAATAATATTGTTTAAGTTCGACTATTTTAAACTTAATTTAACGAGGGATAAGTCTTGGGTAAAATCTGAGGAAAAGTTTATAAAAGGCAAAGGTTTTATAAACATCCTATTTTCCCCCCCTCTACGTTGCCAAACCGAGTCACTCCTCGGATTTCAATTGGTATCAAAGCTTGGGCTCTTGATTAATACCCTAACCGATTAAAAGTTAAACGATCTAATTTTTAGCAACTTTAAAAGATGGGATCTAGACTACCTATTTTGGATGGATCAGATTGTGGATCAGGGTTGATCCATATGAAGACATATCTTAAAGGTCTAGATAGGGATATGTTGAAGATAATTGAAAATGGTTTTGTTTTAAATGCTAAATCTAAAAAAATGAGTGAATATGATAAAAAATTATCTTCATTAAATACTAAAGCCCTAATTGCCATATGTTGTGCCTTGCCACCAAATATCTATGATAAAGTATCCTCTTGTCAAAATGCAAAAGAAATTTTGAACAAAATTGAAAAGGTTAGTCAAAGTGAAATTCTATGCTTGACCGGAATACTTGATAAATCAAATGAAAATACTTTAGAAAATGTTGATTTCACTTATGAAGAACTACAAATTGCATTTCAAGATTTGGATAAGAAACTTGAAGATCAACTAGCAAAAAATTCAAACTTGAGAAACCATATTGCTAGTATTAACAAGGGGTTTAGGTTGTTAGAAATTGATCATTTACATCAAAGTGAGAATATTAAAAATCTAGAACAAATGAACAAACTCCTTAAAGAAGAAGAAGATAAAATAAAGATTTCCTTATCTCTTGAAACAAATAACTTAACAATGAAAATTAATGACTTGAAAATCAAGAATGAGAATCTTTTGTTGGAAAATCATAATTTACAAGAGAATGCTAATGCTTGTCATCATACTCACTCTTGCAAATCATCATGTTCTTCTAGTCTATCTACCTACTCTTATACATCTTGTGACTATTGCGGTAGATTTGGATATCTACCTACTCTTTTACATCTTGTGACTATTGTGGTAGATTTGGACATTACAAGTTTAAATATATATTTAGACTTGTAAAAAGTATCAAGTTTGTATGGATTAGAAAAGATTCATATTATAGGACAAACTTGAGTGGAACAAACATGGTTTGGGTTCCAAAAATCCCAACTTGATCTACATTATGTTTTAATTTAGATTTAGGGGTATGTGCTGTAATTTGAATATCATTTAATAAATTCGATTGTATAGATACCATGTGCTTATTCTTGTTTTGATTCCATGTATCTATGCATGCTTGTGCTTAAATGATAAATCTCTTTTTAGAATTCAAAGTCTATGTGCTTAAACTTATTTGCAATAAGACGTTGACATATTATATTGTAATATCTATTGGAAAAGGTTCTCTAGATGTCCCATGTTGATATCTAGTTTATGTTTGTGCTTCATGATTGCATCTTTTTAAAGAAGTAATTTATAGGTACAATAGGCTTGTATTGTTTGATTCTCATATATCTATATGTTATACTCTACGTGCACACACTAAGACTTAGATCCTTTTGCACTTAGTGATCATCCACAAGAGAAAGCCATTGTAGAAACTTAAAGTGAAAACCATAAATTGTGCTTACAGAATATTCAACCACAACTCTTGCCCATGTGTTCAAATTAAATCTTCAAGTACATCTTTTTTTGTGCCCTAGGTGAACAAACATGTTTATTACTTTGCACTTAGTTATCCTTCACCCTCTCACAGGACATTTCTATTATATGCTAAAAGTTATTACTATATGGAATATGAAGTCTTTGATGAGTTATATGTGAGTGTATTCCTAAGAGCTTTAATTGAAGATCCCTTCATGACTAATATGAATTTTGAGATTTAGATATATTTAGTCATGGTAGTTCATTTCCTGAAATACATGTGTCCAAGGTAGTATCACTAGATGATTATATCCTTTGTGTCATTGGAACCTTCCCTAGATTCTTAAAGAATATATTTTATCGAAAAAATTGAAAATGGTCTAGATTCAATGTATTTAAGTAAAATTGAAAACATCATGTGAATTTAGTATCTAATTTGGGCATATTTCACCTTGGTGGTTGATACTATATACCTTGTGATGGAAACATGTGTCTCCTACACATTTTGATTTTGCTATGGGCTTATGCACTTTGTGCCTAATGCCTTGTCATACACTATGTAGATCGTGGATGGAGGAAGTAGATGTTTGGACCTTGTATTTCATTTGCCATGATTAAATTATCCAAACATTGTTGACTATCCATGAAGACCTTGATATGGATCATATCTTTCTCGGGAGGTATACTCTCACCTTCATGGATCATGGATGTTTCTATAAGACATGGTACTTTATTGACCATTCTCACTATGTCTTAGTCCTATAGAATTAAACTCAAATTAGTATATATATATATATATTCTAAAGTTATCACCCCTTGTTTTATAATACCTACGTGTATGAGATGTTAAACATTTATCTTAAAAGTCACTCAATTGGTACCCTTAGCCTTCTTAGTTTCCAAGAGGGAGACGGTGCATTCACTTTAATTAAAATACATAACAATTTGGCCTTGTGCCAGCATCTCAAACATGGATAGATATATATGTGTGTGTGATCTCCCTAACTAGTTATGTTTGTTACATACTTAGGGAAGTAAAGATTGAATTTGAAAAATATTATATCACATTTAGGGGGAGCATGAGCCAAAGATTGAAAATCTTTTATGATATGCTTGTTTATCATGTAGAGATAGACTATGGCTATAATTTTATTCATGATAAATCGACACTTAGAGAGTAGAGTGTCATTGTAGCCCAAAGGTTGAGTCTAACTTTGTATCTTTTGGAAAATATATCCAAAAATTCTTGGAGTTTATGTGAGGATAACCCTTTGGATTCATGCATTGCATGATTCTTTTTCAAAGAGGGAGCTTTAAAGGCAACTTTTGTCTTTAGTAGCTTATCATATGATTCCTAATGTGGTTATCACTTCACATATGATAAGTACACTCATTTGGAGCATGGTTGCTCCATATGGGTCATGTTCGGGCTTGTCTTGTGCTTTTAAGTGTGTTTTTGAGTTTAAGACAAGAATCACATAGCGTAGGTTTTAGGGTCATATCCGTTTAGGCTTGTGACTTATCTTGGATGATCAAATTGTTATCATCTTTTCAAGAATAAGTTTTGGTAGCCAAGTATTCTATTGTCATATCTTTGGCCTATTGTGTCATGTCATGCCTTAAATCTTACGTTTATCTAAGGCTAATGACAAATACTAAGGGGGAGAGCTAATTGCTGCTATCTTGATGGTTATACGGATCATTGTAAGAAGCTTACACTATCCATTCAAACATTTCCCCATTAATTGTGCTAAAAATTTGAATATCCTAAAAAAAAATAAAAAATTATGAGCTTAAATGATCTACCTTTTTAAACTAAAGCTAAAACTTGCCTATCTTTCTATATGAACCTTCATAGGATTGAACTAAACTTGCTAATCATAGTTCCTATAGATTGGAGTGCCTATCGTGTGTATTTCCACTTGGCTATTCATATATCCATGATAGAGCTCCCTGTCATGCCATATATCCTAATAGTTAGCTATATTAGGATTAAATGTTCATTTTTACGCATGACAATTTAAGAGAATATTTTTAACTTGAAAATTTTATATTCTTGCTTATCGTGATGAGTCTATAACTACACATCACCTAATTATAAGATTCTAATAGCAATTTCAAAAACAAAAGGGGGCTGTTAGCCCAAGGGTTCAACAAGTACTCCTATTGAAATGTTTTAATGATTAACAAACTCAATATGTTATAAAATAAAGGTTTTATACACTAATGATTTCCATTGGCAAAGTTATAATGTTCACAGCGTAGCATCTTCAAGAGTGCATGACAAATGGCAAATCATTCAAGCTCAAAGTAATATCAAAGGCATGAAGAAGGCATCACCATCTCAAAGGCATTCAAAGACAAGGTTGAACTCAAGCACATGAATGGCAATCAACTCAAAAGTTCAAGCTTGGCTCAAGAACAAGAATGGTAATCAACTCAAAAGTTGAAGCTTGGCTCAAGCATCAGTGGAGCTGGGTGAAGACATGTCAAAGCCTCTACAAAGTGCCAACAAGATTGAAGACCAAGTAAATTTAGAATGTGAATGGTCCTTCATGTTTAATCTAGGTCTATGACACAAAGGAGATTTAAAATCAATCTAATTAGAACTTAATGGGTTTGTGAATGATCATAGGGGTCTCCCAACATTGTTGGACCCTCATGACATTCTAATTATCTTGATAAATCAAAGTTCCAAAAGCCCAAACAAAAACAGCTAAAATATAAGAAAAAATCTGTTGTTCGTAGGCTTCTCGGAGCTCCGAGGTCGGAACTCCGAGAAAATTCTCGGAGCTCCAAGAAAATTCTCGGAGCTCCGAGAATGGTTCCAGGTTAAAAAAAAATAGCGCTCGGAGCTCCGAGCCCGGAGTCGGAGAAGACCGTTGAGGAGCTTAAAAATTGTGTATTTTTTTCTCCTCTATAAATAGGAACCATGGGACTCTTGGAACATTACCTAAGGAGTTTACAAAAAGTTTAAGAGCACTAAAAGGCATTCATGCTCCTTCTCCTCAAGATCTACACTCTCAATCTCTCTCTTGTGCCATTTTCCTTAGATTATTCTTGAGAGACTTTAGGACTTTCATTTGTTCATCTTGTTCATGTGAGAGTGAGTGAGCTTTACTTTAAATTAGCCTATCTAGAGGCAAGCAAGCTTTTTCATTTTATCTTCTTTGTATTTGGCACAAAGGGCGCCGTAGAAGACCCTTGCAGCGTGAAGCTCGATTTGTACAAGGCGGAAGGAACGCCGTATTTAAGTTCCTTGGAGAAGATAGTGGAATCCTCAAGGAGAGTAACTTGAGAAGAGTGGAGTAGGTCTTGAGCTAAGACCGAACCACTATAAAAATCCTTCTGTCAAAGCTTCTTTGTCTCTTCACCTCTTCTCTTGTGGCAAGCTTTTCACTATTGCTTTAAATACTATTTTTGATTTCCTATTCAATCTAAAACTAGTGCAATCTAAGTTTTCAAAATCCTTAAAATTTGAAAAGAAACCCAATTCACCCCCTCTTGGGTTGCTAAGTGGAATTTCAGTTGGTATCAGAGCATAGGCTCTTACATAGGATTTCTCTTTGAGAACCTACAAGGGAAAGATCCAAATGGCAACCTTTTCTCATAGCAATGAGGGGCAATCCACTACTAGACCTCCCTTCTTCAATGGCTCAAACTATCTTTATTGGAAAGCTAGAATGAGAGTGTTTTTAAAATCTCTAGATTTTGATGTTTGGAGAAGTATCCAAAATGGATATAATGAACCTAGTGTTGATATGGAACTATGGGATGAAAATGAAAGAAAAGAGTCCACTATCAATGCAAAAGCAATGAATGCCTTGATTTGTGCCTTATCTCCCGAGGAGTTCATTCGAGTTTCTACTCTTGAAACCGCTAAGGAGATTTGGGATATGTTAGAAATAGCTCATGAAGGGACAAATCAAGTGAAAGAGTTCAAGATGAATCTTTTCTTTAGAGAGTATGAACTATTCATGATGGACCCTAATGAAACCATTGCCGAAATGCATACTAGGTTCACAAACATAACAAATGGGTTGAGATCATTAGGTAAACAATTGTCTAGCAAGGACTTAGTTACCAAAATACTTAGGTCATTACCTAAAGATTGGGATCCCAAGGTTACCGCCATTGAAAAAGCAAAAGACGTATCAAAAATGGGCTTAGAAGACTTAATAGGTTCCTTAATAACTTTTGAAATGGTTTTAAAAGGAAGAGAAACCTTAAACAAACAAAAGGAAGATACAAAAAGGAAAGGAATAGCTTTTAAAGCAAAAGTTGAGAGTGAAGAGGAAGAGAGTGAAGAAGACATACAAGATGATCTTGCTCTCTTCACCAAGAGATTCAAGAAATTTCTCAAGTTCAAGAGAGGAGGCAACTCTGGCCAAGGAAGAAATAGGCCTTCAAGCAAAGAGGAGATGAGATGCTATAAGTGCAACACGGTTGGTCATATAAGGCCAAATTGCCCACTCATCAACAACAATGACAAGGATAGGAAGAATAGAAGAAATGGGAAAAAGGCTTTGTATGCGGCGGCTTGGGATGAAGGGAGTGCTTCATCCGGAAATGATTCCAACGGAAAAGATTAAGATGACCTTTGCTTCATGGGACTCGCCGATGTGACACAAGATATCTCCGTATCCGAGGTGTGCTTGAAAGGAGTGGTTCTTGGATAGCGGTTGCTCGAGGCACATGACGGGAGATGTAACCAAGTTCGCCTTTGTCACCATGAGTCATCAAGGAAATGTCACCTTCGGAGATGATACAAGAAGCAAAATCATCGGTGAAGGTACCATTAAAATTAAGGACATTAAGGTTGAACATGTTTTGCTCGTTGACGGTCTTTCATTTAATTTAATAAGCATTAGTCAACTATGTGATCTTGGTCACAAAGTTCTTTTTGAAAAAGATAATTGTAAGATATTGATTGCTAAGAATAATGAAATTGAATTTGTTGCATATAGAGATGGCAATATGTATTCATTAGCATTAGAAGACCTTGAAAATCAAAACATCCAATGTCTCTCCGCCATGGATGATAACCCTTGGTTATGGCATAGGAGACTTGGTCATGCTCATATGGATTTGATTTCAAGATTATGTTCTAAGAATCTTGTGAAAGAGTTACCTAAACTCAAATACATTAGAGATAAAGTTTGTAATGCTTGCATTCATGGAAAACATGCTAAAGATTCTTTTAAACCCATAAGTGTATTATCTACCTCTTGTCCACTACAACTCCTTCACATAGACCTATTTGGCCCCATGAAGATTAGTAGTAGAGGAGGCAGTAGATATGTATATGTGATTGTTGATGACTACTCTAGGTTCTCTTGGGTGTTGTTTTTAACTAGTAAAGATGAAACCTTCAAGAAATTTGTCAACTTGTGCAAGCGAATTCAAAATGAACAAAGGGTTTTCGTAAATGAAATTAGAAGTGATCATGAAACCGAGTTTGAGAACATTGAGTTTGATACCTTTTGTAATGAAAATGGAATCAAGCACAATTTCTCGGCTCCAAGAACTCCCCAACAAAATGGGGTAGTTGAAAGGAAAAATAGATCACTTATTGAAATGGCTAGAACCATGTTAAATGAGCACAATGTTCCAACGGCTTGCTATCTTTTAAATAGAGTGCTCATTAGACCTCACCTTAACAAAACACCTTATGAATTATGGAGTGGAACACCCCCCAAAGTTAGCTACTTCAAAGTTTTCGGTTGTAACAACAAAAGAACTCAAATTGTGGAAGAATCCGTGCATGTCAAATTTGATGAGTCATTTGAACCTCCTAAAGTTATTAATGAAGATGATGACGGTGTCAATCCTCTAGAACCTCATAGCCAAGTAGAGTCTATTGTTCAACCCTTAGAAAATCTTGATTTAGAAGGTCAACCTATAGAAGAACTTCAAGTTGAAAGTCTTCCCAAACATAGTAGAATCATGTCTAGTCACCCTTCTACTCAAATCATAGGTGAAACCTCACAAGGAGTTAAGACAAGATCTCACTATAGGAATGTTTGTGCCAACACGGCCTTTATCTCCCAAACAAGTCCATAAAAGAAGCTGAAAATGATGAATTTTGGATGATTGCTATGCAAGATGAACTAAACCAATTTGAGAGAAACCAAGTATGGAGGTTAGTGATTGAGAAATTAAATAACCGCAAGTGCACGGATCGTGTAAATACGGGTCGAACTCAGGGAAGAGAAATCTAGTTGTCAATCCTATTCTTGTACCGATTAGAATACTAGCTATGACATAATGTTGATTGGAATGGACTCAGGATTTCCGTGGACTTAGACCTCGGAGCCAACACTACATATAAGCGTATATTCTATTCAATCTAAGAATCAAATTCAACTAAGATCTTTCTAATTTAAAATCCTAATTTAGGCAAAGTGTACCAAAATTCTAATGATCTTTTTTTAACTACTTATCTAATTTAATTAAAAAAACAAAATTCTAAGGGCCTAAGTAAATTGAAAAATTGCAAAAGTAATTTGGAATAGTGTAAAAACCTTAATTCAATATAAAAGAATACTTAGGGTTAGAATCCACCATGAGTTTGGATTAGATTGATTAATTAAAACTATTCTTGAATTAGGTTGAAAATCCAACTAAACAGTCAATAAATAATAAGATCTAAAAGATGTCATTATTTATGAGTATTTAATCGAATTAACCCTCTAATTTATATTAATTATATAAAATTTAATCTTTGTTAATCATCAATCATCCATACGAAAGGGGAAAGCCAATGGCATGGATGATTGGGATTTGTACAAAAATAAAATCCTACATAATTTGTTATATGAACAACTTGTTTTAATTACTTCTCTTTTTCCTTCCCCATGGCTTCATCTAAACCCTAAGTATAGTGGGTTTAGCTACTCATGGAGAAGGGGAAAGAAACACAGAAAATGAAATAAAAAGAGAGAGACATTGAGAGAAAGTGAGAGGAGAAGAAACAATAATAACTTGTTTAATTGAAATTTGAACAAAAATACATTTAATTGGGAATTTGGACTATAAAAATAAAGTAAGGAAATTTATTCTTTTCTCCTCCTTGCAATAGTTGAATCCTCGTTCTCCTTCCGTCGAACCTTGTTGTCGCCTTGAATTGCCTTGGATGATTGGATAGGACCTCTTTGATTAGAAAGAGATAAAGATGAATGTAAAACTAGTGGAGAAGAAGTATAGGATGAAGTATATGAGGGAAAAATGAATATTAAACGAAAATTTCAAGAGGGGAAGAGAAAGCTTTGGGCAAAATCTAAGAGAGAAGGTGGAGAGAAACGAGAGCAACAGAGTATCGAGCCAGAGTTCAATACAATAGTTGATGTGTATTTATAAAAGAAAACTCTCTTTCTTCCTTTTTTTTTTTCTTTTTTTTTTTCATGGCTTCTCAATTTTGTACTAGAAATGGTGAGTTGCCATTCGAACAACCTGTTGCTATTTCAGCACCCTTCAAATTAGCTTCGTTCCTTTTTTTGAATTGCCTTTCGTCTCCACTTTATCTCTTGGGTAGTACCTAAATGGCAAGCATAAAATTGCAGCAAGGAATGAAAAAAAAATTAGTCTTCTTTGGAAGCCCCAAAGCGAGTAAATAGAAACTTTTCTAACTCGGTCTCAAATATTTAGAAAGAATAGAAGATAGGACAAAGGAAAGAAAGATGTCAAATTTTAGAAAGTAGTTCTCCACCTCCGAAAACTTGACCTGCTTCCAAAATACACAACAGAAAGAGCTGACTTGCCTTTTTAATAGTAGAAAGAATTATACTCTAATCCTTTTAATGAGAGATGCAATCCCTAAAAATGCAGTTCGGTTCTTTTTATAGCTTTTATAAACAAAAACTCATCTTTAAGTAATCTTATAATTAGAATCTAATCAAAGCTAGGAAACCTAAAGATTATGCTCTTTTAAATTAATATAGATCCCAAGTCAATTTCATATTAGAAGAGAGAAAGAGTTGCACTAATTCTCTGGAATAGAAAGAAGCCATTGGGTTTCTATAATTAAGTAGGGTCAAAATGGAAAGACCAATAAAAATTAGAATTGCACCAAACCCAATAAAAATCAGTAACGAGACCCCAAAAATATGCCTTACCTTCCCAAGTTAATAAAGACAAAGTCTGTTTGCTTATTTCTCTTCTCATTTTTTATTCTTTTCTTTTATTCTATTCTATTCGTGGGACCCACACAGCAAATCTCTAACACATATTCCTCTTCCGATTCCTCATAGATAAATTTGTGTTTTAAATAAGACAAAACTCAAAGAGTCTTGTGCTTAAGATGGGACCCCATTAATTTGGACCAATGTCCAACACTTTGTGGTTGTATATTATAAGCATTTAGCATGCCCCAATTTCAAACTTGGCCGAAACTCCACTCTATAAAAGAGTCCACCATTCGGTCAAGTTATGTGGGGCCTACCATCACCATCACATGCTTGATATTGGCACCACCATCTTACACCATGTAGTGATTCCACCATTAACAATGCCCATAATTGATTTCCATAGGTTGATCTGACAAACCATTTTTTTAACTACTTATGGGTCCCACTGTAAAAATGAGAGAGAGAGAGAGAGAGAGCTGTGGATTATGGGGTTAATCCAAACCGTCCACTTGATTGGGCCACAAGATATATGGGAGACATGTCCTAGAAATCATTCCCACAAGCTGATCCGAGCCCTCAAATTGGTACACCCACAATCAGCCCTGATCTTCAATCAAATCTTTTAAGTGTGTGAAAATCCAAGGGAGATACGGGTGTAAATAATAATTTCAATCCAATAGTATCAAACTTTCGGTGTTATAACTTGAGATGATCTTGACCCTTGAACTCGGCCAGTGGTTGCGTCACACAATTTGGCCAAGAATTTCCAAACTTTGATATTCTTTGAAATTTTCTCTCCTTAGTTCTATTTTCCATGAAAATCCATAAATAACCCTGAAACACCAAAAACAAGCAAAATACCTTAGTAGTACCGCTCTAAAATGGAAATTATGCATCATTTTCCTACCTACGATTCACACATAAATGTGTTCATCAGTTAGTTCCTAGGCCTAGTGATCACCCGGTTATTGGGACTAAATGGGTGTTTAGAAACAAACTCGATGAGCATGGAGATATTCAAAGGAATAAAGCTAGATTGGTAGCCCAAGGTTACAACCAAGAGGAAGGTATCGATTATGATGAGACCTTTGCTCCGGTTGCTAGATTGGAAGCCATAAGGATGCTACTTGCATTTGCATCCCATAAAAACTTTAGGTTGTATCAAATGGATGTGAAGAGTGCGTTCCTAAATGGGTATATTATGGAGGAAGTTTATGTTGAACAACCTCCCGGTTTTGAGGATTTCAAATACCCTAATCACATATATAGGTTGGACAGAGCCTTGTATGGTCTAAAGCAAGCTCCTAGAGCTTGGTATGAGAGGCTTAACTCCTTCCTATTAGAGAGTGACTTTCAAATGGGCACGGTTGACAAAACCTTGTTCATTAAAATAAAAGGAAAATATATGCTTATTGTTCAAGTCTATGTAGATGATACAATATTTGGTGCTACCAATGATAAGATGTGTGAAGAATTCGCACAATCCATGCAAAAAGAGTTTGAAATGAGTATGATGGGAGAGCATACCTATTTCCTAGGACTTCAAATCAAACAATGTAAAAATGGAATTTTCATCAACCAAGAGAAGTATACTAAGGAACTTCTTAAGAAATTTGGCATGGATAGCTCACAAATCAAGCCAACTCCTATGAGTACTTCCACCAAATTAGAAAAGGATGAAATTGGCAAACCGGTTGATGAGAAAAAGTTTAGAGGAATGATAGGTAGTCTATTATATTTGACCGCTAGTCGGCCGGATATAATGTTTAGCGTGCGTATTTGTGCTAGGTTTCAATCGGCTCTTAAAGAGTCTCATTTGAGTGCCGTTAAGAGGATATTCAAATATCTCAAAGGAACTCCTTCTTTAGGTTTATGGTATGAACGATCGAATGAATTCAACCTAGTAGGATTTTCGGATGCCGACTTTGCCGGTTGTAGAATTGATAGAAAAAGCACAAGTGGCACTTGTCAATTTCTTGGAAGATCTCTGGTGTCTTGGTTTAGCAAAAAACAAAACTCGGTAGCCTTGTCTACTACTGAAGCAGAATACATTGCGGCCGGCGCTTGTTGTGCACAAATCCTATGGATGAAGAACACTCTCATGGATTACAATCTTGCTTTTAGTAATGTTCCAATCCATTGCGATAATACAAGTGCCATCAACTTGACAAAAAATCCAATTCAACATTCTAGAGCTAAGCACATAGAGGTAAGGCATCATTTCTTAAGAGATCATTCTCAAAAATGGGATATTGAAATTAAGTACATCCACACCAATGAACAATTGGCGGATATCTTCACAAAACCCCTTAATGAGGATCGATTTTGTAACCTTAGGAGTGGACTCAACATTTGGAGTTTGGATCAAGTAAAAGAGTTTGCACATGAAGCATGAATAGAAGACACAATTCTCTTTGTATATGTCTATATATATATCTCTTATTCTGATAATGACTACATGTTTTTAGATGATCCAACCCTAACTCTAAAAATCACTCAATTGGTACCCATAGCCCACTTCATTTCAAGGGGGAGTTGGTACCATCACCCTTAATTAAGATACCTAAATCTTTGGCCATGTGCCATCATCTAAACCTTTGGTAAGTCATATGTGTAACTTACATACATTGGATCATGTAATCATGTCCTCCATACATTAAAAAAAAAAAAAAAAATTCTCAGAACTCCGAGATTTTGTCTCGGAACTCCGAGAAAAGGGACAGAGGGCACCTGGAAAGGTTCTCGGAACTCCAAGATTTCGTCCAGATGGTCCTCGGAGCTCCGAGAAAATTTCTCGGAACTCCGAGAATCAGGACAGTAGAAAATCAAAAAAAAAATCGTGTGTTCTCGGAACTCCGAGATTTTTCTCGGAGCTCCGAGAATCGGGCCAGGAGCGTTAAAAGCCCTGGACCCGGTTCGTTTTTTCTTATTTTACTCTCTTCTTTCCCTCTTGCTTCTACTACTCCTCAAACCCTAACTCCTTATTCCTTGTTTTTTCTTCATTTTCCCCTTACATCCACCTCCAAAACCCTCTTCTCCCTTCAAAATCCCTCTCTTCTTCCTAAAACCTTTTTTTCTTTTCCATTCAAACCCTATTTCCACCATTTTTCTTTTTTTTCTACTTCCTTTCTCAATTTCTCCTATTTTCTTCCATTCTAGGGCTATTCTCTTTTTTTTACACCATTATCCTTATCTATTTCTCTCTATTTCTCCTATTTTCCTTCATTTTAGGGCTATTTCTCCTTTTTATTTTTCTCTCCCCCCACATTTCCTCTCACAATGCCTCATAAAACCAAAAATCTCAACATTGGAGGCTCCTCCCAAGCTGTAGACCCCGAATACGTTCCTGAAGAAGTTCCCGAGGAAGAAGGGCCTTCTCGGAAGAAGGCGAAGGCGAAGGCTGTGGCGGCCGAGGTTATGCCCAACTCATTTTTTACTGGGGATAAGGCCAAGAAACTCTGGGCCGACGTCGGCACTAGGGGCATCCTCACTGGCAGGTACATTGATCCCCCTGTCCTTCAAAATTTCGTCTTAAAAGCCAAATTTGATGCCCTTCATTGGACACCCATCCTTCACCTCAACGAACCCATTTACCCTCGATTGGTGCGTCTCTTCTATGCCAATCTCACCATTTCCCCTTCCTTCTTTAAAATCGGATCTAAGATCAAGAAAACTGTCATCAAACTCAACTATCACACCTTTGCCACACTTCTTGGGATTAGCCATGAGGGCCACCTACACTATTTTTGGCCGGAAGATGGAACACACTCACTTGATGATATTGATCATGACACTGTCTATGGTCGGATCACACGACGCTACTACCCTAATATGCCCGTACACTTTGCCGACCTCATTCCGGTTGCGCGCATGCTCCACAACTTCATGTACCATATCTTCATACCTCGTGCTGGGATGCGTGAAGCCCTAAGACCTTTAGAGGCATATATTATCTACAGCATCATTGAGGGCCGCCAGCTTTGTCTGCCCTATATCATTTTTCGGTACATGTTTTAGACCCCTGGCCGCTACCGCTCTTCCTTGCCATATGGCATGATTCTCACCCGTGTCTTCCGCCATTTTGGCATCATCTTGGATGGATAGATGACCATGACTCCGACTGCCCCCTTTGATGTTCAGACCTTTAACCGCATGGCTCTAAATCAAGCAGCGATTGACATTGATTTTGACGCTGGCGGAGGCTACGAAGCCGAGGACCAGGCTGCACCCGCACCCCAGCCGTCACAGGATACCTCTCAGTTCTGCACTCGCTAGGATTTGGCTCACATGCAGGAGGCTATTGAGTGATCCATGGCCACACAGTTTGCGCAGCTGTCTACCCATGTCGACTCTGTGATTTCGACTCGCTTCCAGACCCTGACTACCCACGTTGATGACCAGTGGGCCGCCTATTATCGCTACATCTCCAGTGATCAGTGGGGCCAGGCACCGGGCAGTTCTTCTGATCAGCCATTGCCTCCTCCGGAGCAGTAGATGACTCTCGTTCTCTGATGATGGATCCCATTTTGCTCTGTTTTAGGCTTATCTATATGTTTCTATTTGCCTCGTCCTTGAATAATAAGTTGGTTGTATGGATCCTCTTTAGCTAGATGTTTCTCAAGTCAGTTGGATCTTTTTGGGATGTATTCAGTTTATCTACTTCTGTCACTGTTATGATGTGTCGTGGATGCTATGTTCGTTGACCGGTTGTATGCACTTTTACGTATGCCATTTCACAACATCTATATATATATATATATATATATATCTTTGGTTTACTGTGCGGTGTGCTTCTCTGTTTTATTTCTTTGCTTTCATACCTTGTCTTATGCCTGCTTTCTCTATTGCACTGCACTTCACTTGTCTCATTGGCTCTCACCTACACTCTTTCCTTTTGTTCCACCTTTTTGGTGATGACAAAAGAGGGAGAATATTTGAGCTCCCAAGTCATAATAACATGCATATATTAAGGGGGAGCAAAGCTCTATGCTTATAATTTTGCAATCAAAATTCAGTCATTAAAAGTAATGCCTTAAATGTTCAATTAAATCAAACTCTTAGGGGGACCCTAAATTATTTTATTCATCCCTAAAGGGGGAGCTCCTACCCTGAAACAAATTATGTTTGTCATCATCAAAAAGGGGGAGATTGTTAGCCCAAGGGTTCAACAAGTACTCCTATTGAAATATTTTGATGATTAACAAACTCAATTTGTTATAAAATAAAGGTTTTATACACTAATGATTTCCATTGGCAAAGTTATAATGTTCACAGCATAGCATCTTCAAGAGTGCATGACAAATGGCAAATCATTCAAGCTCAAAGTAATATCAAAGGCATGAAGAAGGCATCACCATCTCAAAGGCATTCAAAGACAAGGTTGAACTCAAGCACATGAATGGCAATCAACTCAAAAGTTCAAGCTTGGCTCAAGAACAAGAATGGTAATCAACTCAAAAGTTTAAGCTTGGCTCAAGCATCAGTGGAGCTGAGTGAAGACATGTCAAAGCCTCTACAAGGTGCCAACAAGATTGAAGACCAAGTAAATTTAGAATGTGAATGGTCCTTCATGTTTAATCTAGGTCTATGGCACAAAGGAGATTTAAAATCAATCTAATTAGAACTTAATGGGTTTGTGAATGATCATAGTGGTGTCCCAACATTGTTGGACCCTCATGACATTCTAATTATCTTGATAAATCAAAGTTCCAAAAGCCCAAACAAAAACAGCTAAAATATAAGAAAAAATATGCTGTTCGTAGGCTTCTCGGAGCTTCGAGAATGGTTCCAGGTTAAAAAAAAATAGCGCTCGGAGCTCCGAGCCCGGAGTCCGAGAAGACCGTTGGAGAGCTTAAAAATTGTGTATTTTTTTCTCCTCTATAAATAGGAACCATGGGACTCTTGGAACATTACCTAAGGAGTTTACAAAAAGTTTAAGAGCACTAAAAGGCATTCATACTCCTTCTCCTCAAGATCTACACTCTCAATCTCTCTCTTGTGCCATTTTCCTTAGATTATTCTTGAGAGACTTTAGGACTTTTATTTGTTCATCTTGTTCTTGTGAGAGTGAGTGAGCTTTACTTTAAATTAGCCTATCTAGAGGCAAGAAAGCTTTTTCATTTTATCTTCTTTGTATTTGGCACAAAGGGCGCCGTAGAAGACCCTTGGAGCGTGAAGCTCGATTTGTACAAGGCGGAAGGAACGCCATATTTAAGTTCATTGAAGAAGATAGTGGAATCCTCAAGGAGAGTAACTTGAGAAGAGTGGAGTAGGTCTTGAGCTAAGACCGAACCACTATAAAAATCCTTGTTTCAAAGCTTCTTTATCTCTTCACCTCTTCTCTTGTGGTAAGTTTTTCACTATTGCTTTAAATACTATTTTTGATTTCCTATTCAATCTAAAACTAGTTCAATCTAAGTTTTCAAAATTGTTAAAATTTGAAAAGAAACCCAATTCACCCCCTCTTGGGTTGCTAAGTGGAATTTCAGGGGCTTATCATGCTAAACTTTAAACTTGCTTATTTTTTTCATTATAAGTATATTATGAGCTTTATATTGTCATATCATTTATATTTTATGTGTCATAGGGTGTATATGAATATCGTTTATGTAATTCTTAACTATTTACCAAAAAAAAAATTGAGCTAAATGGCATGTCTCTTTGTTTTTCCCAACATTGACTTGGATTTACATTTGGTAAATTGTTCCTATGTTGTTTGTCTCTTATCATCTCACCTATACTTTGTTTATCTTGTATCCATGATTAGAAACTAGGGTGCGCATCTAGTTTCATTGAAAATCTTTGATTTTTTTGTATTGTGTTTAAATGTTTACCTTCCATTTTTGCTAATGCCAAAAGGGGGAGAATGTATGTAATTGATTATTTCTATAATCATATGCATTCATTTACTATAATTTGTTAAATAAAACTTATGCATATGTTGAGGGGGAGTAGTCACACTCATCCTGCTTATCTAATCCTCATCAGAGGATCTTCCCACCTCTCTAATCAATTTGGTTTGTCATCATTAAAAGGGGGAGATTGTTAGCCCAAGGGTTCCCGATGGGTTTGCTCAATCACCTTGTTTTGATTACTAACCAAAGCAAATTGATTAGTCTTTTATGGACTAATTGTTTGCCTTGAGTGTTGTGCTATGGACAGGTGTAGAACCCGATCCCGCGAGAGGGGTGGGGCGCGAGCCGCCACGCTCTCTCTTGGTCTCTCGTACCCACACGATTGGCGTGTGCTCTTTTATTATTGATTTTAATTCATCTTTTATATGAACTTGGGATCACTAAGGCAATCCGAATTCCACACAAAAGCGACTGACAGAGTCGCCACCTAGATGTGGGATCTAGGACCCATAATTAATTAGAAATCTAGACTCGTTACCTGGTTACAAGAATGGAAGGTATGGGGAGTTATCCACCACGTGCACCATTCCTGCCCGATAATCGGTCTTCAATTCCAAAAGTTAACTCTTTTGAATTTCTTTTAAATGGCTCATTTAACTCTATGTTAGTGTGCTAACTACGTGACATGCATCCTATGATCTAATTTCAATGTAGATCCTAAATGTGTATCTTGATTTCTTAATTTGTTTGAATTCAATCTAAGTGAAAGTTCTCCTAAAATTCTAATTTCATGGAAGGTCCTAAGTGATTTAATTAAGAATTTACAAGAAAATTAATATACAAAACCCCACAATTTGTTGTGGAGCCGACTCGTGGTTGGTATGCCATCAGACATCCAAGCTGCCTACGTACCCAAGCCTCACTGTGATCAGAGTTGACGTAGTTCGGTGCACCTGAACTAAGCTACTTATGCCTAACTCATCTAGGACACCGATCTAGACTGGATTGACTGTTTCAACAGTTTTAAGAGAAATTATTTAATTCAAGTTGAAGATTTTATTATCCTAGGACTTCATCTAAGATGCTATATGGTCCTATCTAAGTGCAAGACATCCCTTTGACTAATGCAGGTGAACCTACATCCTAGGTAACTAGGCTTGTCCTATGAGAAAAGTGAGGTGACTAGTGTAACTAGATCTATGGCACGGTTGCTATCCATAGCAAACACCCATGATGAGGCTGGACTCCTAACTCTAGGACTCCCTAAAACCTAGGACACGACATGACGCAAATGTTCCTAAATAGGGCTCTAATGGTTCTTACGATGGAAACCGCAATCCAACGGTTCCGAAAGACATGATGTAAATTGATTTAATTTGCTGAAGTTAATGATTTTCAGATTTCAAGGATGTTCGGTTCCTAAACATCTAAGGAATACCAAAGGCTCTATTGTTCGCAAATTTCGACCTCGAATCACAACCATGGAAGGGAATCATGCTCTCAACCCTTGTATAATTTAGCACATAAATTATAGTATCTCATTGCCTGGCATATTTCTCAGGATTTTCGTAGACAGTGGACCTCGGAGCCAATATCATACTATAATTTATGCACTCCAATTATGCTGGATCGATCGCAATTAGTATACGATTATGGTTACGATCTCGGCAGTTAAATTGTCACAGCATAGCCAATTTACAAAGGCAATCTATGAACCCTAAGGTTTCTGTTTCTAAAAGTTAGGGATTGAATTTATGATGAAAAGTTAAAGTTTTTTGGAGATTTTTACTGACTTTTGTATTGATTTGCTATTAAATTGTGATTTAATATCATTAAGACCAGATTGTTAGGAATACACATTAACCCTACGCAATCAAACTCCAAATCAGTAAAAACTTTTCCAGGAACAAGATATGGATAATTGTAGCTTACTGGAAAAATTTCATAAATTATCATTAAGATTTGATATCAATTTCTGATTTTCCAAAATTTAAATCAGATTATATATTAACACATCAACTTGTAGCATATGAATTTTAAATTAATCTAAACTTTCACAGAATAAAGATAATCATGAGATTAGACTACTGTATGACTTTCATGAATTTTTATTACCATTTGATGCCAATTGCAATTCACACAAAAATCGGATGAAACCAAAGAATTACTTAAAAAGCAAACCTAATAGTATCCTAAAATCAAATACAAAATTTCAGTAGATATATAATAGATTATAAAATTTTCTATCAAAATTTCAAAACTTAAAAATTAAATCTCCTCCATAAAATTGATTTTTAAATAGAAAAGGGGAATTTGTTTCCTAGAAATTGAAACCCATTTATTAAAATAAATTACAAAACCATATTAAAACTTTGCAAAACCAATTTAAAATTTTTATCTAACATTCCAGTAACCTAAGTTACTGGTTTGTAAAGAAAAATTTCAAAAAATTACTAATTTAATACGAAAAAGAATTACGGCACGTAAAACAAAAAAAATGATTAGAAAATAAATAAAAAAACCTTTTTTCGAAAAACAAATCTCATGAAAAATTCAATTTATTATTGGAAATTAATTCTGGAGAGTAATTTGGTCTTTTTCTGTGTAATTCTTTTGATCCCCGAAATGTGTCTGAGAGATTATGAATGATTTTCTCAATTTTGGAAAACTTGCTAAATTTAGAATTTCTCAGGAGTTTTGCTTAATTTGGAAATTCTGAGTGTTGAGGGCAGTTTGGGTATTTTAAGGGCATTTTGGGTATTTGGATGTCTAACGGTCAAATAGGGGCATTTGGGTCCGAAAAGTTGTTTTCCAGAAAAAAAAAGATGGTTTGATCATGTGTTAGGGATGCACCATAAATGTCAAATGGGTTTGGTCCATATATAAAATGTTGAATTTAGAAAGATTTTATTGAATTTTACGAAAAAAATTCGAAACCCGTGTGAAATGGCCCATTAGGCTAAAGCCAGCAAAGATGGAGGTCATGTGGGTTCACCCATATGGGTCGACCGCCGTGGTGGGCGCCCCACATGAGTTGAGCACCAACCCTGATGATGTCACAATGGTGACATCATATTTGTTAAAAGAAAAATAAAAAGAACAAAAAAGAAAAGAAGGAAAGAAGGAAAAGAGAAATGATTGCTTAAAAAGGTTTTCTTCCAAAGAAGCAATGTGGAATGAGAATAGCATCTCTTGATTGACAAGAAATTAAGATTGGAATCAAATCGAATTTGAAAACAAGAAAGAAAGAAAGCAAGAGGGAAAAATTAGAAACAAGCCAAAGATGGGAGCTCTCACATTGGAAACTATTATTTCTCTCTTAACCCTAGCATTTTTCTATGAAAACACCACACAACACAAAGGGAGAACCATAAAATTTCATCCCTCTCTCTACCACCTAATAAAAATTCTAATTTTCTCTCTCCTCTCCTAAAAATAAAGAAGAAAAAAGCTTCTCTCTCTTCAAGTGTGTTCATCTCTCTCAAGTTCTTTTGACAAAAGGGTTTCTTGATTTTCTTCTTCTTCTCCAAGGCATCACACAATCAAGAATTATTGGAGTATTCTTTGGATCTTTTTTAGCGTATAAAAGGGTTGGACAAAGCGTATATCTTGGATCACCAACCCAAGAGACAAGGATCGCGATCAACTGTAAGGATCTCTCTTCTTTGCGAATTAGAACAAGCATGCTGAGTTTTATTTTTAAAATATCAAATTAGTGAGTTTTCTTTTAAAATTCCAGTATGTTATAGTATAGATTAAAGGCTTTCAAAATCCAAAATTTCAACAAAAAATTAGTTTTCCTCCATATAAATATAAATTTTCTTTCTTTATTCTTTCATATGAGTTTAAATTCAATTTTCAAGGCAAGTGTTTGAAAACATAATCTTTTTCAAAAAAAGAATTTTTTTTACGTTAATAAAAGTTTCAAAACTACGGGAAAGTGAAATCTTGGACCACGGTTTGACCGCCTCGATTTCCGTTTTATTTTTCGAAAGATAACTCGGCAAAAGGTTATTTTTAGAAGAATAAAATGGAAAATAGGTCAAATCAAGTCCAAATTTCATGAAAATTTGGTTCCAAACCGATGTTTGGATTTCCAGTTCACCATAAAAGTTTTGGAATTTTTTAATTTATTTTAATCTAGTTTTGATTTATTTTAATTTTGGGTTATTTTTAATAAATATCAAACAATTTTAAAAATTAATGAAACTTTCCATAACTCATGTTTAATATAAATTGAAGTTTTCGAAGAATAAAATTTTGGAAAAAAATTTTTCTTTACTGTTTTCTAATCGATTCTTTGGTTTACGTGCCGTAATTCGTTTCGTATTAAATTAGTAAATTTTTTAAAGTTTTATTTACAAACCAGTAACTTAGGTTACTGGAATGTTAGAGAAAAATTTTCATTTGGTTTTGCAAAGTTTTAATATTGTTTTGTAGTTTATTTTAATAAACGGGTTTCAATTCATAAGAAACAAATTCCCCTTTTCTATTTAAAATTCGATTCTATGGAGAAGATTTAATTTTTTAGTTTTATAATTTTGATAGAAAATTTTATAATCTATTATATATCTACGGGAATTTTTTATTTGATTTTAGGATACCATTACATTTGCTTTTTAAGTAATTCTTTGATTTCATCCAATTATTGTGTGAATTTCAATTGGCATCAAATGGTAATAACAATCCATAAAAGTCATACAGTAGTCTAATCTCAGGATTATCTTTATACTATAAGAGTTTGAGTCAATTTGAAGTTGATATACTATAGGTTGCTGTGTTAATCTATAATCTGATTTAAATTTTAAAAAATCAGAATTGATATCAAACCTTAATGGTAATTCATGAAAATTTTCCAGTACACTATAATCATTTATATCTTTATTCTGTGAAGCTTTTGATTAATTTGAAATTGATATGCTATAAGTTACTGTGTTAATCTTTGAAATGATATGAATTTTAAGAAATCAGAAATTGATATCAAATCTTAATTAAAATTCATGAAATGTTTCCCGTAAGACACAATCATCCATATCTTATTACTGGAAAAGTTTTAACTGATTTGGAGTTTGATTGCTTAGGGTTTCTGTGTAATTCTAGCAATCTCGTCTTAATGTTAATAAATCATAATTTAATAGTAAATCAACACAAAAGTCAGTAAAAACCTCCAACAAATCTTAACTTTACATCATGAATTTAATCCCCAACTTGTTTGAAACAGAAACCTTATGGTTCATAGATCTCCCATGTAAATTTGCTACACCGCGATAGTTTAACGGCCGAGATCGCAACCACAATCGTATACTAATTGCTATTAATCCTGCATAATTGAAGTGCGTAAATTATAGTATGATATTGGCTCCGAGGTCCACTGTCCACGAAAATCCTGAGAAACATGCCAGGCAATAAGATATTATAACTTACGTGATGAATTATACAAGGGTTGAGAGCAGGATTCCCATCCATGGTTGCGATTCAAGGCCGAAACTGGCAAACCATAGAACCTTTGGTATCCCTTAGATATTTAGGAATCGAAAATCCTTAAAAATAAACAATCAGTCAATCTAAAAATCACCAATATCAACAAATTGAATTAACTTAATCAAAGTATTAGGAGCCGTTGGATTGCGGTCTCCTATCGTAGGAACATTTTAGGGCTTACGTCACGTTGTATCTTAGGTTTTAGGGAGTCCTATAGTTAGGAGTCCAGCCTCATCACGGCCATTTGCTATTGATAACAACCGTGCCATAGATCTAGTTACACTAGTCACCTAATTTTTTCCTAGGACAAACCTAGTTACTTAGGAGGTAGGTTAACCTGCATTAGTCTAAGGGACGAGTTGCACTTAGATAGGACCATATAACATCTTAGATGAAGTCCTAGGATAATAAAATCTTCAACTTGAATTAAATAATTTCTCTTAAACTGTTAAAACAGTCAATACAGTCTAGATCGGTGTCCTAGATGAGTTAGGCATAAGTAGCTTAGTTCAGGTGCACCGAACTACGTCGACTCTGATCCTAGTGAGGCTTTTGTTTATTAGTTTTTTTCTAAATTCTTAACTAAATTAATTAAAATAGATAGGATTTTCCTCAAATTAGAATTTTATGAGAACTTTCACTTAGATTGAATTCAAACAAATTAAGAAAATCATGATACACATTTAGGAATTACATTAAAATTAGATTTTACGATGCATGTCACGTAGTTCGCACTTCAATAGAGTTAAATGAGCCATTTAAAAGAAATTCTAGAGAGTAAACTTTTGGAATCGAAGACCGGATTATCGGGCGAGGATGGTGCATGTGGTGGTAACTCCCCACACCTTCCATTCTCGTAACCAGGTAACGAGTCTAGATTTCTTGTTATTTATGGGTCCTTGATCCCTCATCTAGGTGGCGACTCTGTCATTGTCTTTTGTGTGAAATTCAGATTCTTCTAGTGATCTCAAGTTAACGGAAAGGATGAATTAAATCACACCTTGCTAGGCTCGGCGGCTTACCCCTACCCTTGTGGGTACTGGGTTGCAAGTTTGTTTGCACCCTATGGTTTGGTTGTTGCTGGCTTGGTTGGATAATCAATAATAAATAATAAAAGACACGCGCCAATCGCGTGGGTACGAGAAACTAAGAAAGAGGGAAGGTGGCTCACGGGCTATTCCCCGCTCCGGGATCGGGTCCCACACTATGTTTCGGTGCCCGAAACCAAAACGAGATCAAGATCCAAATTCTATTTCTGAAATTTTTAAGGAGTCCTAAAAAAAAATTCATTTGTTGCCTTTTATAGGGCTTATTATAAGAGAAAAGAGAATTACCATTTTGCCCTTCTAGTGGCCTACGGGAAGAAATGAATGTCCAACTACCAGAATGTGATTTCCAGGCAAGGTTAACTATTCTGGGACTGAATCAGGTGCAAGCCCACCCAGATTTGTTATTCTGAGCTTTAATTCTTTCAGATCTCTTTAGCTGCTTCGGGTGGTTTTGTGGCTTGAGAAACTCAGCTTCAATATCCTCAACATGGTCAACATCATCTTCAAGCCCTGCATCAGGCTCACACCTCCGAACTCACCCCACAAACCAACCTCTCAAGACCCTCTTAGTGTTCTATTCATGGAACTCTGTGGATATCCACGGACCTCCGTGCGCGAAACTCTGTGGAATTCCACGGAGCTCCATGCAGATTGCTGGATGTTTTTAAAAAAGGGACCCAAGCCACGCTCAGGGCCACTCAAAGCATGGGTTTTTCACTCGTTTTTAACTTCTTTTTGATCCTCTTCATACCCTAACTCTCCTCTCTCTTCTACCTTTCTCCAAAACCCTCCAAAACCCATCATCCCATCTTCTTCTTCAATCCTAACCCTTTTTCCCCCAAAATCTGCAAATTTTTTTCTTCTTTTCCTTTCTTCCACCTCCAAACCGTAAAATTCCTCTTTTTCCTCCTCTTCTTTACTGTTTTTCTATGTTTTCTCTTCCTCCCTTCAATTCCATCTAGTTTCTCTCCATTTGCTTCCCTTCTCTCCTCCTTTTCCATCCATTTTCTCTCAATCTTCTTCCATCCACCCTTCCTTTTCCTTCCATTTTAGGTTTCAAAACCCTAGTTCCTCATCCTATTCATCAAAACCCTCATGGCACGAACCAAACAAAGTGGTGAAGGATCCTCCCGAGGGCGTCATAACGACGAACCCGCACCAAAACGGGCAAGGGAACCGACCTCCGAACCAGAACATCCTTCTCCCTTCAAGGATAAAGCGGCTCGTTCCACATGGAACAAAATTCACCATCATGGCATACTCACTGGTAGGTACGTAGAACTCGTTGCTCTTCAACATTTTGACCTTAAGCAATGCTTTGACAACTTGGGTTGGACACCCATCCTTCACATCCGCGAACGTGTCTACCCTCGCTTGGTCAAGCTATTCTACCGGAACCATCGTAGTTCTCCTTCAAACTTCGTCATTCACACCCACGTCAAGGAAACCCCCATCAAGATCAATCAAGACCAATCCAATTTAGCACCCTCTTTGGAGTTTCCCCTGCCGGTGGTGGTGATTACTTTTGGCCCGATGATGAAATTGACAAAATCGATGTTCCTCGTCTCCGGCTCTCTCAAACCATTGCCAATCAATATGATCCCCATATTAAGGTTCACTCATCCCATCTCAAAACTGCTGCCAAGATGTTACATAAACTCACTTTTAGCAACATCACCCCTTGCGGTGGGCAGACAGACGTCGTGAGACTCCTTGAGGCCTTCATCATCTACTGCTTCTTAGCCAATCACCCTCTCCATTGTGCAAACATCATCTTCCGATTCATGAGTGAGGCCCCCACTCGGTCCCGTTCCTGCATGCCATATGGGATGCTCTTGAACCGGATCTTCAAAGCCTATGGTGTTCGTCTTAGCGGTGAGATGACATGCACCCCTACTGCTCCATTTGATGAACGCACCGTTCAACGAATTCAATTGGAAGTCGCTCCTGTCATTGAGGAAGAAGAGTTAGAAGATGAAGACACCTCAGAGGCGGAGGCTTCTCAGGATGATGGCAGTGACTCCAACGACACAGACCTCTCTCAACCATGTACTCGCCTGGACCTATTAGCTATGCAGGAGGCACTTGAGAAGTCCATGGCTTCTCAATTTGAGAAGCTTACCACTCATGTTGATGATCAGTTCACCGCCTTTCGACAGTATCTCTCAGGCGAGCAGTTGGGCTAGTATCATGGCAGTTCCTCTCACCCTCCACCTCCTCCAGAGCAGTAGCTGGTTCCTGCTATCTATCATTTTTGACATCTCTGCAATTGTTTAGGCTATCTACTTGTCTTGCTCTAGGATATATATGCTATATTTAGACTAGGAAATGTGTTGAGCTCTTTATGCTTTCACTTGGATTTGTGTGGATGTATGTTTCTCTCTTGGCATTTGGGTGATATCTATATAGTTTGAGATGAGGATGTCTGGCCAAGCAACTCGTGGATGCTAAATCTATGTATGGCCTTTCATTATGCTAAATCTATGTATGGCCTTTCATTATATATGGACTATGGCTTGCTTTGAGCCTGTGTGTATTGGTCTTTCTTCTTAGCTCAAATGTATTGTGATGTACTTATAAGCTTGGTCTTAGATGATTTTATCTCTATTGCATTGCTTTTCATTTGCGTTCTTGGTTCTCCCTAGGCTTGATCTCTTTATGGTTCACCCTTTTTTGTGACGCCAAAAGGGGGAGAATATTTGAGCTCCCATGCTATACTTGAATACATAAATTGAGGGGGAGCAAAGCTCCATTTCTTATATTTATCTCTCATACAAATTAATGCTTAAATTGTTAATCAAATATTTCTTTTAGGGGGAGCATTAATTGGTTTAATCTTCCCATAAGGGGAAGCTCCTACCTTAAAGCAAATTGTGTTTGTCATTATAAAAAAGGGAGAGATTGTTAGCCCAAGAGTTCAGTAAGTTCTCCTAAACATTTGTTTTGATGATTAACAATCTCAATTTGTCATATAGTGCTTGTTTATACTAATGCTTCTTGGTGGTTAAGTGATCATGTTTCAAGCACAAGCAATCCCAGGAATATACCTCAAAAGATTAATCATCTAGTGATCAAGACAAGGTCAAAGACATGAAGAAAGCAATGGCAAAGCAAAATAAAGGCAAGATCCATGTTCCCCAAAGGCAAAGTCAAATTGCAAGGATAAAGTGAACTCAAGGAAGGTTATCGCTCCAAATGCTAAAGCTATGCGCACGTGGATCAAAGGAGTTGATCAAAGCGAAGACAAAGCCTCATTGAAATGCCAACAAAATGAAGATCAAAAGTATACTTATAATGTGTAATGTTTCATAATGTGTATTTCAAGTTGATGGCACAAAAAGACGGCTAAAACAATACTAAAATTGACCATACGTGCATGTGTTTACCATGGTGGTGTTCATACATTTTTTAACCCACATGGCATCACAAACTACTTAAGAAAACCAAGTATCGGAGGCCAAACCCAAACCCAAAACAGATTGCATTTAATGTTGCTCCAGGAGCCTCCACAGAACTCCGTGGATCCTCACAGAGCCCCGTGTAGCACTCTGTCCGAATTTTTTTTGGCCCAACAACTACGACGGAGCTCCGTGCTATGCATCCTTACTAGCGGTTAGAGACTCCCAAACGGTCATATTTGAATCGCCACTATATATATGATGGTCTAGAGCTCATTTGAGTTTTCTAACACCTTGCCTAAGCATCTTGGATCATTCAATACATACCTTAACATTAATATAGATCCTTAATCACTCTCACATCCTCTCTTTGTGCCTACTCTGGAAATACTTTTGTGAAACTCTAGGATTGATTTGTACTTTTCTTTTCTTGAGAGATAGTGAATGTTCTTTACTTGTAATCAGCCTATCTAGAGGCAAGTGAGCTACTTCTTCATCTTTTCATTGTACTTGGCAACAAAGGGCGTCGTAGTTAAGACCATTGAAGCTTGGAAGCTCAGATTGTACTTGGTGAAAGGAAAGTCGTATTTAAGTTCCTTGGAAGAAGATTCTAGTGGAATCCTCAAGGAGACAAACTTGAGAAGAGTGGAGTAGGTCTTGGGTTTAAGACCGAACCACTATAAAAATCTTGTGTGAAGCCTCTTGTCTCTTCTTCTCCTCTCTTTTGGGAAAGTGCTTAAACTCTTGTCTTTGAATCATATTCTTAATCTTTTTAATCAAACTAAAACTAGTGCAAGCAAAGTTTTAAAATTCTTAAAATTTGAAAAGACACCCAATTCACCCCGTCTTGGGTTGCTAAGCGGAATTTCAGCTTGTCACTCTCGAGGGTAAATAGATATGCAAGTGGGTGATGAAATCCCAAACGGTGTGTGCGTGTTTGCATAAAATAAATAGGTAAGCCTAGGTTCCTCCTGGGGCATTTTTGCGCAATTTGGTGGTATTTTTTAGCATTGGCTCTTGCAATCCCTTCAAGACAAGTATATAACAAGTATATCGTACTGGAAAGTAAGTCTAACACTTCTTTTATTTCACACGTTAGGAGTGTTCGCAACTTGCGAATACTCCTAAAGGCTACATCAGGTTAAGGATAACCATAATATAGGAGAAAAAACCAAGTTATTTGGTTGAATTTTCCGAGAATGCCAAGGTAAGTCAATTTCAGAGCTATAACCTTGTTTTGATTTTTAATAAGCAAGTCTGCTGAAAGAAATTATCAAATATATCCCCAGCAGAGTCGCCAGTCTGTGGGAGCCGATTTTTTCTCGCACGCGTAGGACAGCAAGGGATCACCACATCGGGTTCTCAGGGAGCGTTTATTTGATCCGCATTACTTACGAACTCAGGACCGAAAACCTAACTTTGCAAGATAGAGAAACTCAGAGTCACCACCTAGGGTAGGGCTTAGGACCTATGTCTGTTCTTCTAATGAAATGAGTAACGACTCGAATTTCGTTGGAAGAACAGTAACCAAAGGGGTTCTTTTGCTCTGGGCCTAGAACCTTATATTTTCATCTGTTTGTTGAAGGCATGGTCCTTACAGATATCTGGGTAAGTGTTATGGTGACAATCGGGGAAGGTGTTAGGCACCCCTCCTGCCTGGACGAATCCTGTCTCTTAACTTAGATTGGCATTTTTGGAAGAAGTTAAACCAGGATTACTTATTTTTTATCATTTACTTAGGTTATGCTTATTTCCAGGATGTAAATAAAGATGAATTTACAAAAAAGACAGAAAATAAGCAGTAATTAACCTGATTAATATCGTAAGTTGTATACCGATCACTGAAGATCTCGCAACTAACTCACGATCAAGTTAACTTAAAACTAAAGGAAAAATACAGTGTAGAAAGAAAAAGAAAGATAGAGGAATTTATATCATAAGTTTAGGGGGCAATTTGAGCACTCACGATCTTATGATGTCACCACCGCATATCTTACTTTGTAAAGGAAATGATAGAAAGCAAAAGAAAGGTAGAGGGATTTATATCATAAGTTCAGGGGACAATTTGAGCACCCGCGATCTTATGATGTCACCACCTCGCTGTACCTTACTTTGTAAAGGAAGTGACAGAAAGTAAAAGAAAGGTAGAGGGATTTATATCATAAGTTCAGGGGGCAATTTGAGTGCCCAAGATCTTATGATGTCACCACCTTGTACCCTACTTTGGAAAGGAAATTACTAAAGCTGGTCAATGAACGTAAATTTACCAGAAGGGTTGGGCATCATAACCGTGCTATTTGGAGGAGAGGGCCTCGGGTTTGCCGAGATTTCGGCAGAACAACGGTATTATTGAAAAATAGCTCGTAGTTCTATGAAATTCGGTAGAACAACGACGCTATTTGAAGATGTCGCACCGGACCTTTGAAATTTCGGCAGACTGCCGACGCCCGGTGTGAGCTGCCTACAGATTTCTATACTTTCTCTCTTCTTGAAACAAAGTAAACTAGGGTTTTTCTAAGAATTCTGCAGGGGTTTGGTGTATTCACTAAGAATGGGGGTGTTTTAACCAAAAACAAAGGGGGTGAGAGAGAGAGAAGAGCTCTGAAAAACACTTACCGTGCTCCTATTTATAGATTCGGAGGGGGGTATGGCTTGGGGATCATCCCAAATTTCGCACTGGGTGAAGTTGGTGATGTCATCCAGACATGCTTTCCTCCCTTGTGTTGTTCATTTTTAAAATGCCTATAACTTCTTCGTTTGAACTCTGATTTGCAGGCATTCCGGTGCGTTGGATTCCTCGTTTCAGGGACTTTCCAATGAACCTAATATCGCTTGCTTTTGTGAAATAAAGTGTCATTTGGGTTACTGTAAAAAGGCGGGTGCTGTATAAAAACAGGCTTTCTGGTTGCATTTGAGAGATAACATGGTTTTCAGAAATTGCTTCATTTTGCAAATACCCTAAACAGAGATTGAGAGAAACCGAACTGGTGCTCTAGGACTCGTCATAAGGTTCTTCCTTGCGACACCTATCATTAGTACCGCCTTGACAAAATTGGGTGTCTACATTAATACGCTGTCTTTGTTTTGAAATGTGGAAGGTTCAAAATGATTCCAATAAAATAACTGCTGGACAGAAGCTCGGTATCCACTGGTGATCGTAGGAGTGGTCATGGAGCCCTTCAAGTGACACTCTTAGCAAAGCGTAAAATTCTTCATACGTTGGACGTATCTCTTCTGGGCCAAAATGGATGACATCATACTGAGGGTCCCAAAACCTAGCTACTACCCTAAGGAAATTCATGTCTACAAAGATGGTGGGCAAGAGAGGGATGGAGTTTTCATTGGGATCTATCATCCATCCGACATGCTTAAGACTTTCTGGAGAGTAGAACCGCTGCATCCATTCGATCAAATCATCTGGGTCCATGATCTACCTATATGGAAGACAGAGAACAAAAACACGGTAAAACAATTGTAAAACGCTTGGTAAAAGCATTTATTTTTGTATTTTTACTTATTTTTGGTTTGTGTAATTTTTACAGATTTAGGAAGGATCCTGAACAAGCGAGGGGTTGAGAGCAAGGACTGCCCCTGTGGCCTATGAATTGGGAAGACACCCATAGAAAGATAGAATTTGATCAGAGTTTAGATAAAGATCTAACCCTAATCTCGAGATGAAAAATTGATAGAGGTCTGACACTTTGATTATGACAAAGGTTTAGCTGGGTATATCTTCTCATGAGAGGATATATTCATTTGAACAAAGCCCTGACGCTTTGACCATGAAAAAGTAGTCGGAATAGGTTTGTCTTCAAAAGTGAAGACAACATGACCTGAGTATGACTCTTGAGTTATGAACAAGACACTGGTTAGAAAATAGGTCTATCTTCCAAGAGGAAGATAGAGACAATTTGGGCAGAGTGTTGCCACTGTTTTGACTACATCAGAGGTCGGGATGAGTCTAACCTTTTAGAAAGACTGACTTGGTTTGAGAAAAGCTTAGGTACTATGATCATAACAATGGTCATGACAAGATTATCTTCGTACAAGAAGATGGGTCTATTTGGCCAGAGCTCCACCGCTTTAACCATAACAGGGGTCTGGGAAGGTCATTCTTTGTGTGAGAAGATAGATTCAAAGAGGATTTGATGGGATGGTCGGGACATGTCTATGGATAGACTTATATGTACAGAGCTTTGCCTTCTTTACTATAATGATAGTCAAGATGGATCTAGATGGTCTGGACAAGTCTGTCTTTATATGGAAAGATAGATTTATTTGAGCAGAGCTCCGCCGCTTTGACCATAATGATCGTCAGGACGGGTCTAAACTCTTTAAACAGTAGAGCCTGATGAGGCTGTGACTAGGATGGTCAAGATAGAAGATGATGAGGGGTCAAGGTTTCAGAGAGAAACAATGACATTTATTTTGAAGATGGAACCAGAATGAGGGTCTTTTGGTTAAGCGTGTTAACTGCGAGACGAACATCCCTCCATGGTACAATAGTTGCTTATCCAAAGAAGGTGATGGTATGGGTTTACAACTACGACTCTGGACAAAACAAAAAGTTTAGGATAACCTCTAGTTTTGGGTAAAAGTGAGCTGCGACCGTTTGTGCATCGGGCTAGGGTAATAACATCCCCACCAAGAATTGAGGCAACCCGGGGACACCTTTCTATACTCGCTCGACATGCCCGAGGTGGGCCAAAGTTTTAGTGTATTCTGATTTTGGGAATATGCTCACATCTCTCGACAGTAACTGGTTTTGGCTTTGCCTAACTCTATGCTCAGCATGCCCTATGTGCGCATGGTATACATCTACGTGCATATGCTGGGCTTATGTATTGTGATGAAGGCTTGAAGGTTCCTCTCGCCGAAGTGATCTAACAACCCTTTCCAGGTGGTCCCCAGCACGGCGGGAAGTTCAATACATCATCGTTTTAACACCACCACAAGGGCGACGTGCAAAGAGGTGGTGCTTTAACATCAAATGGACGTGTGACAAACAGCAATCCGGGTGATGAAATCCCAAATGCCACCCAGCCGTTCCAAGTGCTCGTCACTCCCGAGGGTAATAGGTAGGCAAAATATGGTGTGTGCAGTGTTTGCATAAAAATAAATCGGTAAGCCTAGGTGCCTTCCGGGGCATTTTCATGCAATTTGGCGGTAATTTAGAGCATTGGCTCAAGCAATCCCTGCAGAACAAGCGTATGATACTGAAAAGTAAATCAAACACTTGTTTTATCTCGCTCGTTAAGTGCATCCGCAACTTGCGAAGTGTTCACAACTTTCGGGTGCCCCTGAGAGTTTCATCGGGTTAAGGATAACCCTAATAAAGGCGGAAAAACCAATTTATTTTATTAGATGTTTCAAAAATGCCAAGTTAAGTCAATATAGAGCTATAATCGTTTTGGTTTTTGATAACAAGTCTACTGAAAGAACTACTTCATATCCACAGTAGAGTCGCCAGTCTGTGGGAGCCGGTTTTTTCCCGCACGCTTGAGGCGGCGAGGGATTACCACATCGGGTTCTCTGGAAGTGTTTAGTTTGATCTGCATTTATTACGGACTCGGGACCGTGGTCCTAACTTCGCAAGAAAGAGAAACTCAGAGTCGCCACCTAGGTCCCTGTTCTTCTGATGAAAAGGGGAGTCGTACCCGAGTTCATTGGAGGAACAGTAAACAAAGGGGTTCTTTTGATCTGGGTCTAGAACCTTGTAATTTTGCTCTGTTTGTTAAGGCATGGTCCTTACAGATATCTGGGTAAGGGTTATGGTTACAATCGGGCAAGGTTTTAGGCACCCATCAGGCAAGGTTTTAGGCACCCATCTTGCTTGGATGAATCCAATCTCTTGATTTAATTTGGCATTTTTTGAAGAATTTTAATAAGGATAACTTATCCTTTTATCATTTATTCGGATTATGCTTAATTTCAGGATGTAAATAAAATGAATTTAAAAAAAGACCGAAAATAAGCAGTAATTATCCTGATTGAGATCGTATGTTGCTGTATGAGTTCCGAAAGATCTCGCAACTGATCACAATTAGGTTAACTAAAATCAAATGGAAAAGACAGTGCGAAAAGTAAAAGAAAGGTCGAGGAATTTATATCATAAGTTCTGAGGGCAATGTGAGCCAGAGATCTTATAATGTCAACACCTCATACCTTACTTTCTAATGAAAATTACATAAAGCTTGGAAATAAATATAAATTTACCAGAATCTGTAGAGAATTTGGCAGCATAACTACGTTATTCTGAAAAAGGGAACTCTGTAGTTGCCGAGATTTCAGTGGCGTAACTGCGCTATTAAAGAAAAAAAGGTTCCGAAATTGCTGAGAAATTGGCGGCGTAACGGTGCTATTCGGGAAAGGGGACTCCGAGGTTGTCAAAAAATCAGCGGCGTAACGGCGCTATTCTGACAAAAGGGGGCTCCGAAGTTGCAGAGAAATCAGAGGCGTAACGACGCTATTTATGAAAGGGGCACTGGAGTTGCCTAGATTTCGGCAGAACAAAGACGCTATTATCGAAAAATAGCACGTGGTTCTGCGAAATTCGACAGAACAACGACGCTATTTGACGGATGTCGCTCTGAACCTTCTGAATTTCTGCAGAATGCTGACGCCCAATGTGAGCTACCTAGGGATTTCTCTACTTTCTCTCTTCTAAAACAAAGAAACTATGGTTTTTTGGAAATTCAGAGGGTTTTGGACTGGAAATGGCCAAAAAAAGGGGGGTGAAACTAAAGGTTTTTCTCACACCAAAAAGAGGAGAGAGAGAGAGAGGGGAATTCACCTTTACCAAGCCTTACCCCACTATTTATAGTTTTTTTTTTTGGGGGGGTAATTAATGGTAATTTCGCCCAAATGAATTTCGCCCCCTGCGAAATTTGGTGTCACCCAGATGACATCATCTGGGTGACATCATATTTCGGTTGGCGCGAAACCTCGTCTCTTGTGTTCTATGGAAAAATGTGATTTTTTGTCTTTTATCGGTGAGTTTCGAATGTCCGTAACTTCTCCGATTGAATTTCGAATCACACGCAGTCATATCCATTGGATTCCTTGTTCTGGGGAGTTCTCAATGAATCTAATATCGCTTGCTTTTGGAAAACGAAGTGTCCTTTGGGTAAAAACAAAAGTTTTTTGACTCAAAGTTAACTTATCGATTGAAATGCCGTGTGAAAATGGGCTTACCGGTGTACGCGGTAAAAGGCGGGTGCTGTGTAAAAACAGGCTTTTTGGTTGTATCTCAGAGATAAAATTGCTTTCGAAAAGTGTTTTCTTTTGAAAATAGCCTAAAGAGAGATTGAGAGAAACCGAACTGCTGCTCTGGGACTCGTCACAAGGTTCTTCCTCGTGACACCTATCATTAGTACCACCCTTACAAAATTGGGTGTCTACACCACTGTGTATATGTCGGAAAGTTTTCCACTGGTAATTTTATTATTCTCTTGTTAAATATTGAAGATATGCTTATTGTTGGTCAAGATGCTAACCGTATTGACAGGTTAAAGGAAGATTTGAATCAGGTCTTCGACATGAAAGACCTAGGGATATACTGCATATTTTTGGTATGGCAGTGAAGCGTGATAGAAGGAACAAGAATCTATGTCTATCATAGGAGAAGTACATTGGGAAAGTACTTGGAAGGTTTAACATGAAAAATGCCAAGTCCATAAGTACCCCACTAGCTGGTTACTTTAAGCTTAGTTTGAAGTTATCTCCATCCAGTAGTGAAGAAAATAATGAAATGGAGATGATCCCCTACGAATCAGCCATACGAAGCATAATGTATGCTATGGTGTGTACAAGGCCCGGCATAGCATATGCGACTGGTGTTGTTAGTAGATATTTAGTAAATCCTAGCAAGCAGCTTTGGGAAGCTGAAACATGGATTTAAGGTATCTAAGAGGCACTTCAAAATAGTGCTTATGTTTTGAAAGCACGTAACCCAAAGTGGAAGGCTACACAAATATGGCAAGAGATATAGACAACAGGAAGTCTACAACAGGCTCCCTGTTTACTTTTTGAAGAGGAGCCATCTCATGGCAATCGAAGTTACAAAAGTGTGTTGCTCTATCAACTACAAAGGCTGAGTACATTGTTTCCATAGAAGCTTGTAAGGAGATGCTTTGCCAAAAGCATTTTCTTATGGAGTTGGGAATGGAACATGGATATGTGGTCAGATGCAACAATTATAGTGACATTGCTTTGAGTAAGAATGCCAGTTACCACTCTAGGACGAAGCACAATGATGTTCGTTATCACTGGATTAGAGATGTTTTAGAAAATGGGTTGATGGAGAATAACATGATTCACACCGATCGAAATCCATCAGACATGATGAGAAGACAGTGCCAAAGGAGAAGCATGAGCTATGCAGAGATTTGGCGGGTATGGGTGCCATGTGAGAATCCAGTTCAAAGATCGTCCTTCACGGGGCTGGAGGGGGAGATTGTTGTGGGGTCCACCACCATAAACTAGGACCCATACTCAAGCACTCATGTCTCTTAAAAACTAAAGAGAGAGAGTCATGTGGGGGTGTCTGCCAACTGAATGAAAAGGAAGGAAAGAAAGAAAAAAAAAGAAAATGGAGAAGAGGAGAGGGAGAGAGAGAGAGGTGTATAGAGAAAAAGAGAGAAACAAAAGGGGTTTTTCTTGTTCTTCTAATGCTTTTGCTTGGGGCAAAAGTAGAGGGTTTGTAACCCTAATCACCATTGAAGATTGAAGTCTTTGCAAGGGCAAGAAAGAAAAGGAAAGTAGAAGCCAAATCATTGGGTTTTGAATGGATTCTTGGAGAAGAAGAAGAAGATGTCTCACGCTCGGATTTTAGAGGTAGGAAAGAGTTCTCTTGCGATGGTTTGTGAGGTATACCGTATTTCCTCCAAGATTTCATTATTGTTCTTCTATTCTTGTTGTATGCTTCAAGTTTTGAAAAACTTGAGAAGAAAGGCATTGTATTCCTCTTTCCTTTAGTGGATTTCTTTCGGTGTTTGTCCGTTGGTTTTTCCTTTCTTGTTGGAGGGTTTTCCATGTTAAATCTTGTGTTCTTAATTGTGCTTGGTGGATGACTATTTTGTATTTTGTGGTTTTTGTTCTTGGCTAGTTTCTTGATTAACATATAGAAGGGGAAAATTTATCTGCGGCGTTCTGTCCATGTTTCCCCAACAACCCTCTCCTTACTTATGGCCCTCTCAAATTACCCTTCTACCAACCCTCTCTACTATCCTCTCACCGTCCGTAAAAAATATTCCAATAAATTTTTGTTATGGCTCAAACATGCCCTTAGACTATTTTTTATAAGTATGTAAGATTCACGATGATAACCTATGCCAATTTCTAATTAAAAGTTAGAGCATGTTGTGCTAATGATGTACAGTTGGGTGTTCTTTTTTCATAGCCATAAAGAAAGGTAAAAGCTTTAATAATTATTTCGCAAAATTTATTTAGGGAAGTGATATTTACCCCCCTTTTATCACCAGGGACACCACGCGCCAGTGTATCAATGACTAAAGGGGGCAATTGTACTTGATGTCAGAAAAATCCAGTGGGTTTGATTGCCACGTACACTGGCGCTGGGTGTCCCTGGTGATCAAAAGGGGCGTAAATATCACTTCCCTTTATTTATTCCGTTAGTGGAAAGGTCACATAATGGTGCCTTTACCTACCTAAAAATGGTATAATAAGGGACAACTTGTATAAAGTGCCCAACATGAGGTAGAAACTTTAGTGACAAACTTTAGTGAGTGATGCCGCTGAAGAATCGAAAGCAAACATAAAACAATCTATCACTGTCCATTTGAAGAAGGAAAATGATATTTGCAATCTCCTTTTGGAGCAGTGAGACTCCTTTCTTTGATTCAACACTTTCTCTACTAGGCTGTTATTGGCATAATCATAAGGTTGCCGACATATAGCCCACGTATTACGATACATAACGATGTGACTCTAATGAGAAAAAAGAATGAATTTATAAGCTCATTTATCTTTAGCACCTATATCTCATGATATATAAACATTTATACCATGTTCGACAACCATGAAAATATTTTCAACTAAATATTAGTTTACCAAGTGGTGACAGAGGGGAAGCAAGGGTGTAAGAGAGGAAGAGGCTTGAGGGGAGTGGCTTTACAGGGTGATAAGTGGCTGTAATTGGGGGAAAATTCTATGTAGGGCTCGTTTGGCAACCATGAAAAAAATCATGGAATATATATTTGCCCAAAATGAGAGGAAGATAGAAAGGGCTGGGGAGAAAGAGAATTGAAAAGACCATGAGGAAGGCATGTAATGGGTTGGTAAACAAAGAAAAAACGTTCCCTGTTTAAAGTAGGATATTTGTTTACCCTGTTTGACAACCTTATTCCAACCTCTCATCACTCACCACACTCTTAAATCTCTCTCTCTCTCTCTCTCTCTCTCTCTCTCTCTCTCTCTCCAGCGCTTTGCCCCACTATTAGATTAGGGAAACAAATATTCCATGAAATCGTTTTTCATAGTTGACAACCATGCCCATAAAATATCCTTTTCTCCTGTTTTTCAGCCACTTATCACCCTCTCTTTACTCATGCCCTCAAGCCACTCCCTCTCTGACCCTTCCTATGCCTCTCAAATCACTTGGTAAACAAATATTCAATAGAAATTTTTTTTCAAGGTTGTCAAACAATATGCAGTAAACATCATTTAATATTATCGAATGTACTGTCGATTGTAAGTGAATTTTTATATTGTAATTTTTATTGTTATTTAAATATTATTAGCAAATTCATACCCTCCACCATTTTTTACAATGGGATTCTTCTCTTTGTTTTATACCTCTCTGATTGGACGTTGCTTGGCTTTTGATAATTATAGTTGTTAAAGCATGCAACAAGTCGTTTGAAGTATAAAAAAAACTGTTTTATCAAAGAGAAGTTGATGTCACTTCCGCGGATGCACTTTCTTATTATTGATCATTGTTCCCTATGTGTGACAGCGGGTGAGCCGTGGCTAGGGCAGCAAACGAGCCGAGCCAAGACGAACTTTGGGGTGTTCGTGCTTGGCTCGCTTAGTTTGAGCGTCGGCTCGTGTTCGGCTCGTACGTGTGACAAGCTTTTTACTATGGGCTCGTGTTCACCTCGCCAAAATTCAACAAAGCTCAAGCTCGGCTCTGCTCAGCTCGTTTAGTAAACGAACGAGCCCGAGCCAAGTCAGGCTCGAGCTTGGTCGGGTTCGGGTTCAACTCGTTTAGTAAACACATCAAATAAATACCATTAAGCAATATATATATATATATATATATATATATATATATATAATGAACGTAATCCCAGCTTTAAAGCTTGGCTCCGCTTTATGAACCGAGCCTAAAAGGTTCAAGAGCTTGTCCAGGCAGAACTATACAAAGCTCGAGTTCGGCTCGTTTATTTGACGAGCCTAATTTTTGGGCTCGGGTTCGACTCATTTAGTAAACGAACGAACTCGAGCCGAGCTTTTAATGAGCAGAACCCAAATATGTTCGTGATCCGGCTCGGTTCATTTGCAGCCCTAGCTGTGGCCCATTTGCAAATCCACTTCAGGTATGCGAGAGAGATCTTGAGCATGATTTTGAGCCTTTTTGGGATCTTCTTGGTGTTTCTAGCTCACTTGCCAGAACTTGTGGATAGCTGGAATTTTGCTCCTTGGCCTAGTAAGGGCAGACTCTAATGGAACTCCACAAATGGAAGGGTTAGGATGATCCTAACCACCTGACTTTTATGTGGACACCTTATCTATGCATGTACGTTATGTATGTATGTATATATAAATTAACTATATTAATATATTATGTCAAAATTACAGATATATGGCCTTATATCCGACAAATTAATTTATCGCGATATAACAAGCCCTTGATTAGTTCTCTTTAAACTTGTTTAGCTATATTTGTTGATTGTTATATATATATTTTTGAGGAATGATAGCTGCAATGGCCCTCTTTATGCAAGGGCTAAAGAAGGCCCCTTGAATAGATCCACGTCATTAAGTGCAACTGAATTCGGTTTCTCAACCGACTTTAAAAATGACGTGGATCTATTCAAGGGTCCTTCTCTGGCCCTTGCATAAGGAGGGCCTTTGCATCTATCATTCCTCATTTTTTTATAGAAAAATAATAAATTCACTCCTTTTCTTTACAGGGAACAGGCAGTAGCAGTGTATGTTGCAATCACGCCCCTTGAATCCTTCTCACGTGAAGTACATTAGCCCCTCGAACAGTCATAGATATACTGCAGCTGGCGGTCCCAAGTAAAAAAGGGGACCCATATATCATTACCTCTTTTATATCCAATCCGAAAAGTCTAAAACAAAGAAAGGAATGACAATACGAAAACAAGTGTGCGGATTTCATTTTCTTATAAGGAAATGTCACTCGATAAAGAAGACATAAACAACTTCAATATAGAAGTCACATAAATCTTGAAAAGCTAGGTTCTTTATGCAGGAAAACTTTCGATGGGATCTCCATACACATGATTATGCTGCATTCCTCTTTTTCTTTGCTTTATCATCGTATTTGATTCTCAAAGACCTCGACAACGAGGATAATGCTTGTCGCATGGTTTCCTTCTAATATCTCTTTCTTATAACCACTTTCACTTTTTATATGCCGCACGCTTCGGATGGTTTAGGAAAAGTTGCTAATCCAAATCATAAAAGGAAAGTGGATTATACACTTTTCTAATCATATAAATTAGTGCTATTATCATACTACACAGGACCACCACTAGAAATGATAAGAGTGCGGACACTACGGAGCTTCCTAAAGGTGATCTTTGCATGTGAGAAGAAATCGATTGGATAATTTTATTAATGATCAGTAGATCAAAATTCGATTACTCGAAAGTGACAAAATTGATGTTCATTTAATATAAGTTGTACATGCATCAGAGATGTGCAAGATTTAGACCCTTCCTTGCAACAACTATAACTGAGAGATCTTGAATCTTTCAAAAAACAGGATCAAACTCGATTTGTAGCCAAGATGAGAAGAAATGCAAGAAACACAAAAACAGACCGTAAAACACAAGAGTTATGTGATTTGGCTATGTGCGTAGGTTATGAACGATATTTTGCCCAGGTGATAAATGATGGCGTCTGAATCCGGGTCTGCGATCGCGCGGTCGGTAGAGGGCCTCCGCGGGGTCTGCAATCACAAACAAAGGGGGTCAGGGGGTCCGGGGGTCTGGGGTGGGTTCCGGATGATCACTTCGACACCCAAGTCAAATCCTTCGACCAATCAATATAAAGGACAGCGAGAAGAGGAAGGGGTTTGATCAGGGTTACCAGGACCAAAACACGGGTACTTTTCTGGGTGTGTGAATGAGTGGGTCGGAGGGGACTACCAGGGAGAATAGGATTGAGCTCCTAATCTCCTCTGTTGTTGCCTCGCCTCTTTTTCCTGTTGTTCTGCGGGAGCTGAGAATGGGGGAAGTCTTCCTTGAGACGTGGATCCTTCTCTTCTTCCTTTCCCTCCCTTTTAAAGGGAGGTGCACGGGCCTTTTCATCATTATGGAGAGAAAACCTTCATTTGCAGGATTGGGTCGTCCCCCTGCTCCGCCGGCGCGTGTGGTTTTGGCGGATATTTCCTTCCATAACTTGTGATGATGAGGCCTGGACGGTGAGAGGGCGACACGTGTCATAATTGTATGGTCTTTGCCGTTTTCCAACGCCCTTCTTCATGATGGTTAGGCTCTACTTGTGCATGGACGACACGTGGCGATATCTGAGAGCGACGCCGTACTTGTGTCCCATCATAACTCCCCCTTACTCCTTTGGTCCATTTGGATGGACCAAGAGAGTAACGTTTTGTTCGAGCGACGTCATGATGAGCGCATTTACGGGGGCCCCGGAGTACGAGGAGATGTGCCGTTTTATCCGGCGGCCGTCCCCGGGAAGCGGTGGCGTCGTTAGCTGGGTTGCCTTGTTTCGAGGCACCAGGATTCCTTTCTTGAGCTTAAAAAGGGAAACTACCCTGGCGCTTTGTTGTGGCTCTCCGTCCCCCCCCCCCCTTTTTTTTTTAGTAGTAGGCGTTCTTTCGTGCCTTCTTCAACAACATGTTTGGTTCTCCTTCGCGAGTCAGGGGCAAGGCCTGTCTTCCCCGGAAATCGTCGAGTGACCCCGACTTTTCTTCCGATCCGGAGGAGGACCTTGTGGCTAGTCGGAAGAAAGCTAGGTGGAACTCGGGCCCTTCCTCAGGCTTCCCCCCCCTTCGCCTTTCCTCCCTGCCTAGGGAAGACAAGTCGTCTCGGTCCCGTGTCGCCAGGGAGTGGTCATTTTTCTCCCGAGCCTATCATAAGGGAACGGAACTCCGTGGCCGTGTTTTGAATATGGGTAAGGAAATCGAGGACTTGAAGCGGGAGAACAAGGATTTGCAGAAAAAGGTTCGCTTTCTCAATGAGTAGCTGTTTGAATATGAGGTGGATCCCATGCTGGAGAGCTCCTGGGAGGAGGAGGGGAACCCTTCGGGAGAGGAGTTTTCTTCCGATTAGTCCCTGACCTTTCTTATTTTTTTGCGTGTTTTTCTTTCTGCCCCTTTCCTATCGGGGATTTTGGGGCCTGCGTGGCCTATTTATGTTTCTTATTTCCCTTTCTTTTTGTAGGCCTGTGGGCCAGGAGGATGTGAATGGACCATCTTTATGAATTGGTGCCGTGTCTCTTTGTGTTGCTTTTTCCATCTGTTTGATATAAATTATCTTTGTTGCGAGGATTTGTGACGTTCCGTCTGAACCTGCGAGGGATTCCGAGCCTTTTCCTAGCGCGTTTAATTTCCTTCGCCTGTTGTGTTCGTGCGCCGAGGCCTCGCGCCGGGCCCCCGGGCCTGGGTGCTCGTTTCTCCTCTAGTGCGATTGAGGTCGGACCCCTCTGCTTGGTTTCCTACCTCCGGGCCCTTCCCTCTTATTCGGTGGGGAGGGGTCGGAAGTGACTTGTGATGTTGAGGTTTGGGTGGCGAGGAAGTGACACGTGTCAGGTTCGTATGGTCTTGCCGTTTCCCATCGCCTTTCTTTATGAAGGTTAGGCTGTATGGGTGTAGGGGCGACACGTGGCTAGACCTGAGAGCATCGCCATTTTTACGTCCCATCATAATACTACCTTTGGTCCATTGAATGGGCCAGTGAATACCGTGACGAGAGCATTTATGGGAGCCTTGGGGTACGAGGGGACGTGCCGTTTTGTCCGGCGGCTTCTTCCCGAGGATTTGTGGTGCCATTACGCAGTGTCGGTTGGTCATCCAATCGGAAACGGACACGTGTAGGGCGGGTTGCTTCGTTTTCCTATCCAAGGGTCTCCCACAGGGTTTTATAAGGGGTGAGTCCTTCCGTTTTTTAGGCAGATTGCCTTTTTACTCCTTTTTCCCTTTTTGCTTTCTTTTAGCCTTTCTTCGGGTTTGTCGGAGATGTCATTGTCTTTCCAGGGTCTCTCTATAAACGGCGAGGGGAGAGTTGCTATCGAGGGAAGTCCTCCCAGTAGCCCCGAGATAAACCCTAATGGGTTGGGACCTCAGCGAAGAATTTCTGAGAGGAACCCGCCTCCAAGGTTTCCTCCGCGTTCTCCTCGTTCTCCCCTTTACGAGAGGGAGTCCCATGAAGCTTTTGTTCATCACCACCGCTCGTTCTTCTCTCATGTCCATCGTAGGGAAATGGAGGTTTGTAGCCGGATGATCGACATGGATCGAGAGATAGGAGCCTTGCGTGCGGAGAATGATTTGTTGAGGAACCGGGTGCGGTGGTTAAATGACCAGGCCCGATTTGCTGAGAATCGTCGTTGGGGGAGATCTTCGGAGGAGGAGCATAGTGATAAGGAGCTTTCCGATGCGGAAAACTCCTTCAGCGGCTAGTCGCTCTGAGCTGGGGGCGGTGGGGTGAGCGGGATTTTGGAGGAGGATTTTCCCCGCCCCCTCTTTTTTTGTTGTTGGGGGCCTTGGGGGCTTGGGCCTGCATGCCCTTATCTTTTTGTAGGCCCGTGGGCCAGAAGGAAATAGTTATGAATGGCTCTTTTTCGGCTTTTTACGACTTGTATCTTGTGTTTGCTTTCACCTCGCATGTTTGCTTTCTCGCGCGACCCGAGCCCTTGTCGCTGTGCTTGGTATTTTTTCATTTGGTGGTATTGTACGTTGGACCCTTGTGACGTGCCCCGAGCCTTTCCTGACCGTACGCGGTAATTTCCATCTTGTGGATTTGTATGCTGGCCCTTGTGGTGGGGTCCGAACCTTTTGCCATCCTACGTGGCATTTTCCATCTTGTGGATTCATATGCCGGGCCCTTGTGATGGGTCCCGAGCCTTTTGCCATCGTACGTGGGGAGGGTTTAGGGATGGCTTGCTGGGGAAGTTACTTAGCGGTAGGGGTAGCGACATCTTTTCAGTATGGCGCTTCGATTTCGGCGGTTCCCTTGAATTTCCCAATCGGCGCCACGTGTGCGCGTCCCATCGGATTAGAAAGGAAGGGAGATCAATCGACGCTTGTCGAAACCCTAGCCCTTTTTAAAGCCTTTTTGGGGATTTCATTCTTTGTCTTACTTCTTCGTCTTCCTCGGGTGAAACGGGCTTTCGTCCGCCGCGATTTTTCTACGTATTGCTCTTCACCAACCTTCTTCTGGTTTTTCTTCGTTTGTCTGCCCTGGTGAGTTCTGTGCTTTTTATTCCATCCGACATTTGATTGTTTTACGATGTCTGTCGCAACCATTTCTCAGAGTCCCTCTTCTGGGTCGGTAGAAGTATTGGAGAGGGCTCCGCCAATAAAAAGGAGGCGGTTGTTCGTAGAGGGAGGGGACGGCGACTCTCGAGATGTACAGCAGCCTACGGAGTTGAAAGATAGCTCCGGGGCTTCTGGATCATCGGTGGGGGCCGCTCCTTTGGAATCTCTTGCTCGAGTTTCCTCCGCTCGTGAGGCGGAGATTAGGGACATTCGGTCTGGTGCCGTTAGTCGTCCCGGTCGGGTGACGTGTTTTAGGAACACTTTGGGAGAAGGGGCGGCGGAGAAGATTAGGAGGGAGTTTCACCTTCCCGCTGATTATGGGATTAGGGTTCCATCCTTTGCAGAGGGGGTGTGTGAGGGTATCACGGAGGAAGAGATAGCTTTCTACGTGGAGGCTTTCCGGGCAGGGATTAGGTTTCCGCTCTTGGGTATTATAGTGGAGGCCCTCGAGTTTTACCGGGTGGCCCCCTCCCAACTGTCGCCTAATAGTTGGCGCACTCTTTTGGCCTTTGTGGCCAAGGCGGGTCTTCTTCAGATTCAGCCTACCCTCGCTCTGCTCCGGGGTTGTGTTGCCCTTAGCCCGTTGGTGAAGGGGGAGGACAACTGGTTATATCTGACCCAGCGTCCTCAGGTGAAAATTGCGGCGAACTTGCCTTCTTCCATCAAGAAGCGGAAGGAGGAGTATGTGTTCATCACTCCTCCATCGGACGTTGGCTGGGGCTTTCCTCGCTCTTGGAGGCGCTCCGTTGAGTGGCGCAGGAAGTCCCTCCCCGACGAGTCTGATTGCAGCAAGTTTGACTTGGGGAAGCTTGCCTCCGGGGAGGCTATTGATGTTTCCGAGTTTAGATGGGAAAGGGGTGTGAAGAGGCTCGGTTTGCTGGGAGCTGTGGAGAGGAGGGCCCGCTGTATGGGCGAGGGAACGGGGGAGAGTTCCGCCAGCCATCGTGGTGAGCCTTCTTCCCTGGGTTTGTCTATATGCGCCTTGAGCATATATATATATTTTTTTGGGTTGCTTTTTTTTTGTTCTGAGTGTTTTTGTTTTTCTATTTTTGGCGGCAGGTATGTCTTCTTCTGGTGATACTAGCAGAGGGAAGGAGGTCGCGGCGGCGACGAAAGGTCTGGTGAGCCGTAGGAGGATCCCCTCCGATTTTATGGCAGCGGCCAGGCTTGGCCGGTCGCAGGCTAGGCTTCCTGCATCCGCGGCATCTAGCTCCTCTGGTCGATTGATTGGAGAAAAGGGGACGGCCATGTCTCCTCGCCGGGAGTCGGAGCCTTCTGCTTAGAGGGTTGTCCCTTCTGGCGCTGGACAGGGGGATGTTGGCCGTGTGGCGCGTCCTCCTACCTTATGGATGACGTGCCGAGTCGGATGGAGGGGGCGGTTATGACCAAGCTTCTTCTGGAGCGCGTGGAGCTTCCTTCGCAGAGCTTCCAGGCGCGGGGAGAGCTGTTTAAACCTGACTGGAAGATTGGCGTCGAGGATAGCGTTCTTGCGAATCCCCAGGTTCACGTGGAGCTAGGGGTGACAACCGCCCTTCCTGGCGACGAGGCTGAGTTAGAGGGCTTCAATCGTAGGGCCCTGGGGGCTCAGTATTTTCAGTTGACATCTTGCGTAAGTGCCGGGTGGCCGGTTTTTCTGCTTGTGCTTTTTCCTTTTTTGTTGTTCTTGAGGTCGCAAGTTGGAAATTTACTGATGGTTTGCTTTTTCCAGTCTCAAAGTTATGCCAGGAAGATGGTGCAGTACCTGCTCGAGGACGAGTCTGAGATAAGTGCTTTTGAGGAGCGAGTCCGGAAGCTAAATGAGGACTTGGACAAGGCCCAGGTGGAAAAATTGGCGTTTGATGATACTGTTGCTCAACTTCGGGCAGACCTCCGAACAACCATAGAAGGGAGAAGCCGTGCGGATGACAAATTGGCGGTGGCTCGACGAGCGCATGCCAGGGAACTGGCGAAGGTACGGGAGGAATGGCACGACTCCGAGGAGTTTCTCAAGGCCGTGGCCGCGTTCAGCGTGGACATTGAGATCGATGCTTTTGCTGAATGCCGGCGGCGCGTTCAAGAGGTCGATCCTTCCTTCCCTCTCGACAAGCTGATGCATGAGGCCGAGGTAGGTGTTCCGGAGGATCTTTTGCCGATACCAGTTGAAGGACCGGAGATGGTTGGGGAGCAGGTGGCTGCCTTGGCAGATCCTGTAGTTGCCGAGACTTCTGAGGGGGATCAGTGATGCTAGGATGCCCTTTGGATTTTATGTTTCTTCTTTCCTTTATGGTTTTACGTGGGGTCTGTAATAACTTTTTGAATTCTCCTTCTTTTCTTCTTCTCTCCTTTTTTTTATATACAATGTGCTCAGGGCTATTTGAGCCTTTTGGTATTGAATTTCAATTTGATAGGCGAGAATATTTCTGGTGCACCCCGTGGGGCGTCTTGTCTATGGAAGGATTATCTTCCCCTCGAGTGATCGGTTCGGGGTTAATGGGTCCCGCCTGCCCTTAAAGGGGAGGTCTTTTTTTCATGGGGAGCGTTTTAGGGTATTTTCGGGGGATCGGCCCCGATGCTACCTCTATCTCACTCCCTGTCTTTTTTCATGGGGAGCGTTTTAGGGTATTCTCAGCGTGGTTGACCCCGATGCTACCTCTGTCTCACTCCCTGTCTTCTTTCGGACCCTTTATTTATCGTGGGCTGGAAAGTGAAGATGCACGTGGCTCAGGTAGAAATGCTATTCCATTGATTTTGTAAAAGGAAAAAACACAGCTTTCCTTCTAGTAACCACAAAAAGGAAACAAACAAAACATTTATCATATCTTAAAAGAAAAAAAACAAAGACCTTACCCTACCTTTTCATTGGTAAAATTCTCGGAGGTTATCCATGGTCCAACTTCGAGGGACTGGGGTCCCATCGAGGCGTTCCAGCTGGTAGGCCCCGGGGCGGAGTGCTCGAACGACCCTCTAAGGTCCTTCCCATTTAGGTGCGAGTTTCCCGGCGTTACGGGGGTCGGATACCTCCGCTCGTCGTAGTACCAGGTCTCTCCGGGTTTTACCGAGCGCTTTTTTACTCGGGCGTTGTAGTATCGTGCCACCCTTTGCTGGTAGGAGGCGGTTCGGAGGAGGGCTCGCTCTCTTTTCTCAAGCACGAGATCGAGAGTCTTCAGGAGGAGCTCGAAATTTCCTTGTTCGTCATAGTTCTCCGTGCTGAAGCTGGAGAGGCCGATTTCTAGCGGAATGACCGCTTCGGCCCCGAAGGTTAAGCTAAAAGGGGATTCCCCAGTTGCGGTCCGTGGTGTTGTTCGGTAGGCCCAGAGGACGCTAGGGAGTGCTTCTACCCAGTTCTTTACAGCCTCTCCTAGTCGCTTCTTGAGGCTCTGGAGCAGGATCCTGTTAGTTACCTCTACCTGCCCGTTGGCATGCGGATGTGCTACGGAGGCGAAACGGTGTTCGATGCTTAGGTTATCGCAGAATCTGCCGAATTCAGCGCTTGCGAACTGGGGTCTGTTGTCCGTTACAAGTATCCTTGGAATGCCGAAGTGGCAGACTATGTCATGATAGAAAAACTTCTCCGTTGCTTTCGAGTTGGGCTTTGCCACGACTTTAACTTCCACCCACTTGGTGAAGTAGTCGATGGCGACGTACAACATCGTGTGTCCCCTGGGAGCTTTTGGGAACGGCCCGAGCAGGTTCATACCCCACATGGCGAAGGGCAGGGGCCCTGCCATTGCAGTGTATGGGGTGGCCGGCTGATGGGGGATGGTTGCATGCCTCTGGCACGGGCTGCATTTCTTGACGAATTCCTTGGCGTCCCTGAGGATCATAGGTCAAAAGTAGCCGTGCCTCACGATTTTCTGAGCTAGAATCCTGCTGCCTCCATGGTCTCCGCAGATTCCTTCGTGTACTTCCCGTAGTGCGTACTCCGATTCGGAGGGTACCAGGCATCAGAGGTACGGCCAGGTGTACGACCGTTTGTACAGCCTGGGTCTGTGGACCACGTAGTGGGCAGCTCTTGCGGTTAGGCGCCGGGCTTCCAGCTTGTCTTCGGGTAGTATTCCGTCTTTCAGGTATCGCATGATGGGGTCCATCCAGTTTGGTCCTAGTGGAATCACTAAGACTTGTACCTCATCGATGCTGGGGTGGGGTAGTATCTCTATGAGCACGGTGCCGAAGTCATGGGTTTATTCCGAGGCCATTTTTGACAACGCATCTACTCGGTTGTTCATGTCTCGTGGTACCTGGAGGATCTCAACTTCCCTCATTCTTTGTAGCTTTTCTTTTACCTTCTGGAGGTATCGCTTCATCCTGGGGCCCTTGGCTTCATATATTCCGTTCACTTGGTTGACGACGAGCTAGGAGTCACTATAGACTTTTAACTTTCCCGCGCCGAGCTCCGTGGCTAGACTTAGCCCTGCTAGCAAGGCTTAGTATTCAGCCTCGTTGTTGGAGGCTTTGAAATCTAGTCGGAGGGCATATTCTAGCGTGAATCCTTTGGGGCCGTGGAGGACCACTCCCGCCTCGCACCCCGTTTGGCCTGCTGAGCCGTCAATGTGCAGGGTCCAGTGAATCTCGTCGCTCTGTTCCGCTGAGTCTGGAGCCATGTCTTCGCGGGTCGTCTGTTCGGTGGGGCCCTCGCCATTTTCCATTGTTACTGGTTCCGTGGCCAGGGCCGTAGATTCCACTATGAAGTCAGCGAGGGCTTGGGATTTAATAGCCGGCCTCGATCGGACCTGTATGTCGAACTCTCCCAACTCGACGGCCCAACTTACCATCTTGCCTGAGGTCTCTTGTTTTTGGAGAATTTTCCTCAGGGGCTGGTCAGTCAGAAGCACTATGGGGTGGGCTTGGAAGTAGGGGCGGAGCTTTCGGGCGGCACTGACGACTGCGAGGGCAAATTTCTCTATGTTTAGGTATCGGACCTCCGCACCGTGGAGAGTCTTGCTCACATAGTACACCGGATATTCCTCCTTGTTGCTTTGTTTGGCTAATACCGCACTTACCGCTGTGGGGCTGATGGCCAAATATAGGAATAGTTCTTCTCCCGGCTCAGGTTTGGCGAGTATGAGCGGTGTCTCGAGGTACTGTTTCAAGGCGTCCAATGCTTCTTGGCAGGCCGGGGTCCATTTGAATTCTCGTATATTTTTCAGTTGTTTGAAGAAGGGCATTTTTCTGCTGACTTGGGCATGAATCGGCCGAGGGCGGTGATTCGCCCTGCGAGCCTTTGCACTTCTACCGCCGTTGTCGGGGGCTCCATGTCTAGGATGGCCTGGATCTTTTCGGGGTTGGCCTCGATCCCTCTCTGGCTAACCATGAACCCTAAGAACTTTCCGAAAATTACCCCGAAGGCGCATTTTGCGGGGTTCAGCTTCATCCGGGCTCGTTGCAGAGTGTTGAAAGTTTCCCGAAGGTCGGAGATGTGTTTGGAGGCTTCCAAACTTTTCACCAGCATGTCGTCAACATACACCTCTACGTTCCTTCCGATTTGCGCCCGGAATAGCTTATTTACGAGCCGCTGGTAGGTGGCGCCCGCGTTTTTTAACCCGAAGGGCATAACGGTGTAACAGTAGACGCCCTGATCGGTAATGAATGCTGTTTTCAGGATGTCCGGTTCGTGCATTTTCACCTGATTGTAACCCGAGAAGGCATCTAAAAAGGTGAGGAGCTCGTGCCCGGATGTGGCGTCGATGAGCTGGTCTATGCGCGGGAGGGGGTAGGGGTCCTTCGGGCAAGCCCGGTTTAGGTCTGTGAAGTCTATGCAGGCCCGCCAGCCTCCACTAGCTTTTTTTACCATGACGACGTTAGACAGCCACTCGGGGTACCGGATTTCTCTGATAAACCTGGCTTGTAGTAGCTTCTCCACTTCGGCCTTTATGTGAGTTTGACGTTCTACCGCGAAGTTTCTCTTTTTCTACCAGACAGGTTTAAGGGTTGGGTTCACATTTAACTTGTGAACGGCTAACTCCTTTTGTATCCCGGGCATGTCCTTAGCGAACCATGCGAACATGTCTTTGTTGGCTCTGAGGAAGTCGATCATCTGGCCTCGCAAGGTGCCTTTTAGCAGGGAACTGATCCGGACTTGTCTCTCCGACTGATCTTGGGTTATGGGGATGGAGTCTAGCTCCTCGGCGGGCTCTCCTCTGATTGTGGGGGCCCACTGCCAGGGTTCTTCACTACCGATCGTGAAGTTCTCGGCCGGAGCGTTGGTTCCTCTTAGGCTCGCTACATAGCACTGGCGTGCTATCATCTGCACGGGGCGGATCTGTTCAGGCCTTTTTGGAAGGCATTTCCATGGAGAACACCCGTTTTGCATATGCCCGCCGACCAGCTGTTGTCAGCCCTCCTGCTGCCGGCCCGCCCGTGATGATGTTATTTTTTCCGATAATGGTGGGCGGCTGTTTGCGGGCCTGCGGCTGTTCAGGGGGATCTTCTTTCTTGGGGGGCTGGTGGCGGCGTGTTTCGTGTCTGCTGCGGGATCGACGTCTGCTTAGGGAATGATGCCTGCTCGAGGATCGGTGTCGGCTTGTGGACCGGCGGCGGCTGCTGGACCGGCGCCTATTGGGTGACTGACGCCCGCCACTGGGTTCGTCGGGTGGGCGTTGGGCCTCGCGTGAGCTTTCGCCAGGGCTCATGAGATATTGATTTAGGTTCCCCTCCTCGGCCAGCTTTTCTAGCTGGAGGCGGAGGTGGAAACAATGGTCAGTCTCGTGGCCGTGGTCCCCGTGGAATTCGCAGAACTTTCTTGCGGACCGCTTCTTTGGGTCCGTCGCCATTCTCTTGGGGGGGTCAGGAGACCCTGATCTCTGATAGCCAGTAGGACATGGGAGAGGGGAACCTTTAGTGGGGCACTTCCCAGTCTTTCGAAGACGGGGACGGGGTTCCGGCTCGCCTGTTTTTCCTCGGCCCGTAGCCTCATGATCCTTCGACCGTCATTGCTTTTTCTTTCATCGGAGCCGGCCTGGCCCTGCTCTCGGGCGCAGGCTTCTTTTGCTCGTACGAACTTGTCAGCCTTTGATTCGAGTTCCTGCAGGTCCCGGGGTGGCTTGAGGGTAAGATGCAGCTTGAGATTCGGGTCGGTGGTGGCATGCTTCAGTGTGGCGACCGCTATTTGGACATCCATGTTAGAAAGATGGGCCAATTCGGCGTTGAATTTTAACATGAAGTCTCTTAAGGTCTCGTTTCTTCCTTGTCGGAGGGCCAAGAGGGCGTCTGTCGGATCGTGACGGAGGCGGTTGTTGGCGAACCTTGCGCTGAACTTCCTTCCGAATTCATGGAAGGATGCGATGGAGTCGTGCTCCAACCTCATGTACCAGTCGTTAGCGGTCTTTCTTAACAGGGAGGCAAAGGCTCTGCACATGAATCCGTCCGACGCGCCTCGGAGCGTCATTACCCTTTTGAAATTTTGTAGGAACTTGAGGGGGTCTGTACTTCCGTCATACAGACCGAAATGGGAGAGGTCTATTCCTCTGCTGGGGTTTTTAAGACCTCCGAGGTGAATGGGGATGCTGTTTCCCTCTCCCATTCGTCGAGGATGCCGCGGGCATAGGGCTTTTTCATTTCCAGTTTTACCTCTCGGATTTGCCTTTGCAGGTCGGCTATCGGATCCATGCTGGGTGGTTGTGCTGAGGTTGCTACCTCCTTTGCCCGTGCTGGGGGCGGTTCCTGGAAACAAGCGGTCCGGGCAGGGGGAGCGCGACTTAGCGTAGCTTGCTTCCCGTCATTTCGCTGGTGTCCCCTAGCTGCGGGGGGCAAAGGGCTATTCGCCGATGGGGACGGTGTCCGGCGAGTCGGCGCTCACTTTCGCCGGGGATGACGCTCCCCTGGCTGTTCCTCGTCGCCTTCGTCATAGGCTTCAGTCAGGTCCTGCATTGTCAGAGGCCTCCCCGAGGCCGGAGGGTCCGGCGGAGGCAATCATTGAAGTAGTTCTCGGCGGAGTTCGTTGCACATTTCAATGGTGGGGACCATCTGCGGTGCAATGGAGGAGGGCTGGTGTCAGCCCAAGGGCGGTGAGTTGGGCTCCCGGGAGCTTGAGGTGTCGGTTTGTGCGCGTTGAGCCTGGCTCCTGTCATTACCCCTATTTCTTGTTGTTGGGTGTGGTTTCTCATCGCCATAAGGCGTTCGGTACTCGACGAGTCCCACGGATGGCGCCAATATGATGGCGTCCGAATCCGGGTCTGCGATCACGCGGTCGGTAGAGGGCCTCCGCGGGGTCTGCAATCACAAACAAAGGGGTCAGGGGGTCCGGGGTGGGTCCCGGACGACCACTTCGGCACCCAAGTCAGATTCTTCAACCAATCAATATAAGGGACAGCGAGAAGAAGAAGGGGTTTGAACAGGGTTACCAGGACCAAAACGCGGGTTCTTTTCTAGGTGTGTGAATGAGTGGGTCGGAGGGGACTAGTAGGGAGAATAGGATTGAGCTCCTAATCTCCTCTGTTGTTGCCTCGCCTCTTTTTCCGGTTGTTCTGCGGGAGCTGAGAATGGGGGAAGTCTTCCTTGAGACGTGGATCCTTCTCTTCTTCCTTTCCCTCCCTTTTAAAGGGAGGTGCACGGGCCTTTTCATCATTATGGAGAGAAAACCTTCCTTTGCAGGATTGGGCCGTCCCCCTGCTCCGCCGGCGCGCGTGGTTTTGCCGGATATTTCCTTCCATAACTTGTGATGATGAGGCCTGGACGGTGAGAGGGCGACACGTGTCATGATTGTATGGTCTTTGCCATTTTCCAACACCCTTCTTCATGATGGTTAGGCTCTACTTGTGCATGGACGACACGTGGCGATATCTGAGAGCGACGCCGTACTTGTGTCCCATCAAATCGCTACCATAATGCAAGACATTTGTACAATGGAACCTGTTATAGATGACCTATAAAATCACATTGTCTTCACATTACAGGAATTCGATTGAGGACTTTTGCGCATTGCATGTGGTTCATATTGCTCCATTTTGATTCAATGGTCTATTTATAGGTAGCCGATTCGGGTTAGGATGGAGTTTAGGGCTATTCTATACCTCGCTGAGCCCAATGGGGCTATTCGCATGGGGATAGTGAACCGGGATTTACTTTATAGTTAGATTGGCTTGCTATCCTTTGTTCAGGAATCGGTCATCACCCTAAGGTCGGAGGTTCAATCCCAGCTAACCTACCAAAAAAAAAAATGAACCGGTCAATCGGTAGCATATACTGTATTAGACGTATATACCGCGCTAGCTTCAATGAACTGATACAGTTTGTCCCTAATCCGGCCAGCGGTGTGTGCAAAGCCGTGTGTGCAGATGGTCATGATGCGTTGGATCCCACCTTATGTCTGGCTTCTAAGGGAGGGAGGCTGCCTTCGTTCAGCGACCCGTGCCCACAAACAAAAGGTTAAGGACCACCCGGAGTAGAAACTCCGGGAAAACACTTTGACACTCAAGTCAGATACAGGCACCGGAATGAGAGATGAACACATTGGGTTCTGAGTAGGATACACACACTTGGGGGTGTTAATGGGGAGAAGTGCCTTACCCCTGGCATGGAGTCGGGGGTTCCCTTTTATAGGCGAAGGTTCCGTGATCTTGGGCATGATGTGACGGGGAAGTGACGTTGTGATGATTCATAGTGTGATGACGGCACTGGCACAGTACGGCGAGCCAGAGATGACTAGTCAATGATGTAATGTGACAGGTGTGAGGCGTTGTCCACAATGGCGGTGGGGAGATGCTAGGGATCCCGTACGTTGGAGGATGGAAAGCACCTGGATTCTCTAGGGAGCATTTAGATCATGTACGGCTTGTTGTCAAAAGTGGCACGATGAGACATTGCGCGATACCCCAACTTAAGAGGAGTGGATCTGCGGCTATGACGTCATAGAGGGCTTCAGGAGTTTCTTCGCCTGTATAAGGAGGACGAGCATCGTGAGGCGTCACTCGGGTGAATGCCTTCTGCCCAGAAAGGTCCCTTGTCCACTCGAGACCCTGACTCCTCACTCTGTTGGAGGGGGTGGCTATCGACATTCGGTGTGGTGACTCACTGAGAGGTTTCATCTTGTCTTCTTGTGGGTACTTCCATGTTTCGACATGCGACTGGCGGTCCGATTTTACCCCAACATATAAGCACCCCAACGTCCTCGAGTCGGTACGAGTCGGGGAAGCAGGCAATAAGGGTTTCTACAGGTACATCCATGCGATGTGCCTGCTGAGATAGTTCTTCTATGGCTGGAAGTTGGTTGGAAGCTATTGGGAGGTGATCTTCAAGTTTACGCTCACTAGGTGTATATTGTCACAGGTTTGTGTGGTAGAGGACAGGGTATTTATAAAAGGGGAGTGAGGAGAATAGCGGGTGCTGCCCCCATTGTTTCTTTCATCCCCTTAGCGTGTTACAGTTCCAGCTGGTATCCAACCCTCTTTAACTGCTAAGACACTGTCTGCCCCACAATGGGCACTGTAGACACCCCCATTTTGCTCCGCTTTAATCAACAAAGAAGTTAGTGTTCCGCTGTCGGTTTTTCAAGTGTTTTCCATTCTCGTGTCCACTCCTTATGTGTTTTCGATCCTTTCAACTATTTCTGTCGTGTTCCGCATTTTTCTTTTCGCTAAGTGTTGAAAAAGGTTATTCAGAAGAATCCAAACCAGAGAGAATTTGGACCCATTTGGTGGGACCCATTAGCAAGTTTTCAAATTCCATGCGAATATGCCATGCTCCCATATTTCTAAATGCAACCACAAGTTCGATCAGATTGAGAAGACCTTGACCGGATGATCCTAGGGTCTTGATGAATCAAGCTTGGTTTATTGTTCCACCAATAAAAAGCTAAACCATTGATTTTTAGTCCTTTATCTTACACGTGGAAGTGCCACTCGATAGCCACGATTTTTTGGTTTGATCCCAAAACAACATGCACTCAGCCATGTTGGACTTTCTAAATATAATACTTGTGTAATAGTTGGACCCACTTGCATACCATATAAGCATAGCAGCTCACTCTCTTGAAACCCACGTTTCCAAAACTACAATTCAGCCCATTTTATTTGATTTTGCTCTCTCTAATTTTAAACTATGAAATTGGTAATTTTCCAACTACACAGCAATCCACCTTGCCTTTCTATTCCTCAAACAGCCCACATTTTGGGTAATTAGAAAATAGCATTTTCTAATATTGCATAGAAACTGGGGCTCACTCGATACTTATTTTGGGGTGTATGATGTTTCACGGATTTTCTTTCTATTTCGGATTCACTGCTGCAAAGAAAATTTGAAGAAAGAGAAGAAGATTTCTTTGTGGAAGTGGCCTTTCAATATTCGGCATTGATTTCTTTTTTTGACCTACTTTCTTTTGGAAGCCATAATTTCTATTGGAAGAAGCTTACTATTTTAACAATTGGAAAATTGCCTCTCTTATATTGGGAAGTTCTTGGATGGTTCAGTCGGGCTTTGCCTATATAGACAACACAAATTTTTTTATATAGGGTTGGAGATGTTTTTTTACAGGCTCCCTCTTCTGCACCCATCTGATTACTTTTCATTTTTTCTCTTCCCTCTCTTCAATTTTCACCCAATATTTCTCCATTACTTTCGTCTATTACTTTTCTTTTCTTCTCCAATTTTCATCTAATTTGTTCTAATTATTCCCATCTTAAATTTTCATCCACATCTTTTTCCCCATTGGAATTTCGTTCAACTTGTTCCTGTTCTGTCTACACACTCTCTATTCTCTCTACTCTCTTTTTATATCTCTCTTTATCTCTCTCTCTCTCTCCATCTAACTCTTTCTCTCCCATTATCTCTGTCTCTCATTCGGGCTTTCTCTTCCTCACTCATCTTTATTTCTCTTCCCCACTCCCTATCTCACTTTCTTCATCCCTCCATCCGGCAGAGAACACAGTGAAAAAGAAAATAAAAAAAGCAAAGAAAAAAAGAAGAGAAAGAAAGAGGAAGCGGGTCGGATCGCAGCGTCCGCGGGATTTTCAGAGTTTTCGGTATTTGGACGCGGCAAGGAACTCGATCACAGGTTAGTACACTATTCTCAGATTTTTCTCGGATGATTTGGTATATTTTCGGATTTTTGCATGATTTTTAAGTATTTAAGTGAATTTAATGTAATATTAAATGTGTATGCTCAAAATCATGATCTGTATGAGTGTTTCAAATCCGTTTCGTCCCAAAATTTAATACGATGTTCTACTTAAATAGAGTAAAACAACTATCGGATTGGATCGGACATTAGATCAACGGTTTTTTAGAATTTGAGTGAAGAGTGGTATTTTATTTAAAATATTGGCTGAGTAATTACGAAATTCGAAAAAATAGCCATCTCAGGATGATCTATTTTTTGGAATTTTAAATTTTTCTTGTGTTCACCACATCAGAACAAGGTTGGAGGACGTTTTCCGGAATCGTAATTTTCTCGAAAATCGTGTTTTAAAAATAGAAAACTCTTCAAAAATATCTTTTCGACGAAGAAAAATAAAATATATACTAAACGAATTCCAAAATTAATGAAATTTTGTAGGAAAATAACATAATGCTGATAAATTCTACCATGAATTTTTACGAATTTTTGGAATTGTTTTGGTATATTATTTTATGCTTTCTTTGAAAATTATCAGATTTTGGGAGAATTGTTACAGATATCAGATCACAGATAAAATTCCCAAAATTTTTACAGTAGTCTTATATTTCATAGTTCTAGTTGTTGTAAAATTTTCAAGTGATTTATATTTTTTTACATATGGGATGTATTGTTAATTCATAATCTTGTCTAAAAATTAAAAAATCCGAAACTGATAGTAAATGGTTTCCACAATTCATGAAAATCTCACAGCATGCTATTTTTACTTATATGTTATTACTCTAGAAATTTCATTGAATTTAGATTCCTATTTCTTGTAGTTTTTGTGTTATTTTTGCAATCTGATCAATTAATTGTTAAATAAAAATTAAATATGAGCTTAATGTACAAATCTGTAAAAATCTTTCAGTAAGCTACATCTCATCATATCTTGCTGCTGTAGAAGATTCAACTCATTTCGAATTCGTTTGCAACAGTTTCACTTGTAAAATCACTCATATGTTTAAAATTGATAAAATTCATTGAAAATCCGAAATTTATTGAAAATCATCTGAAAATCTCTAAAGAACCTTAAATCTCTGTCACATATTAACTCCTTAATCCATTAAAACAGAAATTTTAGGATCTTTAGATTTCCCTGGAAATATGGCAAGCGCATCCATAATCGTATCCCAATTGCACTCGATCTTTGACAATTTGAATATTTAAGCTATAGCATGTTGTTGGCTCCGAGGTTCACTGTCCACGGAAATCCTAAGATATGCCAGGCAATAAGATGCTATAACCTAAGTATTAAATTGCACAAGGAAAGAGCGCACGATTCCCTCCCTTGGATGCTATTCTGGGCCGAAATTGGTGAACCCTAGAACCATTGGTAATCCTTGAATGTCTAGAAACTGAAAATCCTTGAAATCTGAAATTAACTAACTTCAAGAGCTTAAATTGATTTCTCTTGTGTCTTTGGGAACCGTTGGATCACGGTTTCTGTCATAAGAACCCTTAGAGCCCAATTTAGGAACACTGGTGTCGTGTCTTGTCTTAAGTTTTAGGGAGTCTTAGGTTTTAGGAAGTCCTAGAATTAGGAGTCCAGCCTCATCACGGACGCTTGCTATGGATAGCAACCGTACCATAGGTCTAGTTACACTAGTCGCCCAATCTTTCCCTAGGACAAGCCTAGTAAACTAGGATGTAGGCTAACCTGCATTAGTCTAAGGAATAACTTGTATTTAGATAAGAATCATATAGCATCTTAGATGAAATCCTAGGATAATAATAAAATCCTCAACCTGAATTAAATAACTTCTCCTAAAACTGTTGAAACAGTCAAATCCGTCTAGGTCGGTGTCTTAGTTGAGTTAGGCATATGTAGCTTAGCTTAGGTGCACCGAACTACGTCGACTCTGATCCCAGTGAGGCTTGGGTACGTAGGCAGCTTGGATGTCTGATGGCATACCAACCGTGAGTCGGCACCACAACAAATTGTGGTGTTTTGTATATTAATTTTCTTGTAAATGCTTAATTAAATCACTTAGGATTTTCCATGAAATTAGAATTTTAGGAGAACTTTCACTTAGATTAAATTCAAACAAATAAAGAAATCAAGATACACACTTAGGATCCACATTGAAATTAGATCATAGGATGCATGTCCCTTAGTTCGCACATTAACAGAGAGTTGAATGAGCCATTTAAAATAAATTTAAAAGAGTTAGCTTTTGGAATCGAAGACCGATTATCAGGCAGGAATGGTGCATGTGGTGGATAACTCCCCATACCTTCCATTCTTGTAACCAGGTAGCGAGTCTAGATTTCTGGTTAATTATGGGTCCTAGATCCCACATCTAGGTGGCGACTCTGTCAGTCTCTTTTGTGTGGAATTCGGATTGCCTTACTGATCCCAAGTTCACATAAAAGATGAATTAAAATCAATAATAAAAATGCACACGCCAATCGCGTGGGTACGAGAGACCAAGAGAGAAGGCGTGGCGGCTCGCGCCGCACCCCTCTCGCGGGATCGGGTCCCACAGTTTGGCGACTCTGCTGGGGATCACCTAACTTCATTAAAATTTCAGAAAATAACTCATTTGAATTTAATTTAACTGGCTCATAAAAACTCTATCTTTTTTATGATTGTTAGATTAGTTTGTATGCTTTATTTTCTCATTACATCATACTCAAACTTAATCTAACAAATCCTGAAGGCATCATAGATTGCGTGAACTTATTGCACACACTTACATCACTTGCATCTAAACCCTGCATCTCACATGCACACACGTCCTATTTTAGGAACCCAGAGTGTTATCTAGCATGGTTGACTGGGATTTCATCACCTGGTGCCTCTGTGCTAGAGAAGCATTCCACCCTTAGCCTAGCACCTTATGGTGCGTAAACGGATCTCTTGTTCACATACTGATACGCCGGACACTGGTACAATATATCGAACATGGATTCGCGCTAAGGGAACTCTTGGCCTTACCTCTAGATTAACCCACACATGCATGTAGTATACGAACACATGTGCATCACGTGTGTGAGCCTAGTTTAGGATATCTTACCCATTTGTGTCTAGATTAGGCCGTGGTCCATCTTCCAATGATCACGATCGGTCTTTAGATACACGAACAAAGTCATGAGTCGAGATCCTCTCTCCACTCCGATAGATTAGGATTAGGGTTGATGCCTTCAGGTAGCACTGTTAAAATGCACAAAGATTAAAAGATTTTCCTTTGGGGTTAGGATATAAATCCCATCTTTCCTAAGATCTCATAGGATTAGTCATTCATGATCTATCCGTTGAAAGCAATCCTATGCTATCTCATCCCATCTCTTGATCGTACGATTTTCAAACTTCTATTATGTGATTCGATCATGTATCCATACTTTCTTTATACTGGTAGGAACTTATCCCAATCTCGTGTTCATGTAATCCTGATCATTCTTTATCCCTTCTCTTGGCTTGCAGGCACCATGTCTACTCGTGCAATTCTTGATTGGATCCGTAGTACATTAAGAGAATCCCATATCTATGCCATAAGTGAGCAAGAGAAAAATCTCTTCGGCTACGTGGCGACCATCAAGCTCGATTGGGGATTACTCTATGCCGTATCAGAGTGTTGGGATCCCGATCATCATGTCTTCCGTTTTGGCAACCTAGAAATGTGTCCCACCTTTGAAGAATGGTGTGCCTTATTGGAATATCCTGTGGATGGCCCTCTAGTGAAGCCATCCTGTGTTCCAGATTATCGTCCTTTGTTCCTTCGCTTGATGAATAATCCAGATGAATCCATGAACTCTTTCATTAAAGGCCAAGAAGTGTCCATGCAGCAACTGATTGACATTTACCCTCCTGTTGGACACATTGGTGCTGTTGATATTCAAAAAGCCCGACGGCGCGCTTTGAGATTCTGCTCCTTTGCTAGGTTCCTCACTGTCCAGCCTTCTCGCTTTGCGTCAGCTGTTCTTCTGGACCTTGTTGATCAAATGGATCGTGGCGCCAATCCAATTCCTACTATGCTTGCAGAAACCTTCAATGGATTGGATGATATGGCTCGTCTTTGTGCCAGCTCAGGTCCAGGCTCTTATGTTCGCTCTTTCGTTGGGTCTTTCTCAGAATGTCCTGCTTTACTTCAGGTGTGGTTGTGCCACAAGCTAAAAACCGCAGCTCCTGTGCATTTCGATCATACGTTATACACCTTCAGTGAATGGCGTCATGATGTTTCTTTCGATCACAAAAACGATTGGGTTGAATGGTTAAATTCTCGCCAAGAAGATCAGATTTATTGGCAAATCCCTGAAATCCAAGAAGCCGTCTTCAACACTGGATAAGCTAACTACGTTCGCCTTCTTGGTCTCAAAAAGACTTCCTTTTATGTTCCTGCCAGGATCCTGCGTCAGTATGGAAGGGAGCAATCTATGGTGCCTCCCCTTCGTCATTTCTACCCACCTGAGGATCTCAAGCCCAAGATTGTCAAAGCCGTTTCATCTGCTTGGGATGTCAGGATCATCAAACCTCTAAAAGAGTCAGCTGAGCAAGATTGTCATCCAAAGAAGAAGTCTAAAAAGAATGCTTAGTTCCATGTTTAATCTTATCCGTTTATCTTTGAAAGATTGAACCATGTACTCAAATTTTAATGATTGATCAATAAAGTTCATCTTTCTCTCTCATTATCCTAGTCTATGCATGCGTCATTGTTTACTTCTTTCCGTGATTTTAAAATGTGTCTTTCAAATATTTCAGGACAGTAAAACACCATAGCTAACCCCACTGCTCCTTGGGTTCGGGTCTCTTCACGATTGGAGAGGAATTCTGTCTCTCCACCACCCTCTCTGAGAACCCCAGCATCTCCTTCTTTCTCATCCTCACCAATGGCAGATAACCAAGATGGCCTTCCACCTGTTGCTATTACCGATACTCTTACCTTGATTCTCCAGCAGCTTCAAGAACTCAAAGAAGAGAACCGAGTTATCAAGGCTCAGCTTTCTGAAAAGTTGGGACCGTTGTTGTCCAAGGATAAAGGGCCTATGCACCAAGCAGCTACTTCAGCAGCACCTGCCCAACCAGTGTTCATCAATATCCCTGATAAAGCCGAAGAAGACTTAGAAAAAGAGCAGTACAGCGAGGATCGCAGTAGGCCTTCTCAGTTCATGGTTGATAAGTCTGTTATGGAGAAATTAGAGACTCTTACCAGGAAAGTTCAAGACATTCAGTTCCAAGACCAGGGTGGTTTCAATCCCAGTGATCTTACTCTATTTCCTGAAATCTGCCTTCCTGCTAATTTTCAAATGCCCGATTTCGACAAATATGATGGTGTGGGTTGTCCAATCACACATTTGCAAATGTTCACCATCATGTGTCAGCCTCAAGGCTTATCTCCTGAGCAAATGGCTCAATTGTTCCCAGTTTCCCTAACCAAGGTTGCTAGGAGATGGTTCATGGTCTTGGACAAGACTCGTTACAGAACATGGAAGGATATCGGCGAACAATTCATCAGGCAGTTCAAATATGATGATGGGACAGAAATCACCAGAAAGGATTTAGAGAGAACAAAGCAAGACTCGAGGGAATCCTTCCTGATTTTTGTGAAAAGATGGAGGAGAATAGCAGCTCAGATGATGGAGCGCCCGTCTGAAGAAGAGCAGGTTCAAATAATCATGAAAAACATTTCCCCCCAGCTCCAGTATCACATGTCATTGCAATACTATCCAGACTTCAAACACTTCATTGTGGCAGGCACCCAGATGGAGGAGGCTATGGCTCAAGGTGTATTTAACCGTAGCAACCCAAACCCTAGAGACTTCAAAAAGTCCCCTCCAGCCCAAGTCAGTAGCATCTCTCGTTCCAATGCTCAGTCCTCCAAATCCCAAGAACCTCTAGTAATGGACTATGCCCAACCCACGACCGCACCTCGGCAACAAACCCGAGTAGAATTTACCCCTCTTCCAATTCCATCTTCAGAGGTGCTTAAGCAGTGTCTTGCTTCAGGTCGCATAACCCTACCTGCCATCCGGCCTCCACCCAATCCTCTACCTGCAAATTGGCGAGCTGACCTACACTGTGAGTACCACAGAGGTCCTGGTCATCTTACTCACAACTGCATTGCCTTGAAATATAGAATCTAGAAACTCATTGCATTCCAGCCAAGACCCAATGTCACCCAAAACCCGCTACCTGGTCATGCTAACCCTCCTGCTGCCGTTAATGCCATAACCATAGGAGATTCTGAGTTTGACCCTCTCACTCTCATATGTGCTTTAGAACCCGTTTCTGAACCCCAAATCATCTTCTGTGATGAATCATACCCAAGAGAGTCAGTACCTCCCTTGGTAATCACCTATGAGCCACAAGTCCCTCAAATTATCACTTATGATGAGCCTGAATTGGATGAAGTCAGACATGTGACAAGGGGCGGAAGAATTTTCAAACCTGCTGAATTGAGAGCCAAAATCCAGGGGCATTGGCTCGAGGAGAGGAGCCGCAATATGTGAAAGATCCAGATGATGAAGTTGTGCAGCAGTTGAAGAAAACTCAGGCTGTTATATCTGTATGGGGATTATTGATAGCATCAAAGAAACACAGAGAGGCTGTGTTGAAAGAGTTGAATACCACACAGGTATCCTCAGAGATATCTCCGGAGCAACTGGCTGAAGTTGTTGCTCTAACCCAGGCCACCAGGGCCATTAGTTTCTCAGATCAGGAGCTGCCTCCTCAAGGTTGAAATCATGCTAGAGCTCTTCATGTCACTATTGTCTGTGGAGGCAAGAAAGTACCATCTGTGTTGGTAGATAACGGATCCGCCTTGAATGTGTGTCCATTGAGAACTGCCATTACCTTGGGTTTCGGTCCCACTGATTTTGCCGAATCAACCCTTGGTATCCTCGCATATGACAACACCCGCAGAAATGTGGTCGGAGTCCTCACCACCAGGATCGTTATAGGCGGTCAAGAATTTGAGGTTGAGTTTCAAGTTATTGATATCAAAGCCTCGTTTAATATGCTTCTGGGACGTCCCTGGTTGCATAAGGAAGGTGCTGTTGCTTCAACCCTTCTCCAAAAACTGAAGTTCATCAAAGATGGGAAGTTGTTCACTGTCAGAGGTGACGAAGAGCCAGAAATAGGGCAGATAACAGGAGAAACCTTGATCCTTCCAGTTGCAAAAGCAGATGACTACAACTTGAATGGTTTCGCATTCGACGTTGCTGCTATTTCTTATGAGGATGCCTCTCGGGAGGAGTTGTGTTTGCCGTTTGCCATCAGTCCTGTGGTGGCCAAGATGATGAGAAAAATGAATTACTTCCCTGGTATGAATTTGGGCCGTGATCCAAGCAAGGCATCTCACTGGCGCCCAATCAAAGCAAACCATGGAATTTTCGGTCTTGGATATGTACCTACTGAGGAGGAGGAGGAAGCCATGGAAAAATTGTTGAAATTGAAGGAAGAAGTCCGCCGCACCGGAAGGGTACTCCTAATGGCTCCATATTCCTTATCGATGAATGGTCATTTTATGAAAGAAGGTGAGACCTCTGCATACTATGGGTTTTCTTAACCATGGTATGACTCAGTGACAGGGATCATGATACCCGGTTTTGAAATATTCAGTGGCCTTGCTCTCCCAGAAATAGAACCGCTGATATATTATGTTGAGAAAGCTGTTGAGGACTGGTTAGTCTACCTTGAGCCAGATGTGCTGGGATCTTTGTTTGAAGAAAATGTGCCAGATGTTGATTACTATTCTGAAGAACAAGAAGAGACTGATTGTGAAGATGTGCTGGTGGCAGTTATTCAGAGTAATGATACCTTTACTGAACCTCAGAGTCAAATTGCACCTGCAACAGAAAATCTTTCAAACTGGAGTTCTGATGTTTTTCCATCTTATTTTATTGCTAAGTCAAGTCTAGTGAAGTCGATTGAATCAGTGTCAGTGCCTAGTCCAGGCGAGTCATTTTCTGAGTTTATTTACTATGTGAATCCTGAGCCTGTTCAGGATGAGTCTGATAATAATGATGTAATTTCTTTCAATTCAATGAAATCTGATTCTCAGTATGTCTCTGTGTTTGCTTCTGACTTTAATAATAATGATAACACTCCGTCCTCAGACGAGGAAGAGGGGATCGACGAAACTCCCCTTGAATTGCAGCATATGCTCAAACAAGAGGAGGAGCGCCGAGCCCAGCCTCTTAAAGATGAAATCGAAATTATAAACATCAGAACAAAAGATTTAATACAGGAAATACGAATTGGAAATACTCTATCCTCTGAAGAGCGCGATGAATTAATAAACCTACTTAAGGAATATAAAGAAGTTTTTGCCTGGTCCTACAAAGATATGCCCGAGCTGAGTGAAGACATTGTTCAGCACAAGCTACCTTTGTTGCCAGGAATTAAACCTAAAAAGTAGAAGCTAAGGAGAATGAAGCCCGAGTGGGTCTTGAAAATAGAAGAAGAGGTTACTAAGCAGTTGAATGCTGGATTTCTGCAAGTGGTGGAATATCCAGAATGGCTCGCAAATATAGTACCTGTACCGAAGAAAGATGGAAAGGTGAGAATGTGTGTAGATTTTAGGGATTTGAACAAGGCAAGTCCAAAAGATGATTTCCCTCTACCACATATCGATATCCTGGTAGACAATACGGCCGGACATGAATTACTATCTTTCATGAATGGTTTCTCGGGCTACAATCAAATTAAGATGGCGCCCGAGGACATGGCTAAGACCTTGTTCATTACACAATGGGGGACATATTGCTATCAGGTAATGCCATTTGGTCTTAAGAATGCTGGTGCGACATATCAAAGAGCAGCTACAACCCTACTCCATGACATGATACATAGAGAAGTTGAAGTTTATGTCGATGATATGATTGTAAAAGCCAAGGAAAGGAGAGATCATATCCCAAACCTTAAGAAGTTCTTTGAAAGAATTCTCAAATACCAGCTTCGCCTGAATCCTAGCAAGTGTGTGTTCGGGGTTACCTCCGGTAAGTTGCTTGGATTTATGGTGAGTCAAAGGGGCATAAAGGTAGATCCTCAGAAAATTAAGGCTATCCAGGAGATGCCGCCGCCTAAAACCGAGAAGGAAATTCAGGGATTCCTAGGAAGGATACAGTTCCTAAGGCGATTCATCGCTCATCTGACATCAACTTGTGAACCTATCTTTAAGCTCTTAAAGAAAAACTCTTCCAAAGAATAGACGAAGGAATGTCAACAGGCCTTTGAGAAGATAAAACAAAGTTTGGCTGAACCACCGATAGTAGCACCAGTAATACCGGGGCATCCTTTGCTGCTTTACTTGTCAGTAACAGAAACCACCATGGGTTGTATGTTAGCACAGCAAGATCCAGAAACCAAGCATGAAAAGGCTGTGTATTATCTCAGTAAGAAAATGTTGGAGTATGAACAGAAATACACTGTCCTAGAAAAAACCTGCTTAGCTCTGGTTTGGGCTACTCAGCGACTCAGGCATTACCTTTTATCACATAAGGTCTTGCTCCTGTCAAGGATGGATCCTCTGAAATATCTCTTTGAAAAACCAGCCTTGACAGGCAGGACTGCCAGATGGTTATTGTTGTTGTCGGAGTTTGACATCACCCATGTAACCCAAAAATCAGTAAAGGGCCGAGTCATTGCTGAGCAATTGGCAGAAGCACCCCGAGAAGAAAATCAGCCTTTCAAACCAATGTTCCCAGATGAAGAGATCATGATGGTAGAAGATGAATATCCAGAAGCTGGTTGGACCCTCTATTTTGATGGAGCAGCAAATCAAACAGGGCAAGGAGTAGGGGCATTGCTTGTGTCACCTCTAAATGAGCATGTTCCCCTTGCCGTAAAGTTACAATTCAATTGCACCAACAATATGGCAGAGTATGAAGCATGCATTGTTGGGCTTGAGGCTGCATTGGCCTTAGGCATAGAGAATCTTGACGTATATGGAGATTCGAAGCTAATCATTTGCCAAACTCAAGGAGAGTGGAGAACCAAAGAAGAAAAGCTACAACCATATCATGAATACTTGGATGCTCTTGCTAAACAATTCCAGCGCATCTCTTTCAGTTATCTGCCAAGGTTGAAGAATAGATTCGCCGATGCCTTAGCAACATTAGCTTCTATGATTGACATACCTCACAATATGAAGATGAGGCCCATCACGGTTCAAGAGCAATGGGCTCCTGCATATGTTGATGCTATAGAGATAGCTGCAAGATGTCCCGATGGTAAACCATGGTATACGGACATAAAGAACTACATCTCAGACCAGGGGCATCCCAATGAGGCGTTGAATAAAGAAATAAGGACTTTGCAGAGATTGGCAGCTAATTTTGTCATTTGTGGAGGAGAGTTGTATCGACGGTCTTTCGTTGGAATTCAACTCTTATGTGTCACTGAAGATCAGGCAGAAGAAATTCTCGCAGATATTCATGAAAGGGTGTGTGGGCCTCATATGAATGGAAAGATGCTGGCAAAGAAGATCCTACGTCTGGGGTACTATTGGCCAACATTGGAAGCAGATTGTCATACATTTGTGAAGAAATGCTATAAATGTCAAATACATGCGAATCTCATCCATGTACCACCCACCGAATTGCATTCTCTTACCTCTCCTTGGCCGTTTTCGGTATGGGGAATTGACATCATTGGCAAGATTTCACCCAAGTCGTCTAATGGTCACGAGTACATACTCATTGCAATTGACTACTTCACCAAGTGGGTTGAGGCCGCTTCTTACGCAAAGCTTACATCCGCATCAGTTGCTAAATTCATACGCACCAACATCATTTGCAGATATGGAATTCCCCATGAACTTATCTCAGATAACGGATCTCATTTCAAGAAAGAAGTAATCACTCTTTGCGAAGAATTCAAGATTAAGCATCATAAATCCTCACCTTATCGTCCGCAGACGAATGGAGCGGTGCAAGCTGCAAACAAGAATGTCAAGACTATCATTAGTAAAATGTCAGAAACTTATAAGGATTGGTCGAACAAGTTACCGTACGCTTTGTGGGCTTACAGAACATCAATTAGAGCTTCAACTGGAGCAACCCCTTACTCTCTTGTTTACGGGAAGGAAGCAGTGCTACCTGTTGAGATCCGTGTACCTTCACTTCGAGTATTGACTGAGGCTAAGTTGCCAGAAAATGAATGGGCAGATGCCAGATATAAAGAGTTGAACGTGCTAGATGAGAAGAGGTTAAAGGCACTTTACCATGTGCAAGGTTACCAGCGCAGAATAGCCCGAGCTTTTAATAAAAAGGTTAAGGTCAGAGATTTAGAAGAAGGCAATCTTGCTCTGAAAGAGAATCGTGCACCAGTATTTGACCCAAGAGGCAAATTCAAACCAAATTGGTCAGGACCATACATTGTGGACCAAATCTTACCCGGAAAAGCCGTCAAGCTCCGTAATTTAAATGGAAATATTACCGGAACCAACAAATCTTGATCAACTCAAGAGGTTCTATGCTTGAACACTAGAAGGCCGTCTTTTGGCCGAATAAATCCCAAATTCATAGCCTAAATAAAATTTTCCTTCAAAACCCAATATACTAGGGGCATTCGCCCTGAACTACGCATGACCTGATCCCTACACTGGGGTACGTAGGCAGCTCGGTCAAACCGAGTTCGGTTGTTCCAAAAGAAGAAAATCAATTATTCCAAACAGAAGTTGAAAAGAAAAAAAATCCATGCAAAAAGAAAAGAAAAATTAAAATACCTTCGAATTTGGGGCATTCGCCCTGAACTACGCATGACCTGTTTCCTACACTGGGATACGTAGGCAACCTGTTCACAGGTTCGGTCGAAACTCTTGCAAAACGTTAAGCCATTCTTTGAAAAGCCCTACCTCACCTATAAAGTCCTTTTGGTGTTCAAGTAAAAAGAAAAAGAAGATGAAAAAATAAAGAAAAAGAAAAGAAATGGAGCTTGAAGATCCGCTAGATTGAAAACCTGAAAAGGCGATCTAGGCAAAATTGAGGATCATTTCCCTGCTAAGTTGAAAACCTGAAAGGGCGACTTAGGCAAAAGTTAAGGGGGTGGCCTGCTGAATCGAAAACCAGAAAAGGCGATTCAGGCAAAAGTTAAGGCCGAGCGGTCCTCCAAGTTGAAAATCTAAAAAGGAAGACTTGGTCGTGGTAAGATTGGATTCACGCCAAAAAAATTACATCGGTCTCTGAACTCGCGGTAGGTCGGCAAAGCTAATAAACAATGATTCCCTAAACTAGGGGCATTAATTTCAAAGCAATCTGAAAGTCGATAGAAAGATATATGGAGTATCACTGTCTTAAAAATAAGTGAAGATGTTTATCAATGGAAAAACATTCTTTAAAAGAGGCTAGCCTAACCCAAAAGAAAATGCTGATAAGTCAGAAGCATCACGAGATTACTGGAGTAATCTTTCTTATTTTGCCTTTTTATTACAAATGTCTGTTGTTCTATTTTGTTAAAAAAAAAATAATAATAAAAAATATTACAAACTCTATTTTTAGAATTGTTGTAGGGTGCAATCACTCTGAAGGCAGGTTCATTAACAGGTTTTGAGAAACTTGGAAAAGGTGGGACTGTCACGAATGGCGAAAAAAATCTTTGAAAAGATGATCTCTGGTCAATGAATAGAAGAAGGTTAGAATGCCTCAAACTGGGGCAGGTTGCTAATGAAGTGGCATCTCATATTCAAGCCCTGAAAGTCCTTTGCTGCATGGTCTTATTAAATCCTTTGCTTCCAAAATTGTTAATTGGAGATTTTGATTTTCTTTTTCTGATAATCTCTGTCAAAACTCAAATTATCATATCTCTCTGAATCCATTTGAAAATAATATTTTCTCTTTGAGCATCACACAAATGTGATGTCTCATTTCCTTGGATTCCATACAAATACGGTATTTCATTCTCTTCGAGTCCATACAACTATGGTCTCTTATCCCCTTTGAACATCATACAAATATGATATCTCATTTCCTTGGAATCCGTACAAATACGGTATTTCATTCTCTTCGAGTCCATACAACTATGGTCTCTTATCCCCTTGGAACATCATACAACTATGATGTCTCATTTCTTTGGAATCCGTACATATACGGTATTTCATTCTCTTCGAGTCGATACAACTATGGTCTCTTATCCCCTTTGAACATCATACAACTATGATGTCTCATTTCCTTGGAATCCGTACAAATACGGTATTTCATTCTCTTCGAGTCCATACAACTATGGTCTCTTATCTGCTTGGAACATCATACAACTATGATGTCTCATTTCCTTGGAATCCGCACAAATACGGTATTTCATTCTCTTCGAGTCCATACAACTATGGTCACTTATCCCCTTTGAACATCATACAACTATGATGTCTCATTTCCTTGGAATCCGTACAAATACGGTATTTCATTCTCTTCGAGTCCATACAACTATGGTCTCTTATCCCCTTTGAACATCATACAACTATGATGTCTCATTTCCTTGGAATCCGTACAAATACGGTATTTCATTCTCTTCGAGTCCATACAACTATGGTCTCTTATCCCCTTGGAACATCATACAACTATGATGTCTCATTTCTTTGGAATCCGTACATATACGGTATTTCATTCTCTTCGAGTCGATACAACTATGGTCTCTTATCCCCTTTGAACATCATACAACTATGATGTCTCATTTCCTTGGAATCCGTACAAATACGGTATTTCATTCTCTTCGAGTCCATACAACTATGGTCTCTTATCTGCTTGGAACATCATACAACTATGATGTCTCATTTCCTTGGAATCCGCACAAATACGGTATTTCATTCTCTTCGAGTCCATACAACTATGGTCTCTTATCCCCTTTGAACATCATACAACTATGATGTCTCATTTCCTTGGAATCCGTACAAATACGGTATTTCATTCTCTTCGAGTCCATACAACTATGGTCTCTTATCCCCTTTGAACATCATACAACTATGATGTCTCATTTCCTTGGAATCCGTACAAATACGGTATTTCGTTCTCTTCGAGTCCATACAACTATGGTCTCTTATCCCCTTTGAACATCATACAACTATGATGTCTCCTTTCCTTAGAATCCGTACAAATACGGTATTTCATTCTCTTCAAGTCCATACAACTATGGTCTCTTATCCCCTTTGAACATCATACAACTATGATGTCTCATTTCCTTGGAATCCGTACAAATACGGTATTTCATTCTCTTCGAGTGCATACAACTATGGTCTCTTATCCCCTTTGAACATCATACAACTATGATGTTTCATTTTCTTAGAATCCGTACAAATACGGTATTTCATTCTCTTCGAGTCCATACAACTATGGTCTTTCATTCCCTTTTGAACATCATACAACTATGATGTCTCATTTCCTTGGAATCCGTACAAATACGGTATTTCATTCTCTTCTAGTCCATACAACTATGGTCTCTTATACCCTTTGAACATCATACAACTATGATATTTCATTTCCTTGGAATCCGTACAAATACGGTATTTCATTCTCTTCGAGTCCATACAACTATGGTCTCTTATACCCTTTTGAACATCATACAACTATGATGTGTCATTTCCTTGGAATCCGTACAAATACGGTATTTCATTCTCTTCGAGTCCATACGACTATGGTCTCTTATCCCCTGTGAACATCATACAACTATGATGTCTCATTTTCTTGGAATCCGTATGAATATGGAATTTCATCCTCTTCAGAATCCATTCGAAAATGGTATCTCATTCTCTCGTTGCCCGTTTGTAAACGGCACCGCTGCGGGATTTCTTATTACATTCCAATTCTAGGATTTCATCTAGGGTCTTGCATTATGTTAAGGTGCGTTGTGTCTAGAGAGTGCTTTGTCGATTAAAGCTACGCAAAATGGTTCTGTCATTTTGGCTTTGTTATTCGATGACTACGTCATCTTTACCAAAGAGGGGCATCTGTAGACACCCTCATTTTGCTCCGCTTTAATCAACAAAGAAGTTAGTGTTCCGCTGTCGGTTTTTCAAGTATTTTCCATTCTCGTGTCCACTCCTTATGTGTTTTCGATCCTTTCAACTATTTCTGTCGTGTTCCGCATTTTTCTTTTCGCTAAGTGTTGAAAAAGGTTATTCAGAAGAATCCAAACCAGAGAGAATTTGGACCCATTTGGTGGGACCCATTAGCAAGTTTTGAAATTCCATGCGAATATGCCATGCTCCCATATTTCTAAATGCAACCACAAGTTCGATCAGATTGAGAAGACCTTGACCGGATGATCCTAGGGTCTTGATGAATCAAGCTTTGTTTATTGTTCCACCAATAAAAAGCTAAACCATTGATTTTTAGTCCTTTATCTTACACGTGGAAGTGCCACTCGATAGCCACAATTTTTTGGTTTGATCCCAAAACAACATGCACTCAGCCATGTTGGACTTTCTAAATATAATACTTGTGTAATAGTTGGACCCACTTGCATACCATATAAGCATAGCATCTCTCTCTCTTGAAACCTACGTTTCCAAAACTACAATTCAGCCCATTTTATTTGATTTTGCTCTCTCTAATTTTAAACTATGAAATTGGTAATTTTCCAACTACACAGCAATCCACCTTGCCTTTCTATTCCTCAAACAGCCCACATTTTGGGTAATTAGAAAATAGCATTTTCTAATATTGCATAGAAACTGGGGCTCACTCGATACTTATTTTGGGGTGTATGATGTTTCACGGATTTTCTTTCTATTTCGGATTCACTGCTGCAAAGAAAATTTGAAGAAAGAGAAGAAGATTTCTTTGTGGAAGTGGCCTTTCAATATTCGGCATTGATTTCTTTTTTTGACCTACTTTCTTTTGGAAGCCATAATTTCTATTGGAAGAAGCTTACTATTTTAACAATTGGAAAATTGCCTCTCTTATATTGGGAAGTTCTTGGATGGTTCAGTCGGGCTTTGCCTATATAGACAACACAAATTTTTTTATATAGGGTTGGAGATGTTTTTTTACAGGCTCCCTCTTCTGCACCCATCTGATTACTTTTCATTTTTTCTCTTCCCTCTCTTCAATTTTCACCCAATATTTCTCCATTACTTTCGTCTATTACTTTTCTTTTCTTCTCCAATTTTCATCTAATTTGTTCTAATTATTCCCATCTTAAATTTTCATCCACATCTTTATCCCCATTGGAATTTCGTTTAACTTGTTCCTGTTCTGTCTACACACTCTCTATTCTCTCTACTCTCTTTTTATATCTCTCTTTATCTCTCTCTCTCTCTCTCCATCTAACTCTTTCTCTCCCATTCTCTCTATCTCTCATTCGGGCTTTCTCTTCCTCACTCATCTTTATTTCTCTTCCCCACTCTCCCTATCTCACTTTCTTCATCCCTCCATCCGGCAGAGAACACAGTGAAAAAGAAAATAAAAAAACCAAAGAAAAAAAGAAGAGAAAGAAAGAGGAAGTGGGTCGAATCGCAGCGTCCGCGGGATTTTCAGAGTTTTCGGGATTTGGACGCGGCAAAGAACTCGATCACAGGTTAGTACACTATTCTCAGATTTTTTTCGGATGATTTGGTATATTTTCGGATTTTTGCATGCTTTTTAAGTATTTAAGTGAATTTAATGTAATATTAAATGTGTATGCTCAAAATCATGATCTGCATGAGTGTTTCAAATCCGTTTCGTCCCAAAATTTAATACGATGTTCTACTTAAATAGAGTAAAATAACTATCGGATTGGATCGGACATTAGATCAACGGTTTTTTAGAATTTGAGTGAAGAGTGGTATTTTATTTAAAATATTGGCTAAGTAATTACGAAATTCGAAAAAATAGCCATCTCAGGATGATCTATTTTTTGGAATTTTAAAATTTTCTTGTGTTCACCACCTCAGAACAAGGTTGGAGGACGTTTTCCGGAATCGTAATTTTCTCGAAAATCGTGTTTTAAAAATAGAAAACTCTTCAAAAATATCTTTTCGACGAAGAAAAATAAAATATATACTAAACGAATTCCAAAATTAATTAAATTTCGTAGGAAAATAATATAATACTGATAAATTCTACCATGACTTATCCTTTCTTACCCAAACAAGATTAGATGATTTTCTCAATCTACATTTATAATTATACTGTCCAAGTTTTCCACAATAATAACATGTAGGAGAATAAGTGCAAAAATTCTTGTAAGGGGTTTTGGACTTAACAAACTTGGTTTTATGAGCAACTTTCTTTTGGGAATCTTGGTAACCAAGACCTTGTTTCCCAATAAAGACCTTGCTTGCTAAAATTTCATCAAGCTTGTCCTTTCCACATGCATGTCTAAAAACATGTTTATCATTTTCAGTAGTAAGTTTCTTGTTTTCAACATACAATTTTTCAATATCAACCTATAATTTTTTATTTTCTTCTTTTAAATGATCAAACTTACATTTTAGATTTTCATGTTTCCCTTTAAGCAAGGTATTTTCCATGAAAAGTTATCCACATGCATGTCTAATAACAAGTTTATCATTTTCACTAGTAAGTTTCTTGTTTTCAACATACAATTTTTCAATATCAACATATAATTTTTCATTTTCTTCTTTTAAATGATCTAACTTACACTTTAGATTTTCATGTTTCTCTTTAAGCAAGGTATTTTTCATGAAAAGTTTATCATTTAGAGAAGATTTTTCATCAAGCTCATTTTTCAAGTTTCCAAAATCTTTGGTTGTCATTTCAAGAGATTTCTTCAATTTTTATTTTTGGAAACTTCAAGGAGCAATGCTTTCTTAACTTCTTGACATGTGTCAATTAGTTCATTCATGGTAGGTTGTTCATTTTTATTATCACTTTCACTACCAGTACTACTATCACTATCACTATCACTATTATTTTTGTGAAGAAAAGAGTCTAGAATTTGACTTACATTGAGTTGAGATGGATCACTTGCCATGTAGCATACAAAATTTGATTTCTCATCTCCACTCGAGTTGCTCTGTGATGTTTCGCTTAAGCCATCCCAATTGGCACTGAAACTCTTCTTCTTCTTGCATCTTTCCATTTTCTTTTGTCAGAGTCCTTCTTGAGTAATGGGCACTTGGGATGGATGTGTCCCTTTTTGCCACATTCAAAACACCGGATCGAATCATCATCACTATCTTTTCTTCTTCTGTCTTTATCTCTCTTTGGGGACGTGCTCCTTCTTGAGCTCCTATTTTTCCGATTGAATCTCCCAAACCTAAAGATCCTTTTGGAGAGGAGAGTCATTTCCGAGGTTAAGTTTTTCATACTTAACTCTCTCTCACTGTCTTCTTCTTCACTGTGAACCTTGGCTTTGAAAGCCACATCCCTCTTCTTTGATTCTTCCTTCTTTCCTTTTCTTTTGCTTTCTCTCTTTCTCATCTTCATCTCATGGGTGATCAAGTTCCCCATGAGGTCATCAAGTCTCAGGGTGTCCAAATCTTTAGATTGTTCTTTTGTCGTGACCATTGTATCCCACAAGTCCGGGAAGCATCTCAGGAGTCCTTGGACCAATTCATAATTTTTATATGTCTTTCCTAAGGCATTCAACTCATTTACAATATTAGTAAACCATGTGAACATGTTGGAGATAGACTCTCCTTCATCCATCACAAAGGCCTCAAAATCACTAATAAGCATATTAACTTTAGATTTCTTTACTTGAGTTGTCCCTTCATGGGTTGTCTCAAGTGTGGTCTAAATTTCCTTAGCCGTCTTACTAGTTAAGACTCTATTGTATTCCTCGGGAGACAGAGCACAAAATAGTAGTCTCACTCCTTTGGCATCGAATGTAGCCTTTCTTTTGTCCGTGAGACTCCATTCCTTCCTATCCATTGTGGGTTCATTGTATCCATCTTGGACTGGTTCCCAAATTTCAAAGTCTACGGATTTTAAATAAAAAGCCAGTCTAATTTTCCAATATCCGTAGTTTAGTCCATTGAAATATGGAGGTGAAATACAAGTGTGACAACCCAAGAGGGGGGTGAATTGGCCAATTCGAATTTTTGGGCCTAATTAGGGAAAGATTAAAAATTAATCCATTTAATTCAGCATTAATTAGTCTAACTCTTGTTCAAATAGGCATATTGATCAAAGCTAGGGTTTAGACATTCTAATCATGCACATTTACTAACCATTGTTCAAATATATATTATAATGCAATTGGGGTTTATACATTTAAATCAAGTGCATTTACTAACCCTTGTTTCATTAAAAGCATAAACAAGTTAGGATTAGAGATTACCAATCACCACTCGTGCAAGAGAGAGGAAGAGAGAGAAAGCATCCACAAAGCACAAGATTTATAGTGGTTCAGTCTATCATAAAACCTACTCCACTCTTTCAAGTTTTCCTCCTTCGGATCTTCACTAAAAATGATGAAGCCGTACATCCGACTCCTCTATCTCCAAAGGGAACAAACCCTTTCCGGACGAAGCTTTGAGAGGGGACACACTCTCTTACATGATTCACCTTTCTTAACGGGCCGAATCAGAGACCCTCACCATGTCTTCTCAATTCTTAACGGGCCGAAGTGAAAGCCCTCGTCTTCAACTTTGTTAACGGGCCGAAGAGAAGACCCTCATGTTCACAATTCTTACCGGGCCAAAGAAAAGACCCTCATGAAGAACAAAGATAAAAAATAAAAACTCTCATGCCTCTTAATAGGCGGAATACAACTTTATAAGCTCACAATTACTCCAAGAAAATATAAATGTAAAGCCCTATGGAGTGCCTCTTGATAAGATGTAGAAATGAAAGATCAAAGAGGTTTTTAGCTTTTGATTAAAAACTTGAAGCTCAAAGAGAAAATGAGATTTGATCTTTCTCAATTCTTCAAATGCTTGTAGAGATAGGTTTTAATCATGTGTATATAGTGTATTTGAAAATATGACCGTTTAGGGTAAAACTGTAAATAACTGGCGTGAAAAAGTCAAGTAGAAAATGCCCCAACGGCTAGTTTGCTCGACCGTGGTGGTCGACCGAGCCATCGTGATCACCCGCCCCTATCGGGCGTCCATTTTTATTTTCAAATTTCTTACCGTCGCGGTTGACCGGCCCCATGGTGGTCGCCCGGCGAGGGCTACCTGTTTGCTCAAAAATTTTGGCTCAAAAACCTATCTCGGGCAACAGAACTACGGCGGTCGCCCGCCCAAACCCATGACGGATTGTTCTGTCTCAAACAGAACATATTCCGCGGTCTCCCTGCCCATCCCGGTCGACAGGCTCGATAAAATTTTGGATGCCCTGGATTTTCAGATGCCATCCCGCCGTTGCCCGGGACCACCCCGGTCGACCGGTCCTGTATAAAATTCCATATTTACTTTTAAAAACTCAGGGATTTTGGGCCATGGTCTTTGGGCTTAAGTCCAAGCTTTTCAACCACATTTTTGGGTGTGTATGGTTTCCAAAGATGTAAAAAGTTAAGTATAAAAATCATTTGAAAACCTTTTGAAAGTGCATTTAAACATAAAATCAAGAGGACTCCAAATACGTTCTAAAAATGATACCGTTGAGTCTTCTGGAATGTATTCGCTCATTTGCACTTTCTTGGACTTCTTTAGCTTGAGGTGAACTTCTTCAACTTGTCTTGCTCTTGTGACATCCTCCTATCTTCATTTCATGTTGTGAGGTGCATGAGGTGTCACCATTGCATGTTCAACTCCAAGCTCCTTCTAGACACTTGTTGGGAACTTATGGGATCTTCATGATGAGCTTCTTGATTTGAACATCTTCAAATGAGGATGTCTTCACTGTAGGTGTAAGGTCTTGGTTTCTTTGCTCCTTGATCCACAAGCCATGTGTGCTGAAGAGTTGTGTAATGGCGATTATGACATGAAATCCTATAAACAACACAACATCTCAAAGCAACACATCAGTCTATAAATGCTAATCAATTTGGTTTGCTAGTATCAAAACAAGAAGGTAAGGTGAATGACTGAACCCATGTGAACCCTTGGGCTTACATTCTTCCTTTTTTTTTATGATGGCAAACAAATTGATTAGGGAGGTGGAAATATTAAACAAATATATGAATAAGCATTAAACACTCTAAACAATGAAGCAATGCTCCCCCTCATAATATGCACAAGTTTGAAATGATAATGTAAAGCATGTTGTCCATACAAAATATGGACTACCTAATCAATTCCCAAAACTCTCTCCCTTTGGGCAACAACAAAAAGGTAGCGATATGTAAGTTAAAGTGCAGGTGGAGTGTCAAGATAAATGATAGCTTATATAAGCTATATATATAGTATATTATATAATATTTATGCTCGTAGAATGCTTATCAAAATAGAAAATAAAGTAGAGTGCATGATAAGCCTTTTTTGTTTTTATCTAAAAAAATCGTAAGTTAAGCACAACAATGGGGGTAATAGATCATTTAAGCATATCATAATGATCTATATAAACATGAATATGATATCATTAAGCTCTCCCCTTATTTATTTGTCATTGGACCTAGGTGAAACCTATGTTGTAGGCCATGACAGAGAAAATGGTTAAACAAGTGAGTGATTTGAATACTTAGGCTTCATTTGCAACTTTTAAAGTAGATAAGTATCTACCTGAGTAAGGATATGCTCAGATCTATGACCTAACCTTTCAAGTTCACAAGTTACATCATGTAGGGGATCTCTTTACAACAAGCAGACAAGTCTCTTCCAAGGCATTGACATGCTCTGAACTATAATGTAAACTTTTTTAGATGGCTTGTTTTGTGCTCATAGAGATTTACACATATCAAACTGAAAGCTCCCCCTGACTGTGTGCATCTAATCTAGATGTTAGACTTCTAAGCACATAGGCCCTTGATTCACATCTAATCACCTTTAACCATTTTGAGTTGCTCCATTCAAAAGAATTTAGCATAAACAAGAATGGATGGTTATTAGACTTTAGGATGCAAAATGAAATGAATACAGTCTAATAAACACATGGACAAGAGAATGTAACCAATGAAGTACATGAATATGTCCATGGCAACCAAAGATCATGTACATAGAGTTAAAACTATAATGCTCCATATACATGATCAAATGATGGAAGATTGATACCACATTTCAATTTAATACATCTTGAAATGATAAAAGTGGTATTTTGAAATCTCTCGAAAGAATCTATCCCGAACTCTTCTAGTAATGAATGTTTAGAATAGCTTAGATCAATGCTTGACCCTTTCTTACATGTAAGGGTAGCATCTTTACAAATTTTCCCGGATTGAGAGATTAGGTACTTGCTTTAAATCTTCTCCTTCAACAAAGGGTCATCCATGAAAGGATGAGCATGAAGTGCACATGCCAGACTTTAGACATGAATTTTCAATTTCCTTACTCTCTATTCATCCTTCACAGTGGAAGAATGTAGAGATGGACATAGGACAATTGAGTACATCTATCATCTTATTACACCAGGCATTATGGAAGGAGACAAGTACCACAGACAAGCTACGAAGAACATATGATTTGAGTGGAGTCCTCCGACGCTAGAATCTTGGAAGAGATGATGGGACATGACAAACTCAAAAATATTTTTAAATCATCCCTCTTCCAGAGAATTGTCGTTGGCCTTTGATAATTCTTATAATGCAAGGCTTGACAATATACAATGGCTTAGATATGAATGTAAAATCATAGCCATTGGATCTTACCATGATAATCTATTTTCATTCAAAAATACATGATAAGAGATTACTTCATAGACAGTGAAATGATTATCTCAAGCATTGTCCAATGAAGAAGGGTTCCAGAGATTTTTCAAACTCTAGAACAAGATACTTATCATTGGCAGAGATAGAAACATATAAGTCTATCCAAGATAAGTATAAGGCCTAAAAGGACATGGCACTAAGGCTTTAGGCTAAGGGAACTTGTCAAAAGATGAGAGACGATCTCAAATTTAAAGAATATGACAAGACCCAACTACAACACATATGGAGCAATGTGGCTCTACATGAGTGTACTTATCATATGTGATGCACATTAAACATCATATGATAAGATGGACGGACAGACATTGAGCATGTATAGCTCTCCCTTTGAAAGTGACTCATACAGTGTATGAATCCAAAAGGTTGTCCAACCACAGAGACACCAAGGGATTTAAAAGTGAATGATTTTTAAACCACCCTTGGGCCACTAATGCATGATTTGCTATAGGTAATCATATGAAACCAAAAGAGATGACAACCTAGCAAACCATGCTGCTCCTAAATATGTACATATAATATATATATATATATAATGTATAACTCACAAGGCACATATGGCTTATCATGGTTAAGATGTTGGCTGAAAGCCAAAGAAATTAGTGATTTAATTAAAGGTGAGTGTACACTCTCCATCTTACTAGGTAAGAGGACTAAAAATACTAGTTGAGTGATTTTTAAATTTAGGTTTACCATCTTTACCATGTACCTAATACCACAAGGGGAAAAACTATAGAATATATATATATACTATCAATTAAGTACAATTCTATAGAATCTTAGATAATATAAGAGGGATCAATAGAATCCCATGTCTAAGTGAGACATCTATGACTCATGAAAGTTTGAGCATTCATGGATAGTCTACTATGTTTGGACACAAGAATCATGGTCCAAACATCTATGCCTTCATCCACAAACCACTATATAAAAGATAGGGCATTTAAGCACAAAGTGCAGAAGCCCATAGAAAACCAAAATGTGTGGGATACAAGTGTTTCCATCACAATGGGTTACATGATAACCACTACAATGAGTAGCTGCCCAACAATGATATTAGATTCCTAAGACATTCTCAATTTTACTCAACTGAGTTTCATAAATGGAATCTAGACACATTTTTAATTCTCTATAAAGAAAATATTCATTTAGAACAGTAGAGAATAATCCAAGGACTTCTAGAAAATATCATGCGATAAACACCTTGGACACATGCATTCCAAAAAGAACTACTATGACTAGATAGTTTTATCTTAGTCATGAGAGGATTTAATTAGACAAGGCTTTTAACACACAATCTTGCTAGAAATGATATTCTACCTAAGTTGAATATACTAAGATCTAGCAAAAGCCAAAATTGTCCTAAATAGAGTTCAAGAAAGAAAGGAATGAACTTGAAAGATCAATTTGAACTCGAGGGCAAGAAGGGGGGTCAATTTCATGAAAGCACATATATGGTTTTCACATTAAATTTTCTATTGTGGATTTACTTTGTGGATGCTAATTGCACAAGTGATGTGATTTGCACTTAGATAGGCTTTTCAAAAAGGATATTTAATAAAGCACATAAATATAGTCTAAGACAAAATATATCGATGAATTATTTTTAGACTATAGCAAAAAAAATGTAATCATTCAAGCACAATGAGCAAAGATACATTCAATTAAGAACATGTGTAATGATGAGTATCTAAGCTCATGAAAACTAGATACAAAGAGTATTCAATAAATTAAAGTATCTAGCATGAATGTGAATGATAAAATAATTTAGCACAATCCCTAAACTAACTCATTCATTAATTAGTTTAAATGGGATGCTTTTGGAACCCAAATCCCTTTGGTTCCATCAAAGTTTGTTTGTGGGAGTGTACATTTTCTTATCCAAACAAACTTTCTAAATTTCACAATCCTAAGCATACACTCAGAATTGTGATGTCCAGATCTACCATAATGAGTACAATAGTAATACTTGGTAGATAAGGAATAAATAGCATCACAAGACTTAGAAGTATGTTTATCTTTTTTTTTAAGTCTTTGATTCTTATTAGAGAGTTTTTCATTTATTTGTTCTTCATTTTCACAAACATGTTTATATTTTTCAACAAGTTCATTGTTTGTGATTTCAAGGCTTTTAATTTCTTTCTCAAAAGCATTGCATTTTTTAAATAAGTCAACATTTCTATTTATCAAAAATATGCTCAATTGACTTAATTTTTCGTTCCTTTTCAAACATTCATTTATTTCTAATTTTCAATTCTCAATTTGAATTTCCAAATCGGAAATAGAATGTTTGAAAGAACTCTCACATGCAAAAGATTTTTGTAAAGTCTCTTTTTGACAAGAAATTTCATCATTTGAAAAAAGACATATTTTTCTCAAAACTGTTTTCTAATGAGGTCTAAGTATCTTTTGCATTGATGCAAGATGAAATATTGTCAAAAATGATTGGAGTTAAACAACAACACAATAAAATCATTGCCTTTGAGTTCAAGGAGAATAATTTCATATCACCTTCAATGCATTTCCTTGAAAAAGAAATTCCCTCTGCAATGACATCTAAAATGTAATGACCTATAGATTTGATATAGGCTAGCATTTGTACTTTCCAAGCTCCATAATTCGTTTCATCAAAGAATGGAGGAATTAGGGTGTGTCGGCCTTTCTCAAAGTCCATCTGGATTGTCACAGATCTTTTCTCTTGTAGATTTTTAAGATTAAAATTCTCTTTAAGAGCCTGTGCTCTAATACCAAATGAATACAAGTGTGACAACCCAAGAGGGGGGGTCAATTGGTCAATTAGAACTTTTGGGCTTAATTAGGGGAAGACTAAAAATTAATCCATTTAATTAAGCACTAATTAGTCTAACCCTTGTCCAAATAGGCATATTGATCAAAGCTAGGGTTTAGACATTCTAATCATACACATTTACTAACCCTTGTTCAAATATATATTATAATGCAATTAGGGTTTATACATTTAAATCATGTGCATTTACTAACCCTTGTTCCATTAAAAGCGTAAACAAGTTAGGGTTAGAGATTACCAATCACCACTCGTGCATGAGAGAGGGAGAGAGAAACCAGCCACAAGGCACAAGATTTATCATAGTGGTTCAGTCTATCATAAGACATACTCCACTCTTCCAAGTTTTTCTCCTTGGGATCTTCATAAAAAGTGATGAAGGCATACACCCGACTCCTCCATCTCCAAAGGGAACAAACCATTTCCGCAAGAAGCCTTGAGAGGGGACACACCCTCTTACATGATTCACCTTTCTTAACGGGCCAAATCGGAGACCCTCACCATCTCTTCTCAATTCTTAACGAGCCGAAGTGAAAGCCCTCGTCTTCACCTTTGTTAACGGGCCGAAGAGAAGACCCTCATCTTCAAATTCTTACTGGGCCGAAGAGAAGACCCTCACGAAGAATAAAACTAAAAAATAAAAACTCTCATGCCTCTTAATAGGCGGAATACAACTTTATAAGCTCACAATCACTCCAAGAAAATACAAATGTAAAGCCCTATGGAGTGCCTCTTGATAAGATGTAAAAATGGAAGATCGAAGAGGTTTTTAGCTTTTGTTTAAAACTTGAAGCCCAAAGAGAAAATGGGATTTGGTCTTTCTCAAATATTCAAAAGCTTGTATAGATAGGTCTTAATCATGTATATATAGTGTATTTGAGAATATGACCGTTTGGGGTAAAACTGTAAATAACTTGCCTTAAAAAATCAAGGAGAAAATGCCCCAACGGCTAGTTTGCTTGACCGCGGCGGTTGACTTAGCCATCGCGGTCGCCCGTCCGTACCGGGTGCCCATTTTTTTTTTCAAATTTCTTATCGTCGCAGTCGACCGGCCCGATAAAAATTCAGATGCCCTGGATTTCCAGATGCCATCCTGCGGTCGCCCGGGACCACCCCGATCGACCGGCCCTGTATAAAATTCCATTTTTACTTTTAAAAACTAAAGACTTTTGGGCCATGGTCTTTGGGCATAAGTCCAAGTTTTTCAAACACATTTTTGGGTGCGTGTATAGTTTTCAAAGATGTAAAACTTTAAGTATAAAAACCATTTGAAAACCTTCTGAAAGTGCATTTAAACATAAAATCAAGAGGACTCCAAATACATTCTAACAATGATACCGTTGAGTCTTCTTAGATGTATTCACTCCTTTGCACTTCCTTGAAGTTCTTTAGCTTGAGGTGAACTTCTTCAACTTGTCTTGCTCTTGTGACATCCTCCAATCTTTACTGCATGTTGTGAGGTGCGTGTGGTCTCACCATGGCGTATTCAACTCCAACTCCTTCTTGACACTTGTTAGGAACTTGTGGAATCTTCATGATGAGCTTATTGATTTGAACGTCTTCAAATGAGGATGTCTTCACTGTAGTTTCCAGCTCTTAGTTCTTTTGCTCCTTGATCCACAAGCCATGTGATGTGAAGAGTTGTGTAATGGCGATTATGACATGAAATCCTGTAAACAACACAACATCTCAAAGCAACACATCAGTCCATAAATGCTAATCAGTTTGGTTTGCTAGCATCAAAACAAGAAGGTAAGGTGAATGATTGAACCCATGGGAACCCTTGGGCTTACAGGAGGTCTATTTGAGGCGTGACCCTCAATATACCAGAAGAGAGCTATCGGAAGAGGATTGGATGACGAGGATGGAGGAGGATCGGTTGCCATGGATCTTTCACTTATAGATTTTCTGATAAAAAATCTCTATAAGAGCCTTTAGCTCTGATACCAAGTGAAATTCTGAAGGCCAACTCACAAGAGGGGCTGAATTGGATGTCTTAAAAATTTTCTACCTGAATAATAGGGCTTGTGAAATTAACCTAGTTAGTTCTAACCCTTGTTCAAAATTATGTACTAATAGAGAAGGGAAGAGATTACCAAACACCAAAAGAGAGACGAGGAAGAGTAAGAACACCACAAAATGATTTTTATAGTGGTTCGGTCAAACCTTGACCAACTCCACTACCCAAGTACTTGGTCTTTACCTATAAAAAACAAAGTACTTGGTCTTTCCTTGGTATTTTCTTCACTACGGTGAGACTCCTCAACACCGCCTCACAAAGCGTATACAACAATCACCACCTCAACAATGGGAACACACCCTTGGATACAATCCGCCTCCGAGGACGTTCTTCTTCGTTGCACAACCGCCTTGAAGAAAGAAACTCCTCTTCGCAATTCCAAATACAAATAAGGAAAGAAGAAAATGAATGTAAAGCACTCAAGCCTCTTTAAGGCATATACAACTCTCAAGCTCACAATAAACTCCCAAGGATTGAAACTAAATGCCTTAGGGAGTTTCTCTTGACAAGAAATGAATGCAAGTGTTAAATGCACAAGAGGTTTGAAGAATAATCCTTTTGATTTCAAAGAAGAAAGCTCTAGGGTTTGATAAATGTTCGAAAGGTTGAAAAGAGGGTCTTTGATGGGGTTTAAATAGCCCTAGTTCATTTGGGAACATTCAAGGGCAAAACTGTAATAAAACTATGTAGTTGCACCTACCCTCTGCAGACCCCAACGGCTCTTTTGCGAGACCGGCATGGTCGACCGAGCCACAGTGGTCGCCCGCCCTTATCGGGCAACCATTTTTATTTTCAAATTATAAACAGCCGCGGTCGACAGAGGTCACCGCGGTCGCCCGCCGAGGGCTACTTGTAAGAAAAACATTTTGGGTCGAAAACAATATCGCGGTCGACCGGACACTTGCGGTCGCCCGCCCTGGGCTAATTCAAGATTTGAAAGTTTTTGTTCGAAAACATTACGCGGTCAACCGAGGGGGTTGCGATCGTCCGCCGAGACCAACCTGGATGATTTCCCAAAATTGAGAAATCATTCCGCGGTCGACCGGGCGACCGGATTGGCCCGGTCGACCGGCCGGATAAAATTCGAGATGCCTTGGAATTCCTGGTAGCATCCCGCGGTCGCTCGGCATATCCCGGTCGACCGGCCCTGGTTTAAAAACTTGTTTTAAAATATTTGTGAGAGGGACTTAGGGCCTTGGTCTTTGGGCTTTAAACATGTGTTTTCAAATATATTAATGCACTTAGAAAAATAGTTTTAAAGATGATTTGAAAACATCAAAACATGCAAACACTAAATGCCAAGAGGACTCCTATGCATTTTATAAGTCTGGACCTTGAGTTTTCTTCATCTTCAATCTTCTTGGGTGCATGCATGAGCCTTCCTTTGTCTTGAGATAGTCTTTAAACATGTTCTTGCGCTTGTGATTCCTTTGATTCTTCGATACACCATATGGCTTGAAGGGTGACCACCAAGACTTGACTTTCTACAAGACTAACCCTTTTTCTTCTAGCTTCTAGTGTTGGCATGAATGAAACCTGTCAAAATCACAACACTAGAGAAGCTATTAGCAAACTACCATCAATTTGGTTTATTGATCATCAAAACAAGAGAGGGATGTACCCTTGGGCTTACAAGGTTCTTCCTGAATTAGATCATTCCAATTATCACCTTGCTCTGTCATCCATTGGAGAGCTCGAGCGCGGGTTCCACGCCTCCCGCGGCTCCTAAATCCAGCGCGAAATCCTCTAACACCTTGAATTGCCATCCTATAATTCAATAAGATAGCTCTGCTCAGAAAATATTCTATGTTTTCAATGTTTACTATATTTCAAACAAATCTAATCCTCCCATGGAGCCTTAATCTATCTTCACTTTTCTTTGTCCTGACGTAAGGTGACTTATCTTGGTCATCTGGGTAGTGGACCCTACGCAAGAAGAGTGGGTACGACGATTGGATCACTTAACCAAACCGATCAAATAAAGAACAACTTGTGGATAAGAAAGTATAAAATTGTTTTTCCAGACAGGACCTTTCACAAGTCCTTTGACCTGAGGGATCTTATTGGTCTGCCGGTCCGTTCTAGGGTCTTAGTCTATCTTATAGTGATTCTATTTTCAAAGTTACATTCGGATAGAGCTATATCCTAGAGCAAACCCTCGAGACCAATAGTGATACTCAACAAGGGATTCTTCATCCTAAAATTTTGGGATTGACATCTACAATTTTGTCAAAGCTGTAGGCCTATTAAATAGCCTAGCCAGGCGGATTTGATAAAATGTTTAGTGGAAAGTTTTATGAAACATTGAGTTGTTTTCAAAGGATTTTACAATTGCATTTGGAGGCTGAACACCGCTTGACCAACATGATATAGCAAGAGTGGGCCAAGGGGATAAAGGGTGTCCACCTTCCGGATGACTCAATTCAGTAGATGTGATTACGAAGAAAGGACTTGCACATACATGATGTGATTAGGGGTAAGATGATCTGACGGTCATCTTCAGGGTTACGTCTCGATGGAGGCCACTGACCTAATGTGAGTGTAGTTTAACTACAAAGCGAGATCGTAGTGGGGACCACCATAGGGTTCTGCAGGATTGACCATCGCATCCGTGCAACGATCCCACTCACAATTCGAATGATCCGGTAACATCCAAATGGATCGGGGTTCCGCATTTTATGTAATTGCATGGATGGATATGATCTGTTAGATTAATCTGGATATTAATTAAATATATATATATATATATATATATTTGTGTTTGTTAGGAAAGTAACAAAAGACAGTAAGAGAATTTTTCGAAGACAAATTAGAGCCGAAATAACTCCCATTAGATTTGAGTTCTTAATCGATTAAATTATTAAATAATTTATTAATTAATTATTTAATTATTATACATTATTATGTATTATTAATTTGATTAATAATTATCATAGTAATGTGTTATCCAAATGAGGATAGTTATTCCCAAACCGATTTTACAAAAGTTGCGGAATTGGATCGGAATTGGGAATTGGGATAGGACTACACATTTGGATAAGGTTTGTGGGGCCCACAACACTCCTAAATCAGTTGGAGAGCTGAAAAAAAGAGACCCAATTGCTCAAGAAATTTGAGTTGCACTCAAACTCCTTGTTGGATAAGAATTGCTAAATTGTAGGATATACAAACCAAGCAATTTGTTTTCAACACCAACTCTTATAAGATAAGGCCACAAGAGCTGGAGGGAGGTCTCCATACACGTTCTCCCGTGTATCTTTAGTGTCCCCACATAGCCTTGGAGGTTTGGGAGAGTCCCATTCACTCGAAGAGTCTCAATTGAAGTCAGTTTCTCAATTGGAATGGCATTGGGAGAGAAAAACAAGGATTTGTCAAATAAAAACTCTTCTTTATATAAAAGAAAGAGGGGAGAATGAAATTTTAAATGTGGAATACTCAAAAATTCGTTCTCCCTTGCTTCCCTCCTTTGGAAAATAGTTTTCCATCTCTCTCTCCCTCTCTCTCTATCTCTCTTCCAATTGAAATAGTTTCAAAAAGAAAGGCTTCAAATCAATTTCTCTATTCTTTAAAACAAAGGTACTGATTAGATCTGACCTTAAATAGGTGAATAAGAGTTATTCACATCCGCAATAGTCTAAGCAAAGAAAAAGAATCCATCGGTTCAACTTACAGGGTCCAGTGCGTTTAGAACGATCGTAACCGTTCGAGTAGATCAAGCAGCATGATTCCTTGATTTCTTCTTCAAAGAGGAATTTATTTATGTTTCACTAACTTAATTAACTAATCTAGACTCTAGGATTTTGGGCAAAACCAACATCAAAAGAAAATTTTAAAATTCTATGCGATTTTTGTTCCGCTGCGGATATCGATCTTGCCAGAAGGGTAAAACCTTCCTTCAAGTGGTATCCGAGCAACTAGGGCTCATATTAGGGGATTAAATTAACCAAAGATAGATCATGCGGTATATCCGCTATGAGTCCGGACGTTCTATCCCGGCTATCCGAGGTTGTTAGTCCGTAGTGTTAATTAATCAACATATGGGTTGTTCTGTAAGGATCTGTAATTTCGATCTACGCATTGTTATTTTTGATCTAATCAACCTTGATGGTTAAAAAGTATACTGAAATACGAGTCCAACGCATCAAGAATCATCATAATCCGATAAGCGGATTGAGAGATATGATATTTTCAAGTTAGGGCAAAAGTGCAGCCTTTTGCTGATTTTTATTTCGGGAATTGCATGTTTTATTTCGGAATGGCCCCAAAGTTGTGAGAAAAATTTATAGCCCAAGATTAAATTTTTCAAACATTATTTGGGTGTATTCCAAGCATAATCAGTAGCTAATATGGTAGTCTTAATATTTTTCTCCCACTTAAAATATTCAAAAATTATGCTATTCCGAAAGGGTTCCCGAAAACCACTATTTTGAGCTTTTTTCACTCAAACGATTTCGTTTTTATGCTAAATTTTTTGTGGTGACTTATGACATCATAAGTAATGATTATATTAAGTTTCCTTAGATGTCACTAGTTTTTATGGATGAATTAAAAATTATTTGATTTAATTTCAGCATGAGTTGATCTCTATTGGTGAATAATTGGGCAAAAAGGATTACTCGACATCTATCCATGTTTGAGATGCATATGGATAATATTTGTGGATGTTTGTTATTTATTTTTATAGTTTGATATTGCTGGAATGTAGCAATTAGAAGTCCGTAACGTAATAATTAATGATTTATTGTTTATGTACTCCCTCTGGGCAGTTGTGCGGACAACTGGTTTCCCATGAAGAATTTCTTTTGATGTACAAATTATTTAGGCTAGTGTAGGACACTAGGGTAGTTTATTTTCTTTTTACATCAGAAGTAATGAAGAAAGAAAATTGCTCTTGAGGTGGTCAACGAAGAATCAAAGAACTTGGACATGGTGATGCTTCAAGAAGGCTATAGATGATGGCGGACCACGATTCTATCGATTCAATGGAGGGCGGACGCATTCTTCATGATTCCTACTGATCTAAGTTACTTCACATGATGAAGTATATCAGTACCAATACCTTTGAAAAATCGCCTTGAGGTCAGCGAATTTTTCCTATTGCGAATAGCTAATGGTTGCCCAAATTTCATCCTTAATTTTGGTAATGTGGAATTATGGGGATTAACTAACTCTAAAATGGTTAGATAATTATTAAAAGGTTAGTGGGAGAATCCCTATGAATCCAAGATGCCAAAATTAAGCTTACGGATGTGGTTGGTTTACTTTTCTGTGGTTTGGATGTGTGATGGATGATTGCATTTTCCGTTCCTTATGTATGTATTTCCATTGAATGGTTTGTTTTAGATGCATGCATAGGAATAAGTTTTTTCCACTTAAAAGAAACCCTCTTTATAAAATATTAAGTTGTAAATGGTGATTTAAATCGAAAGGATTAATCTCCATGGCCTTCCATAGCCATTTATTGGTTGGCTAGTGTGGAGAAAAGCCGATCATATGCCATAGCAGAAGCCGATCTTAATTTTCTAGCTAGAGTAACTAATAGATTCCTAGAAGGATAAGGGATATTTGTAAAATACATTAGTCATATTGCAAAGCAGAAGCTAGTATGTTTTGTAAAATGGTTCCGAGGGAATGGGTATTAACTTAACCAAGTAAAGAATGTTGATGCCTAAAGGATAGATACACTGCGATGCTTGGAGGCCAAAATCAAATTGGATATCATATTAATAATATGGTGGATTAGATGAATCCACTCGTACTTAACAAAGTTGTTGTTAATGAGCATCCAATGCCCATTGGAGAAATCATGTTATTTCTCTTTATTTATGTGTTTGAGAGGCACATAAATGTGACAAACAATGGCTAGTACCATTACAGATCAAAAACTCAGATATGGTTACATGTCATGATAAATCTAAAATGGTTAGTAATGCTAATTTAAGCCTCCTTTTCTTTGCATTAGATAGGGCATCCTTCAATCCATTTCAGTTATCAAAATTCCTAGAAGAAAAGACTAATAGTCTCTTTGCGAAAAATCTTGTTGAAGCTTCCTGAAAGCGTTCCTAAACCATTTTCGTTAGTCATGCTTATTCATTCCTAAGGTTTGTCGTCTCGTCATTCATCAAAGTCTTAGTTTCTAATATCTTCATCGGGCACGATCTCTATTGTCCCCGATTTCATCCTTCATTGATTTCAAGAAACTAAAGTTCATCAAATTCAACTTCACATTGAATTCGAGTTCATAAAAAATCTCCAAATTCTCCATCGTCAAAGTCATCGATTAATCAACAATTGATCAATCAAGCAATCTGAATTTGATCTCCCGTCTCGTTTGCAAACAAGTTATATACCTCTGAGTCCATATAAATACGGTATTTCATTCTCTGCGAGTCCATACAACTATGGTCCCTTATTCTCTTTCAGCATCATACAAATATGATGCCTCATTTCCTTGAACTCCATATAAATACGGTATTTCATTCCCTCTGAGTCCATTCAAAAATGGTCTCTTATTCTCTTTGAGCATCATACATATGTGATGTCTCATTTTCATGAACTCCGTATAAATACGGTATTTCATTCTCTTCGAGTCCATACAACTATGGTCCCTTATTCTCTATGAGCATCATATAAATATGATGTGTCATTTTCTTGGAATCCGTATAAATACAGTATTTTATTCTCTCTGAGTCCATTAAAAAAATGGTCTCTTAATTATCTTTGAACATCATACAAATATGATGTCTCATTTCCTTAGAATTCGAATAAATACGGTATTTCCTTCTCTCTGAGTCCTTTAAAAAATGGTCCCTTAATTCTCTTTGAACATCATACAAATATGATGTCTCATTTCCTTAGAATTCGTATAAATACGGTATTTCATTCTACCTGAGTCCATTAAAAAATTGTCTCTTAATTCTCTTTGAACATCATACAAATATGATGTCTCATCTCCTTGGAATCTGTACAAATATGGTATTTCATTCTCTCTTAGTCCATTAAAAAATGGTCTCTTAATTCTCTTTGAACATCATACAAATATGATGTCTCATTTGTTTAGGATTCGTAAAATAACGGTATTTCATTTTATCTGAGTCCATTTAAAAAAGGTCACTTATTCTCTTTGAGCATCAAACAAATGTGATGTCTCATTTCCTTGGAATCCGTATAAATACGGCATTTTATTATTTCTAAATCCATTCAAAAATGATCTCTTAATTCACTTTGAACATCATACAAATATGATGTCTCATTTCCTTAGAATTCGTATAAATATGGTATTTTATTCTCTCTGAGTCCATTAAAAAATGGTCGCTTAATTCTCTTTGAACATCATACAAATATGATGTCTCATTTCCTTGGAATCCGTAAAAATACGGTATATAATTTTATCTGAGTCCATTAAAAAATGGTCTCTTAATTCTCTTTGAACATCATACAAATATAATGTCTCATTTTCTTGGAATTAGTAAAAATACGGTATTTCATTATATCTCAGTTCATTTAAAAATGGTCTTTTGTTCCTCTTTGGGATACATATAAATATGATGTCTCATTTCCTTTGGGAACTGTACAAATACAGTATCTCGTCCTTTCTGAGTCCATTTAAAAATGGTCTCTTGTTCCTCTTTGGGATCCATATGATGTCTCATTTCCTTGGAATCCGTAAAAATACGGTATATCATTCTATCTGAGTCCATTAAAAAATGGTCTCTTAATTCTCTTTGAAAATCATACAAATATGATGTCTCATTTTCTTGGAATCAGTAAAAATAAGGTATTTCTTTATATCTGAGTTTATTTAAAAATGGTCTTTTGTTTCTCTTTGGGATCCATATATATATGATGTCTCATTTCCTTTGGGAACTGTACAAATATAGTATCTCATCCTTTCTGAGTCCATTTAAATAAGGTCTCTTATTCCTCTTTGGGATCCATATGATGTCTCATTTCCTTGGAATCTGTATAAGTACGGCATTTCATTCTCTGTGAATCCATTCAAAAATTATCTATCTCTTATATCCCTTTGGCCTGTACAATTGCAGTTCTTCATTTCTGTTGAACCTGTTTGAAAGCAGTATCCATTCGAAAATGATCTCTCATTTCCTCATTGCCAGTTTGAAAACGGTGCTACCTCATAATTATCTTTCATTCTGAGTTGCGTAATTTTTGCAATCAGATTGGATCCATTTCTCCATTATTCGGAACCATCAAGTCATGGTGTTTAGAGTAAATAATTTTTATAACATTCTAATTCTAGGACTTCATCTAGGGTCTTGGATTAGGTTAGGTTGCATTGTCTGGTGAATCCTTTGTTGATTAACGCTACACAAAATGGCTCTGTCACTTTAGCTTTGGTATTCGATGACTACGTCATCTTTACCAAAGAGGGGCATCTGTAGACACCCCCATTTTGTTACGCTTTAAAAAGCAAAAGATTCGGTAGTTTCATTAAGTCTTGAGTCCATATTCCACAATAGATTAGGCATCCATGCATTCAAGGGTAGATTTTATCTCATTTTAGGTGTTTGGAAGTTGATTCGCAACCCTAAAGGTTTCTAGGGTGTTCCAATGGTATCTGGAAGATGAAAGTACAAGTTTCCAAGCAAGTGAAAAAACCTGCTATTTTTAGAAATTTCAGGGTTTCCCTAATTTTAGCCCATTTTTGCATTACAGGGGTATTTTAGTCATCCCAGATGTGTCCCTTTTGACCCCCGAGTTGTGTCTGAAAAATCCTGAGCGATTCCATGAATTTTGAAAAAGCTGCTATTTTTAGAATTTCTCAGGGTTTTCCCTAGTTTCATCAAATTTGGTACCTCATGGGTAATCTGGTCATTTTCAAGATGTTTCATTTGACCTCTAGGGTGTGCCTAAGAAATCTTAGATCATTTCATGAATTTTGAAAAGCCTACGACATTTAGAGTTTCTCAGGGGTTTGGCTTGACTTAGAAATTTTATGTGTCAAGGGCATTTAGGGTATTTTTAAGGAATACCAAATGATCCTGTTTGATATTTGCCCACCAAAAGGACCAAATTTTAAAAGTTTCTATTTTTAAAGTTTGACTACAAAGACTTTCCATTTTTAACTTTTCCCTTTAAGGGGTGAACCAATTTGAGGGTATTTCGGTAGCATTTGGATGTGTAATGGTCGAATAGGGGTATTTTGGTTCGAAAAATTATTTTTTCTAAAGGGGATGGTTCGACCATATGTCGATGGTGCACCATAAATGTCATATGGGTTGGGTTCATCAATAAAAAATTTAAATTTAAAGGATTTTATTGAATTTTCATTAAGAAAAACCCAAATTACATGTCATAAGGCCCATTGGGTTAAAACTCACAAGGTGGGGGGTCCATGTGGGCCCACCCATGTGGGTCGGCCACATAAGTGGGCGCCCCACAAGAGGAAGCCACATGCAAAAATGTCCAACATGTGATGAGGTGGTTGGTGATATCATATTTGTTTTGAAAAAATAATAAAGAAAATGAAAAGTTATAATTAGAAAGGGCTTGTATGATCAGGTTACTAAAATAGCCATAACGTTTTAGTTTCTACTCCAAAAATTTTCCTTTTGTACTTGTTTTGAATGTCTCAAAAATATCTACAACTTTCTAGTTCATGACTTTTCTTGAATCAGCCTCTAAACGGGTCAAAAATGAGTTTAAACGTCGGGCAACCCTTTTTGGACGAAAATCATTCATAAAAGCTAGTTTCCTAAGTGAGAAGGCTTCTAGATTGATCTTGAAGGATCTCCATTGTGTATTTTAGCATTGCTTAGGTTGCAAGAAATAAGGTTTAGAAATAAGTTCAATATGTAAATCAAAGAATGAGAAAGTCAAAGAACAAATTGAAAACTAACTAAAGATGGGAGCTCTCACATGGGAAATTACTATTTTTCTCTTAACCCTAACTTTTTCTATAAAATCAAAGCAAGCACAACCTTTGGTTTTTCTCTAGAAATTTTCATCCCTCTCTCTCCTCTATCTTATAAATTGTTCCATTGTTTTGTGTGCCTTGGTGTTCAACTCTTCCACTTGGTTCTTCACAAAGTGCTTCCACATATTCATTATATTCAACATATTGGAGGCTAGTTTATGATTCTTTAGGGTTTCATTTACGATTAAAGGGGTAAGTCAAAGCGTGTATCCAAGGATTACTTATCCTAGAGACAAGGAGAGGTAGCAAGGTTGGTCTTCCAAAATCTTTTTTCATGTAGTTTAAATTAGAAGCATGCTAGGATTGAATTTGTGATTTTCTTTGAAAAGCTATGAAGATGAAATTGTTTGCATGTGAAACTTTGAGGAGATAAGGTCAGGTTTAAGTTATTTCATAATCTAAAATTTTAAATCTTTTTTTTAAATATTAAAATCTAATTTTTGAAATAAAGAGCGTTTAAATCCACTTTAAAAATCTACTTTAATAAGCCTTTGAAATTTCTTGAATTTTTTAATCTCTTAATCTTTTTTGTATTAAAAAGCATAAAAATCTGGAAGTTTCAGAAATTTTGACTTCGTTTTGACCATGATTTGACCTTTTGAACTTTACCCTTAAAGGGGTAAAATTCTAAATATTGAATTTTAAAAGATGTCAAAACAGATTAAAACTCAATAAAAATTTAAACATAATAGTCTTTTAAGCTTTTGAAACAGTACGAAGTTTTTGAAGAATTTTGGATTTTATTTAAGGGGTTTAAAAATTTATTTAATCCTAGGGGTATTTTTGAAAAAAATTTATTTTGTAAAATATATAGAGTTTCCAGAGATGAAATATTAATGAGAAGTAACTAAGACTTAATCTAATCTCCTGTGAATTTTTTAAGATTTTTGGTTGCTGTTAGATACTTGTTTATGATTTTTTATGCCAAAACAAGCATGCCATATTAAATCAGAAACAAATAGCAAATTGAAATGAAAAATTCTGAAAATATTTTATTACGATTTACCGCTGGAATTACATGTTGTCACAAAGTTTGGGTAGATTTGAATTAGATTTACTATGTGTTTTCTTGTAAATTCATAATCTAAACAGATATTTTTAGAATTGACAATTAATAGTAAATCATCATTAAAATTCATGCAACTTTTACAGTAATTCTCTCTGGTCCAAAGAAAGCTACTGTAAAATTTATCTGTGTTTATGCATAAATTTATAATATGGACAGAAATCTTCAACATGGGAAAATTGATAGTAAATCACATTAACAATTCATGAAAATTGTACAGTAAGCTTCTCTGGTCAGGATCACGTTACTGTAAAAAGTTGAACTTATTTAGATTAGATTTGCTATGCGTTGCTGTGTAAATCTATAATATGGACAGAACTCTTCAAGACTGGAAAACTGATAGCAAAACATATTTATAATCCATGAAAATTTTATAGTAATTTTTTCTGGTCAAGAGAAAGCTACTGTAAACATTTTCGCTTAATCCGAATAGATTTGCTATAAGTTTATGTGTAAATCTCTAATATGAACTGAATTTCTTTAAAATACTTAAGAAAATCAAAATATTCGAATTGTTATCAAAATTTTCAAAGACATCTAATGCTCTATCATGTATTCAATCTTTAAACTATTGAAATAGAAACTTTAGGACCTCTTGATTTCCTTTGCTAATTTGCAATGCAATGATAGTTTTATCGCCAAGATTGCGTTCATAATCGTATCTTAATTGCGATCAATCCTTAATAATTTGAATATTTAAATTATAGTATATTGTTGGCTCCGAGGTCCATTGTCCACGGAAATCCTGAGAAATATGCGAGGCAATAACATACTGTAACTTACGTGTTAAATTATGCAAGGGTGGAAAGCACGATTCCTTTCATTAACGCAACTCAAGGCTGAAATTCGTCAAGCCCTAGAGCCTTTGGTATTCCTTAGATGTTAGGAATCAAAAATCTTTAAAAAATTAAAAAGTATTAACTTAATAAATTAAGATCAATTGATCCATGCTTTTGGAACCATTGGATAACGGTATCTCTTCATAAGGACCTTTAGAACCAATTAGGAACACTTACGTCATGTTCAGGTTTTAGGATGTCCTAAAGTTACGGAGTTCAGCCTCATCACGACCGATTGCTATTATTAGCAATTGAGTTATAGATCTAGTTACACTAGTTACCCTTTTTTCCCATAGGACAAGCCTAGTTAGCTAGGATGTAGGTTCACTTGCATTAGTCTAAGGGATGTCTTGCACTTAGATAAGACCATATAGCATCTTAGATGGAGTCCTACGATAATAAAATATACTCAACTTGAACTAAATTAATCTCTCTTAAACTGCTGAAGCAGTCATTCCAGTCTAGATTGGTGTCTTAGATGTCTTAGGCATGTAGCTTAGTTTAGGTACCGAACTACGATTGACTATGATTCCAGTGAGGCTTGGATACGTAGGCAGCTTTGGATGCTTTGAATGGCATACCGAGCACGAGTCGGCCCACCACAATTGGTGGGGTTTTGTATATTAGTTTTTTCTAAATTCTTGACTAAATTAACTAAATATATAGGATTTTCCTCAAATTAAAATTTTAGGAGAACATTCACTTAGATTGAATCCAAACAAATCAAGAAAAATCAAGATACACATTACGGAATACATTGAAATTAGAGTTTAGGATGCATGTCACATAGTTCGCACATTAATAAAGAGTTTAATGAGTCATTTAAACAAAATTCAAGAGAGTTAACTTTTGGAATTAAAGACAGGATTATTGAGCAAGAATGGTGCTTGTGGTGGTAACTCCACATACATTCCATTCTCATAATCAGTTAACGAATCTAGATTTCTGGTTATTTACGGGTCCTAGATCTCTCATCTAGGTGGCGACTCTGTCATTCTCTTTTGCATGAAGTTCGGATAGCTTTAGTGTTCCCAAGTTCATGGAAAAGATGAGTCAAATCAATAATAAAAAGCACACGCCAACCGCGTGGGTACGAGAGACCAAGAGAGAGGGAGGCGGGCCGCGCTGCCCCTCTCGCGGGATCGGGTCCCACATTGGAATAAAGTAAACATTGTTATGCTTTGACGATTGTATTTTGACTTCTTGTGTGGATCTTTTAGAATTACCTCTGTTGAAGTTAACATGGTTGGATAAATTACACTAGTCAAGGCAATACTAATATGTCAGGGGCTCACATCTGCTCCATAAGATGTTTTCCTTCATATTTGGTTGAAAAGGGGTCTTTATTGCCTACCTTATCAGCATCTGTAATGCATTTTCTTACACAAAGGGGAGCATACGACCAAATCATTGATGTTGGGATTTTTAATAGTGTATTTAGATAATTTAAAAACACTCCTCAATCCATGTCTGACATTATATTGGTTCTTTGATGAGTGTTATTTTGTGCAGGGGCATATTTGAGTTATGGAAATGGGATTTATTCTAACCTTGTTTTGATTTGAGTGATGCCTATATGAAAGATTTTTAGAGGTGTCTTTGATAATTGTACTTCAGTGATAGGTAAGGATTCGTTTATTAGAGCACCCATCATTATAGAAGTGGGATTTAGTCTTCAAATGTACTGAGTACATTAACTCAATGACTCTAAATATAAATGGCTGAATGATAGTTATAACAGGTCTAATCTTCATTTCCGTCAATTTTTTTATGTATGATATATATACCCTACAAATAGAGATAAGTTCTTACTACATGATCCTTTTCTAACCTTTACCTTCTTTCTGAATTACATGTGTTTATATTCCCTTATCTTATCTTCACATACGAGAATAGTATTCAATTTTGATTGAAACCCTTATAAATCTTATTCATTTTTTTAGATCTTTCAGCAAATATTCATTCATTTTAGAAGTAATCCCTTACAGGGATAGGGCGATGAAGGTGTTAGCCCAAGCCCATTATTAGAAGGACTTGCTTAAGTCCTATGTTCCTTTCTCTTTCTTCATTTTAGGAGACTTTTCAAGTCTTTCAGATATTCCCCATAGATATTAGATTACACTTTCTATTATTGTGAGGGTGATGAAGGAGTCATCCCAAGCCCATCCTTAGGGGACTTGCTCGGTCCAAGTAGCACTCCCCTCTTTTATCTATAAGACTAGCCCAGTCTTTTAGGTACCTTAGACATTAGTGCCCTCTTCATTGCAATGGCAATGAAGGCGTTAACCCAACCTATCTTTAGAGGGACATACCGGATCATGATAGTACCCTCTGTCTTCTTTAGGACAAAGTATTTGGCCTTATATATACCCTTGAACATTAGCAAGCCCTATTCATTGCAAGGGTGACGAAGGAGTCATCCCAAGCCCATCATTAGGGGACTTGCTCGGTCCTAGAAGCATGCCCCTCTTTTCTCTTTTCATTTATAAGACTTGCCCAGTCTTTTTAAGTCATGTAACCTTGTACATTAGAAGCCCATTCATTGCAAGTCATCTATAGCCCCTTTAGGAGACAAGCTATGTCTCATATGGTAAAAGTCACACCCTTTAGAAACAGGCTTTGTCTCATTAGTGAGTCACCTATAGGAGACTACCCAAGTCTCATTGTCAGTACACCCCCTACTAGTTGAAGACCAACTTAGTCTAATAGTTGCCCTATCCTATTTATCATTGCCTTCCATAGGAGACATTCAATGTCTCACTAGAGTTAGTTGTTTCCTCCATAGGAGACATGCTTTGTCTCATTTGCCCTAGTTGTTCCCTTATCATCTAGGAGACTAGCTCAGTCTCATTAGCACTCTCCTCTTAGGGTTATGCACTAGGAGTCAGTCCTTTCGTATATCAGTCTGCCCTTAGCTAGAGAGTTAGTTTTTAGCATAGGAGTCGGTCTTTCAGGAATCTATCCTATCGTCATAGGGAGCTAGGATTCTGTCCAACTTTTCATCAAGTCATGGTATTTTGTCCAACCCTTGTATAGTGTAGGAGTTTGTCCTGCCCTTATAGATGTTTAGGAGTTTGTCTTTTCCTTTTGTGAGTCTGTCTTTAGATAGGAGTTTCCTTTTTAGCTATAGGGATTCAGCCCTTAGCACTGACACTCTTCCATGCTATGGATCACAGGATGCAGACATATGGGTTCCCTGTGGCTAAATGGGTGAATACACTTTAAAAATTCAAAAACGTTGGAAAACTTTAAAGAACAAAAATATTGAAACATTTCAAAACAACAAAAACACTTGAAAACATGAAAACTTAAAAATAACATAAATAAAAAATATAAAAACATTCTCAAAAGTCATGAATCATTAGGAGAGTAGTTAGGGGAGTCTGCTTCCGAACTACGTTGGCTTGATCCTCTTCCACGAGGTACGTAGGCAGCTTGGGATCTTTATCCCAAGTCCAGTCAAACCTTTCAAAATAAACATGGTCAAATCATTCAAAAATACAAAAATTCTTCAAACAAATCTTTTATAACCGTTCTCGAAAAGATCTTTCCCTAGAATTACAAGTCTATCCTAAATGTTTGGAATGTCTTAGAGTTAGGAGTCTATCCTGGTTATGTTAATGCTTTGCGTGTTTTGTGTGAGTGTCCCTAGAGTTAGGAGGCCTCGAATCTTGGTCGGTTAGACACTTAATCGAGCCGATGGCTAGATTAGGATGCACTTAGTTAGCCCATTATTTTTCTTAGGACAAACAGCCTAGTTACACGTAGGATATAGGAACCACCTGTATTAGCTTAAGGGTAACCAACTTGCATTTCGTTAGGGCATATAGGGAGTCTTAAAATCCAGAATTCACTTGAACTTATGCAATAGTAGAAGAAGCTTTAAAAACTAGTCGGGTCTAGTTGATAGAGTCTAGGATAGCGGTCATAGATGGTTAGGCATCATAGTTTAGAATAGGCCACCAAACTACGTTGACTCTGATTCTTCACGAGGCGGGGATACGTAGAACATCTAGGATGGACATCCTGGTCCGAGTCAAATTTCACATTAGAGTCTAGGGTTTATCGTGTCGAGTTGTGTTGTATGTTTGTTGTATTTTCTTACTTTCCTGTACGGATCTTATACCTTTAGATGTAGTATTGTAGACACCCCATTTTGACTGGACCCAAGTTCGTGTTGCTTGTGCGAAACCTCGTCAAATCAGTGAGCTGGGGTCCCAAATTGAACCCTGGGATAGCTTAAGGTCTCCCTCAAGTCTCCGTAAAATTTCGTTGAGATCCGAGCGCGTTTGCTCAGTGAAAGAACCGAGAGAATGTGCGCAGTACAGACCAAAAAGGGGAGTGAATGCATCTGAAAAGGGGGTTGTCCCTGGAAAAAAGGAAGTAAATATATCATTGGTATATGGAGGGGGGTGGATTAGCCCGTCTAAAATCGAGCCAATTTCGCGCGCCCAACACATTTGGTGCGCTCATCAAAATGCGGAGTGCCAATATTGGCAGCCATCAGGTTAATATATATAAGAAAAAATCATCAAAAAGAAAGAACTATTCATTTTCGTCGAGATTCTTCGTTTTTTCACAGAGAGAGGGAGAGCGAAAGTGAAATCGGAAGAGGGGTTTTCCAGATTTCTCCTCTTCGATCTCCTTGCCGGAGCACTGTCGCCGTCCCTCATCTTCTACTGGAATCCGAACCCTCTGCCACCGTCTCTCTTTTCGGATCTGAGATTTTAGATCTGAGAAGAGAGAGAGAGAGAGGAGGATCTGGATCTTGTCTCCTTCATCTTCTCGGTGGCAATCCTACCGGAGATCCGGCCCAGCATCGACTCCATTCTCACCTCCAAGCTCCGGCCAATCATTGGTAGATTCCAAGATCTGAGATCTGAAATCTCAGATCTGAGATCGAGAGAGAGAAAAACAGAGAGGGAAGAGAGCCATGGCCATGATCATTGTCCTCATCTTCGTCCATCTTTGAGAGCTAGCTGTCCATCTTCTTCTCCATCTCCTCTATTGATTCTACTTCAGTCCCAACTCGAAACCCTTTCGATGATCCTTAAACCCTAGATCTAATCTAAACCCCATTGATTCCGGCAATCTTGTCGGAATCCGGTCATCTTCTCCGTCAAAATTTTTTTTTTTTACTATAAAACCCTAACTCCGGCCGCCCTTATCTCCAAAGCCATTTCAACAATCTCATAAGGTCCGGCAAGCAATTCGAAGAGATAATTTTTTATTATCTAAGGACTCTCCAGTTATTTTCATCTAAGCAGAGCATACAAACCCAGTCAACCACCATTAGGTCTGTGGAGGGAAGAAGCTAACTTCAGGTATGCTAATCCTTCTAATCTCTCTTCATGTTTATAAAATGGTAACGGTCATTCATCTTCTTATTTACTGAGTATCCTTCTTCTTTACATGCATTATTTCTGTCTTATGTTGTTTATCTAATTGTGCATTGCAATCGGGTCTATAATGACAAAGCCTCTTAATTTCATTCTGTCCATTTGGTTCTATTTGGATTTTATTCTCATTTTCTATGGTCTGAGTTTCTGAATCATCCATTTTTCATAGAGTTTCACCTTTCTATTCATTTTAAACCCTTGCAACCCCCATGCGTACCTTTATTCCAACCTACAGATCAATTATACTCCGGTTGTAAATTTCAGTTTCTAATCTCCTATTGCAAATCCGAAAATATAAAAAAGGTATTCTTGAGGTCATTATAAATCTTTGTTCCTAAGAATTAGAAAAAAGGAATTGGGTTATATCTGTTGCACAATTTGAGTTTTGAAAGCTTGGCTTGTAAAGAGTCTTAGGCTATTGATAACTCCACTATCATTTTACTATGATGTAAAGGGCCTAGTTTTCTTTGAATGATAACACTATCATGATAATAATAATAGAGGATGAGGGCTGTTGGTGTAGCTATCAAAGTGGAGCAGTCATCATATCATTATTGCATATTATCTACTGGTGGGTGTTACTATATATGGTTTAATTGCACAAAGTTTAATCCACATAAGAATTTCCATAGGGCACTGTTGTGTAAATGCAGCCCTTGAACCAAATGGGGTGTACCCAGTAACTTCTCTTCACAAAAGTGATCCTGGTCCTATGATTGGAATATTTTTACATGGAGCATTTTCTGGGTGTGTGATAGGGCATAGTGAATGAATGGTTTGGACTATCAAATAACACAAACCTGTTGTGGACCACTCATGTTCGGATCCTCAAATAATGTGAATTGCTGGTGTTTGGATCATCAAATAATGCTACTCTTGCTATAGGAGTGACCGAACAAATCTTTTCCTTTCTTTTTCATATTGGTAAAATGGCTCAACAAAAATGGGTTTTAGGCCCTTCCTTATGATTGATTGGTTGGTTTTGTCTTTTCAAATGGTGTTCTCGGAATCCTATCTCAAAAATTACAAATGAATCCAAGTGGTTTTACATTGTAGTGAAAGCTCTGTGTTACTAGAAGATCAAGATGCCTATGGTGACTTTGTGCTATGAGAATAACCTCGCTTCCTTGCATTTAAGCCTTTTACGATTCGGATGTAGTTATGACTCATTTGTATAATTTGTTAAAAATTTAAGATTCTTCTTTTATGTTAAGTTTGAGTTAGGTTCTGAAGATGAATGGACTGTTCAGGTGAGACTATCTTGAAAGCTTATCATACTTATTTTTTATTTAAATAAATTGTTTAATTGAAGAAGGAAATTAGATGACTACTCTATTCGATGTTATCGACATGAGTACAGTTTGATTTCAAGGCGGTTTGTAGAAATATTATATGTGTATGAAATCAGATGATTACTTTGGCATCATCTGATTTCGTTGGAGTCCCCGTATTGGGGTTTGTGGTTGGCTTTGAAGTGTTTAATATCATTTTTTTATTTCATTAGGCTACCCAGCGGCTTGTCTGGGCTAATTAATTTTATTTTAAATAAATTGTTTAATTGAAGAAGGAAATCAGATGATTTGCACTATTCGATGTCCTTGACACGAATATCGTCTGATTTCAAGGCGGTTTGTAGAAATATTATACGTGTAGGAAATCAGATGATTACTCTGGCATCATCTGATTTTATTGGAGTCCCCGTATTGGGGTTTGTGGTTGGCTTTGAAGTGTTTGATATTGTTTTTACTTCATTAGGCTACCTAGCGGCTGGTCTGGGCTAATTAATGTTGTTTATCATGCTATGATTGCTATTATTACAGGTTGTGTACTCTTTAGTTATAAGTCTTTCTTTACTTAGTACTTGATTTATTTATATAAGAATTGAATGGAAATTTGAGATTGCCTAGTAGCTCTTTTCTGCTCTCTTGGTGGACTAACGCAGTCTTCTAGACTTCTTTAGATACTAGAACCTGTACTAGGAGGCATATTCTGTCTCATTAGGAAAACCTCCTTTGGAGGCAAGCCTCTTTTTTAGCTTAACCTCAGGGAGGTTCCTTTGATTTTGATAAATGGTGTACCCATAGGAGGCATGCCTTGCCTCATTTAGAGAGCCTTTGAATCATTCGTTTGTGTGGTGATGCTATCGGGGGAGTCTTTGACTCATTTGATCTTTATTGATGTTATTAGGGAGTCATCTGTCTTGGCTTTGTAAGTAATTCACCTTTAGAAGGCCTGCTTGGCCTCATTTGTAGAATCCTCTCTGAGGTTGCACCTCAATTTGTACCTCTGTTAATTAGAGACCAATTTGGTCAATTAGTTGTCTTAGCCTTGCTTTCCCCTCATTGCAAGGGCAATGATAAGGTTACTTGGAGCCCATCTTTGTGTGTGTTTGGGAGACCCGCCCGGTCTCATTCTCTCGCTAGTTCTCCTCTTTGTGCGTCGTTTGGTTTTTGGGAGAACACCTTACTCGGCTTTGCTTCATACTCCTACCCTTATGGGGTACTGGGCGCACATTTGTTGCACCCTAGGGCTAAGTAGCTGTTCGGCCCGGCTGGGTGTTTTACCTCTGCCAAATGTACAAATTCTTGTTCCTTTTCTTTTAGGGAGTCTCTGACTCATTTATCCTTTAGTTGGTGTTAGTGGAGTCTTTGACTCATGTTCCTTTTCTTTTAGGGAGTCTCTGACTCATTTATCCTTTAGTTGGTGTTAGTGGAGTCTTCGACTCGTGTTTCCTTTTCTTTTAGAGAGTCTTTAACTCATCTATCCTTTAGTTGGTATTAGCGGAGTCTTTGACTCATGTTTCTTTCTCTATTAGAGAGTCTTTGACTCGTCTATTCTTTAGTTGGTGTTATTGGAGTCTTTGACTCATGTTTCCGTTTCTTTTAGGGAGTCTCTGACTCATTTATCCTTTAGTTGGTGTTAGTGGAGTCTTTGACTCATGTTCCTTTTCTTTTAGGGAGTCTCTGACTCATTTATCCTTTAGTTGGTGTTAGTGGAGTCTTTGACTCGTGTTTTCATTTCTTTTAGAGAGTCTTGGACTCATCTATCCTTTAGTTGGTATTAGTGGAGTCTTTGACTCATGTTTCTTTCTCTTTTAGAGTCTTTGACTCGTCTATTCTTTAGTTGGTGTTATTGGAGTCTTTGACTCATGTTTTTGTTTCTTTTAGAGAGTCTTTAAATCGTCTATTCTTTAGTTGGTGTTAGTGGAGTCTTTGACTCATGTTTCCATTTTTTTTAGAGAGTCATTGACTCATTTATCCTTTTAGTTGGTATTGTTGGAGTCTTTGACTCATATTCCTTTTCTTTCAGAGAGTCTTTAACTCACTTGTCCTTTGCGGTGTTATTAGAGAGTCTTTGACTCATTTGCTGTTATAATGGTATTATTAGAGCCTAGTTTCCCCTTTTAGCCCTAGGATTTGACCATAGGGTGTTGTTTTTTGTATTTTCCCTCCGGTCTTTGACCAAGAGAGTGAAAACATCAGAAACCTATAATCCAAAAATATCGAAATATTTGAATTGTTTTAAAATGTTCTGAGTGTAGTTAGAGAGTTCGTTTCGAACTACGTTGGCTTGATCCTCTCACACGAGGTACGTAGTGCAGCTCGGGATTTATATCCCAAGTCCAGCCAAACTTTTGTAAATAACATTTTAAATCTTGGTGAATAAGTAAACCTTTAAAACCTCATTTTCAAAAGATCTTCCCTTAGAGTTAGGAGTTTCTCCTAGATAGAGAGTTTTAGAGTTAGGTTTTCCTTTTTATAGGTCGTTTGTTTGTTTGTTTGTTGTGTGCTTGTTTTAGAAGTAGGGGTCTGTCCTAGAGTTATAGGAGCGCCTCCGTCCGGTCAGTTGGCGATCCACATCGCCGAGTGATGACTAGAGCAGGATACGCTAGTCCACCTTTGGTTTTCCTTAGGAAAGACAGCCTAGTTACACATAGGTTGTAGGAACCACCTGCATTACCTTAGGGCTAATCTGCATTTAGTTAGGGCATATAGGGTGTCCTAAAATCCAAAATTCACTGGAATTTAAATAATCGTACAAGAAACTTTAATAACTAGTCCGGTCTTTTAGATCGAGTCTAGGATAGAGGGCTAGGTGTCTTAGGCATCATAGCTTAGAATAGGTGCGAAGAACTACGTTGCCTTGATTCTCGTGGAGGCGGGGATACGTAGGCTTCTTTGGATGAATACCAAACCATCCGAGGACTCGGGCTAATGTTTTAGAGTCTTAAGATTTATTGTGTTGTTATTACATATTTTGATGTGTTTTCTTACTTTCTCGTACTGATCCTATACTTTTAGCTATAGCTTGCATGTGTTTGCACATCAGAACTTAGACACCCATTAGGCATGTCACTCATAACCTAGCTATGCTTAGGTGACACATCTTTCATTTTATTTTATATGTGTTTATTATTTTTATCTTCAGGAAATGCATGCTTAGGTAGACGACTCCTGAGGATTGTTCCCATTTCACATGATTTTTACCCAAACTTCTTTAGAGTTAATAATAAATGGCATAAGAGACCAAGTGCTTGCACTCGGACGAATCGGGGGTGCTCTCAGACCTTCCCCATTCGTAACCAGGCACGAACCCATATATATTTCTGGTTATCCATTGCACAGAGGATTTGATTTTAGGGTTCCATGGCATATCCATGGATGGCGATTCTGAGTTTATTTTAGGTATGTCTCGGTTTGGAACCTCGGTTCCGGATCAAGACATATCTCTTTCTTTTTATATCGCCACTCGTGCTATGCTATGAGGGTGACATCTGTTTCGAGAGTTCCTTGGTAGAGCTCTCCTTCACACGTGGATGATCCAGAGGGTGTTAGGGACCCGTTCCCTAGCCGCCTATCTCGGATCGGGGTCCACAGGCTGGCGACTCTGCTGGGGAGTTCTTGAAACATTGCCTAACTCTTTAAAAATGCCATTTTTACTAACTTTGGAGAAATTTGAGCTAAAATCATTTTAAATGGGAATTTTATCGTTAGAATCCAGGGGCACCAGATAGGTGCATAATTAAAACAAGGGATTCACACACTGCACATCATATGTTATCATATTGTTTATTCTTTACTTTTTTTCATTGTTTTTCATTATTCTTGGCTCTACAAAAATAGATACAGTGCGTGCCAGACTGGGAGTTCATTACCCTGACGGGACTGTTGTATCTATTTTCAACCTATGCGCCGGTGCTGCAGCCGTAGACATTGGGCGTACTTTTGTCTACAGCAGCCGATGAGCAATGAAGCATACTATGTATAACATGGGGCGTACTTGTGTTATACATGTTAAGTATGTTTCATACGCATAGTACCCATTAGATTGAGTCTGGAGCCCTACTTTGTTTTATATATTATGTATATACTTACTGACCTAGTAAAATCCAACTAGGAAGTACCCGTGTTTATATAAGTATATTACATTCATATAGGGTCGAACGTGTGTTGCTTACACATGTGGAGCCTAGAGTTAGGAGCTTTGCCCCATTTGTAGACTAGGGTAGCTCATTTTACATGGCTACAGCACGGTCCTAGTACACTTATCAGTCTGTCTTGAGTAGAGATTTTCTTGACTCAGCTAGATTAGAATTAGGGCTGGTGCCCCTGGTTAGGATTTATGTGTATATATATATATATACCTATATATACTGATTATGTATATTAGGGTTCTCCTCTTAGTTAGAGTTCCTTATTCATTTCAATTGGTTATATCCATTCCTTATTCAGGTCTAGATCTAGTCAGTGGATTTTGACCGCCATTACCTTGGCCAGGTTAGCCCTTGATCTGTTGATTATAGGGTTTGACCCATTGTTGTATATTCTCACCTTTGGTTAGTCCATCTGTTGATCACCCTTCTCTAGTAACCATTATTTATATACTTTCGATTGAGCTAGGGTGATCTCTTGTGCAGCCGTTATACTGTCGGATTTTATCCAGAACATCATTTTGAGCATGACTTCTACTTTTTAGAGTCGGTTTACTTAGTCTGGACCTTGACCTCCTCGTATAGCTTTTATGCTGCTGGATTTTATCCAAAAACATGTTAAGCATGATTGCTATCCTTTGGAGTCAGTCTACCTTGTCTTGATTTCCATATATACATTGCTCAGTAGGATTAGATCCCTACCTGTTTTATCTTGAGATCTGGCCGATAGCTCGTTTGCTGTCCTTATGACCACGGTCTACCATTTTGATCATATTGATCGTACAGTTGTTGATATCCATCATTCAGATTTTAGATCTGGTCTTTGACCCTACTTTTGTCATTCTTATGGCCATGGTCTATTATCTGAGCCATTGATTTTTCATTGATCCATGTTTACCTATCATATATCTTTTACCCTTGGATCATATCGAAAACATTGATGCAAAAGTTTGATCTTACCTGTATTCTTTGAGTGCATGATCATTGCTGAGATCGAAATTTATTTAGATCAGGGATGTTTATCGTTCCTGACTTTTTCATTTCCAAAAGAAGAGCAGTTATACTCAAATGAGACTTAAAGGTGAGGATTAAGAATTTCTTGAGACCCTGATGATGTAGGTCATATTATCACTGTCTATTTTTCCTTGGCCTTCATAGACAGTATTTCTTTGATTTTCAGAATAAAATACCCGTTGATGTGTTCAAGAGTACTCATATCTCTATCTGTTCAGAATCTTTATCCCATGACTATTGATCTAGTGTGTGTGCTTCCAAGTCAACAGTCTATGTTTAGCGAAAGACCATTCTTTCAAAAGACTGACCATTTCTGAACTCATTCGATACAGCAGTCTATTGCTTTACCCACATTGTCAACATAAGCCTTTTGTTGCCCCATTTAACTTAGACTTTGTGGAATTGCCTTTTCTAGGATTCTTACCCCGGGATTGAACTTTATAGTTATCATTATCATGAGGAAAGGTGTTTCATCTATAAACTTTTAGTGTCAGTTCACTACCTTTGAAGAAGTGTCTTGTGTTTTTAGATTTGTCTTTCATTGAGTGTACATCAACTTTCTTTTCTCTGAGTTGAGAAAGTTCAGTTATGTAGATGTTAAAAAAAAAAGAAGAGAGAAGTGTCATATCTGTCAGTCTTTCTTATATAGAGTCAGCGTTCTGTTTTCTATCAGAACTGATGAAGAGCCCATTGAAGTGTGTCAAAAATCATCAATGTACTTACAGTCTTCAATTCAATAAAATGGTTGATTTCGTATCTTTGATACTCTATGATTCACTCTTAGATCTAATGTTTAAACAACTAAAGACCCCCTTCTCGGATGAGAATGCAGACGAAATTCCCCTCGAGATCTGAAAAGGTCAAACGAGAGGAAGAACATCGAGCATAGGCACTTAAAGAAGAAATCGAAGCCATTGATAGTGGTATCGAAATCCGAAACTCGGAAAATATAGAGTGGCAAAACTTTATCTCCCGAGGAGCCCAAAGAATTGATAAACCTATTTAGAGGGGTTTGAGGTAGTCTTGCTTGATCCTATAAGGATAAACCAGGAGAATACCCTGTTGTTGAGCAGAGCAAGACTCCATTGGATTTAAACATTTAGTTGAAAGTGAAGATTTTAAAAAGTGGAAATGTCAGACATCCTGTGGAGCTGATGAAATATTGAGAGAAGATTTTCAGAGGGAGTGGAGCACAGTTGTTGAAGTTTTGCCAGAAAACCGCCAGACTCCTCGATAAAAAAAAATTCTAAGTCTTTGAATCTTAAGCAAACGAGCTTGTACATCAAATACATCAGGAGGCCATCCTTGATCGTTTGAGCTTTTATAGCCAAAATCCTAATGTTTTAAAATCCATTTGTAAACCCTTTGGGCCAAAAGCAAAATTAAAACAACTTCTTTTCAAACACATTATAAACCCGGGGCATTTATGCACCCGAACTACGTCAGACCTGATCCCCATTTCTTCAGGGGTACGTAGGCAACCTGATTAATTCAAGTTCGGTCAAACCTTGGGATAAAATCCCTTTTCAAAATTTTGAAGCTAAATGCTAAACCATTCTTTGAAAAACCCCAAAGCGAACTACGCGGATCTGATCCTCCATTTTTGGGGTACGTAGGTAGTCTGGCTAGACCAGATTCGGTCCAAATCCTTAGAACCTTAGGTATTCAACCCTTTTGAACCCAAGCCCACCTAGAAAGTCCTTCTGGTGAAACAAGCAAAGGTTCGAGATGAATGAAAAGAAAAACAGAAAAAAGAATGAGAATCTGAAGACCCGCTAGGTTGAAAACCTGAAAGGGCAGCCTAGATAAAGTCATTTTCTTGCTAAGTCAATAACCAAAGAGATTGGCTTATGTAAAGTAAGGGTAGCGGTTTGCTGGGTTGAAATCTTGAAAAGACAATCTAGTCAGAGGCAAATACTTCCCATGAAAAGTTGAGTTGAATGGAAGCAGAAGGAGTTCTTCAGTCGCGAGGAATTCCAAAGTTTGAGTACAAGTAGTGCAAGCAAAAGTTGAGATAAGTAGTCTTTTAGACTGAAAGCTTGAAAAGCAAAAGTTGAGATAAGTAGTCTTTTAGACTGAAAGCTTGGAAAGCAAAAGTTGAGATAAATGGTCTTTTAGACTGAAAACTTAGAAGACATTAGTTTTGACTTCTTCCGAAAAGAGAAATCAAGGAGACCTAGAAACAATCACTACACAGGGCAAGATCTTGGAATCCGAATAGTGTCAGCGAGACTTACTTTGGCACCTTTTTAAACTAGGGGCATTAAAACCGAGCAATCCGAAGGGGTATAACCATGACAGAAATCCCGATGGAGGAAATTAGGTCATCTTGACATGGTTTTTGAGACTACTCTGAGAGTGGCTGACCTTACCATTTAAAAAATGATACATTTGATTTAAGAGTGAATCAAAATTTAGTCAAGTCCCTTGAATATTGTAAGTCTTCTTTGAAAGAGTCCTTAGGAGTCTGTTCCTTGTTTCTCATTGTTTTCTTTTAGAATCAAAAGTGTTTGGCACTGGAGAGAATGGGTGTACACCTTCCGAAATGTAAAGAAAAATCTAGAGTAGATCCTGGTTTAAGAATCAAAGAAGGGCAAGATATTTGTTATTCAAACCTGCCTGAAACATCAAAGCCTCTAACACTGAGCAAAATGAAGAATTCTTACGTTCAGCCTTTGTGAAGATGGTCTTACCACTATACCAAAGAAAGAACCCATGCAAATTCAAATTTTTCCTACTTACCTTGGTTTTGCTTTCTTAAGACCTTGCCATGGAAGCACATCATACTAGGGGCATCTTTTATGACTTACGTCATAAAAGATATTATACAATGATAACTGGGATATCTATTCTTAGCAAATAGAAACCAGAGAAGCTTGAACATACTCTTTGAGTTGAATTCCTTGATCAAGTTGTTTCTTTTGGAGTCAGTTTCGAAACTTCAATTCTCAGCGAAGTATAGAATCTACTCCTGCATCCTTCAAATCTCATTAAAATGCTTTTCACCTGTTAAAGAGAGTCAGCATCTGAAAATCTCATCAATCTACTTGAGTTTTGCTTTCAGCAAAGATCATGCGCTCGTAGTTATTCTCGGTAAGAGATGACTGGCCCATTATTGAAATCAATCAAAGACGGTAAATTCTTCATTCCTTTTGAAGATTTTTAATAAGGATAGAAATTGATGGTTCCGTGTTCCACGATTTAGTTTTTGTTCCATGGTTTTAGAAAGTTTTCAATAAAGGAAGAAATTATTATATTCTGTGTTACACGGTTTGATATTTTCTTCCATTATAAAAAAAAAAAAACCTTTGGTTTACACTTGTTTTGACAAAATTAAAAAAAAAAGAAGCTCTTTGAGTGATTAGTGTATACTTATCTGATTTGTACTCTTTGAGAGTTTGGTTTTTGTTTGCTTTGACAAAGTTTTAATTCAATGACAAAAACTCTTTCAGTGTTTTTAAGAAGTATGAAAATTACCGAACTTGTGTTACACGATTTGGTCTTTTTGAGGGTTTTAATAGGGAAAATTTTCTGATCCTGTGTTACACGGATTGGTCTTTTCTTCCTTCTCCCGGGTATTTAGTACCCCGATAATTAGTAGTGTAATGTCAAGTAATGACTTACCTAATCATCGTTCCGCAATGTGCAGCTTCCTAACGAGTTAGGAGTCATGCGTATCTGCGAAGAGGTTTGTATGGGACTGTTTAGCAGGACATACGAATTTGGGTTTACGTGGAACTGTTTAGCAGAACCGCGTGACCTGGAGTGATTCGTTACCTTGAAAGAGGAGTCAGAATTACTCTGATAGTTAAACAGATTCATTTTCAGTAATGATCTGTATAACTATCGCTAGGCTTGAGACTTAGTCTCGCCTTGGGTATTAGAAGTTTGAGTTTAGCTCAAATATTCGAGTACCCCGATGATTAGTAGTGTAATGTCAAGTAGTGACTTACCTAATCATCGTTCCGCAATGTGCAGCTTCCTAACGAGTTAGGAGTCATGCGTATCTGCGAAGAGGTTTGTATGGGACTGTTTAGCAGGACATACGGATTTGGGTTTACGTGGAACTGTTTAGCAGAACCGCGTAACCTGGAGTGATTTGCTACCTTGAAAGAGAGGAGTCAGAATTACTCTGATAGTTAAACAGATTCATTTTCAGTAATGATCTATATATCTATCGCCTGGCTTGAGACTTAGTCTCGCCTCGGTATTAGAAGTTTGAGTTTAGCTCAAATATTCGAGTACCCCGATGATTAGTAGTGTAATGTCAAGTAGTGACTTACCTAATCATCGTTCCGCAATGTGCAGCTTTCTAACGTGTTAGGAGTCATGTGTATTGTGAAGAGGTTTGTATGGGACTGTTTAGTAGGACATACGAATTTGGGTTTACGTGGAACTGTTTAGCAGAACCGCGTGATCCGGAGTGATTCGCTACCTTGAAAGAGAGGAGTAGAATTACTCTGATAGTTAAACAGATTCATTTTCAGCAATGATCTGTATATCTATCGCCTGGCTTGAGACTTAGTTTCGCCTCGGTATTAGACGTTTGAGTTTAGCTCAAATATTCGAATACCCTAATAATTGGTCAAGTCTTAGACTGATCGGCATGATATAAAAAAAAATGAAAACTCTTTGTGTGATTGAAGTGATTAATTTGTTTGTTTGGTTGATGCTCTTGGAGCAATTGTTATGTTTACTTTGGCTTAGCCTGATAAAAAAAGAAGAAGAAGTGTTTGTGTTTTATAATTGTTCGTTCATCTTTGCTAGCTAGTTTAGATAGTTGAGTAGTGAGCGTTAGAGAGAGGCTATCTATCTCTTTGAGATATCTTAGTTGCTGAGTTAAGAGTCCGTGAGAGGCTATCTCCCTATTGTTGGTAGAGTCTTGCCCCTGTGAGTGCCGTTCTTAGAACCAAAATAAAAATAAAAAATTTGCTTTGCTTTCAGGTCAGTCAAAATGTGTCGTCTGTTCAGCTTTGTCATTCGCGTGACAAGCACGCTCTGCCAAAGAGGGGCATCTGTAGACACCCCATTTTGACTGGACCCAAGTTCGTGTTGCTTGTACGAAACCTCGTCAAATCAGTGAGCTGGGGTCCCAAATTGAACCCTGGGATAGCTTAAGGTCTCCCTCAGGTCTCCGTAAACTTTCGTTGAGATCCGAGCGCGTTTGCTCAGTGAACGAACCGAGAGAATGTGCGCAGTCCAGACCAAAAAGGGGAGTGAATGCATCTGAAAAGGGGGTTGTCCGTGGAAAAAAGGAAGTAAATATATCATTGGTATATGGAGGGGGGTGGATTAGCCCGTCTAAAATCGAGCCAATTTCGCGCGCCCAACACATTTGCTGCGCTCATCAAAATGCGGAGTGCCAATATTGGCAGCCATCAGGTTAATATATATAAGAAAAAATCATCAAAAAGAAAGAACTATTCATTTTCGTCGAGATTCTTTGTTTTTTCACAGAGAGAGGGAGAGCGAAAGTGAAATCGGAAGAGGGGTTTTCAAGATTTCTCCTCTCCGATCTCCTTGCCGGAGCACCGTCGCCGTCCCTCATCTTCTACTGGAATCCGAACCCTCTGCCACCGTCTCTCTTTTCGGATCTGAGATTTTAGATCTGAGAAGAGAGAGAGAGAGAGGAGGATCTGGATCTTGTCTCCTTCATCTTCTCCGGTGGTTCTTCCGCTGGCAATCCTACCGGAGATCCGGCCTAGCATCGACTCCATTATCATCTCCAAGCTCCGGCCAATCATTGGTAGATTCCAAGATCTGAGATCTGAAATCTCAGATCTGAGATCGAGAGAGAGAAAAACAGAGAGGGAAGAGAGCCATGGCCATGATCATTGTCCTCATCTTCGTCCATCTTTGAGAGCTAGCTCTCCATCTTCTTCTCCATCTCCTCTATTGATTCTACTTCAGTCCCAACTCGAAACCCTTTCTTCGATGATCCTTAAACCCTAGATCTAATCTACACCCCATTGATTCCGGCAATCTTGCCGGAATCCGGTCATCTTCTCCGTCAAATTTTTTTTTTTTTACTATAAAACCCTAACTCCGGCCGCCCTTATCTCCAAAGCCATTTCAACAATCTCATAAGGTCCGGCAAGCAATTCGAAGAGATAATTTTTTATTATCTCAGGACTCTCCAGTTAGTTTCATCTAAGCAGAGCAAACAAACTCAGTCAACCACCATTAGGTCTGTGGAGGGAAGAAGCTAACTTCAGGTATGCTAATCCTTCTAATCTCTCTTCATGTTTATAAAATGGTAACGGTCATTCATCTTCTTATTTACTGAGTATCCTTCTTCTTTACATGCATTATTTCTGTCTTATGTTGTTTATCTAATTGTGCATTGCAATCGGGTCTATAATGACAAAGCCTCTTAATTTCATTCTGTCCATTTGGTTCTATTTGGATTTTATTCTCATTTTCTATGGTCTGAGTTTCTGAATCATCCATTTTTCATAGAGTTTCACCTTTCTATTCATTTTAAACCCTTGCAACCCCCATGCGTACCTTTATTCCAACCTACAGATCAATTATACTCCGGTTGTAAATTTCAGTTTCTAATCTCCTATTGCAAATCCGAAAATATAAAAAAGGTATTCTTGAGGTCATTATAAATCTTTGTTCCTAAGAATTAGAAAAAAGGAATTGGGTTATATCTGTTGCACAATTTGAGTTTTGAAAGCTTGGCTTGTAAAGAGTCTTAGGCTATTGATAACTCCACTATCATTTTACTATGATGTAAAGGGCCTAGTTTTCTTTGAATGATAACACTATCATGATAATAATAATAGAGGATGAGGGCTGTTGGTGTAGCTATCAAAGTGGAGCAGTCATCATATCATTATTGCATATTATCTACTGGTGGGTGTTACTATATATGGTTTAATTGCACAAAGTTTAATCCACATAAGAATTTACATAGGGCACTGTTGTGTAAATGCAGCCCTTGAACCAAATGGGGTGTACCCAGTAACTTCTCTTCACAAAAGTGATCCTGGTCCTACGATTGGAATATTTTTACATGGAGCATTTTCTAGGTGTGTGATAGGGCATAGTGAATGAATGGTTTGGACTATCAAATAACACAAACCTGTTGTGGACCACTCATGTTCGGATCCTCAAATAATGTGAATTGCTGGTGTTTGGATCATCAAATAATGCTACTCTTGCTATAGGAGTGACCGAACAAATCTTTTCCTTTCTTTTTCATATTGGTAAAATGGCTCAACAAAAATGGGTTTTAGGCCCTTCCTTATGATTGATTGGTTGGTTTTGTCTTTTCAAATGGTGTTCTCGGAATCCTATCTCAAAAATTACAAATGAATCCAAGTGGTTTTACATTGTAGTGAAAGCTCTGTGTTACTAGAAGATCAAGATGCCTATGGTGACTTTGTGCTATGAGAATAACCTCGCTTCCTTGCATTTAAGCCTTTTACAATTCGGATGTAGTTATGACTCATCTGTCATTATCCATCTCTATTACCATGAGTGCTTTGGTCTCTTTTGAGGTTACTTTCATAAGTTTGCACACACAAAGGTATTTCAGTCACAAGTAAATGGTATGACCTTATTCGAGGCGATCTCAGATTTAATGACCATGTTTGCAAGTCATTAAGATAGGGGTGTTTGGTCTTTTAGGGCGATGAAGGCGATAGCCTAAGCCCATCTTTAGGGGACTCGCTCAATCCAGGTAGCGCTCTCCTCTTTTGTTTAGTAGGCCTACCCAACCTTTTGGATTTCTTTTAACCATTTTTTTTAAAAGAACCCTTCTCTGGGCAATGATAAGGTTACTTGGAGCCCGTCTTTGTGTTTTGTGGCTCACCGTTTTTTTTTTGCACTTGAATCTGCACAAGTTGATGCCCCCTGTTATGCACCAAAATTTATAAAAATCAGAAATATCATTGCATGCATTTGTATAATTTGTTAAAAATTTAAGATTCTTCTTTTATGTTAAGTTTGAGTTAGGTTCTGAAGATGAATGGACTGTTCAGGTGAGACTATCTTGAAAGCTTATCATACTTATTTTTTATTTAAATAAATTGTTTAATTGAAGAAGGAAATCAGATGACTACTCTATTCGATGTTATCGACATGAGTACTGTTTGATTTCAAGGCGGTTTGTAGAAATGTTATATGTGTATGAAATCAGATGATTACTTTGGCATCATCTGATTTTGTTGGAGTCCCCGTATTGGGGTTTGTGGTTGGCTTTGAAGTGTTTAATATCATTTTTTTATTTCATTAGGCTACCCAGCGGCTGGTCTAGGCTAATTAATTTCATTTTAAATAAATTGTTTAATTGAAGAAGGAAATCAGATGATTTGCACTATTCGATGTCCTTGACACGAATATCGTCTGATTTCAAGGCGGTTTGTAGAAATATTATACGTGTAGGAAATCAGATGATTACTCTGGCATCATCTGATTACATGGGAGTCCCCGTATTGGGGTTTGTGGTTGGCTTTGAAGTGTTTGATATTGTTTTTACTTCATTAGGCTACCTAGCGGCTGGTCTGGGCTAATTAATGTTGTTTATCATGCTATGATTGCTATTATTACAGGTTGTGTACTCTTTAGTTATAAGTCTTTCTTTGCTTAGTACTTGATTTGTTTATATAAGAATTGAATGGAAATTTGAGATTGCCTCGTAGCTCTTTTCTGCTCTCTTGGTGGACTAACGCAGTCTTCTAGACTTCTTTAGATACTAGAACCTGTACTAGGAGGCATATTCTGTCTCATTAGGAAATCCTCCTTTGGAGGCAAGCCTCTTTTTTAGCTTAACCTCAGGGAGGTTCCTTTGATTTTGATAAATGGTGTACCCATAGGAGGCATGCCTTGCCTCATTTAGAGAGCCTTTGAATCATTCGTTTGTGTGGTGATGCTATCGGGGGAGTCTTTGACTCATTTGATCTTTATTGATGTTATTAGGGAGTCATCTGTCTTGGCTTTGTAAGTAATTCACCTTTAGAAGGCCTGCTTGGCCTCATTTGTAGAATCCTCTCTGAGGTTGCACCTCAATTTGTACCTCTGTTAATTAGAGACCAATTTGGTCAATTAGTTGTCTTAGCCTTGCTTTCCCCTCATTGCAAGGGCAATGATAAGGTTACTTGGAGCCCATCTTTGTGTGTGTTTGGGAGACCCGCCCGGTCTCATTCTCTCGCTAGTTCTCCTCTTTGTGCGTCGTTTGGTTTTTGGGAGAACACCTTACTCGGCTTTGCTTCATACTCCTACCCTTATGGGGTACTGGGCGCACATTTGTTGCACCCTAGGGCTAAGTAGCTGTTCGGCCCGGCTGGATGTTTTACCTCTGCCAAATGTACAAATTCTTGTTCCTTTTCTTTTAGGGAGTCTCTGACTCATTTATCCTTTAGTTGGTGTTAGTGGAGTCTTTGACTCATGTTCCTTTTCTTTTAGGGAGTCTCTGACTCATTTATCCTTTAGTTGGTGTTAGTGGAGTCTTCGACTCGTGTTTCCTTTTCTTTTAGAGAGTCTTTAACTCATCTATCCTTTAGTTGGTATTAGTGGAGTCTTTGACTCATGTTTCTTTCTCTATTAGAGAGTCTTTGACTCGTCTATTCTTTAGTTGGTGTTATTGGAGTCTTTGACTCATGTTTCCGTTTCTTTTAGGGAGTCTCTGACTCATTTATCCTTTAGTTGGTGTTAGTGGAGTCTTTGACTCATGTTCCTTTTCTTTTAGGGAGTCTCTGACTCATTTATCCTTTAGTTGGTGTTAGTGGAGTCTTTGACTCGTGTTTCCTTTTCTTTTAGAGAGTCTTTGACTCATCTATCCTTTATATGGTATTAGTGGAGTATTTGACTCATGTTTCTTTCTCTTTTAGAGAGTCTTTGACTCGTCTATTCTTTAGTTGGTGTTATTAGAGTCTTTGACTCATGTTTCCGTTTCTTTTAGAGAGTCTTTAAATCGTCTATTCTTTAGTTGGTGTAAGTTAGTGGAGTCTTTGACTCGTGTTTTCATTTTTTTTAGAGAGTCCTTGACTCATTTATCCTTTTAGTTGGTATTGTTGGAGTCTTTGACTCATATTCCTTTTCTTTCAGAGAGTCTTTGATTCACTTGTCCTTTGCGGTGTTATTAGAGAGTCTTTGACTCATTTGCTCTTATAATGGTATTATTAGAGCCTAGTTTCCCCTTTTAGCCCTAGGATTTGGCCATAGGGTGTTGTTTTTTGTATTTTCCCTCAGGTCTTTGACCAAGAGGGTGAAAACATCAGAAACCTATAATCCAAAAATATCGAAATATTTGAATTATTTTAAAATGTTCTGAGTGTAGTTAGAGAGTTCGTTTCGAACTACGTAGACTTGATCCTCTCACACGAGGTACGTAGTGCAGCTCGGGATTTATATCCCAAGTCCTGCCAAACTTTTGTAAATAACATTTTAAATCTTGTTGAATAAGTAAACCTTTAAAACCTCATTTTCAAAAGATCTTCCCTTAGAGTTAGGAGTTTCTCCTAGATAGAGAGTTTTAGAGTTAGGTTTTTTCTTTTGATAGGTCGTTTGTTTGTTTGTTTGTTGTGTGCTTGTATTAGAGTTAGGGGTCTGTCCTAGAGTTATAGGAGCGCCTCCGTCCGGTCAGTCGGCGATCCACATCGCCGAGTGATGACTAGAGCAGGATACGCTAGTCCACCTTTGGTTTTCCTTAGGAAAGACAACCTAGTTACACATAGGTTGTAGGAACCACCTGCATTAGCTTAGGGCTAATCTGCATTTAGTTAGGGCATATAGGGTGTCCTAAAATCCAAAATTCACTGGAATTTAAATAATCGTACAAGAAACTTTAATAACTAGTCCGGTCTTTTAGATCGAGTCTAGGATAGAGGGCTAGGTGTCTTAGGCATCGTAGCTTAGAATAGGCACGAAGAACTACGTTGCCTTGATTCTCGTGGAGGCGGGGATACGTAGGCTTCTTTGGATGAATACCAGACCATCCGAGGACTCGGGCTAATGTTTTAGAGTCTTAGGATTTATTGTGTTGTTATTACATATTTTGATGTGTTTTCTTACTTTCTCGTACTGATCCTATACTTTTAGCTATAGCTTGCATGTGTTTGCACATCAGAACTTAGACACCCATTAGGCATGTCACTCATAACCTAGCTATGCTTAGGTGACACATCTTTCATTTTATTTTATATGTGTTTATTATTTTTATCCTCAGGAAATGCATGCTTAGGTAGACGACTCCTGAGGATTGTTCCCATTTCACATGATTTTTACCCAAACTTCTTTGGAGTTAATAATAAATGACATAAGAGACCAAGTGCTTGCACTTGGACGAATCGGGGGTGCTCTTAGACCTTCCCCATTCGTAACCAGGCACGAACCCATATATATTTCTGGTTATCCATTGCACAGAGGATTTGATTTTAGGGTTCCATGGCATATCTATGGATGGCGACTCTGAGTTTATTTTTGGTATGTCTCGGTTTGGAACCTCGGTTCCGGATCAAGACGTATCTCTTTCTTTTTATATCGCCACTCGTGCTATGCTATGAGGGTGGCATCCGTTTCGAGAGTTCCTTGGTAGAGATTTCGTTCACACGTGGATGATCAAGAGGGTGTTAGGGACCCGTTCCCTCGCCGCCTATCTCGGATCGGGGTCCACAAGTATGCACGTGTTCGTCCACCAGAACTTAGACACCAATTAGACATGATGCTCATAACCTAGTTATACTTAGGAGACACTTCTTTCATTTCTTTTGTGTGTGCTTATTATTCATCTTCGAGACATGCATGATTAGGTAGACATCTTCTCGGAGATATATATTCCCATTTCATGTGATTTTCACCCAAAATTCTTCAAAGTTAATAAAAATGGCATAAGAGACCGGGTGTTTACACTCGGGCGATTTGCGGTGCTCATCGGACCTTCCCCATTCGTCATCAAGCATGAACTTTTGTATCTCTGGTTATCCGTTGCAACAGAGTATTTCATGGGAATCCAGCCCTACTTCCTTAGATGACAACTCTTCTTTGTTTTAAGTACGTCTCAAATCTGGGCTAGTCCCCGAATCGAGAGGTATCTCACTTATATCGCTACCCATGCTGTGAGTGGCAACATTTCGAGAGTTCCCTGGTAAAGCTCTCCTTCTAATGTGGTGGTCTTAGAAGACTGACGGGGATCTCGTGCCCTCGCAAGTTTCCTCGGAGGCTGGCAACTCTGGTGGGGATCTTTCGAGATATTGCCCAACTCTGTTAAAATGCAATTTTAATTATTTTAGGAGAAATTTGGGCTAAAATCATTATAAATGGGAACCTTTTCGCTTAGAAATCCAGGGGCACCAAATTGGTATTTAAAATAAGGGATTCACACAGTGTACAACGTACATTATCATTTTTATTATTATTTTTCATTATTGGCCCCAGGGATAGATACAGCGCATACCAGATGGGTTTTCATTACCCTGATGGAACCATTGAATCCATTTTCTAGCTATGAACCGATGCTGCCCCCGTAGACACTAGGTGTACTTGTGTCTACAGCAGCCAGTGAGCAATGGACATACTCTGTATAATGATAGGCGTACTTGACTTATACATCAAGAGTATGGTCATATGCATAGTGCCCTCAAGATTGAGTCCGGTGCCATATTTTCATTTTATATATTATGTACATAAATATATTTGCTAACTTAGTGAAACCCAACTAGGAGATGCATGTTTATATATATATATATATATATATATATATATATATATATATATTGCATTCATATAGGACGTACATGTGTGATGAAGACACATGTGAGCCTCGGATAGAATTCAGCCTACCCATGTAGTATAAAAGGATAAGTCACACTATGGTTACCCACCACGTTGTCTAGTACACTAACATGTCAATCTTGAGTCAAGTGTCTTGACTCCGTTAGACTATATTAGGGATGGGGCCCCTGGTTAGGGTATATATATATATATATATATATATATATATGTTTATTGATTATTATACTAAGACCTTCTTGTGTAGTGAGGTTTCCTTATCTAATCCAATCTATTATATCAATTTATCTTTCAGATCTAGACCTGGTCAGTGGCTTTTATTTGTCACCCTTATGGTCATTGTTTATCCTTTGACCATTTGACTATATATCTAATTCAGACCCTGTATCATGGATCCATATCCTATATGTTCATTATTAGATTAGGGTTTACCTCTTAGTTAGGTTCTCCTTTGTAATCTAATCAATTCTTTCTATTTATCCATTCTGTGAATTATCATTAGATTATTGGCTCTTTATCCATAATCTATTCCTTAATCTATTGGTCTTAAAATTGACCCGTGTTTTTCGTTGTTAGATTAGGGTTTACGTCCTAGTTAGGTTCTTTTTTTTAATCTAATTAATTCTTTCTATCTATCCATTTTGTGGATTATAATTAGATTATTTGCTCTTTATCAATAATATATCCTTTGATCTATTGTTCATAAAGCAAATCCATGTACTCCATCGTGGATTTACATTATTAGATTAGGGTTTACTTCTTAGTTAGGTCTTCCTTCCTAATCTAATCAATTATCCCTATCTATTCATTCTTTTATATTATGATCAGATTGATGGCTTCTAATCATCATTCTTATGGTCACGATCTATCCTTCGGTCTTTTGGTTGCAAATTCAACCCATCTCTAAATGTCGCCATTCATAGTCAGTCCTTCATTTGATTACATCTCTCTGATGACCATATTCCGTTTACCAGTTATAAGTCTATCTTGCCACCGTCATTTGGGTACAAATATCCTTGTTGAGGGCCTTATACTACAGAGTTTATTCACATACCCTTATGATGACTTGTGGGGATCTCTTTATATAGCCGTCATGCTGCCAAAGTTTAGCCAACACAGTTTCAGTGTGATTGCTATCCTTTAGGATTATTAATTAGTCATGTGTTTACCTTCCCACGACTCTTCTTACAATTGTTATGCTGCTGGTTCTTACCCAAGGGAGAGATGTATTCATATTATCTCTTGTTTCAACCTGTGCATAATATTGTCATGCGATTGCCTCATACTAAAATTGGTGTTTGTCATTTCCATGACAGGAGTCTTAGCCATTCGCTTGCACTTGACACCAAAAGAGCCTTTATTTCTGAACCCATTAGCTCATTAACCTTTGAGGCTAAGTCACCACTTTACTTCATTTGTTTCCCCTCAACCTAGATGGCCGAGCTAACTATGAACAATAAGCAATCCCTAGCTGAAATGTGGGAAATAATATATTCTTGGAATAAAGAAGCAACTCCTATGAAAGATAGAGCTAAGGAGAAACCCATAACTTCTGAGGACTCTGTAGTCCAAAATTATCCTCCTGTGACTCTTGATCTTATCCCGGCCGTGATAGCACATATCGGTGATTCTGAAGAAGAACAACTTACTGAAGAGAAGCGTTTTACACATCCCACTACCATAGGAAATGAGAAAGAATTTGCTAAAGAGGTTGAGAAGCTATCTCCAATGATCACTGTTCCTGTCTCGGTCACGGTAGCACATATTGATAATTCTAAGGGCAAGCAACATGTTGAAGAGAAGTGTCTCCCATCTCTTACTTTAGTAGGAAAGGTGAAAGAACGTGTTAAAGAGATTGAAAAATTGACTATTGATCACCAAAGCAGGAAGAATCCAAGGAAGGATAGCAAACCAGTTGCCAATTCTAGAAAGATCAGTGATGTTGAGTCATGTCATCGAGTATCTCAGGCTACCGTGCGTAAGTCTGGTCAAGGAGATGAGAAACCAGCACGCGCCAAAGAAGAAGTTCACTCCATTACCGAGACCTCCAGCTATCATACTCCAGAAACTTGTTAAGGATGGACAGTTGAAACTTATGGCTCTGAAGCCACCTCGCAAGGTTCTTCCAAGGTTCTATAACAAGGATGAATACTGTGAATATCACCAACGCCCTGGTCGCATCACCAATAGTTGTCGCTCCCTCAGATTTGCGATCCAGGACCTCATAGATAGGGACCGTCCCATTTGGCCTGTGTTTAATGCTACACAGAATTCTTTACCTGGACATGTTGGAATTCCTTCAGCTGATACTAAAGCTAACTTGACGGTTGAACCTTTTCAAGATCCCATTACCATTACCTATCCCACTTTTGAGTTAGGGAGTTCTTCATCTGCAAACTTGAGAATGTCAGAGTTTGAGATGTCAAGAGGCGGTTATATGCCAGAAAAAATGTCGCCGATGCCAGTTGAAGATCAGCTAAAGCCAGGTCAACAGGACCTACACCAGGGTTGAACCCCTAGTTATGGACATCATGGAGGCAGGAGTGCTACCCATAACCTTTAAATGCCAGCTCACTCACAATTGAAGAAGTGTCTTGTGTTTTATATTTGTCTCTCGTTGAGCGTACACTAACTTTCTTCTCTCAGAGTTGGTAAGTCTTACTGTGTCGATGTCGAGGCGTGTAAAAAAAAGAGTGTTACTGATGTACATACTTTTTTCAATTCAATACATTTTGTATCTTTGATGTTCTATGATTCACTCCTAGATCTAATGTTTAAATAACTAAAGACACCCTTCTCGGATGAGAATGCAGACGAAATTCCCGTCGAGATCTGAAAAATGGTCAAACAAGAGGAAGAGCGTCTAACATAGCCACTTGAAGAAGAAATCGAAGTTATCGATAATGGTATCGAAATCCGAAACTCGGAAAAGATGGATTGGCAAAACTTTATTTTCCGAGGAGCGCGAAGCATTGATAAACCTATTTAGAGGGGTTTGAGGTAGTCTTGCTTGATCCTATAAGGATAAATCGGGTGAATGCCCTGTCGTTGTGCAAAGCAAGACTCCTTCAGCTCTAGACATCAAGTCAGAAGCTAAAATGCTAGAGAGATAAACATAGATATCAAGTGAAGCTTATGAGAACAATGAGAGAAGACTTTCAAATAACGAAGTCGTATTCATAGAGCATGAGCCCAAAAGGAACACCTGGGCTATGGAGTTTCAAGTCAAAGCATATGAGGAGTAAGGACAGTTCCTATGTCCAAAAGAAACAGAACATCAAAAAGAAAAAATATTCAAAAGAAAAGAAAGTATGAGAGAAAGACAAGAAGGAGAAGGGAATGTGTCCCTAAGACAACTCCTTAGAAAAATCAAAGACCTAAGTGATGGAGTCAATGAGATAAATTTAATATGGAATCGTCTTCAACATTTAGAGACTAACGAGAGTTGTAGAGTCTTGAGCATGATGTCAAGATCTTTGAGACAAGTATAAGTTTGAGTGGAGTATTATGGTTGAAGTCTTGCCTGCAAAAGCAACCAGACTACTCGATAAAAATATTCAAAGCCTTTGAACCTAATTCATTTAAAAGAGCTTGCATGTCAAAACACCAGGAAGCCATTCTTGGACATTTGAGCCTTTATAGCCAAAATTCCAATGTTTAAAAATTCTTTTGTAAACCCTTTGAGCCAACAATTTAAAAGTAAACATTTCTTTCAAACACATAATGAACCAGGGGCATTTTTGCACCTGAACTACGTCGGGCCTGATCCCCAGCTCCTCAGGGGTACGGAGGCAACCTAATCAATTCAGGTTCGGTCAACTTTTGGAATAAAAGCACAATTATTCATTCTCAACTTTTGAAGCTAAAACCTAAACCATTCTTTGACAAACCCCAAAGAGAACTACGCGGATCTAATCTTCCATTTTTGGGGTACTAGGCAATCTGGAAAGATCAGATTCGGTACAAATCATTTGAACCAAAGAAATATCCTACCCTTTTGAACCTAAGCTCACCTAGACAGTCCTTCTGGTAAAACGAGCAAAGGTTCAAGGCAAACAAAAGCAAAAACAGAAAAAAAAGAAAAGAACGAGAGTCTGAAGATCGACTAGGTTGAAAACCCGAAAGGTAAAGCAAGGGTAGCGGTCCGCCGGATTGAGAACTTGAAGAGGCAATCCAGTCAGGGGCAAAGACTTCCCATGAAGAACAAATTGCAGAGATATAAAAAGAATTCCTTAGTCATGAAGAATTCCAAAAGCTTGAAGTAGTACGAGTGATCAGGCAAAAGTTAAGAAGAGTCGTCTACTAGACCAGAAACCTGGAAGGCAATAGTCATGAGTTCCTGTAAGAGGAGAACCAATGAGATGGAGAAGCAGTCTTCAAACAAGGCAGGATCTCGAAATCTAAGTAGTGTTAGCAGGATTTACTTTGATACCTTTTCTAAACTAGGGGGCATTAAGATTGAGCAATCTGAAAGGGATAATAACCATGACAAAAATCCCGATGGAGGAAATTAGAGCCTTTTGACATGATTTTCAAAATTACTCTGAGAGCGGCTAGCCTTACCATAAAAACAACATAACACATTAGATTTAAGGGTGAATCAAAAGTGAGTCGACTCCTTTGAATAATGTACTTCTTCTTTGATAGAGTCCTTGGAAGTCTGTTCCTCATTCTTATCCGTTCACTTTCAAGGTCGAAAGTGTCTGGCACTAGAAGAGCGGGTGTATATCTTCCGATGTGAGAAAAAAATCAGAATAGATCCTGGTTTAGGCATCAGAGAAAGGAAAGAAATATCCTGTTCAGACTTGGTGAAGATGTCAAGTCTCAAGCAGTGAGTATTGGAAAGAAGAAAACCTGAAGTGATAAACAACAATGAAAGGAGAAATTTTTAGGCTCAGCCATTATCCTATTTTTATTCCAAAGAAATAACCCACGCAAATCCAAAATTTGCTACCTACCCTAGTTCTACTTTCCTTGGGACTCTTGTCATGGAAGTACAATACACTAGGGGCATCTTTATGACTTGCGTCATAAAAGATATCAAACACACAAAGGCAATCAGTGCCAATATTTTGAACAAGTTGAGATAAGAGAGATATGAAAACGTTTCAAGCCAAATCTCTAAACTCTTCAAATAAGTCCACTCTTGAAAAGAGTCAATTTTTAAAGAAAATCAACTTCCCCAGCGGAGTCTAGAATTTGCTCCCGCAACCTTCAAATATCAGTAGAATGCTTTTCACCTGTAAAGAATGGTCAATACCCTAAAACCCCCATCACGTTACCTGAGTCCAGTTCTCAGTAAGGAACTCGTACTTCTAATTTTCTCGGCAAGGAAAAACAATTCCAGAATAATCCCTCAAAATCTAAAAATCCAAAAATTGATTCTCCAATCAACAAATAAGTCATCTGTGTAAGTCTTATACATTCTTGGCTCTTCAAGGTTTACTATTTGGGTACACCATTGACCCTTGCTCCCCGAGTGGCTCTTCGTGATCTGTCCTTGAGGGTGTATTATGGACCCACTATCCTTATTCATTCGTCTCTCCATGGTTTACCGGTCAGTTATGGCATGGACCCTTCCCTCCTTTTGTTAGCTCAAGGGTTCTCATTAGTTCATTCAATCACCTTGTTTTGATGATTAACAAACTCAAATTGATTAGTCGTTTATGGACTAATTGTTTGCCTTGAGTGTTGTCCTATGGATAGGAAATTTATAGGTTAATCCATGATAGCACCAACACACATAGATGGCCTTTACTTGAAGATGAACCAACCAATGTACAAAGGAGCTAAAGCACACTTGGACAAAACACACTTTGAATGATCAACTAAGGAGAAGCTCAACATCGTCCACATGAAGCATTGAAGATATAGAGAAGATCATAAAGGCCAAAAGGATCAAGAACCAATGCAAAGGACCAAGGAGCTTGTACCACAACTGGAGAAGTCAAAGCAAAGCTCACCTTTGAAGATCCCAAAGTAAGCGAAGTACCTCATTGAAGATCAAATGAAGATTGGCTCAACAGAAGTTTAACAGAGTACTTAGAATGATAGTATGTATCACCTTTCTCTCTTGTGTTTTCTCTTGATCAAGGCACATCTTAAAACCCCTTAAAATATATTTTTCAAAAACACTAACACACCAAGGACTTAAATGGATAAGTGAATGTCCATGGTCATGTACCAACATGTTGGGACCCATATGGCATTCAACACAACATTGAACAAAACAGAGTTCCGAAGAAATAACCTGGACTAGCAACTAAATCCTATGAAAACTTGTTTAAAATATTTTTAAATATTTTTAAAAATATTTATAACAGATAGCTCTCATTTTTCTCATATCCGTAGAGTATAAGAACGTCAAAATACGATAAGAAACAAAGGAGATATGAATTTTACAAAATCAAAAAATCCTGTTGGAAATCTAGTTTCGGAATTCCGAGAATTGTTCTCGGAATTCCGAGACATTTTCTCGGAACTTCGAGAAAGCCCCAGGACTAAAAAAAATAGCCGTTGGGGGTCGAACGGCTAGTTGTTTGTTTGACCCGAAAATGCATGTTTTGCCCCTGAAACGGTCATATTGAGTTGGGACTTCATATACCCATTCAAAGGGTCCAAAACAAAAGATGAACATTCTCCAACTCAATTAAACCCTTCAAAATTATTTGGCCATTATTTTTGGGTAAAATCTCTCTCCATCTCACTTGTGCTTTGATCGTGAGGAATTCTTTTAAGATTGGATTAGGCTTTAGTTGTAATTATTTTTTAGAGATTCTTGTGAGCTTTACATTCTATCAAGCCTTCAAGAAGCTAAAGAGTGTGCTTCTATCTTCTTCTTCATTGTAAACTTGGCAACAAAGAGCGCTGTATTTAAGACCCTTGGAACTTGGACGCTCGGATTGTACTTGGCGAAATGAACATCGTATTTAAGTTCCTTGGAAGATAGTGAATTCCTCAAGGAGACAAAACTTGAGAAGAGTGGAGTAGGTCTTGGGGTTAAGACCGAACCACTATAAATCTTCGTGTCTCGTGTGTGGTATTTATCTCTCTCTCACGCTCACTCTTATTTGTGCTTGCATTTATACACTTAGAATTGAGTGAGTAGTTAGCATTGGTAATTAACTTGCTTCTCTAGTACCTTGCTAATTAGCACATTTACTCTTGTTAATTAAGTTTGCATGAACCTTCTACCAAGTGTTTGATAAAAGGCCTAAAAGAAACCATTCATCTTATTCATTTATCTTGTTGTGGGATTTACATTTTATTTGTAATCTTTAATCATCCACCAACTATTTTGATAAAAAGATTAAGAAAAAAATCAACTACGGTTTTCAAAAGTCACCTAACAAGTGTTTTTTAAAACGGTCTAAGAGAGAATATCCACTTAAGCTTTTGAAAACTAACTAATCTTGCAAAAGTTTTTAAAGATGATAAATGTTTTTTAAAGAAACCCAATTCACACCCCTCTTGGGTTGCATATTGGAATTTTACCTTTCTAGCTCTTCGTGATGTTTCCTTTCGGGTATACCATGGACCCACTATTCATAATCATTTCATTCATATCTTTTACATGTCATTGTTTCTACTTATTGGGCTCTTTGTGGCTTATTGCCATGGATCCCAGATTCAATGCTGGACTCTTCGCGGCTTATTACCATGCACCCCATATTCAATGCTTGGCTCTTCACGGAGTATTGCCATGGACTATTGATTCCTTTCTGCTGGGCTCTTCATGGGTTATTGCCTTGGACCCTAGATTCATTGCGTGGCTCTTCACTGCTCGTCACCATGGACCCTCGATTATTTCTTGGCCCTTGTGGGACCCGATCTCGCGAGAGGGGCTCGCGACCCGCCTCCCTCTTGGTCTCTCGTACCCACGCGAATGGCGTGTGCTTTTTATTATTAATATAAATCATCTTTTCCGTGAACTTGGGATCACTAAAGCAATCCGAATTTCACACAAAAGAGAATGACCAGAGTCGTCACCTAGGTAAGGGACCTAGGACCCATAAGTGACACTGCAATGATCTGCAATCCCAGAAGTCTAGATTCGTTACCTGATTACGGGAATGGAAGGTATGGTGGATTGCCACAATATGCATCATTCTTGCCCGATAATCCGGTCTTCTATTCCAAAGATTAACTCATTTAAATTTCTTTTAAAAGACTCATTTAAACTCTATTGATGTGCAAACTACAGGACATGCATCCTAGATGATCTAATCTCAATGTTGTTCCTAAATGTATCTTTTGATTCTCTCAATTTGGTTTGATTCAATCTATGTGAAAGTTCTTCCTAAAGAATCTAAGTTGAGGGAATCCTAGATGATTTATTTAATTTATTTTAGTTAATTTAGTGTTCACAAATGATCAAGGAATAAAATACAACCCTAAAATCCTACTGAAGTGTGTGTACGGTCGACTCTTGCTTAGTATGCCGTCCAAGCATCCAAGTTGCCATGTACCCAAGCCTCACTAGGATCATAGTCGACATAGGTCGGTGCCTAAACTAAGCTATATGCCTAGCTAATCTAAGACACCAATCTAAACTAGACTAATTGTTACATTAGTTTAAAAGATTATTTAATTCAAGTTGAGTAGCTTTTATTATCCTAGGACTTCATCTAAGATGCTATATGATCCAACTAAGTGCAAAACGTTCCCTAAACTAATGCATGTGAGCCTACATCCTAGGTTAAGTAGGCTTGTCTTATAGAGAGATGGGATAACTAATGTAACTAGATCTATGGCACGGATGCTATCCATAGCAAACGGTCGTGATTAGGCTGGACTCCTAACTCTATGACACCCTAAAACCTAGAACACGACGTGACGTAAGTGTTCCTAATCAGCTCTAAGGGTTCCTACGAGGTGATACCGTTATCCAATGGTTCCAAAAATATGGGTTTGATTAACCCAGATTGTGAAGTTAATGATGTTTAGGTCTTTAAAGGTTTCTAACTACTAAAATATAAGTAGTACCAATGGCCCTAAGGCTAACAAGTTTCATCCTTGGGTTGCATCCATGGAAGGGAATCAGGCTTTCCACCCTTCCACAATCTAGCATGTAAGTTATAGTATATTATTGCCTGGCATGTTTCTCAGGATTTTCATGGACTACAACCTCGGAGCCAACAACATACTATAATTTAAATGCTCAAATTGTCAAGGATTGATTGCAATTAGGATACGATTATGAATGCAACCTTGGCATCTAAACTATCCTTATATGGCAAATTTACAAAGGAGATCAATGATTCCTAAGGTTTCTGTTTCGATGGCTTAAGGGTTGAATACATGATGGAAAATTAGAGTTTTCTGAAAATTCTAATGACACTTTGAATTAATTTCAATTTTTAATTGATTTTACCAGTTTCAGGCTAGGTAGGTGATTTTACAAAGCCACCCGTAGAAAACTAAGTTCTCTATTTCAGAAACTTTAGGATATGATGTGTTCTATAAAGTTATGTTCTTTAAATTTTCACGATTTTACAGATTAAAATTTGATATTTAATTGATTTTACCAATTCTAGGCCAGATTGGTGACATTACAAAGCAAAATACATAGCAAACGAATTTCAAATAAAACCACCCTTTTACTAGAATATGCTCATAATAATAGCAAAGCATAGTGAAAATTTCACGCATTATTGCCGGATTTTACTATTTTTAACAGATTTATTTATGTTATGATCAAATCAATTAAAAATTAATAAGAATATTAAAACATGCAGACAAATCCCGACAAATTCAGAATATGATATTTCTGAGCCAATTCATGATACTACGAAATCTCAGCTTTTGAAGAGTTTATTTGGTGGTATCTCCTTTATATATTTGAAAATTCATGAATTTATTTAACAATTCTAATAAAAATAATAATTAAACTCAAAATTCTTTGAAAATTTATATATGATTTTCAAATATTAAAAGGATTCGGAGCACAAAATTTCATCCAATTTCAAACTGTTTTGATACATGAACGAATTTGTATTCACCTTATTTCCCATTTCGGGTATTTTTTGAACAAATTTTAGAGTCACCAAAATAAATGAATTCTACTGGAATTATGGATTTTTGGTGTTCTTTTAACTCAATTAGAACTCAGGAAATATAACTTTATGAAAAATCCTTAGTTTCGAAATACTTGCTTTGTAAAACAATTCAAAAGCCACTTAAAACCCTAATTGGTTAAACACCAAATTTTCACATATAACATGGTTCTTCTTTCACCAAAATCGGTAATAAAGTAAATTCACCCATCAAAAATCATATTAGATTATGCAAGACAACTTCTCATGAGATTCTCTACAAACAAATATGAAGAAAACGAAGAAAAGACAACCCTAAACATGCTTTTCTAGTTCTTAGATAACAAAAAGGAAGAAAACCTACCGTTGATCGTGAATCCTTGTCTCTGAGGCTGGTAATCCAAGATATATGCTTTGTCCAGCCCTTTATATACTTTAGAAAACCCGAAGACTAAAGAATATAGCCCAAATCGATATATATTGAAGTGGAGAAGAAGATATCCAAGTGTGCATTAATGAAGGACACTTAAAAGTGATGAATTGTGGCCCAAAAAGAAGTGGGATGAACTTTCTTAAAGGGGGGAGAGTGTTGAACGAATTTTTCAGCCCTTTCCCAAGGTTGAATTGATTTGCTTTATAGAAAAAGCTAGGGTTTGCAAAGAATAGGTAGTTTCCTTTGTGAGGAATCTCACCTTAGCTAATTTCTTATTTCTCGTCCTTATCTTTCCTTCTTTTTAGTTTCCAAATCAACTTGAATTCTAATTGTTATTACTTGCAAACCAAGGCATACTATTTTACATAAGGTAGATCTTTCAAGACTCTTCTAGAAGCTCTCACAGAATGGAAACAACATATATATGAAAGATTCCCGTCCCAAAAAGACTGGCTAACGTAAGAGCTCATTTTTGACCTATTTACGGGCAGAATCAAGAAACATCATAAACTAGAAACTTGTAGATCTTTTCCAGACGTTCGAAACAAGTAAATTTGCAAATTTTTTTGATGAGAAGGTAAAATGTTATGGACGTTTTACTAACCTGACCATACTAGCCCTCTCTAATTATAACTCTTCCTTCTTTTCATTCTTTTTTTTTTTTCAAAACACATCAAATATGACATCACCATCCCACCTCAACCATGTTGGGCACCCAACTAAGTGGGCCACCCATGTGGGGCGCCCACCTATGTGGGCTTTGCCCAATGGGCCTTCTCACATGGGTTTTGGGTTCTTTCCATAAAAATTTGATAAAATTCTTTTAAATTCAATATTTTATGGATGGACCTAACCCATGTGACCTTTATGGTGCACCCCTAACATATGTTTGACCCATCTCTTTTGGGAAAAAGAAATTTTTTGACCAAAACGCTCTCATTTGACCAAATGCACCCGAAACGCGACCAAAGTGCATTCAAATCAAGTTGCCCTTAAAGGAGGAGTTAAAAATGAAAAGTCTTCGTGGTCAAACTTAAAAAATAGAAACTTTTTAAAATGACTCCTTTTGATGGGTGATATCAAACATGATTACTTGGGATTCCCTGAAAATGCTCAAAATGCCCCCGTTTCACAAAATTTCCAATTCAAGTAAGTCTCTAAATGTAACAACATTTTCAAAGTTCATGGATTCACTCAAGATTTCTCAGACACAACTTGGGAGTCAAATGGGACACATTAGAAATACCAAAATACCCCTATAGTGCAAAAAATAGGCAAAATGAGGAAAACCCTGAGAAACCCAAAAAATAGCAGGTTTTCTTATTTGATTGGAAAGTTGAATTTTCATCTTCCAGAGATCAATGGCACCTCCTAAACACCTTTAGGAATGCGAATCAACTTCAAAATTCCCAAAATGAGTGAAATTCACCCTAAAATGCAAGAATACCTAATGCAGATGACTGATGCAAACCAAACAAATCTTTTGCTTTTTAAAGCGTAGCAAAACTGGGGTGTCTATAAATGCCCCTCTTTCGAAGAGATGACATAGTCATCGAATACCAAAGCAAAAGTGACAAAGCCATTTTGCATAGCTTTAATCAACAAAATATTCACCACGCACAATGCAACCTAAATGCAAACATATACTACCTAATGCAAGACCCTAAACGAAGTCCTAGAATTGGAATGTAATAAAAAATCATTTATCCTTACCACCATAAGCTGGTAGTTTAGAAAAATGGAGAAATGAATTCAATCTAAGAGTGAAAATCATACAACTTAGAATGAAAGATAATCAGGATGTAGCGCCGTTCACAAACGGGCAATGAGAGAATTAGATATCATTTTCGAATGGATTCTGAAGAGAAGGAACAAACATCGTTCTCAAATGGATTTTAGAAGAAAATGAGACACCGTTTACAAACGGGCTCAAGGAGGATAAGAGACGATTCACAAATGGACATGAAAAATGAGACACCGTTCACAAACGGGTTCAAGGAGGATATGTGGCCATTCACAAATGGACTTGGAAAATGAGACATCGTTCACAAACGGGATCAAAGAGGATATGAGACCATTCACAAATGGACTCGAAAAATGAGACACCGTTCACAAACGGGCTCAACGAGGATATGAGACCATTCACAAATGGACTCGAAAAATGAGACATTGTTCACAAACGGGCTCAAAGAGGATATGAGACCGTTACAAATAGACTACGAAAATGAGACGCCGTTCACAAACGGACTCGAAGAGGATACGAGGCCATTCACAAATGGACTCGGAAAATGAGACACCGTTCACAAACGGGCTCAATGAGGATACGAGGCCATTCACAAATGGACTTCGAAAATGAGACACTGTTCACAAATAGGCTCCAAGAGGATATGAGACCATTCACAAATGGACTCGAAAAATGAGACACTATTCACAAACAGGCTCAAGGAGGATATGAGACCATTCACAAATGGACTCGAAAAATGAGACACCGTTCACAAACGGGCTCAAGGAGGATATGAGACCATTCACAAATGGACTCGGAAAACGAGACACCGTTCACAAACAGGCTCAAACAGGTTATGAGACTATTCACAAATGGACTCGAAAAATGAGACACAGTTCACAAACGGGCTCAGAGAGGTTATGAGACCATTCACAAATGGACTCGAAAAATGAAACACCGTTCACAAACAGGCTTAAGGAGGACATGAGACCATTCACAAATGGACTCAGAAAATAAGACACCGTTCACAAATGGGCTCAAAGAGGATATGAGACCATTCACAAATGGACTCGGAAAATAAGACACGGTTCACAAACGGGCTCAAGGAGGATATGAGACCAATCACAAATGGACTCAGAAAATGGGACACCGTTCACAAACGGGCTCAAGGAGGATATGCGACCATTCACAAGTGGACTCAGAAAATGAGACATTGTTCACAAACGGGCTCAAAGGGGATACGAGGCCATTCACAAATGGACTCAAAAAATGAGAGACTGTTCACAAACGGACTCAAAGAAGATATGAGACCATTCATAAGTGGACACAAAAAATGAGACATCGTTCACAGACGGGCTCAAGGAGGAAATGAGACCGTTCACAAATGGACACGAAAAATGAGACCGTTCACAAATGGACACGAAAAATGAGACACCGTTCACAAACGGGCTCAAGGAGGATATGTGACCATTAACAAATGGACTCCGAAAATGAGGCATCATTCACAAACGAGCTCAAAGAAGGTGAGACAACTTCGGTTGAGATGAATTGATGAATTCGAAAATGAAGAATTTGGAGTTTTTCGTGAACTTGAATTTGATGCGAAATTGAATTTGATGAACTTTAGTTTCTTGAAATTAGTGAATGATGAAATCGGGGAAAATAAAGATCGTGCCCGATGAGTACATTGACACTAGGACTTTGAGGAATGACGAGACAATAAACATTAAGAATGATGTAGTATGACTAATGGTAATGGTTTAGGAACGCCTTCAGGAAGCTTCGATAAGATTTTTGGTTTTTTTTTCAAAGAAACTATTGGTCTTTTCTCCAGGGATTTTGATAACTGAAACCTTCATCTAAATTCCTGGAATTGGTAATCTAGAACAACGGCTCTCTTAGATACTGAAATTGAAAAGTGAGATTTTTCTCTTAACAGGTATTTAGACAAACATTTCTTGACCGGGATAATATTCAACTACTGGAAGGAAATTCTGAATTTCAATGGTTCGTCTTTCTAAGAAATTGGCACAACCATTATAACCTACACGACTCTCCCAAGCTTTAAGTGCCGCTCTGGGGCATGGTCTTCTTATGGAAACTGCATTTTTTGATGTTTCTACTTCTGAATTCTTCTAAGCTGATCTTCTTTGAAATGAAGTTGTTTTATTAGATTTTCGTGGTCTTTCAAGTACAATTGCATGGAGCTGACGATGCCGGGCCTCCTTCACTGAGACAGTTGCATCATTTGGATACAAGGACGGCGATTGACTCTTCTTAAAGAGGAAATTAGGGTAAAAGACACTATTCAAAGGACTAAGGAACTCTGAAAAGGTGAATCTTAGAATAACAAAGATTAACTGACTATACTGACAAACATAGTGATGCTTCTAACTTAGTTAACATTTTATTTGGTAAGCCTATTCTTTCAAAGAGTAGTTTCTCAATTGATAAACACTGGACTACTTCCTTAAAATGGTAAAGCCTCAAGGATTTGATTACCATTCCTAGGATTGCTTGGTTTCAATGCCCCCAGTTTCTAAGACGTCACTTTAACTCACTTAAACTTCCTTTCGATCTTTAGTCTTGATACTGGCTGTAGCCTTCGTATAATGATTTTCTTACCGTGACTAAGTCACCTCTTCAAGGTTTTTAACTTGGCATACCGTGTTGGCCTTAACTTTTGCCTGAGCCGCCCTTTCGGATTTTCAACTCAGCAGGCTATCCCCTTAACTTTTGCCTAAGCCACCCTTTCGAGTTTTCAACTTAGCAGGGAATCATCTTAAATTTTGCCTAGACCGCCCTTCCAGGGTTTTAGTCTAGCAGATCTTCAAACTCCGTTCTTTTCTTTGTTTCTTCTTCAGCTTTGTTTTGGGATCTAGATCCCTTATTCTGAACACCAGAAGGACTTTATAGGTAGGGTAGGGCTTTTCAAAGAAAAGGCTTAAGGCTTTGCAAAGATTTCGACTGAACCTGTAAACAGGTTGCCTACGTATCCCAGTGTAGGAATCAGGTCTCGTGTAGTTCAGGGCGAATGCCCCTAGTTTGAAGGTAGATTGGTTTTCCTTTTCTCCTTTTTTTTACTCTATTTTTTCTCTTTTTCGATTTATTTCTTTTTCACTTTTTTCTTTTCGATTGATTTCTTTTTCTCTGATTGATAGACTCTTTCTTTTTCTTTTTGGAACGGTTGAATTTTTTCTTTTGAAACGACCGAACTCGGCTTGACCGAGCTGCCTACGTACCCCAGTGTAGGGATCAGGTCTTGCGTAGTTCAGGGCGAATGCCCCTAGTTTGATGGGTTTTCAAAGAAATTTTATTCAGGTTCAATGGTTTCGTAAACAGGTATTCTTTTTTATACTGGGTCATGAATTTGGAATTTGTTCGGCCAAAGGAGGCCATCCGATATTCAGGTTTGGAATTGATCTAGGTTGATAAATTCTCTTTGTTATTTTTTTCTTGTACTTTTTTTTCCACAGAGTTTGATGACATTTTCAGGTAAGAGATAATGGGTCTTCTTCTTTCCAGATTCTGATATATGCCTTTTGACTTTGATGGAGCGAACGCTTTCTCTGTCATCCTTCATCCATGAATCGGTAACTCTTGATATTTGACGATCGCTTTTCAATATTTACTCTGAACTTTTCTATCTTGAATTTGTTAGCTTCATATTATGAATTTGGGAACCAAGGTCATTGACTAGAGATATGAAGGTTGTTTTCAATCCATGCCCCTTGTATAGCATATGTCTCTCACTTCCTTCATTCTCTTTAGCTTTCTATCTATGTCTTGCACTTGGTATCGGTTATAGCGCTTCTAGACAATCATCTTATTCTCGAAATGATTTTATTAATTATTTGCGCTCTTTTGGAGGGTAATGCATTTTGAATTGGCATTTATTGGATTAAAGTTTTAGTGCCAATGCTTATCATTTCAATTTCTTCCTTGAGAGGTTGGGATCGGTGCTCCTCCTTTTGTTCAAGCAATTGCTGTGAATCAAGTGGAGTTTTGTCGATCTCTTCTTCATTTGAGGAGGGAGTCTTATTGTTATTGTTATCAAGATCAGAAGCATACTTGAGAAATAAACACAAAGGAGCTATTGGAACTGAAATTTCATTTCAAGAAAGGCTATTACATCACATGACCTATCCTGAACATGCTCAGGATTCACAACTCTAAAAAATAAGAAGAAAAGCAGAAGATAACTGGCCTAGACTAGGCATTGACCTTGAACTGTAAGACCTGACTTATTGATTGGACTGAACATAATGACTGACTCAACGTAAAAAATTAAATGACTAAAACTTTAACTGCTGCGATTGTCTGGCCCTGGAGGCTCGGACATGGCTTCCTCATAACTAGTACTTCCAACTTCTGATTCATTTCATTGCAGCCAGACCTATGCTTCGTTGACCCCTGAGTTGTCTAAGCATTGAGATTTCCTAGTGGCGGTACTGCATGAATCAGCACAAGATTATTGACAGTATTGGGAGGTTAAAACCGAGCAATCAAAATGGATAATAACCATGACAGAAATCCTGAAAACAGGAATGAAACACCTTTAAACACGGTATTCAAAAGACTCTTAGAGTGGTAGATTTTTAACCATTTTAAAACACTTATCAGACTAAGAAGCAGATTACAGTCTCTCTTAGTATTCGAGTCATGTGTTCATCGTTGTCTTGTTCGTGGTTTGTCAAAGCCTTTCCTTTGTTGAGTCGAGGTCAGTTTTCAGAGTCTTGTCTAGTTAATATTCCTCCTAAAGCCGGGCTGATAGGTGGAAAAAAAACTCTCAGAAGAAGCAGAGAATTTGTGGCTCCTGTGAACTACGTGAAACCGAGCAGAGTTTAGAATGTGAAATACTTTTAGCCCAGTTCCAGTATCAACAGATGGTAGAAATGAAGCAGAAGATTTTGAGCAGAACCATGTTCTTGTATTTTTGAAAAGCTTTATAAGCCAAGTGTTCATAAAAAGAAAAAAAAAACTTTGTAACCCCAAGTGTGCATTAATGAAAGCCTTTGGCCTGTTTTCCTTGTGTTGCTTTTCAATGAATTTTGTTATGGAAGTAATCATACTAGGGGCATCTTTTATGACTTGAGTCATAAAAGATGTCAAATACATAATGATATTTGAGATGGACATTCTCCTCAAATAGAGAATAGAGAAGTTTGAATACACTCTTTTAGTTCAAGCTCCCCTGTTGAGTTGTTTTCTTTTGGAGTAAAGTTTTCAAAAATCTTATACCCAGCGGAGTCTAAAACTCACTTCTGCCATCTTCAAAATTCCGTGGAGTGTTTTATATCTTTTGAAAAAGGGTTACGACCCGAAAAATTCTGTTAAAATTAATTAAGTTTGGTCTTTGGTAAAGATCATGCATTCTCGTTATCCTCTTTGAGAAATGATTCTTCCATCGGTGAAATTGATATGAGTCAATCATTTTGTGTTGTTTTTATTAAAGGAAGAAGTTGCTATATTCCATGATTCGTGGCCTAGCCCTTTCTTCTGCCCTCTGAAAAAAAAAAAAAACTTTTTGATTGATTAGTGTACTTGTTTGATTCTTACTCTTTGAGTATTTGGTTAGTGTTGCTTTCATAAAGCTTCAATTTCAAAAAAAAAAGAAAAAGGGAAAACTCTTTGAGTGTTGCAGACTCATGGAGTGATGGAGACTCATTGAGTGTTATAGACTCTTTGAGTGATTTGGTTTGAGACTCTCTGAGTGTTATAGACTCTTTGAGTATCTGCAATGTGTCACTACCTAACAAGTTAGGAGTCAGGCATATCTGCGAGGAGGTTTGCATGGATCCGTGTTGCATGACGGGCATACAAATCTGGATTTATATGGAACAGTGTTACATTATGGGCATATAAATCTGGGTTCATATGGGACAATTTAGCAGTTCCTTTGTTGATTTGAGACTCTTTGAGTAATTGAGACCCTTTGAGTGCTACAGACTCTTCGGGTGGTTAAGACTCTTTGAGTGTTATGGTTTCTTTGTGTGTTTGAGACTCTTTGAGTAGTTGAGACCCTTTTAGTATTACAGACTCTTCGGGTGGTTGAGACTCTTTGAGTGTTATGGTTTCTTTGTGTGTTTGAGACTCTTTGAGTATTTGAGACCCATTGAGTGTTACAGACTCTTCGGGTGGTTGAGACTCTTTGAGTGTCATGGTTTCTTTGTGTGCTTGAGACTCTTCGGGTGGTTGAGACTCTTTGAGTGTTATGGTTTCTTTGTGTGATTGAGACTCTTTGAGTATTTGAGACCCTTTGAGTGTTACAGACTCTTTGGGTGGTTGAGACTCTTTTAGTGTTATGGTTTCTTTGTGTGTTTGAGACTCTTTGAGTGTTGCAGACTCTGTGAGTATTTGATTTGAGGTTCTTTGAGTGATCGATTTGAGACTTTTTGAGTATTACAGTTCCTTTGAATGATTTGATTGTGGACTCTTTGAGCAGTTGGTTTGTATCGGTTTGAGTAAATTGGTTTGTACCTGTGCGAATGATATGGTTTACATTCTTTGAGTGATTTCATTGTGTTCGTTTTCATAAAACTTTATTTTAAAGATAAAAGAGTATGTTTTTGTTTATGTTTTTGTTTTGTGTTTGCTTGCTTTAATAGAGTCCTTGCGTATTGGTTTAGATAGTTGAGTCGTGAGTATTAAAGAGGCTATCTCAATGAGATGTCAAGATTGTCGAGTTAAGGGTCAGTGAGAGGTTATCTCCCTTTTGCTTACAGTCTTTGAGTCTCGTAGTGTTATTTTGTTGTTTTACCTTTGTGAATACCATTTTAGAACCCAAAACCCAAAATTTTGTTTTACTTTCGGGTCAGCCAAAATGTGTTATCTGTTCATCTTTGGCATTCGCGCGTTACACACACTCTGCCAAAGAGGGGCATCTGTAGACACCCCATTTTGACCGAACCCTAATAGCATCATTAGATTAGAAATCCTGCTAAATCAGTGTTCTAGAGTCCCCAATTTGTTCCTAGAGTATGTTAGGGTCTCATTTAGGTCCCCATAAAATTTTATCTGAATCTGTCGCGGTTTGCCTAGTAAGCGGATGAAGTTTGTAGTGTAGTGTAATGTAGGAATAAGGGTGGCAATTTAGCCAGACAGGGGGGTGTGCTGGAACCTGAAAAGCTAGTTCAAATTTACTGCAGTGGGCTGTCCAGGAAGATATATGGGTGTGCAGATTAATGTATAGCATAATTATGGGGTGCATTATCCAGGAGCAGGGTAGTTTGGTAAAAAAGGGAAGATTATTTTCTTCCTTTTCAAGTCATAATTAGGCCTAATCTAGGTTAATGAAAGTTTGGGACTAGGATTAGTTGGTAGAATCCTAGGAAGCTTCCTAGGAGGTTTAAAAGCTTTTAATCCTGACCCTTTATTCATAAGGCTGATTTGAAGGGTTCGGATCATGGAGAGAAAGGTTTCCTTTTTACCCTGTTTTCTACTTGGGCCACACCCCTGCTAGTACAAAAAGTAGTTATAAATACACTAGAGGTGGCTGTCGAAGAGGGAAATGGGGGGGTTGAATTTATCATTTCCCTTTTAATACACCAATCGAAAGGGGGTTTTGGAGGATTTTTTGGCAAAAGAGAGTGCTCATTTTCGTTGAAAAATCACAGAGAAGAGAAGAGGGATTGGAGAAGGAAGAAAACTGATACAAGAGCTCGTCTTCCCCGATCATCCTCCGGCCACCCACCCTCTGAACCACCGTTCTCGCAATCTCTCCACCATCCCCATCTTCAGTCGGCACCACCATCTCTACCATCACCACCTCCATTACTCCCAACCTCCATCACTCCTATCTGATTCCAGTCTTCACAACCATCTTCTTCTTCTCCACCTCCACCTTTAATCAGCCCACCAATTCGTCCACCTAACCCTAATCAAACCCTACCACAAGCCACCAACCTCTGATCTTCATCTTCTCCGGTGAGAAATCCAAAATCTGATGACCCCACATCTTCAACGCCACCACCGTTTCTCTAAACCCTAACCACAAGCTTCAAACCCCTTTCCTTTTCCCCTACCACCGTGCTTCCCTCTTCCCACCATCTCTTCCACCATTGACCACCTTCTTCTCCCCACGTCCAGCTAAGGCATCGACCCATCTTCTCCAACATCTCTTCAGCCACCACCAAATCATCTTCTTCCTCAATCACTCCTGCAAATACGCCCCCATTTCTGTGAACCCACCACCTCTAACACCACCCACAAACTTATTTCATATCCTTCCCTACAAAACCCAACCCTATTTTCTCCACCGAGCATCCATACCCATCTTCCAATTTCCAGCCACTTCGCCACCATGACTCAATTTTGGTTTATTTTGGCGAAAAAAGTGGTCTGGGGGATTCACTTGGTTCATTGAAGAAGGTTTATATTTGATCTGGCTGCAGAAGGTGGTTTGAGGAAGTTGGGTTAGGTCCATTGAAGTGGGTTTATGTTCATTTTGGGAAGAGAAGAAAATGAAGAGAGTTTCTAGCTCCTATTGTTGACCATCTTTGCCTATTCCGGAAGCCTAATTCTAGTAATTCGAGTGGAATCCGACATGCCCTACAATAGATCATCACTCTCAACTATTGTCATCTAACTCCGATTGCTCTATTCTTCTCATCATCATAACCCTCATCGGATTTCATTGGCAGATTCAGGTGATCTTCTCCCCCTTTCATTTTTATTTATGATCGAATATAGATCAAGATCATGATGCAAATTTTGGATCTGTTTGTTATTTGCTAATAATTTTTTTTCTAAGGAACTGAGACACCCCTTCTCTGTTCCTTGCGGAAAATAGTATCAACATGTTATGTCTTGACAATTTGCATAAGCTTGCCTTGTGTTACCAAGGAGACAAGATAAGATTGGTGTGATCATCGAAATTTAATAAGGCCCAGGTTGATATTCGTCTATGGAGGGCTTGATCAATGCTACTGTATATGCCCAAATGCCCAAAATTAACTTGTTGTTTTTTCCTTCTTTTTTTTAAATTGAGTCATCAGAGGCTGTTTCCAGGTTGTAGGAGCATTTGATGGCTCTGTGTATAATAAAGGAGAAGGTAAGTTGACACCATTGTAAAAAAATACTGTCGTGAGGGTGTCATTTCCACGAGGCATTCATTAGAGACTGATACCCCCCACTGCGATGTTTTAGTTATTGAGAGCTTTCTTTAGTTGATTAATTGTTAACCACATACTCATCTGTGATTTTGATTGAAGTAATTGTGTTTAATAGAGTGTATGTCTTCAACAGGGGTAATATCTAGATAGCTATGTTAAATTTCCAACTTGAACATTGGCTTTATTTCTTTCAACCTTAGATGTCTGATATATGAGATATATGCAAGATGGAATTTACATCTTACTCTAACTTTTGGCTTACAGACATTGCATGTTATTCATAGTTCATTAGTCGATGAGGTTTTGGTGCATTGTTACTGACAGTCATGTTCCGTGGATAAGAAAAATGTGTTGGAATATTAACAAGTATAAGCGAGATTAATAAAAAAATGAGAATGTAGGCATGAGAACCAACAGGGTTATAAGGATATCATTTCTTGGAATAATGTGAGGAGATTGACCTTTTCATTACTCTATTTCAGTAAAGACGTTCCCATAATCAATGCAAAATGGAATTAGTAATGATGGGACCAAATTGCAGCAGTGTCAGTGTTGTTTAGAGGATAAAGGTGCCAGCAAGTGAGCATAGGGATGGATAGGGAAGATGGTTTTTTTTTATTGATGTGAGTAGGTTCTTCCTATGTTTGTTGAGGTATACTCTTCTAGTTCCATTTGGCCCTGAAGTGTTAGGTTAAGTAACCCATCTCAATAGCTCGGTAACCTGTTTCTTTTGTTTGGTTTACTTGGAGATAAAGGCCTTATTTTGTGTTCTCTTTAGGAAACGCAAGCCGACCTCACTTGACTCATTTGTCTTGATCCATTTTTTTTTGTCGTTGGAATAAATCTGGCTTTAAAGAATATCATAAATGCAGAGACAAATCCTTTAGTGATTACGATGGTAAGAAAAAAAAATGAACGAGATGTGATTGGTATTAGGTTGTGTACATTTGGGGTTCCTTTCTTGGTTCAGATTAGTTCAATTGCATGTGTGCCTAAGTTACAATTCATTTTTACAGCAGACATGTCATTTGTTATGTATATTTGAAATTAATTCTGTGTTATGACATTGTTTTAGAAAGGATAGCAGGGAAAATAAATGAGTGTCCTCGTTAGTGCCTTTAGGTTTCACAAAAATTTGCTCATTATTGTCACATCACTTTCTCATCTTTGTGAACATAGTTACCTCATTGTTTGAAAGTGTTGTCCGCATCTATACTGGAATCATTTGAGTATAATGTTTACTTTGTAGTGAGAAAAAAACTATGGTTTAGATTTTACATATACAAATTGTTGTACATTGTAATAAGGCTCTGGACGGTGTGTTTGGTTCAAATCTTTTAAATATATAATATTTTTGTGTCAAAATGGGAATTCGAATCAAATGTTCAGTCTGAACTATTTCCTTTATGAAAATCATCAGTTCTGCTATTGACATATCAGTTGGGGATTGAAGGAATAAGGTCGGGATGTTTATTAAGGCATTATTTTGAGATGGATCATTTTAATATAAACACTTAGATGATGGATACTGTGAGCTAGCAGAGTTATTTCCTTGGTTATAGTATTGTTTCGATCTCAAAGTCCTTTGTATATCCTTTACATATTCAGTTGAATGACACATACCTTAATTTAAGAGTTTGTATTCTTCTCTTATAGTTTTTGACCCTATGTGTGTTTACGAGGGCGATGAAGGCATTAGCCCAAGCCCATCTTTAGGGGACTCGCTCGGTTCTAGTAGCACTCCCCTCTTTTGTTTAGTAGGCTTCCCCGGCCTCTTAGATATTTTTAATTATTTTTAGAACCCTTCTCATTGCAAGGGCAATGAAAGAGTCATCTAGAGCCCTACTAGGAGACACACTCTGTCTCATTAAGGCAATTCTTCTTTGGAGACAAGCCTTGTCATTTAGAACCTATTCGTTAAGGAATTTGTTTTAGTTTGGTAAAGAGTGTACCCATAGGAGGCATGTCTAGCCTCATTTATAGAGCCCCTATTTGGAAACAAGCCTTGTCTCATAAAAAGAGTTTTCCCTTTAAGAGGCTTACCCAGCCTCATGTTAGAGCAACCCCTTCTTCTATAGCGAGTCTTTGACTTATTTGCCCCATCTTTCGGTAGGATTATTAGAGAATCCCTGACTCATTTACGCCCCTTCTTTAGTATTGTTAGTTACGAGTCTATTCTTTACTATTGTTGTCCCCCCTCTTTATTAGAGACTAACTCAGTCTTATTAGAGCTTTCTTTACTTGAGATCTTAGATCGTTTTCTCTGTTCTTGGGACACTAGTTTACTTGTTGTGGTTTGTCTTTCTGAGATACTAGTTGCTTGTTCGGGGTTTCCCCTTTAGATTTAGGGCTTTGGCCTAGTTTGTGGTTGTGCTTGCATGTTCCCTTTAAGAGTGAAAATATTTAACGGTCCAAAAATATTGAAGAATTTTAAAATCCAAAAACATAAAAAATTTAAAACATCCAAAATATTTGAAAACATCAAAAATCTTAAATCATCTAAAGTGTTGAGTGTTTTAGGAGTGTAGTTTAGGAAAGTTTGCCTCGAAACTACATTGGCTTGATCCTCTTTCACGTGGTACGTAGTGCAGCTTGGGATCTTTATCCCAAGTCCAGCCACACTTTATAAATAGACTTTGTAAATTTTTCAAAAATCATTCGAACAACTTTAAAACCTTATTTTTCAAAAGGATCTTCCTCTAGAGTTAGGAGTTTGTCCTAAATAGAGAGTTTTAGAGTTAGGAGTTTGTCTTTGATGTGTTATGTGTTTTGTTTGTATTTGTGTTAGAGTTAGGAGTTTGTTACGCCTCCGTCCGATTAGCTAGTGATTCACATCGTCGACTGATGACTAGGTCTAGGATGCGTTAGTGATCCTATTGTTTTCCCTAGAACACACAGCCTGATGGCGTCTGAATCCGGGTCTGCGATCGCGCGGTTGGTAGAGGGCCTCCGCGGGGTCTGCAATCACAAACGAAGGGGGTCCGGGGTGGGTCCCGGACGACCACTTCGGCACCCAAGTCAGATCCTTCGACCAATCAATATAAAGAACAGCCAGAAGGGGAAGGGGTTTCGATCGGGGTTACCAGGGGCAGTGTGCGGAATCTTTTCTGGGTGCGTGAGTGAGTGGGTCGGAGGGGACTAGCAAGGAGAGTAGGATTGAGTTCCTAGTCTCCTCTGTTGTTGCCTCGCCTCTTTTTCTGGTGTTACGGAGTGGAGAATGGGTGAAGTCCTTTTTTCAGCGGAAAAGCCTCCTCTCTTCTTCCTTTTCCTCCCTTTTAAAGGGAGGCGCACGGCCCCTTTCATCATTATGGAGAGAAAACCTTCTTTTGCAGGATTGGGCCATCCCCTTACTTTGCCGGCGCGCATGGCTTTTGGCGGCCATTTCCTTCCATAATTTGTGATGATGAGGCTTGGGCAGCGAGTGGGTGACACGTGTCATGATTGTGTGGTCTTTGCCGTTTTCCAACGTCTTTCTTCATGATGATTGGGCTCTGGTCGTGCATGGATGACACGTGGCGATATCTGGGAACACAGCCGTATTCGTGTCCCATCATAACTCCCCCTTACTCCTTTGGTCTATTGAATGGGCCAAGGGAGTAACGTTTTGTTCGAGCGAAGTCATGATGAGGATATTTACTAGGGCTCCGGGGTACGAGGAGGCGCGCCGTTTTATCCGGCGGCCATCCTCGGGAATCGGTAGCGTCGTTAAATGGGTTGCCTTGTTTCGAGGTACCAGGATTCCTTTTTGAGTTTAAAAGGGGGATCGCCCTGGCGCCTTGCAGTAGGTGTCCTTTCGCGCCTTTTTCAACAACATGTCGGGTATTCCTTCGCGAGTTAGGGGCAAGGCCCGCCTCCTCCAGGAATCATCGAGTGACCCCGACTTGTCTTTCGTTCCGAGGGAGGACCTTGCAGCTCGTCGGAGGAAGGCTAGGAGGAACCCGGGTTCTTCCTCCGGCTCCCCCCCCCTTCGCCTTTCCTCCTTGCCCAGGGAAGACAAGTCGTCTCGTTCCCGTGTCGCCAGGGAGTGGTCTTTTTTCTCCCGAGCCTATCACCAGGGGATGGAATTATGTGACCGTATTGTGAAGATGGGCAAGGAGATCGAGGTCTTGAAGCGGGAGAACAAGGCTCTACAGAAAAAGGTTGACCTTCTCAATGAGCAGCTGTTTGAATATGAGGTGGACCCCCTGCTGGAGAGTTCTTGGGAGGAGGAGGGGAACCCTTCGGGAGAGGAGTCTTTCTCCGATTAATCTCTGGCTCTTGTTGTGTTTTTGACTGCCTTTCCCCTTCCTTGTTAGGGATTTTTTGGGGCCTGCGTGCCCTGTGCTTTTGTTCCTTGTTTCCCTTTCTTGGTGTAGGCCTGTGGGCCAGGAGGATGGGAATGGATGATCTTTATGAATTGGTTCCGTGTCTTTTTGTAGCGCTTTTTGCATTTTGATAGATATTATCTTTGTTTGTAAGGAATTGCAACGTTCTGACCGGACTTGCTCGGGATTCCGAGCCTTTTCTGGCGCTTTTAATCTCCTTTGCTCATTGTGCTCGTGTGCCATGGCCTTGCACCTGGGCTCCGGGCCTCGTCCTTTTCTTTCTTTTTTTTGAAGGCCTGCGCTCCGGGCCCTGAACCTGCGTGGGGTCGAGATAGCGATACGTGTCGAATTCGTACGGTCTTGCCGTTTCCTACCGCCTTTCTTTATGATGTTTAAGCTTTATATAGGTGTGGGGGCAACACGTGGCGTGTTCTAGGAATAGCGTCGTCTTTATTTCTCATCATGATATTACCTTTGGTCCATTGATTGGTCCCGGGGAGCGGGCTTGCTTGCCTGGTTAAAGAATATCGTGACGAAGGCATTTATGGGAGCTTTGGGGTACGAGAGAATGTGCTGTCTCGTCCGGCAGTTCCTTCCCGAGGAATTGTGTTGCCATTAGGCGGCGTCGTTCGGTCATTCAATAGGAAACGAACACACGGATGGTAATCGCTTCATTTTCCTATCCCAGGGTTTCCCATAGGGTTTTATAAGGGGTGAGCTCTCCTGCTTTCATGTAGATTGCCTTTTGTTCTTTGCCGTTCTTTTTTTTTTTTTGCTTTCTTCCGGCCTTTCTTCAGGCTTGTCAGAGATGTCGTCGTCTTTCCAGGGTCTCTCTATTAGCAGTGGGGGGAGAGTTGCTACCGAGGGGAGTCCTCCCAGCAGTCCCGAGAGTAACCCCGACGGGTTGGGGCCCCGGCAAACGATTCTTGAGAGGAACCCGCCTCCAGGGTTTTCCCCGCGTTCTCCCCTTCCTCTGTTTTACGAGAGGGAGTCCCATGAAGCTTTTGTCCATCGCCACTGGTCGTTCTGCTCCCATGTCCATCGTAGGGAAATGGCGGTTTGCAGTCGGACGATTGACATGGATCGGGAGATTGCGGCCTTACCGGCGGAGAATGATTTGTTCAGGAATCAGGTGCGCTGGCTAAATGACCAGGCCCGATTTGCTGAGAATCGCCGCTGGGGAGCTCTTCGCAGGGGAAGCGGAGTGATAAGGAGCTCTCCAATGCGGAGAATTCTTTTAGCGGCCAATCGCTCTGAGCCCGAGGTGGCGGGATGAGTAGGATTTGGAGGAAGCCTCTTTTCTCTGTGTCTCTTTTTTTGTTAGGGGCCTTGGGGGTCCGGGCCTGCGTGCCTTCTGTCTTTACTCCCCCCTCTTTTGTAGGCCCGTGGGCCAGAAGGAAGTAGTTTATGAATGGCTCCTTTTTCTTTTTCTCTGCTTCTTACGACTTATGTCTTATGTTTGCTTTCTCCTTGCGCGTTGGCTTTCCCGCGCGACCCGAGTCTTTTTGCTGCGTTTAGGATTATTTATTTTTTTTTATTTTTTTGTTTGGTGGCACCGTGTGTCGGGTCTTCGTGACTTGCTCTGAGCCTTTCTTGGCCTTACGCAGTATTTTCCACTACACGGATCCGTATACCGTCCCCTTGTGAAGGGTTTCGAGCCCTTTGCCATCGAACGTTGTTTTGTCCATCTTGTGGATATGTATGCCGGACCCTTGTGACTGGTCCTGAGCCTTGTGCCATCGAATGTGATTTTTTCCATCTTGTGGATATGTATGCCGGACCCTTGTGACTGGTCCCGAGCCTTTTGCCATCGAACGTGGTTTTTTCCATCTTGTGGATATGTATGCCAGACCCTTATGACTGGTCCCGAGCCTTTTGCCATTGAACGCGGTGAGGGTTTAAGGATGGCTTGCTGGGGAAGTCACGTAGGGGTAGGGGCGTCTTTCCCGTGTGGGACTTTTGGCAGTTCCCTCGGGTTTCCCAATCGGCACCACGTGTGGGTGTCCCATCGATTTAGAAAAGGAGGGAAATCAAACGACGCGTGTCGAAACCCTAGCTTTTTTTAAAGGCTTTTAGGGATTTCCTTCGTTGCTTTATTTCTTCGTCTTCCTCGGGTTAAACGAGTTTTCCTCCGCGGCGATTTTTCTGCGCGTTGCTTGCTCATCAACCTTCTTCTGGTGAGTTCTGTGTCTTTTTTTATCCGCCATTTGATAGTTTACAATGTCTGTCGCGACTGTACCTCAGAGCTCTTCTTCTGAGTCGGTAGAAGTAGTGGAGAGGGCTCCGCCGAGAAAAAGGAGGCGGTTATCTGTAGAGGGTGGGGGCGGCGTCTCTGAAGATGTACGTGTGGGACCCGATCCCGCGAGAGGGGTGGGGCGCGAGCCGCCGCGCCTTCTCTTGGTCTCTTGTACCCACGCGATTGGCGTGTGCATTTTTATTATTGATTTTAATTCATCTTTTATGTGAACTTGGGATCACTGAGGCAATCCGAATTCCACACAAAAGAGACTGACAGAGTCGCCACCTAGATGTGGGATCTAGGGCCCATAATTAACCAGAAATCTAGACTCGCTACCTGGTTACAAGAATGGAAGGAATGGGGATTTATCCACCACATGCACCATTCCTGTCCGATAATCGGTCTTCGATTCCAAAAGCTAACTCTTTTAAATTTATTTTAAATGGCTCATTCAACTCTCTGTTAATGTGCGAACTAAGTGACATGCATCCTAAAATCTAATTTCAATGTGAATCCTAAATGTGTATCTTGAGTTATTAATTTGTCTGGATTCAATCTAAGTGAAAGTTCTCCTAAAATTCTAATTTCATGGAAAGTCCTAAATGATTTAATTAAGAATTTACAAGAAAATTAATATACAAAACCCCACAATTTGTTGTGGAGCCGACTCGCGGTTGGTATGCCATCAGACATCCATGCTGCCTACGTACCCAAGCCTCACTGGGATCAGAGTCGACATAGTTCGGTGCACCTAAGCTAAGCTACTTATGCCTAACTCAACTAAGACACCGGCCTAGACGGGATTGACTGTTTCAACAGTTTTAGGAGAAGTTATTTAATTCAAGTTGAGGATTTTATTATCCTAGGATTTCATCTAAGATGCTATATGATTCTTACCTAAATGCAAGTTGTTCCTTAGACTAATGCAGGTTAGCCTACATCCTAGTTTACTAGGCTTGTCCTAGGGAAAGATTGGGTGACTAGTGTAACTAGACCTATGGCACGGTTGCTATCTATAGCAAACGTACGTGATGCGGCTGGACTCCTAACTCTAGGACTCCCTAAAACCTAAGATTCCCTAAAACCTAGGACACGACCCGACACCAGTGTTCCTAAATTAGGCTATATTGGTTCCTACGACGGAAACCGTGATCCAACGGTTCCAAAAGACACGAAGTAAATCGATTCAAGTTCTTGAGGTTAATTAATTTCAGATTTCAATGATTTTCGGTTTCTAGACATTTAAGGAATACCAATGGTTCTAGGGTTCACCAATTTCGGCCCAGAATAGCATCCAAGGAAGGGAATCGTGCGCTCTTTCTTTGTGCAATTTAAAACTTAGGTTATAACATCTTATTGCGTGGCATATCTCAAGATTTCCGTGGACAGTAACCTCGGAGCCAACAATATGCTATAGCTTAAATATTCAAATTGTCAAAGATCGGTTGCAATTGTGATACGATTATGGATGCACTGGCCATTTTTCCAGGAAAATCTAAAGATCCTAAGATTTCTGTTTCAATGGATTAAGGAGTTAATATGTGACAGAGTTTTAAGGTTCTTTAGAGATTTTCAGATGATTTTCAATTAATTTCGGATTTTCAATGAATTTTATCAATTTTAAACATATCAGTGATTTTACAAGTGAAATTGTTGCAAACGAATTGGAAATGAGTTGAACCTTCTACAGCAGCAAGATATGATGAGATGTAGCTTACTGGAAGATTTTTACAGATTTTTACATTAAGCTCATATTTAATTTTGATTTAACAATTAATTGATCAGATTGCAAAAATAACACAGAAACTACTAGAAATAGAAATCTAAATTCAATGACATTTCTCCAGTAACACGATATAAGTAAAAATAGCATGCTATGCGAGTTTCATGAATTTTGAAAACCATTTACTATCAGTTTCAGATTTTTTAATTTTCAGACAAGATTATGAATTTACAATACATCCCATATGAAACAAGATCTAAATCACTTGAAACCTTTACAACAACTAGAAATATGGAATAGAAGACTACTGTAAAAATTTTGGAAATTTTATCTGTGATCTGATGTCTGTAAAAGTTCTCCCAAAATCTGCTAATTTTCAAAGAAATCATAAAATAATATACCAAACCAATTCCAAAAATTCACACAAATTCATGGTAGAGTGTATCAGCATTATATTATGTTCCTACGAAATTTCATTAATTTTGGAATTCGTTTAGTATATATTTTATTTTTCTTCGTCGAAAAAATATTTTTGAAGAGTTTTCTATTTTTAAAACACGATTTTCGAGAAAATTACGATTCCGCAAAACGTCATCCAACCTTGTTCTGATGTGATGAACACAAGAAAAATTTAAAATTCCAAAACATAGATCATCCTGAGATGGCTATTTTTTTGAATTTCGTAATTACTCAGCCAATATTTTAAATAAAATACCACTCTTCACTCAAATTCTAAAAAACCGTTGATCCAATGTCCGATCCGATCCGATAGTTATTTTACTCTATTTAAGTAGAACATCGAATTAAATTTTGGGACGAAACGGATTTGAAACACTCATGCAGATCATGATTTTTAGCTCACACATTTAATATTGAATTAAATTTAATTAAATGCTAAAACCCATGCTAATTTCATAAAAAAATGCCAAATCATCTGGGAAAAATCTGAGAATAGTGTACCAACCTGTGATGGAGTTCCTCGCCGAATCCGAGAGCCGAAGAAATCCGGAAATCCGGCCGACGCTCGATCCGCGCCGCTTTCTTTCTCTTTTTTTCCTCTTTTGTTCTTTGTTTTTCCTCGCTGCTGAGAGAGATTGATAGGGAGATAGTGAGAGCAGTAGAGAGTGTTTGAGAGAGAGGGATAGAGAGAATGAGAGAGTGCGAGAGGGAGGGAGTGAGAGATCGAGCGAGGAAGAATGACAGAGAGGGAGTGAGCGAGGAAGAATGACAGAGAGGGAGTGGGGGGGTGACAGAGAGAGTGAGAGAGTGAGAGAGAGAGATAGAGAGAGTGTGGAAAATGGAGAATGGAAAACAGAGAGTATGGAGAGAGTGTTGCGCAGAGAGGGTGAGCGCGAGAGAGATAGAGAGGGAGCGAGAGTGATTGAGATTGAGAGGGAGTAAGAGTGAATAAGATTGAGAAGGAGTTGAGAGATGGAGAGGTAGGGAGAGAGATAGAGAGTATGAAAGTGAGAGAACGTGGGAAAAGAAAACAGAGCATGCGATGCTCTGTTTCCTTTCTCACGTTTTTTTTTTTTTTTTAAAAGAAAAAAAAAGTTGCTGTGGAGAGGGATTTTGAGGGGAGATGAGAGATAGGGAGAGAGATAGAGAGTATGAAAGTGAGAGAGAGATGAGAGTGAGAGAGAGAGGGTTGTGGGAGAGAGAGGGCTGTGGGGAGTGAGGAGAGATGAGAGATAGGATACGGTGGGGAGTAGAGATGGGTGTCATGAGAGGTGAGGGAGATGAAACAGATCGTCGGAGATAGGGTGCTGAGAGAGCTGCAGAGAGTGGGGAAGAAAAAATGGGAGACGAGATCGGCCTCCAAAAAAACCGTGCTCTCCTCCTCCTTTCAAGTTAGCTTATTATTTTCCTTTATATCCCATCTGTTGCTCTTCTCCCTCATCCAAAAACAGAGTGCCGCGAAAATTCTAAAAAAAAAAAAAACCCCTTGTGCAAGAGAATTCATTTTTCTTTCTAATAGGAAAAGAGAGACATTTTTAGAATCTTTCCTTGCAAAGGTTGCCATTTTCCCTTTCTGTAATGCACATGACCACTCATCTCGGCATCCTCCCTATACATGGTGTTATATAATTCGATTGATCTCATTAATAAAGAAAGTTTCTTTTTTGTTCTTTGTAAGTTGTTGTTATTAGCAATGGATGCCCCTTTCCCACGTGATATAACCAACAGGAAGTTGCAGAATTTGCAACTTGCCAACCAAAATCAATTCAGCCATACATATTGCCGACTACCTGCGATTTCCACAAAATACAAAGACGAATTACTACTCCTCCCTTCAACAGGAACTATTGGTAGGCCCACTTCTTTTTAACCTACTTGAGCCTAATTGATAATAGCAGCTCACTTTCAATTTGCAATTCAAAACAGCTCTTCCCAATTGGTAATCACGGCCCTTGGAAAACACTTTGCAAGATTGCATCAACCCTAACCAAACTAGTGGGTCCCACATGTGTTAACCGAATACTCTTGAAATTCATTTGGTTTCCTAAATTGTGGTGGGCCCCACCCAAGTTCTTGAAGTTAATTAATTTCAGATTTCAATGATTTTCGGTTTCTGGACATTTAAGGAATACCAATGGTCTCTAGGGTTCACCAATTTCGGCCCAGAATAGCATCCAAGGAAGGGAATCGTGCGCTCTTTCTTTGTGCAATTTAAAACTTAGGTTATAGCATCTTATTGCCTGGCATATCTCAGGATTTCCGTGGACAGTAACCTCGGAGCCAACAACATGCTATAGCTTAAATATTCAAATTGTCAAAGATCGGTTGCAATTGGGATACGATTATGGATGCACTGGCCATTTTTCCAGGGAAATCTAAAGATCCTAAGATTTCTGTTTCAATGGATTAAGGAGTTAATATGTGACAGAGTTTTAAGGTTCTTTAGAGATTTTCAGATGATTTTCAATTAATTTTGGATTTTCAATGAATTTTATCAATTTTAAACATATGAGTGATTTTACAAGTGAAACTGTTGCAAACGAATTGGAAATGAGTTGAACCTTCTACAGCAGCAAGATATGATGAGATGTAGCTTACTGGAAGATTTTTACAGATTTTTACATTAAGCTCATATGTAATTTTGATTTAACAATTAATTGATCAGATTGCAAAAATAACACAGAAACTACTAGAAATAGGAATCTAAATTAAATTAAATTTCTACAGTAATAAGATATAAGTAAAAATAGCATGCTGTAAGATTTTCGTTAATTGTAGAAACCATTTACTATCAGTTTCAGATTTTTTAATTTTTAAACAAGATTATGAATTAACAATACATCCCATATGAAACAAGATTTAAATAATTTGAAAATTTTACAGCTACTAGAAATATTGAATATAAGACTACTGTAAAAATTATGGGAATTTTATCTATGATCTGATGTCTGTAAAAATTCTCCCAAAATCTGATAATTTTCAAAGAAAGTATAAAATAATATACCAAACCAATTCCAAAAATTCTCAAAACTTCATGGTAGAATGTATCAGCATTATATGATTTTTCTACGAAATTTCATTAATTTTGGAATTTGTTTAGTATATATTTTATTTTTCTTCGTCGAAAAAATATTTTTGAAGAGTTTTCTATTTTTAAAACACGATTTTCGAGAAAATTACGATTCCGGAAAACGTCCTCCAACCTTGTTCTGATGTGATGAACACAAGAAAATTTTAAAATTCCAAAAAATAGATCATCCTGAGATGGCTATTTTTTCGAATTTCGTAATTACTCAGCCAATATTTTAAATAAAATACCACTCTTCACTCAAATTCTAAAAAACCGTTGATCCAATGTCCGATCCGATCGGATAGTTATTTTACTCTATTTAAGTAGAACATCGTATTAAATTTTGGGACGAAACGGATTTGAAACACTCATGCAGATCATGATTTTTAGCTCACACATTTAATATTGAATTAAATTTAATTAAATGCTAAAACCCATGCTAATTTCATAAAAAATGCCAAATCATCTGGGAAAAATCTGAGAATAGTGTACCAACCTGTGATGGAGTTCCTCGCCGAATCCGAGAGCCGAAGAAATCCGGAAATCCGGCCGACGCTCGATCCGCGCCGCTTTCTTTCTCTTTTTTTCCTCTTTTGTTCTTTGTTTTTCCTCGCTGCTGAGAGAGATTGATAAGGAGATAGTGAGAGCAGTAGAGAGTGTTTGAGAGAGAGGGATAGAGAGAATGAGAGTGGCTGCTAGAGAATGAGAGAGTGCGAGAGGGAGGGAGTGAGAGATCGAGCGAGGAAGAATGACAGAGAGGGAGTGAGCGAGGAAGAATGACAGAGAGGGAGTGGGGGGGTGACAGAGAGAGTGAGAGAGTGAGAGAGAGAGATAGAGAGAGTGTGGAAAATGGAGAATGGAAAACAGAGAGTATGGAGAGAGTGTTGCGCAGAGAGGGTGAGCGCGAGAGAGATAGAGAGGGAGCGAGAGTGATTGAGATTGAGAGGGAGTAAGAGTGAATAAGATTGAGAAGGAGTTGAGAGATGGAGAGGTAGGGAGAGAGATAGAGAGTATGAAAGTGAGAGAACGTGGGAAAAGAAAACAGAGCATGCGATGCTCTGTTTCCTTTCTCACGTTTTTTTTTTTTTTTTAAAAGAAAAAAAAAAGTTGCTATGGAGAGGGATTTTGAGGGGAGATGAGAGATAGGGAGAGAGATAGAGAGTATGAAAGTGAGAGAGAGATGAGAGTGAGAGAGAGAGGGTTGTGGGAGAGAGAGGGCTGTGGGGAGTGAGGAGAGATGAGAGATGGGATACGGTGGGGAGTAGAGATGGGTGTCATGAGAGGTGAGGGAGATGAAACAGATCGTCAGAGATAGGGTGCTGAGAGAGCTGCAGAGAGTGGGGAAGAAAAAATGGGAGACGAGATCGGCCTCCAAAAAAACCGTGCTCTCCTCCTCCTTTCAAGTTAGCTTATTATTTTCCTTTATATCCCATCTGTTGCTCTTCTCCCTCATCCAAAAACAGAGTGCCGCGAAAATTCTAAAAAAAAAAAAAACCCTTGTGCAAGAGAATTCATTTTTCTTTCTAATAGAAAAAGAGAGACATTTTTAGAATCTTTCCTTGCAAAGGTTGCCATTTTCCCTTTCTGTAATGCACATGACCACTCATCTCGGCATCCTCCCTATACATGGTGTTATATAATTCGATTGATCTCATTAATAAAGAAAGTTTCTTTTTTGTTCTTTGTAAGTTGTTGTTATTAGCAATGGATGCCCCTTTCCCACGTGATATAACCAACAGGAAGTTGCAGAATTTGCAACTTGCCAACCAAAATCAATTCAGCCATACATATTGCCGACTACGTGCGATTTCCACAAAATACAAAGACGAATTACTACTCCTCCCTTCAACAGGAACTATTGGTAGGCCCACTTCTTTTTAACCTACTTGAGCCTAATTGATAATAGCAGCTCACTTTCAATTTGCAATTCAAAACAGCTCTTCCCAATTGGTAATCACGGCCCTTGGAAAACACTTTGCAAGATTGCATCAACCCTAACCAAACTAGTGGGTCCCACATGTGTTAACCGAATACTCTTGAAATTCATTTGGTTTCCTAAATTATGGTGGGCCCCACCTCGAGTGAACTCTTCTTGCATTGCACTTCTTGCATTCAAATCCCCTCCATTAGATGATCTCAACCATCCAATTTATGGGTCACAACATGGATGGTCATACCCCACAAATCAACCATTGGATGAGCCAATCCGCCCAATTAGTGGGCCGCAATACCAATGGGTTGGGCCCTCAAATCATTTTTCATGGGATGATCTGAGCCAATAATTTATAAAGTTATGCCTCAAAGTTATTTCCGAGAGTTATCCGAACAATTCAACTTGATGATCGCAACAAAAGTTGTTGTCAAAATGACTTCTCTGAGACCTTGACCGTTCCTTTGATGGACATCTTTATGCATTGGATCGAAGTAGGCTCAAAACTCATTTTTCATTAAAACAATGCGCGGGCCTCCCTGCTTGATCCAAATCTAAACAAATGCTCAATGCGGGCCCACCGAACGGGTCCAAGTTCAATAAATGCTCAATGCGGGCCCACCGAATGGGTCCGAATTCTCCCCTGGCTTGGATTCTTCTGCATAACCATTCTCAACACTTAGCGAAAAGAAAAATACGGAACATTGCGGAAATGATCGGAAAGATTGAGAAAGCATAAGGGACGGACATGGGAATGGGAAACACTGAAGAAGACTAATAACAAGCAAACTAACTTCTTTGTTGATTACAGCAGAGCAAAATGGGGTGTCTACAGTACGGCAGCCCACAGAGTTGAGAGATAGCTCTGGGACCTCTGGGTCATCGGTGGGGGCCGCTCCTTCAGAATCTCTGGCTCGAGTTTCTTCTGCTCATGAGGCGGAGATTGGGGATATTCGGTTTGGCGCCGTTATTCGTCCCGGTCGGGTGGCGTGTTTCAGGAACACTTTGGGAGAAGAGGCGGCTGAGAAAATTAGGAGGGAGTTCCACATTCCCGATGATTATGGGATTAGGGTTCCTTCCTTTGTAGAGGGGGTGTGTGGAGGTACCACTGAGGAAGAGGTAGCTTTCTACGTGGAGGCTTTTCGGGCGAGGGTTAGGTTCCCGCTCTTGGGCATTATAGTGGAGGCCCTCGAGTTTTACTGGGTGGCCGCCTCCCAACTGGCGCCTAATAGTTGGCGCACTCTCTTGGCCTTTATGGTCAAGGCGAGTCTTCACAAGGTTCAGCCTACCCTTCCGCTGCTCCGGCCCTGTGTTGCCCTTAGCTCATTGGTGAAGGGGGAGGACAGCTGGCTATATCTGACCCAGCGTCCTCAGGTAAAAATGGCGGCGAACTTGCCTTCCTCCATCAATAAGTGGAAGGAGGAGTATGTGTTCATCACCCCTTCGTCGGACGCCAGCTGGGACTTTCCTCGGTCTTGGAGGCGCTCCGTTGAGTGGCGAAGGAAGTCCCTCCCCGACGAATCTGACTATAGCAAGTTTGACTTGGGGAAGCTCGCCTCTGGGGAGGCTATTGACATTTTCGAGTTTAGATGGGAGAGGAGCTTGAAGAGGCTTGGTTTGGTGGGAGCGGTGGAGAGGAGGACCCGCTGTATGGGCGAGGGGACGGGGGAGAGTTTCGCCAGCCGTCGTGGTGAGCGTCTCTCCTATTTCTCCCTCTCTGTTTCTCCCCTCTTTTTTTTCTTTTTTTTTTGTTGCTTTCCTTCGTTCTGAGCGGTTGTTGTTCTCTTATTTTTTGGCAGGAGGTATGTCTTCTTCCGGTGATGCTGGAAAGGGGAAAGGAGTTGCGGTGGTGACGAAGGGTCCGATGAGTCACAAGAAGATCCCTTCTGACTTTATGGCCGCGGCCAGGCTGGGCCGGTCGCAAGCGAAACTCGCGGCATCCGTGCCTTCTAGCCCCTCTGTTCGAGCGGTCGGAGAAAAGGGGGTGGCTGGGCGTTTTCCTTCGGAGTCGGAGCCGTCCGCCAAGAGGGCTACCCCTTTTAGCGCTCGACAGGGGGATGTTGTTCACGTGGCGCGTTCTCCTGCCTTCGCGGAGGACGTGCCAAGTCGGATGCAGGGGGCGGTTATGACCAAACTTCTTCTGGAACGGGTGGTGCTTCCTCCGCAGAGCTTCCAGGCGCGAGGAGAGCTTTTTAAGCCTAACTGGAAGATAGGCGTTAAGGATAGCGTTCTTGCGAATCCCCGGGTTGGGGTGGAGCTGGGGGTGACGACCGCTCTTCCTGGTGACGAGGCTGAGCTGGAGGGCTATGATCGTAGGGCCCTTGGGGCTCAGTATTTTCAATCAACATCTTGCGTAAGTATACCGGGTGGCCGGTTCTCTGTTTGTACGTTTCTCTCTTTGCCATTTTGAGAACTTATGTTGGAAATTTTCTGATAGGTTGCTTTTGCAGTCCCAGAGCTATGCCAGGAGGATGGTGCAATGCCTGCTCAAGGATGAGGCTGAGATAAGTGCCTTTGAGGAGCGAAACCGGCAGCTAAGCGAGGACTTGGATAAAGCCCGGGCGGAGAAAGCGACCTTTGATGATATTGTCGCTCGACTTCGGGAAGACCTCCGAACAACCATAGAGGGGAGAAGTCGTGCGGCGGACAAATTGGCGGTGGCTCGTCGAACGCATGCCCGGGAACTGGCAAAGGCGCGGGAGGAATGGCGTGATTCAGTGGAGTTCCTCAGGGCTGCGGCCGCATTTAGCGTAGATGTTGAAATTGATGCTTTCGCTGAATGCCGGCGGCGTGTTCAGGAGGTTGATCCTTCCTTTCCCCTTGACAGACTGATGCATGAGGCTGAGGTCGATCCTCCGCAGGTACCAGTAGAGGCATCGGAGCTGGTTGGAGAGGAGTTGGCTGCCCTGGCGGATCCGGTGGTCCCTGAGACCTCTGAGGGGGCTCAGTGATGCCAGGATGTATTTTGGACCTTATATTTTACTTTTTCTTGCAGGGTCTGTAATAACTTTTGAATTCTCCTTCTTTTCTTCTTCTTTTCTTCTTTCTTCTTTTTTTTATATATACGACGTGGTCCGGGTTATCCGAGCCTTTTGGAATTGAATTTCAATTTGACCGTCGAGAATATTTCTAGTGCACCCCGTGGGGTGTCTTTTTTGCGGAAGGACTATCTTCCCCTCGAGTGATCAGTTCGGGGTTAATGTGTCCCGCCTGCCCTTTAAGGGGAGGTCTTGTCATCATGGGGAGTGTTTTAGGGTATTATCGGGGGGATCGGCCCCGATGCTACCTCTGTCTCACTCCCTGTCTTCTTTCGGGTCCCTCGTTTTATTATGGGCCGGAAAGTGGAGATACGTATGGCTTTAAGTAGAAACGCTATTCCATTGATTCGTTTAAGGAGAAAATACATCTTTGCTTCTAGAGACACAAAAAGAAACAAACAAACATTCGTCATGCTTTTAAAGAAAAACATGGAACTTACCCTGTCTTTTTACTGGTAAAATTCTCGGAGGTTGTCCATGCTCCAGCTTCGAGGGACTGGGGTCCCGTCGAGGCGTTCTAGTTGGTAGGCCCCGGGGCGGAGTGCTCGAACGACCCTGTACGGTCCTTCCCATTTAGGGGCGAGTTTTCCGGTGTTGCGGGGGTCGGATACCTCCGCACGCCGTAGCACCAGGTCTCCGGGCTTTACCGAGCGTTTTTTTACCCGGGCGTTGTAGTACCGTGCCACCTTTTGCTGGTAGGAGGCAGTTCGGAGAAGAGCTTGCTCTCTTTTTCCGAGCACGAGATCGAGGGTGTTCCGGAGGAGCTCGGAATTTCCCTGTTCGTCATAATTCGTGGTGCGGAAGCTGGGGAGGCCAATTTCTAGCGAAATGACCGCTTCGGCCCCGAAGGTTAAGCTGAAATGGGATTCTCCAGTCACGGTCCGCCGCGTCGCTCGATAGGCCCAGAGGACGCTAGGGAGCGCCTCTACCCAGTTTTTTCCGGCTTCTCCTAGTCGCTTCTTGAGGCTCTGAAGCAAGATCCTGTTAGTTACCTCTACCTGCTCGTTGGCCTGCGGGTGTGCTACGGAGGCGAAACGATGTTCGATACTTAGGTTATCGCAGAATCTGCTGAATTCAGCACTAGCGAACTGGGGACCATTGTCTGTTACAAGTGTCTTTGGAATGCCGAAACGGCACACCACGTCATGATAGAAGAACTTCTCCGTCGCCTTGGAATTGGGTTTTACCATGGCTTTGACCTCAACCCATTTGGTGAAGTAGTCGATGGAGACGTACAGCATTGTATGCCCCCCGGGGGCTTTTGGGAAGGGTCCGAGTAGTTCCATGCCCCACATGGCGAAAGGCAGGGGCCCTGCTATCGCGGTGTATGGTGTGGCTGGTTGGCGGGGGGTGGTCGTGTACCTTTGGCATGGGCTGCACTTCTTGACGAACTCCTTGGCGTCCCTGAGGATCGTAGGCCAGAAGTAGCCGTGCCTCACGATTTTCTGAGCGAGAGTCCTGTCGCCTCCGTGGTCTCCACAGATCCCTTCATGTACTTCTCGTAGCGCGTAGTCTGATTCGGAGGGCACCAGGCATCGAAGGTACGGCAATGTGTATGACCGTTTGTAGAGCCTGGGCCCGTGGACCACGTAGTGGGCGGCTCTTGCAGTTAGGCGCCGGGCTTCCAGCTTATCTGTGGGCAGTATACCGTCTGTCAGGTATCGCATGATGGGGTCCATCCAGTTTGGTCCAGGTGGAATCTCCAAAACTTGCACCTCGTCGATGCTGGGGTGGGGCAGTATTTCTGTGAGCATGGTGCCGAAGTCATGGGTCTCTTCGGCGGCCATTCTTGATAATGTATCTGCTCGATTGTTCATGTCTCGCGGCACCTGGAGGATCTCTACCTCTCCCATTTTTTGCAGTTTCTCTTGGACCTTCTGGAGGTATCTCTTCATCCTGAGGCCTTTGGCTTCGTATATTCCGTTCACTTGGTTGACGACGAGCTGGGAGTCGCTATGGACTTTTAACTTTCCCGCGCCGAGCTCCGCGGCTAGATTCAGTCCTGCCAGTAAGGCTTCGTATTCGGCTTCATTGTTGGAGGCTTTGAAATCTAACCTGAGGGCGTATTCCAGCGTAAATCCTTTTGGGCCGTGGAGGACCACTCCCGCCCCGTGCCCTTTTTTGCCGGCTGAGTCGTTGACTTGTAGGGTCCAATGAACGTCGTCGCTTTGCCTGGCTGAGTCTGGTGCAACGTCGTCGCCGTAATCTCCCTTGCCGTCCTCCGTTGTTGCTGGTTCCGCGGCCAGGACCGTGGATTCCACTATAAAGTCATCGAGGGCTTGGGATTTGATAGCTGGCCTCGGGCGGACCTGTATGTCGAATTCTCCCAACTCGACGGCCCAACTGACCATTCTACCCGAGGTCTCTGGTTTTTGGAGAATCTTCCTCAGGGGTTGGTCGGTCAGAAGCACAATGGAGTGGGCCTGGAAGTAGGAGCGGAGTTTTCGGGTGGCGCTGACGACTGCGAGGGCAAACTTTTCTATGTTTAGGTACCGAATTTCTGCACCGTGGAGAGTCTTACTCACGTAGTACACCGGGTGTTCCTTTTTGTTGCTTTGCTTGGCCAACACTGCGCTCACCGCCGTGGAGCTGACGGCTAGGTATAAAAATAGCTCTTCCCCCGGCTCGAGTTTGGCGAGTACGGGTGGTGCTTGAAGGTATTGCTTCAAGGAGTCGAAAGCTGCTTGGCAGGCCGGGGTCCATTCGAATTCCCGCATGTTTTTTAACTGTTTCCTGAAGGTCAGAGATGTGCTTGGAGGCTTCGAGACTTTTTACCAGCATATCGTCGACATACACCTCTATGTTCCTACCGATCTGCGCCTGTAATAGCTTATTTACGAGCCGCTCGTAGGTGGCGCCCGCGTTTTTTAAACCGAAAGGCATAACAGTATAACAGTAGACGCCCTGATCGGTGATAAACGCTGTTTTCGGGATGTCTGGATCGTGCATTTTGACTTGATTGTAGCCTGAGAACGCATCCAAGAAGGTGAGAAGGTCGTGCCCGGATGTGGCGTCGATGAGTTGGTCTATGCGCGGGATGGGGTAGGGGTCCTTTGGGCAGGCCCGGTTTAGGTCTGTGAAGTCTATACAGGCCCGCCATCCTCCGCTAGCTTTCTTGACCATGACGACGTTTGACAGCCACTCGGGATACCGGATTTCTCTGATGAACCCAGCTTGTAGTAGTTTTTCCACTTCGGCCTTTATGTGAGTTTGACGCTCTATCGTGAAGTTCCTTTTTTTTTGCCGAACGGGTTTAAGGGTTGGGTTCACGTTTAACTTGTGAACGGCCAGTTCCTTGGGTATCCCGGGCATGTCCTTAGCGGACCATGCGAACATGTCTTTGTTCGTTCTGAGGAAGTTGATCATCTCGTCTCGCAGGGGGACTTTTAGTAGGGAACTGATCCGGACTTGTCTCTCCGGCTGATCTTGGTCTATGGGGATAGAGTCTAGCTCCTCGGCAGGCTCTCCTCTGATTGTGCGGGCCCGCTGCCGGGGATCTTCGCTATCGATGGTGAAGTTTTCGGCCGGGGCATTGGTTCCTCTCAGGCTTGCTGCGTAGCACTGGCGCGCTATCATTTGCTGTCCCCGGACCTCCCCTACTCCGGTCGGAGTGGGGAATTTCATCTTGAGGTGGGGGGTGGAGACTACTGCCCCCAAATCTCTTAGAGCAGGGCGCCCAATGATGGCGTTGTAAGTGAATGGGATATCCACAACCAAGAAGGTGGTCAGGATGGTTTTTTGGAGGGGGTATGTCCCAAAGGTCACGGGTAAGTCGATCTTGCCGTCCACCCGTACGGACGCACCAGAGAACCCGTAGATGGAATACTCCGCGGGTCCCAACCTTTCCCTGCCCAGTTTCATTTCTTCGAAAGTGTCGAGGTGTAGCACGTTGACGGAGCTTCCTGTGTCGACTAGGATTTTTCCTATGTCGAAGTTGGCGACGACTAGCCTAATGACCAGTGCGTCGTCATGCGGGACTTGTAGCCTGTCAAGGTCGTTGTTGGAGAAAGTGATGATGTGGTCCTCACGGGGAGGATCTGTTCAGGCCTTTTTGGAAGGCATATCCATGGAGAATACACATTCAGCATATGCCCGCCGACCGGCGGTTGTCGGCCCTCGCGCTGCCGGCCCACCCGTGATGATATTGATTTTTCCAATGATGGTGGGTGGCTGTTCGCGGGCCTGTGGTTGATCGGGGGGCTCTTCTTTCCGGGGGCACTGGTGGCGGTGCGCGTCGTGTCTGCTGCGGGATCGGCGTCTGCTTCGGGAGCGATGCCGGCTAGGGGATCGGTGTCGGCTTGTGGATCGGCGGCGGTTGTTGGACCGGCGTCTATTGGGTGACCGATGCCTACCTCTGGGCTCGTCGAGCGGGTGCTGGAACTCGCGCGAGCTTTCGCCAGGGCTCCTGAGATATTGATTTAGGTGCCCTTCTTCGGCCAGCTTTTCGAGCTGTCGGCGAAGGTAGAAGCAATGGTCAGTTTCGTGGCCGTGGTCCCCATGGAATTCACAGAATTTTCTGGCGGACCTCTTCTTTGGGTCTGTGGCCATTTTCTTGGGGGGGTCAGGAGACCCTGATCCCTGATAGCTAGTAGAACGTGGGAGAGGGGGAACTTCAGCAGGGCGGTTCCCAGTCTCTCGAAGACGGGGATGGGGTTCCGGCCCGCCTGCCTCTCGTCGGCACGTGGCCTTATGGCCCTTCGGCCGTCGTTTTTTCTCTCATGAGGGCGGGGCTGATTCTGCTCTCAAGTGCAGGCTTCTTCTGCTCGGACGAACTTATCAGCTTTGGATTCAAGTTCCTGCAGGTCCCATGGTGGCTTGAGGGTGAGATGCAGCTTGAGATTCGGATTGGTGGTGGCGTGCTTTAGCGTTGCGACCGCTATTTGGACGTCCATGTTAGAAAGATGGGCCAATTCGGCGTTAAATTTTAACATGAAGTCTCTTAGGGTCTCATTCCTTCCCTGCCGGAGGGCTAGGAGGGCGTCCGCTGGATCATGGCGGAGGCGGTTGTTGGCGAACCTTGTGCTGAACTTCCTTCCGAATTCGTGGAAGGATGCGATGGAGTCGGGCTCCAATCTCATGTACCAGTCGTTAGCGGTTTTCTTAGCAGAGACGCAAAGGCTCTGCACATGAATCCGTCCGACGCACCTCGCAGCGTCATTACCCTTTTGAAGGTTTGAAGGAATTCGAAAGGATCCGTGCTTCCATCGTATAGACCGAAGCGGGAGAGGTCTATGCCTGCTTCTGCTGGGGTTTTTAAGACCTCCGAGGTGAATGGGGATGCCGTCTCCCTTTCCCACTCATCGAGGATGCCATGGGCGTAGGGTTTTTTCATTTCCAGTTTTACCTCTCGGATTTGCCTTTGTAGGTCGGCTATCTGATCCATGCCGTGCGGCTGTGCTGAGGTTGCTACTTCTTCCACCCGAGCCAGGGGCGGTTCCTGGAGATGGGCTGCCTGGACAGGGGGTGCGCGGCTTAGCGTGGCCTGCCTCCCGCTGTCTCGCTGGTGTCCCCTGGATACGGGGGCAAAGGACTGTTCGTGGATGGGGACGGTGTCCGGCGAGTCGGTGCTCGCTTTCGCCAGGGATGACGCTCCCCTGGCTGTTCCTCGTTGCCTTCATCATAGGCTTCTGTCTGGTCTTGTGTTGTCAGGGGCTTCTCCGGGGCCGGAGGAGGCAAGTGCTGGAGTAGTTCTCGGCGGAGTTCGTTGAACATCTCCATGGTGGGGACCATCTGCGGCGCGCTAGAGGAGGGCTGGTGTCGGCCCGAGGACGGTGAGTTGGGTTCTCGAGAGCTTGAGGTGTTGGTTTGTGCGCGTTGAGCCTGGCTTCTGGTTATTACCCCTATCTCTTGCTGTTGGGTGTGGTTTCTCATCGCCATAAGGCGTTCAGTACTCGACGAGTCCCACGGATGGCGCCAATATGATGGCGTCTGAATCCGGGTCTGCGATCGCGCGGTCGGTAGAGGGCCTCCGTAGGTCTACAATCACAAACGAAGGGGGTCAGGGGGTCCGGGTGGGGTCCCGGACGACCACTTCGACACCCAAGTCAGATCCTTCGACCAATCAATATAAAGAACAGCGAGAAGGGAAAGGGGTTTCGATCGGGGTTACCAGGGGCAGCGTGCGGAATCTTTTCTGGGTGCGTGAGTGAGTGGGTCGGAGGGGACTAGCAGGGAGAGTAGGATTGAGTTCATAGTCTCCTCTGTTGTTGCCTCGCCTCTTTTTCCGGTGTTGCGGAGTGGAGAATGGGTGAAGTCCTTTTTTAAGTGGAAAAGCCTCCTCTCTTCTTCCTTTTCCTCCCTTTTAAAGGGAGGCGCACGGCCCCTTTCATCATTATGAAGAGAAAACCTTCTTTTGCAGGATTGGGCCGTCCCCCTGCTTCGCCGGCACGCATGGCTTTTGGCGGCCATTTCCTTCCATAATTTGTGATGATTGTGTGGTCTTTGCCGTTTTTCAACGTCTTTCTTCATGATGATTGGGCTCTGGTCGTGCATGGATGACACGTGGCGATATCTGGGAACACAGCCGTATTCGTGTCCCATCACAGCCTAGTTACACATAGGTTGTAGGAACCACCTGCATTAGCTTAGGGCTAACCTGCATTTAGTTAGGGCATATAGGGTGTCCTAAAATTCACAATCCATTGGAATTTAAATAATCACACAAGAAGCTTTAATAACTAGTCTGGTCTTTTAGGTCAAGTCTAGAATAGAGGTCTAGTTGTCTTAGGCATCATAGCTTAGAATAGGTGCGAATAACTACGTTGCTTTGATTCTCGTGGAGGCGGGGATACGTAGGCGGCTTTGGATGAATACCAGACTATCCAAACAATTGGACCAAATTGTTTAGAGTGTAGGGTTTGTTTTGTTGCGTCGTTTGTGGTATCAAGTTATATTGCATGTTTTGTTGTATTTTCTTACTTTCCTGTATAAACTTTATACCTTTAGCTGTAGCATTCATGTATTTGTCCCCCAGAACTTAGACACACACTAGGCATGTCACTCATAACCTAGCAATGCTTTGGTGACACTTCTTTTATTTATTTTGCGCGTGCTTATTATTTCATCCCTGAGTCACGCATGATTAGGTAGACGTCTTCTCCGGAATATTTTGTTCCCATTTCACATGATTTTGCCCAAAATTCTTCCGAGTTAATAAAAATGGCATAAGAGACAAAGTGCTTGCACTCGGATGAATTGGGGTGCTCTTCGGACCTTCTCCATTCATAATCAGGCACGAGCCCATATATGTTTCTGGTTTTCCATTGCACAGAGGATTTGTTTTTGGGGTTCCATTGCCTATCCATGGATGGCGACTCTGAGTTATGTTAGGTACGTCTTAGTTTCGAGCCTTTGCTCCGGATCAAGATGTATCTCATTCATTTTGTATTACCACTCGTGCTATGCTGTGAGGGTGGCACCTATTTCGAGAGTTCCTTAGTAGAGCTCTCCTTCACATGTGGAGATCTTTGAGGATTGTAGGGGACTCGTTCCTCAGCACTATTTTCCTCGGGTCGGGGTCCACAGAGATCATGCAAGATAACTTCTCATGAGATTCTCTACATAAAAATGTGAAGAAAAGATAACCCTAAACATGCTTTTCTAGTTCTTAGATAACAAAAATGAAGAAAGCCTACCATTGATCTTGAATCCTTGTCTCTAGGGCTGGTAATCTAAGATATAGGCTTCGTCCAGCCCTTTATATGCTTTAGAAAATTCGAAGACCAAAGAATATAGCCTAAATCGATATATATTGAAGATGAGAAGATATCAAAGTGTGCTTTAATGGAGGACACTTGAAAGTGATGAATTGTGGCCCAAAAAGAAGTGAGATGAATTTTCTTAAAGGGGGGAGAGTGTTGAACGAATTTTTCAGCCCTTTCCTAAGGTTGAATTGATTTGCTTTATAGAAAAAGCTAGGGTTTGCAAATAATAGGTAGTGTCCTTTGTGAGGAGTCTCAGCTTAGCTAGTTTCTTATTTCTCTTCCTTATCTTTCATTCCTTTTAGTTCCCAAATCAACTTAAATTCTAATTGTGATTACTTGCAAACCAAAGCATATATTTTGCATAACGTAGATCTTTCAAGACTCTTCTAGAAGCTCTCATACAATGGAAACAACATATATGTGAAAGATTCTCGTCCAAAAAAGACTGCCTAACGTTAGAGCTCATTTATTACCTATTTACGGGCAGAATCAAGAAACGTCGTAAACTAGAAAGTTGTACATCTTTTCGAGAAGTGCGAAACAAGTAAAATTTGTAAATTTTTGGATGAGAAGGTAAAAGGTTATGGCTGTTTTACTAGCCTGACCATACTAGCCCTTTCTAATTATAACTCTTCCTTCTTTTTGTTCTTTTTTTTTCAAAACATATCAAATATGACATCACCATCCCACCTCATCCATGTTGGGCACCTAACTAAGTGGACCACCAATGTGGGGCACCCACTTATATGGCCAACCCACATGGGTGGGTCCACTTGGGCCCCTTCCTATGTGGGCTTTGCTCAATGGGCCTTCTCACATGGGTTTTAGGTTTTTTTATAAAAATTTAATAAAATTCTTTTAAATTCAATATTTTATGGATAAACCGAACCTATGTGACCTTTATGGTGCACCCTTAACATATGGTTGAGCCATCTCACTTGGGAAAAATAAATTTTTGGACCCAAACGCTCTCATTTGGCCAATACGCACCCGAAATGGGACCAAAATGCGTTCAAATCAAGTTGCCCTTAAAGGAGGAGTTAAAAATGGAAAGTCTTTGTAAGCCAAATGGTTCCCACCTTAGCAATTCCCATCTTATTTTGATGATTCCAATACACAAGTGATTTAAGATCACTAATGAGTTTGATTGTCTAAGTTGTAGATCATGATTGCTTAAAGACAAGATTGCTTGGATTGAGGCCAAGAAGCTCTCATTGGACCACATTATGAAGGCCAAAGACATTGGAAATCCAAGACGAATGAAGACATAAAGAATCGCAATTGAAGATCGAAGTTATTTTAGAATGTATATGATCCAATCTTAGTTTAGATTTTAAGAGGCATAAATTAAGTTAATCTCACACACCCTAAATGTTTAAGAGATTGTCCTTGTGGTGTTCCAACACTTTGGAACCTTCATAACAATCCCAACTTGGTGTAAAGTTGGAAGCTCAAAAATATGAATTGAAAATCTGCTTGACATAGGCTTCTTGGAACTCCGAGAGAATTCTCGGAGCTCCGAGCTCGGAACTCCGAGAAATCCTCGGAGCTCCGAGAAATGGTCCAGTAACATTTTTCCAATTTCTGTTTGTATTCTCGGAACTCCGAGTTTCTCGGAACTCTGAGAAAATTTCTCGGAACTCCGAGAAGACTATAATGAGAAGAATTATATCCATTGGTGTTTTTGCCAGAATTACCACTGTGCCACCAAACGGTCATATTTGGGTTTTTCTATATATATGGGTATTCCCAACTTCCAAATCATCAATCCTATCACTCAAAAACTTCATTTGAACATCCAAAGAGTGATTAAAGCTTGTTTATGCCTCTCATCCTCTAAGATTAGGATTTGGATCAATAGGCTCAAATTTGTACATCTTCTACAATTTGTAAACCCTTGTGAGGGATTTTTTCTTTCCTTCTTTCTTATTCAAGAACATTGTATCCGGGCGAGTGTTCGGAGAAGCGGAGCCCACTCTCCATGGTGAGGATTGCCACCAAGGTTAAAGCATTCGGAATTGTAATCGGCACCGATCTTCGCCGAAGTTAAGAAGATCAAATAGTGAAGCCATCAACGGGTTTGGTTGGTGGAGTGGAGTAGGCCTCGCGTTTTGAGGACCGAACCACTTTAAATCTCGGGTGCATTCTCTCTTATCTCTTGCCTCTCTTTTATTTGCACTTAGGATTTAACTTGTTGTGCTTGATTTTCATATTTGATCTCTTAATCTTCAAAATTGGGTTAGAAGTTTTCAAAAGGTTAAAACTTGTTAGCAACCTAATTTTACCTCCTCATTAGTTGCCGTACTCGGGACCACCCTTGGTATTTCACTTGGTATCAGAGCCTTGGCTCTTAAAAGATTTTCTTTTCTTAAAAATCTTTGGTAAATTTTTCTTTAAAATTTCAAACAAGGGAAATATCATAAGATCTTTGGCAACTTTTATTTGTGAAATGGCAAATATAAATGGAACCGGACTTCCGGAAGGCCATTCCACAACTAGACCTCCTTACTTCAATGGGTCCAACTATGGACATTGGAAAACAAGGATGCTCATCTATCTCCTTTTGATAGATGTGGAACTTTGGCATATTATTGAAAATTGATACATTTTGCCTTCCAAGCCATTTGAAGGATGGAATGTTGAAGAGAAAAGGCATGGAAATTTAAATTACAAAGCTATAAATTCGTTATTTTACGCCTTATCTACGGAGGAGTTTAATAGAGTAGCTCTTTTTTATTCTGCCAAGCTTATTTGGGATACTCTTGCCGTCACCCATGAGGGAACATCACAAGTCAAGGATTCCAAAATAAACTTGTTAAAGAGCAAATATGAAATGTTTAGAATGGGTCAAAATGAAACTATTTCCGAAATGTATACCCGATTTTCTAAAATTTCAAATGAATTAGCTAATCTTGGTAAATCTTATCCTACTGATGAGTTTGTGAGTAAGTTGCTTAGGTCACTTCCTCCATATTGGGATCCAAAGGTCACCGCCATCCAAGAATCAAAAGATCTCAAGACGCTAACTATGGAGGAGCTTGTAGGATCTCTTATCACTCATGAGATGCTCCTCTGTAGCCGTCAAGAAGAGAAGAAGCCGAAGGAGAAAGAAAGAGAAAGTCGATCTCTAGCTCTAAAGGCCTCCAAGACGGACTCATCATCCTCAAGTGAAGCGGATAGTGATGAGGAAGAAGCGTTAAGAAAATTTAAAAGCTTATGGAGAAAGAAACATAAGAAGGATAAAAAGAAGAAGAAAGAAGAAAATGAAGTAGATGGAGGAATAAAGTGTTACAATTGCAAGAAGACGGGACACAAAAGACCAGATTGTCCACTTCTCAAGTCATCTTCCTCAAAGTACATGGGAAAGAAGGATTAGAAGAAGAACAAGGCTCTTGTAGCCGGTTGGGATGCTTCTAGCACCTCGGGAAAGAGCTCAAGTGAAGGGGAAGATAATAAAGATGACATTTGCCTCATGGCACTCTCCCATGAAGTTGAGGTAAACTCTAACTCCTCTTGTAATTCATCAAGTAGTGATAGTGGAGATATATCTTATGATGAATTGTGCATAACCTTGCATTCTCAAATTTCAAAAAATAAAGTTCAAAAAAATCTATTTCAAAATTAGAAAATGAACTTAATACTTTGAAAAATGAGTCATTTTCGTCCATATTTAAATCTCAAGCACAACTTGAAAATTTTAAACTTGAGATTGAAATCCTTAAGGGTTGTTTGGATGAGAAAACTTGCCAAATTGCTAAACTCCAAAATATGGCAAGCTCTTCCAAATCTTATGAAGATGAATTTAATGATTTTTTAAATAAAATAACACATCTTCATAATGAAAATGAAAGGTTAAGATTATGTCTCCATGGATTCCTAAATGGTGACAAAATTATTGATATAATCTTGAAGAAGAATAGTCACAAACCTAATCATGTATCTTATGATAGGACTAGTCTATCTAACCCCCATGTTAGATGCCATTATTATGGAATTAATGGTCATTACCAATTCCAATGTGCATCTAAAATTAGGGATTGTGGTGGAACCAAGAAATCTTGGGTTCTCAAAGCCCCCATATGATTCTATTCATATGTGCTTAGATTAAGGGTTTAAACTTAAAATTGAATATCTTTTTATAGTTATTTAAAATCCCCTCTTGTATTGAATTTGTTTTCCAAATATGGGGAGTTCTATGTTTGTCTTTTTTCTTGAAAAAGTGGGAGCTTAAAATTTGTAAATTTCATCACCCTTGATTTTCTTTTACCCCATCTTTTTTATAGATGCCAAAGGGGGAGAGAAATCTAGTGTAAGGAAATATAGGTTGCTTTAATTGGAAAATCTCTTGTGCTCGTCATCATCAAAAAGGGGGAGATTGTAAGCCCAATGATTCCCATCTTATTTTGATGATTCCAATACACAAGTGATTTAAGATCACTAATGAGTTTGATTGTCTAAGTTGTAGATCATGATTGCTTAAAGACAAGATTGCTTGGATTGAGGCCAAGAAGCTCTCATTGGACCACATTATGAAGCCCAAAGACATTGGAGATCCAAGACGAATGAAGACTTGAAGAATCGTAATTGAAGATCAAAGTTATTTTAGAATGTATATGATCCAATCTTAGTTTAGATTTTAAGAGGCATAAATTAAGTTAATCTCACACACCCTAAATGTTTAAGAGATTGTCCTTGTGGTGTTCCAACACTTTGGAACCCTCATAACAATCCCAACTTGGTGTAAAGTTGGAAGCCCAAAAACATGAATTGAAAATCTGCTTGACATAGGCTTCTCAGAACTCTGAGAGAATTCTCGGAGCTCCAAACTCGGAACTCCGAGAAATCCTCGGAGCTCCGAGAAATGGTCCAGTAGCATTTTTCCAATTTCTGTTTGTATTCCCAGAACTCCGAGATCAATTCTCGGAATTTCGAGAATTTCTCGGAACTCCGAGAACACTATAACGGGAAGAATTATATCCGTTGGTGTTTTTGCCAGAATTACCACTATGCCACCAAACGGTCATATTTGGGTTTTTCTATATATATGGGTATTCCCAATTTCCAAATCATCAATCCTAACACTCAAAAACTTCATTTGAACATCCAAAGAGTGATTAAAGCTTGTTTATGCCCTCTGATCCTCTAAGATTAGGATTTGGATCATTAGGCTCAAATTTGTACATCTTCTACAATTTGTAAACCCTTGTGAGGGATTTTTTGTTTCTTTCTTTCTTATTCAAGAACATTGTATTCGGGTGAGTGTTCGGAGAAGCGGAGCCCACTCTCCGTGGTAAGGATTGCCACCAAGGTTAAAGCATTCGGAATTGTAATCGGCACCGATCTTCGCCGGAGTTAAGAAGATCAAATAGTGAAGCCATCAACGGGATGGAGATGAGGTCTTCGGCGGGCTGAGTCCCCTGGGCTTCGTCTCTCAGATCGAGTAGCTCAATCTGCAGCGATTCTGACGCATGTTTGCCCTTGAGTGCCATGGCATAGCACTCCCTGGACTGTGGTTGATCTCCCCTGACTTCTCCCACGCCGTTTGGCGTTATAAACTTCATTTTCTGGTGATTTGCTGAAGCGACGGCGCGGATTAGATTCTGGCCGGGTCGTCCCAAGATAGCGTTATAGACCGAAGTGGCCCTCACTACCAGGAAGTTGACCATTGAGAAGGCTTGACAGGGCGGCTCTCTGACGAGAACTAGGAGTTCAATCTGTCCTTCCACTTTCATGACCTCCCCTTAGAAACCGAACAGATTGGAGTTCGCCGGCCTTCAGCGGTCGTCTCCTATCATCATTTTCTCGAAAGCATGATAGTACAGGATATCAGCCGAACTCCCGTTGTCGACAAGGATTTTCTTCAATTCACAGTTCGCGACGAGCATTGTTAGGACCAGCGCGTCGTCGTGAGGTAGTATTAAGTTGTCGAGATCCGCATCTGAAAAAGGAGATTTCATTCTCCGTCTTCATCTTTTTGCTGCATGTGTGCACGGCATTGACTCGGCATGCGTAGGCTTTTCGAACAGCAGATGATGTGCCCCCGGCTGCCGGCCCGCCCATAATTGTGTTGATGACCCCCTTGGGCTGGGATCGGTGCGCCTCTGGCTGTGGACTGGATGGCGGGGGAGATTGATTCCGTGCATGGGGCGGCTGCGACCGTCGGGGGCTCTGGCCCTAGAGACTCTTCTCCCTGCACTCTCTTCTGTGGCCGCCATCTTTGACATACTTTTTCAAGTACCCCCGACCAATCAGCAGCTCAATTTCTTCCTTAAGCTGCCAGCACTCGTCTGTGTCGTGCTCGTGGTCCCTGTGGAACCGACAATACTTCGACTTGTCTCTCTTATTTCCCTTGGAGATCATTCTGGTCGGCCACCTTACAAATTCTTCTCCTCGGATTGCGGCCAATATGTGTCTCCGGGAGGTGTTGAGAGGAGTAAAGTTTTCCTCCCTCCTCTGGGGGGACCTCTCTTTTCTGGGGGCTTTATCATCCCTATGCTGATTGGTAGGGTTCTTTTCTTCGGAGGTTCTCCTCCGGTTTGAGTCTAAGGCCGCTAGAGTCTCTTCCACGGCTATATATTCCTCGCCCCCTGCCATCAGATCCGCCAGTGAGTGCGGGTTCTGGCGGGCAACTAATCGGCGGAAATCGTTGGATTTGGTGTGTGCGAGGAGCGCATTCATGGCGGCTGATGGATCCAAATTCGGCACTTGAAGAGCCTCTCTATTGTAACGGCTGACGAATGTTTTCAGATGTTCATTATCCTCCTCTGCAAGGCCACCAAGGATGCTGTTGTTTTCCTTGGCCTCCGACTGCTCATAAAATGGCTGACCAGGTCATCCCCAAAGTTCTCAAAGTTGCTAATGGAGTTCGGCTTGATCCTCGAGTACCAGTCTCGGGCTGCACCGGTCAGTGTGGTCGGGAATGCCCTGCAGAGGAATCCATCAGAGGCGCCGTGGAGGAGCATCATAGTCCTGAACGTCTCCAGGTGGTCCACAGGGTCGGTGGTTCCGTCATATTGTGGAACCGTCGGCATTTTGAACCCTCTGAGTTCTGGTGCGTTCATAACATTATTGGTAAACAGAGGTTTGCTTGAGTACGTCTTCGCAGCGGGCCTGCCTTGATCCTTTGCCAACTCTTCTATGCGCTGGTCTATCTCTTCTATCCTCCGTAGCATTGGATCAGCCCTCTAGTTTGTACGGCCTAGTGATTTATTTTTCTCTACTGAGGGGCTCGCAGCAGAGCCGGAATGACTTTGCGGACTCCTTTGATGATGCCGGGATTTTTCCTGCAGCGACGGTCTTCCTTGGCTTGGTGCTTTTAAGCGGAGCGAGATCGTGACCTCCGGCGGTGGTGAGCCTCTGTATGGGCATGCCTGGTTTTGGAATGATGGACTCGCCTTGTGGAGTGGTGGGGGGTCCGGTCTCAACTACGGCGCGCTGGCTCTCCCCTTTGGGTACTCGACCTATCCTGTACAGGTCGTGGGGCCTCTGGGGGATGCCGGGGAGGTGCTTGGATCAGATGTTGGTATTGATCGACAAGAGCAGTCAACTGTTGAAAGAGGGCTTGCACTTGATCCGGAGTGGGAGTGGGATTGAGATGTTCCGAATGAGCCAGGCTCTGCTCTACTGTTGCAGAGGGAGCTACTACCTGCGAGGCGATTCGGTCACTTCAAACCCCGCGAGGTACTACAGCTCGGGTAGTTCGTGCAGTTGGTACCCGAGCACTCTTCCGCCCTGCCATTTTGTATAGGGGATTCGAACAGCTTTTAGTTCGGGTCCCACGGATGGCGCCAATCTGTTAGGCCTAAAATCGGTAACAGATACGGCAGTGACGTAAGAGCTGAGCTGGAGGATCTGAGGAGCTGAAGTAAAGGAACTGAGTCCTGCACAAGAGCGCACGAGGTCAGAAGACCAACCTGGAGTCGTTGCTCCGGACGGGCCCGTCGACACTTAAGTCAGTATGAGCAGGAGTGCAGAGCCAAAAATTTAAGAGTGGTAGCTTAGAATTCATTACCCACTACTTTGAGCCTTGAAAGGCCTTTCATAGAGGGAGGCCTGGGGTAGTTGGATTACCTACCCCAGGACAGGTGTCGGTCCTTCTGTGGGTTTAGGTTTACCTACCCTCAGGTAATTACCGGATGACCCCTGGACAGATGTCGAATTCGTGGTGGACCCTTCCGGGGCCACGTGTCGACAACTCAATAGTTGTTGTTTTTCATCCCCCATCATATCCCATATCTTTCTCACAAGATTTCCTCCAATTTATTTCCAATGTCATAAATAAAACCTTTCACAAGGTTTCATATTCCAAGAACACTATCTCAAGGTGGGTTTTCTTATTAATCTCTGTTAGTACTTCTTTTACCCAATCTCAGCTCTATTTCCTGATTATGGTATCCACATACATTTGTTTGCTTTATCTACAATTTTTCCTAGCGTTTTTTTTTCTTTCAAGTTTTGGTAAGGTTTTTCATGATTTTCAGCTGAACTTTCTCTTCATCATTTTATTTCTTACATGAATTCGTCTTCGATCCGTCTTCAACGCATCTGTTCGTTTTTTTTCCTTGCAAGCATAATCAGAGGATAAATTTTTTTTTTTTTAAAAATCCAAAAATCGGATATTACTTTAACTTGGTTAGCACCCGTAGCCTTATGATGCATGCACAATACCCTATTTTTTTAGAAATATTTAGGCCCTGTTTGATTTTTAGAACCGATTGTAACTCTAAAACTGATTATTGGAATCACATATTTGTGTTTAATTTTGAGTCCAATAATCAGCTTTTGACTCAAAATCCAAAACAAACAAGGCTTACGAAAAATTTGAGATTTTATCTGAAGCCTGATGAAGTGGTTTAGATCATCCGATAACATTGAGTTGGTGATAAATAGTTAATTTGTAACAGGTTCCCACAAGTTAAATGGATCCAATAACTATAGTTGGAACTTGGAAGGAATTTGGTTCCAAAGGCCATGTTTGTTTTGGATTTTGAAAACCAATTTGGAGTCCAAAACTGATTATTGGAGACAATTTTCTTTTATAGGTAAGCTAGGATTAAATCTCCAAACTCCAAGTTGAAGAACAAAGCCGTGCCCAATTGAGCTAGAGGCTCAATCTCTATTGCACTCAAATTTACGTTTAATTTTGAGTCCAAATAATCAGTTTTGTACACAACCGATTCTCAAAATCCAAAACATATAGAGCATAAGGCCTGTGATTTCAGGAATTGAACCAAAACAAACTGGGCTTAACGGCATGCTTGGAAACTGGGAAAAAAATTTCCTGAATTTTCATGATAAATCTGTCTCCCCAGTGGAGAAGAGGCTAAAGTCGGTAGGACTTCATTCTCCCTTGCATCATAATTTTTTTCACAATTATAGAAGTATCAGTAGCGTTTCAAAGAGTACAAGTTTGTTAAAGCTCTGTTCCTTTTGGATATTGAGAAAATTGCGTTTAATTTTTTTCACAATTATAGAAGTATCAGTAGCGTTTCAAAGAGTACAAGTTGTTAAAGCTCTGTTCTTTTTTAGGACTGAAAATTGCGTTTAATTTTTAATCCAATAATCAATTTTGGACTCAATCAAAAGCGTATCCAAAACAAATAAGGGCTTAAAGTAGAAGGATTCAAACTTATTAAATGTTTGTTATCAGTTGGTGAGCACATAAACAAGAGCTACTTGATTGTACATAGCCTTCTTAAATCAGTAGGCCCATTAAATCCTGACAAGCCCTCTTCTTTTATTTTGTTGCTTCTATCCACATAATCATGAATTCATAGACATACGAAATATTGTTATTCTTTTTCCTTTTTTTTTCCAAAGGAACAACAGGCTTACGGATTTGTCTACTTACTGTGAGCAAAGAGTTCTTTCTAACCTTTATTTTTTCTTTTTCTTCTTTCTCTCAGCCACTACAGTTTCAGCTACATTTGGCTTTCATTTTACTACCAACTCCTTTGTTAAAGAAACATTTTGGTATGATATTGAGATTTATCACTGGACGGTTGCCATGGATATAGGGCTATAGGCATTATTGTTGCGGCATTACATGGAACCAATCTATCTTATTCGTCGCCCTGTGCATCGCACGGGTCGGAAACTAGTTATCCCAATGGGGAAAAGTGCCGTCCACTGGTGGGAGGGACGAATTTGCTAACTTTCATTTTCTAAGTACAAACCCACGTGAATTTCCTAGGCAAGCACAACAGTGTCATGCTACCAAAGCCTCCCCAAATACAAAGAAACCCCAACCGTACATGTGGCACCATTAAAGCATATTTGGCAGGCAACGCTTGATCCAGTGGTCCACCATCTATTGGCTCTCAAAATCCCAAAAAAGTAGTGCTTTAGGCTGGTATTCCGCCATATCATGCAAATTGGGCATTTCATTTAACATCCAATGGGGAACGTTCCAATTGGGCAATTAGGACATCCCCAATTGTCATCTGTTCTTGAATGAACGGTTGAGATTGCCTGATTAGTACAATTTTTGGGCTGTGGCCCCATCACTAGAGCAGGAAGAAGAACCCTAAACCCAATAGGCCGATATATATATATATATATATATATATATATATATATGAGAAAAGTGTAGCTACACATACGTGTAGCTAACTTAGCTACACCAACGGCTTAAAATACAGTGGGCCCCACATTGTTTGGGTGATGCAAACCATTCATTTGATGGGCCCTCATATAGATAGGGTGTGCCCAAAAAATCAGCTCTATAGGATCATCCCAACCCTACGATTTGTGGAGGCAAAAATGGACGCGTAAAAACCTTCACAAATCTGTCCATTTTTGCCTCCACAGTTTGAAGGGTGGGATGATCCTATGGAGCTGATTTTTTGGGCACACCCTATCAATGTGAGGGTCTATCAAATGAATGGTTTGGATCACCCAAACAATGTGGGCCCACTGTATTTTAAGCCGTTGGTGTAGCTAAGTTAGCTACACGTATGTGTAGCTTCACTTAACTCTATATATATATATATATATATATATATATAAAGAGAAAACGGTTCCTACACATGTGTAGAGAGTTCTCTGCACACTAGCTTAAAATACAGTGGGCCCACATTGTGTTGGGTGATCCAAGCCATCCATTTTAAAGGCCCTCACATAGATAGGGTGTCTACAAAAAATCAGATCCATAAGATCATCCCAACCCTACGATTTGTGGAGGTAAAATGGATGTCTTTAAACCTTCATAAATTAGTTCATTTTTTGCCTCCAAACTTCGAATGGTTTGGATGATCCTATGGATCTGATTTTTTGTGGACACCCTATCTATGAGAGGGCCTTAAAAATGAATGGTTTGGATCACCCAAATAATGTGGCCCCCACTGTATTTTAAGCTAGTGTGTAGATAACTTATCTACACATGTGTGTAGGAACCGTTTTCTCATATATATATATATATATATATATATATAGAGAGAGAGAGAGAGAGAGAGAGGAAACTGTTGGTGAGGTTAAGCTCACCAAACTTATGGTGAGCTAGCTTGCCCAATCACATGGAGGCCCACTTTGTTAGGATGATCCAAAGCATTCATTTGAAAGTCCCTTACATAGATGGGGGGTGTACCAAAAATCAGCTCCATAGGATCATCCTAACCCCTCCATTTGTGGAGGACAAAAATGGAGAGACACAAATCTGCCCCATTTTTGTCCTCCACAAATGGAGGGGTTAGGATGATCTTATGGAGCTGATTTTTGGTACACCCCCTATCTATGACAAGGCCTTGTAAATGAATGGTTTGGATCACTCCCCAAAATGTGGGACCCCATGTGATTGGGCAAGCTAGCTCACCATAAGTTTGGTGACCTTAAGCTCACCAACAGTTTCCTCATACAAAGTTTATGCTAAATTGTGAATAAAGGGTAGTGATTTGAAATTTATAAAAAAGGTGTTGTCAAGTGAGAGAAGAAGGCTTTTAGGACAAATATACTCCTCCTACCTCTTTTTTCTCTCCACCTTTTTGCACTTATCCCTATGCACTTATTACCTTCTCACCTACCACCTTCTTCTTCCTCAAAACTTTTCTAACGTGAAAAACTCCATGGAAGGGTTTTGAAAGTTGCCTTTTACAACAGGGTTTGGTAATCATAAGGGTTTATTTATGATAAACTTATCGAATGAGTGTTACAAAATGCAAAGAAAATGAATTTTGAGCTCAAAACTGAATTTTGTTGTTTTCCCCATTTTCAAGATAAATCCATTTTCTTTGCATTTTTTTATTATAAAACATCAAAATCAAGCTTCAATTTATGGTTGCCTGCATGACACTAAGATCATAATGTATATCCCTACTATCCTTCGAATTTTTACTCAATTTGAAAATAAAAATCTTTGAAATTATCCCTATTCTATTGGCTTCTGTCGGAAGTCCGAACAAAACTTCGGACTTCCGAATGGAAGCCAGTATACATAACCAAAATATTGGTTCCATTCGGAAGTCAGAAAGGTTTGTTCGGACTTCCGAACAAACGTTCGGACTTCCGACGGAAGACAGTCAAACATTGTAGTTCGGTAATTCTCATATGTTAGTGCATCATTTTGGTATTTTTTTCGTAATTTTAATACTTTGCTTCCATTTTTTCGTAATTTTTCATTTAAAACTTAGCACTTCAGCCATAAATCCGTAATGATTACTATTTTTTGCAAGTAATGATTACTATTTTTTGCAATTATGCTTTTGCTAGCCACCTTTGCACCCATATTACTTCTGCATATCTTTGCATCAAAGGATGGGCCACAAGCCGAGAAGTTGCCTCGGCAAAGGTGGCTAGCAAATTCCCATACAAAAAACAGGAAATGTTATCCACACTACTGTATTTTGATGAGGGCACTCCTCATTTAATTAAAAGTACGGTATAGCCCCCCATAGGATGATCCAAAGCGTCAATTAGATGGGCCACAACCTAAATTGGTTGTGTCCCAAAAATTATTTCCATAGGTTGATCCTAACCCTCCGATCTATAGAGGGTTAGGACCAACCCTCTAACATTCTAATCAGAGGGTTAGCATAAACCTACGGAAATGCTTTTTGAAGCACAACCTATTTAGGCTGTGGCCCACTAATGGACGGTTTGGATCATCCTATGGTGCGGACCATACCGTACTTTTAATAAAGTGAGGAGTGTTGGTAGTGCGGATAACATTTCCCAAAAACATCTTAAAAAATACGGCAAAAATCCGGGTGACATGCGGGTCGACCCGGCCCGTACGGGGCCGACGTGAGAACCACATTTTGTACCCCGGAACCACTAGGGAACCAAATTTTATACCTCGGATCCACTAGGGAACCACATTTTATACCCTGGAACCACTAGGGAACCACATTTTATACCTCGGAACCACTACGGAACCACATTTTATACCTCGGAACCACTACGGAACCACATTTTATACCCCAGAACCATTACGGAACCACATTTTATACCTCGGAACCACTATGGAACCACATTTTATACCTCGGAACCACTAGGGAACCACATTTTATACCCTCGAACCACTACTGAACCACATTTTATGCCTCGGAACCACTAGAGAACCACATTTTCTACCCCGGAACCACTAGTGAAACACATTTATACCTCGGAACCACTAAAGAACCACATTTTCTACTCCGGCACCACTAGGGAACCACATTTTCTACTCTAGGACCACTAGGGAACCACATTTTCTACCTCGCAACCACTAGGGAACCACATTTTATACCCCGGAACCACTAAGGAACCACATTTTATACCTCGGAACCACTACAGAAACACATTCTATACTCCGGAACCACTACGGAACCACATTTTCTACTCCGAAACCACTAGGAAACCACATTTTATAACCCGCAACCACTACAGAACCACATTTTCTACCCCGGAACCACTAGGGAACCACATTTTATACCCTGGAACCACTAGAGAACCACAATTTATACCTCGGAACCACTAGGGAACCACATTTTATACCCCGGAACCACTAGGGAACCAGATTTTCTACGCTGGAACCACTACGGAACCACATTTTATACCTCAGAACCACTAGGGAACCACATTTTCTACCCTGGAACCACTTCGGAACTACATTTTATACCCCGGAACCACTAGATTCTAACATGTAACCAAACATGATTGTATGCATAGAGAGAGATAGAGGGAGGTCAAGATAAACATTGCAACCAAACAAAGAATCTCATAAATAGGGTGAAAAAACCAAAGAACAAAAAACATGAAAACAAGAAGAGAAGATGTTAAACCCAACCGAAGCTATGTTTAGCACCCAAATAAGCAATGGAGTTTTTTTTTTAACACTACAATGGTAATAGAGCTTGGAATCATTGGCAATGGAGCTTGAAAACGTTAGCAATAGAGTTTTTTCCAAAACTACAATGGCAATGGCAAGCTTCAAAAACCTTCCATGAAGCCTTGAGGAAGAAGAAGGTGGTAGGTAAATGGCAACCTTCAAAACCCTCTCATGGAGTTTTCCACGTTAGAAATGCCTTGAGGAAGAAGGCGGTAGGTGAGAAGGTAATAGTGTATAGGGATAGGTGAAATAGTGGAGGAAAAAAGAGGTAGGAGGGGTATATTTGTCTTCAAACACATTTTCTCTCACCTCACACCACTTATTTTATAATTTTCAAATCACTACCCTTTATTAACAATTTCCATAAAACTTTGCATTTTTTTAATCATTTGCCCTATTTTTTTTTTTTATTTTTTTTTTATTTTTTGGGTAAGCTTGGGTTAGGCAAGACCCCTACCAGATATCATAACTAAATAAGATAGGAAATTCAATAGTCCAATATTACCTTCAGTTTAAAGGAAAACGACAGCAAAACCCTCAACCCCAAAAGCAACTAAAAAACAAAAAGAAATGCAAAGCTCCGAAATACAAAAAAGAACCCAACAAAGTTCTCACAGACTAAAAACTAAAAACTAAAAACTAAAAAGACGAGATTCTCGAATCAGGTAAACTGTACTTCTTTAACTTTACAAAACATCCTCTCTCACCACAAAACCCGTGCTTTCCACCTCCATATCCAAAAACTCCCTATCGGTTTTGATAACGACACCACCCATCTCACCCTGTGTCAGCTTCTTAGCACGCAAGGCCTCACCCTCCCAATCCGTTCGCATCAATACGACAACAAGAACAGAGATAGCACAAGCCACTTGGGCCGACAAGAGCCCATACCAGAGCCCTCCAAACCCAACTTTTAGGCTAAAAGCCAAACCCACGGCCACCGGAGTGCCCACACAATAAAAGCTAACGAAGTTTATCCGGGCTCCGGTGGCCGGGCGGGCAGTCCCACGCAGAACCCCACAGCCCGTTGTTTGCGGGCAATTTCCAAGCTCGCATAAACCCATGATCGGCATGACTGCAGCCGCGAGTGAAATAACCGATTTGTCCTCGGTGAAAAGAGAGGCCCATCGTTCTCTTAGAAGTGAAGTCCATGTAACGTTCAAAATACCAATCACAAAAGCGCATCCCAATGCCACCATTGCTGCCATTTTGGCCTTATGTGGTTTTCCTGCACCCAGCTCATTCCCCACCTGAAGACAGAGAGTAAATGTATAAAGATACTGAAAAAGATGGACATATTTGAGAAAAACAGAGGAAAGTAAGAACATGATAAGTGTGACATATAAGAGTGGACAGAAAATAAATTTGATGAAAGAATGAGTTGCGTGTCATTCCTTGGTAGCAAAATACAATCAGAACAGAGAAAAATACCAAGAAGAAGAAGAAAAATAGCATTATTTGGTCTGTTTTGGATAACTTTGAAAAGAAAAATATTTCTCAAATTTACTACTTTTCTTTTAAACAGAAAAAAGAAAATAAAGTTAGAACCAACATTATACAACGTTGACTTAAAGAGTCGAACTTCAATTTATGATTGAGTTTTGTTAAGGGGGACTCCTGAGGGTGCGTTGAAAATGTAAATTTAAACATTGTTTGAGAAAAAATATTCAAAAGCCATGAAAATTTATTGTAAATTAACATTTTCAATGTAAATTTACTGTAGATTTACATTTTCAATGCACCTTAAACCCTTTAAGATAATATCACACTAAATTAGCCATAATCATATCATTTCCATATATATCTTTCCAAGAAGAGATTTTCGTCAGAGATGTTTTCCTTTCCATTACAACAATTGTCAATGATATTTCCAAGCACTTTTGTCTTTTACCAAAAATGAGTGTTATTTCAACCATCATTTTCTTCATGAAAACAAACTCATTTTCAGGAAAAGACGGAGAAAGTGGTCCAAATGATGAGAAACTGGGTTGGAATATCATTTTCCTGAAAGCAATCAAACCCAAGATACAACCCAAAAAAAGGAAAAAGATCGATTGCCTGGTGAAAATGAAATACTTAGCCACAATATGATAAATGCAAGAAATCATATAACGCTCCTAACGTATATATTATTACGAAAGAAAGTAAATCTGTTCATTTCTTGATAGCAAAATATCATTTTCCATTAATATAAAGATGAATAAAAGGTGTGGAAATGTCACATCCCTCTCTTGAAAAAGACAGAAACGGGTTTAGAAATCATGGGAAAAAAGAGGGCTGGAGATACCAATAAGCAAAAAGAATGAAATCATTTACCCTGGTAGAAACACAGTTGGCCAAGGCCATGGGCATGGTGTACATGAGGCTAGTGGTTTGAATCAAAATAGCCGTTGTAGCCACGGTCAGTCTTGGATTAGGCAAATACCCAGCCATAACGGTCATAATCTCATACCACCACCACTCCAAACAAATGCTAAAACAACTCGGAAGAGCTAATTCAAACAAAGGCCAAAGTCTCCCAAAAGCTGATCTAGACCAACCCCTCCATGTGAGCTCACAAATACGAGAGAAATAGAGATACCCAACCAAAAACAAAGCCATATTAAGATTAGTAAAAACCTGAGCCATGGCCACACCCGGTACACCAAGCTTTAAAACAAACACAAGGAAGATATTTAATGGAACATGAAAGAGAACTGCGAGGGCAGAGCAATACATCATAGGCTTTGTTACTCCTTGTGAACGGAGATAGACTCGAAGAGGTTGCAGAAAGGCGTTTGTTATCAAATCAGGTAGAGAGTAAAGGCAATAAGTTGCTGCCACTGAAGTGATTTCGAGGTCTTGGCCCATAAAAATCATGATTTTTTCAAGGTTTAACCATAGAACACTGATTGGTATGCTTGCAATTAGAAGCATTACAATTGTTCTTTGTAAAGAGATAGAGATGAGGTCCCAGTTCTTGGATCCGAAGGCCTGGCTACAGACGGGTTCGAGCCCGGAAGCGAGTCCGAGTAGGACAGAGTAACCAGTAATGTTTGTGAAACCAATAGAAAGAGCTCCTCCTGCTAGTTCTAAACTTCCGAGCCTGCCTAAACAGAGTACTGAAACCATGGCTCGTGTGTAGACTACACAGTTCATCGCGGTTATAGGTAGTGCCATGCTCCACAACTCATTCAGCTCATCAAGTACCTGAAATCAAGAATACGAAACAAAATGAAATAAAAACAGAGGAAAGGAAAAGAACCCATGAAAGGTGAGTTGATTATTTTGAGAATGAGGTTTATTTTGCTTCTACCTGAGTTAGAGATGGTGACTTTCGTGGTGATTCTAGTACTTTATCAGCCATTGATGATCGAATGAGAAGAAACAGTAGAAATTCCGGAAAAGGGCTTTTGGGTTTAGTTAAAAGGAAGAAAGATCCAATTCAAAGAGCAGCTCGTAGAAGATTTCTTGGAAAGTGGTGGCAACCCATCTTGCCTTTTGCCATTCAAATATGAAATAAATGGGAGTTTCTTGGCTTGTTAATGGAAGGGAGCGTTATTGCTTGACAGAGGGAGAGGAAACGAGGGAAATTAAAGAGCCAGGGAAGAAGAGCAAGAAGGGTTTTAAGTTTTAAAGCCCATAAATTAATAAAAAAAAGGAAAGGGTTTTAGGGTTGAGAGTGAGAGAATAAAAGATCTTTACACAACTAACTATGGTTAGGATTTAACCGCAGTAGCGCTAGAGAAGCGGCGGGTGGCTACAGGCGGCTTGACTGTCGTTTCTTTTACACATGGCACGTGCGAACCAAGGGCAAGGACACACTTGTCACATGCTTAAACGCCACTATTGGCAGGACAACGTGGTATGTTATTAATTTCTTTAGATCTTCTAAAATTTCTACGTTTTCTTGAATGCGTTTTAATTGCTGGGTTACGTTGTTTTGAATGTAATGGCATGATATTAGAAAAATTTCCACATCTAGAAGCCTTTATATAGCGGTTGATTATTGATGGGTAATAAAACAGCAGCTTATTAGCTGTCGACACGTGGCCCAAGGATGGCCCACCGCATACCCCGCGTCAGCAGGGGTAGTTTGGTAATTACAGCAGAATAGGTGAGCTCGAACCTATTGCTGGCCGACACCTGTCCTGGAGTAATAACTCCTCAACTACACCCGTTTTTCCTCTATAAAAGGGCTTCCAAAGCTCATAAACAGGGTACTAACTTCTCACCCACCACTCTAAAACTCGCTTTGCATTCCTGCTCATACTGACTTGAGTGTCGAAGGGCCTGTCCGGAGTAACACTCCGGGTTGGTCATTCTGACCTCGTTTGCTCTTTGCGCAGGGCTCAGCTACTCAGCTCCCTCCCTCACCTCGGCTTCTCGGGTCCTCCAGCTCGGCTCTTACGTCACTGTCATATCTGTTACCGATTTTCGGCCTAACAGATTGGCGCCATCCGTGGGACCACGGACTAAAGGCTGTTCGAATCCCCTATATACAAAATGGCAGGACGGAAGAGTGCCCGGGTACCGACTGCGCGGGCTACTCGAGTCACGCTACCGCGCATGACTCGTAGTGAGCGAATCGCCTCACAGGTGGTGGCTCATTCTGCTACGGCCGAACTAAGTCCGGCTCGTTTAGACCACCTCAATCCTACTCCTACTCCGGATAAAGTTCAAGCTCTTTTTCAGCAGATGACCGCTCTCGTCGGTCAGTACCAGCAGCTGATCCAAGCGCCTCCCCAACCCCCTCCAGAAGCTTCACGACCTGTCCAGGAAAGGTCAAATACCCACAGGGGAGAGTCAGCGCTCCATGGCGAGGAAAACCGGACTCACCACTCCACCAGGCGAGTCCATCATTCCAGAACAAGGCACGCCCACACAGAACCTCACCACCACCGGAGATCACGGCCCCGCTCTGCACGAAAGCATCGAGCTCAAGAAGACCACGCGTCATAGGAAAAAACTCCGACCTCATCGTAGGAGTCCGAAAAGCCAGTCCGGCGGTGAGCCACTCCGTGGAGAGAAACAGGTCACTGGACCGACCAGACCGTAGAGCTGATCCGATGCTACGGAGAATGGAAGAGATGGACCACCGAATAGAAGAGCTGGCAAAGGATCAGAGCCGGCCCGCTTCTAGGGCGTTCTCAAGCAGAACGCCGTTCACCGACGACGTCATGGGTGCCCCAGCACCCAGAGGATTTAAAATGCCAAACGTCCCGCAATACGACGGGACCACTGACCCTGTGGACCACTTGGAGACGTTCAGGATAATGATGCTCCTCCACGGTGCGTCAGACGGCTTCCTCTGCAGAGCATTCCCGACGACCCTGACTGGTGCGGCAAGGGACTGGTACTCAAGGATCAAACCGAACTCCATCAGCAACTTCGATGACTTCGAGGAAGATCTGGTTCGCCACTTCATGAACAGCCGTAGGCCAAGGAAAACAACAACATCCTTGATGGCCTTGCGATAGGAGGATAATGAACCTCTGAAAGCATTCGTCAGCCGCTTCAACAGGGAGGCGCTCCAAGTGCCAAATCTGGATCCCTCGGCCGCAATGAACGTGCTCCTCGCGGGCGCTAGATCCAACGACTTTCGCCGGTCAATAGCTCGCCAAAATCCGCACTCACTAGCAGATTTAATGGCTGGAGCAGAGGAGTATATAGCAATGGAAGAGACATTGGCGGCCCTAGACTCGAATCGGAGGAGAACCTCTGAAGATAAAAATCCTACCAAGCAGCGTAGGGATGACAAGGCCGTCAGAAGAGAAAAGTCCCCCCAGAGGAGGGAGGAGAACTTTACCCCTCTCAACACCTCTAGGAGAAGCATACTGGCCGCAATCGAGGGAGAAGAATTCGTAAGATGGCCAACCAGAATGATCTCCAAGGGAAGATGAAGACAGAGAACGAGATCTCCTTTTCAGATGCGGACCTCGACAATCTGATACTGACACGACGACGCCCTGGTCTTAACCATGCTCGTCACAAACTGGGAGTTGAAGAAAATCCTGGTCGACAATGGGAGCACGGCCGATATTTTGTACTATCACGCTTTTGAGAGAATGATGATAGGTGACGACCGCTTAAGGCCAGCGAATTCAGATTTGTTCGGTTTCTCAGGAGAGGTTGTCAAGGTGGAGGGATAGATCGAACTCCCCGTCCTCGTCGGAGAGTCGCCCTGCCAAGCTTTCGCCATGGTCAACTTCCTGGTAGTGAGGGCCACTTCGGTCTATAACGCTATCTTGGGACGGCCTGGCCAGAACCTGATCCGCGCCGTCACGTCAGCGTATCACCAGAAGATGAAGTTTATCACCCCAAACGGCGTGGGAGAAGTCCGGGGGGACCAGCCACAATCCAGGGAGTGCAATGCAATGGCACTCAAGGGCAAAAACGCAGTGGAGTCGCTGCCGATTGAGTTACTCGATCTGAGGGATGAAGCTCAGGGAACTCAGCCCGCCGAAGACCTCGGAAAATACTATCAGTAGTAGGCTACTCGGCGTGAAAGTGACTTTGTAAATATATACTGAATGTGAATGAAAGAAGCTCTTTTGCAAATCTCTTCTCGCTGCTTGGAAACCTAGTTTGCTAAAAATAGGGTACTTGATGCTTGGTTCGCCACGGCTCGTCTCCGCAAAGACCGGGAGCGCACTCCTAGTCCGGAACAAGCCCGCGCAGAAAAACCAAGGCTCCTTGGAAACCCAGTTCGCTAAAACTAGGGTACTCGCTGCTTGGTTCGCCACGGCTCGTCTCCGCAAAGATCGGGAGCGCACTCTTGGTCCAAAACCAGCTCGGATGCAAAAACCAACGCCCCTTGGAAACCCAGTTCGCTAAAACTTGGGTACTCTGGAAACCCAGTTTATTAAAACTCGGGTACTTGCTATTTGGAAACCCAATTCGCTAAAACTTGGGTACTCGCTGCTTGGTTCACCACGGCTCGTCTCCGCAAAGACCGGGAGCGCACTCTTGGTCCAGAACAAGCCTGGACGCAAAAACCGACGCCGCTTGGAAACCCAGTTCGCTAAAACTCGGGTACTTATTATTTGGAAACCCAGTTTGCTAAAACTCGGGTACTCATTATTTGGAAACCCAGTTCACTAAAACTCGGGTACTCGCTGCTTGGTTCGCCACGGCTCGTCCCCACAAAGACCGGGAGCCCACTCCTGGTCCAGAACCAGTCCGGATGCAAAAACCAAAGCTCCTTGGAAACCCAGTTCACTAAAACTAGGGTACTCGACGTTTGGTTCGCCATGGCTCGTCTCCGCAAAGACGGGGAGCGCACTCCTGGTCCAGAACCAGTCCGGATGCAAAAACCAAAGCTCCTCAGAAACCCAGTTCGCTAAAACTTGGGTACTCATCAAATTGGAAACCCAGTTCACTAAAACTAGGGTACTCGACGCTTGGTTCGCCACGGCTCGTTTCCGCAAAGACCGGGAGCGCACTCCTGGTCCGGAACCAGTCCGGATGCAAAAACCAAAGCTCCTCGGAAACCCAGTTCGCTAAAACTTGGGTATTCATCAAATTGGAAACCCAGTTCACTAAAACTAGGGTACTCGACGCTTGGTTCGCCACGGCTCGTCTCCGCAAAGACCGAGAGCACACTCCTGGTCCGGAACCAGTCCGGATGCAAAAACCAAAGCTCCTTGGAAACCCAGTTCACTAAAACTAGGGTACTCGACGCTTTGTTCGCCACGGCTCGTCTCCGCAAAGACCGGGAGTGCACTCCTGGTCGGGAACCAGTCCGGATGCAAAAACCAAAGCTCCTCGGAAACCCAGTTCGCTAAAAATTGGGTACTCATCAAATTGGAAACCCAGTTCACTAAAACTAGGATACTCGACGCTTGGTTCGCCACGGCTCGTCTCCGCAAAGACTGGGAGCGTACTCCTGGTCCGGAACCAGTCCGGATGCAAAAACCAAAGCTCCTCGGAAACCCAGTTTGCTAAAACATGGGTACTCATCAAATTGGAAACCCAGTTCACTAAAACTAGGGTACTCGACGCTTGGTTCGCCACGGCTCGTCTCCGCAAAGACCAGGAGTGCACTCCTGGTCCGGAACCAGTTCGGATGCAAAAACCAAAGGTCCTCGGGAAACCCAGTTGGCTATAACTTGGGAACTCGCCGCTTGGACACCCAGTTCGCTAAAACTCGGGTACTTGCTGCTTGGTTCGCCACGGCTCATCTCCACCAAGACCGGGAGCGCACTCCTAGTCAGGAACGGGCCTGGGCAGAAAACCAAACTCTTGCAAAAACCCAAGTTCAATAAAACATGGTCATCCTAAGCCGTTCAGAACATCTCCAGCCGGACTGAATATGACGCGTCCGCTAGACGACAAAAATCAGTCCTGTCCAAGCCAGACTGGATATGACGCGTCTCGCTGGACGACAAAAATCAGTCCGGCCCAAGTCGGATTGACTCCCAGGCCGGACTGACAAATTCCGGACTGATTCTCAAGCCGGACTGACAAATTCTGGACTAGATACCTCTCGATTCAAGGACCAGCCCGGAACCAAGAAGTACCTATAACAAAGAAGAGTCGTCATCCAAGGAAGTAGGCCCTGGATCCCATGAAATACTCTCTTGCAACGGATAACCAGAGATACAAAAGTCCGTGCCTGATGACGAATGGGGAAGGTATTAAGCGCCCCCAATTCGCCCAAGTGCAAGCACCTGGTCTCTTATGCTATTTTTAATTAATTTTGAAAAGTTTTGGGCTAAAATCATGTGAAATGGGAACGAGCACCCCCGAAGAAACGTCTATCTAAGCATGCATGACTCGGGGATGGGCAAAAGAAAATAAACATCCAAATCCTAACTCACCGCATCTACTCCTAACCCATCACATCTAGGAAAGCAATAACATCCGCATGCACAACTACAGCTAAGCAAGTAATAGCAGATATGATAAGCAGAAAAGCAGTAAATATCTACAGCTAAGCATGTGAAACTAAATGCACAAGGAATAAGCAAGCTGAAAGTAAACACACAAGGAACCAAAGACAAACACACGATAAACTAAAAGATGCGAGGGAAGAAAGGAATAAGAAAATAGACGGTATGCGCAAACCCAAAATGCCAAGGAAAAGAAAATGGGACATACGATAGACTCAGGGAGCGATTCTAAAGGAATCGAGCTCAGTGATCCTGATCTGCTAAAGATCAGACAAGTCTCGCGATCGTCATAGCCTATTGTTGGGCTCAGCGAGGACAATCCCTGTGAAGGGGCCACGCTACGTCGTCGCCCGTCCAAAAACCCGATAAAATGTCGGAAAACCGATAAAACCGGAAAACCACGATCAAAATCGGAAATGAAATGAAAGGAAGGCTCCGAGTGACCTGGCAATCATCATCCTTGCCCATTTTGATTTTTTTTGTGAAAGGTTTGAAAGATTTTTTGGATGTTTGATTGATTTTTTGAAGGGTTTAAATGATTTTATTGAAAAGTTTGACTGAACATGGGATGACGATCCCAAGCTGCCTACGTACCCTGTAGAAAGGGATCAAGCCAACGTAGTTCGAATGCTTTTCGAAATACGCTTCGAGTGTTTTGAATATTTTTTTGATGTTTTTTGGATTTTTGTTATTTGATTTTTACGTATTTTTATCCCTTTTGATCGAAAGGGGGTTTTGGCTCAAGAGGTTGCCGTCCGTCATCGCCTAACCCGACAAAGATGATGAAGTGTTCCCAAAATCGATGGGGTCCCGAAATGAAATGAATATCACAAGGAATGCGACTATGTGCGAGACAAATGAAATCGGTATAGCCTCCCAACATGGCTGTTAATAGGAAATCACATAAGATCAGTTGAAATAACATAGACTAGCTGATTACATGCAATTATCAAAACTTAGTAATGCCACCATTAAAAAAAATCCAACCATGGATAGCCACGCTAAAATATTTTGCTAATGACGATACTAACCTGGTGAGACATTTCTCCATTGGAGGCTGTACCTGCTGAAGCAAAATTTCAAGAGTTCAGATCTTTTCTCTTCTTTTTTTCTTCCTTGCTCTTTTTCTTGACAGATTGGATTTGCTTGGACCGCAGATTGGTGCCGATAATGGTGTGGATCTTGTGGAGGTGTCCGGACAAGATGAAGGCCAGAGGTCTAGATGATGGCGACGGAATCTGCAGATCTGACCGGAGGAGAGCTGGCGAAAATCATCAGAACAACAGGTTTGGCCTGAAGTAGATTGACACGGTCGGATTCGAAGAAGAGTTGCCGGGATCAAAGGAAATCCAATTCCAGAGGTGGTGGTCGCAGGGCTTGGGATTGGGTCGGATTTTTCTCCGGAATTTCAAGGAGTTGTTGCCTGATTCACAAAATTGGAGAAATGGTGGTTGGTTCTAAGGGTTACAGATGAAGAGGGTTTGAAGTGGGCGATGCTCAGATGGGGTTAAGGAAGGGTTTGATGATGGGGCTTGTGGGAAGGGAGGTGGCTGAGGCAGAGGAGAGAAGAAAATGGGAATGGGTGTGGAAATGAAATGGGTTTGGGTGGAAGTGGGTTTCGGTTTTGGAGGTGGTGGTTGGAGGAGATGAGGGTGGCGGCTAGTGGAGGTAGTGGTCGGTGGTCGGAGGTGGCATAGCGGTTGGTGGTGGCGAACGGAGCTCTCGCTCCCTCTCTCTCTCTCTCTCTCTCTCTGTTTCTCCTCTTGGTCTGAGGGTGGAGATGGGTTTCGGTTTTGAGGGTTGAGGAAGGTGAGGGTGGAGGAGGGTTTTGTGAAGGGTGGTGGTGGTGGTGGTTCGGTGGAGGTGGGTTTCGGTTTTCGGAGGTGCAGAAAATGGGTTTCGGTTTTGGGGTTTGAAGAAGGTGAAGATGAGGAGGGTTTTGTGAAGGGTGGTGGTGATGGTGGTGGTGGTTCGGTGGAGGATGGTGGAGAAAATGGGTTTCGGTTTTGGGTTTTGAAGAAGGGTTTGGGGTGGAGATGGTGGTGGGTATGGTGGAGGGTTTTGTGAAAATAAAAAAAAAGGAAAAATGGGTTTGACGGTGGCGGCTATGGAGGTGCAGAGGTGGTGGAGGGGGTTTCAATGGAGATGCAGAGGTGGTGGAGGGGGGTTTCAATGGAGGTTTGGGTGGTCGGATTTCGGCAAGCTTGCCGGAATCAATGGAGGTGGGCTTGTAGAAGGGGATACGAAGAGGGTTTTGATGATGGGAAACGGTGGAGGAGATGGTGGTGTTGTTGCCTTGGCTCCCTCTCTTCTTCTCTGCTTTTTTTTTTTTAGAAAATGGGGCTCCCCTTTTAAGCCCTAATCGACCCTCTTTAAAGGGGAAATGACATTTTTGCCCCTACTCCTTCCATGGACAGCCCCCTTCAAGTGTATTTATGACTACTCTTTTTAACTACGAGGGGTGGTCTGGGTAGAAAATGGGGGGGGGCATTTAGCTCTTATTTGCTCGGCTTCAGGGCTCGGATTTCGGGATTTATTCAATTTTTGGAAAATTTGGGTTTGGTCAAAATGGGGTATCTACAGATGCCCCTCTTTGGCAGAGGGTGCTTGTCGCACGAATGCCAAAGCTAAAAGGACGACGCATTTTGACCTGCCAACTTGGTTAAAGAAGGAAAACGTAAAGAAAATGATTTTGTAAAGATTGAATTCTTGAAGAGTCAGATGCCACAAGGGTCTTACTCAGAGTGGATGCCTCAGGGGACTTTGGAAAGAATGCTTCAGGATGGCGGATGCCGTGCCCTATGAGACGGGCTTGGATGCCGTATGAGACGGGCTTAGATGCCGTATGAGGACGGGCTTAGATGCCGTATGAGACGGGCTTAGATGCCGTAAGAGACGGGCTTAGATGCCGTACGAGACGGGTTTAGATGCCGTATGAGAACGGGCTTAGATGCCGTACGAGAACGGGCTTAGATGCCGTACGAGACGAGCTTAGATGTGTTGGAGACGGGCTTAGATGCCGTATGAGACGGGCTTAGATGCCGTATGAGAACGGGCTTAGATGCCGTACGAGACGGGCTTGGATGCCGTACGAGACGGGCTTGGATGCCGTACGAGATGGGCTTAGATGCAGTAGGAGACGGGCTTAGATGCCATACGAGAACGGGCTTGGATGTCGTATGAGATGAGCTTAGATGCCGTATGAAACGGGCTTGGATCCTCTCATAGTAACAAAAGGTGGAATTTAATTAGGCGGAACTCTCATGCACTAATCAAAAGGCAAAGCTTTGTTATGCGGAACCCTCACACAGTAACAAGCGATGGAAATTTGCTCGAGGAGTAAAATTCTTATGAAAAGATTGATACTCTCACGCTTTTGATCGATTGATTGATTTAAATTGATGGATTTGGATTGATTTCTTTGGAGATTACTTTGTCTCTTGCCGAGAAAATGGGAGTGTGAGTTCCTTGCTGAGGACCGGACTCACATGGTTTGCTGGGATTTTGGGTACTGACCCATTTTTGAAAAAATTAGATTTTTGCTGGGAATTAAACGCTTTGAGCAATTGCCAGCAGACTCTCTGGGAAATAGATGTTAGGCTCCATTGGGGATTAGCTTTGCCGATGAGCTGACTATGGAGTAGGCTTAGCCGGGGGATTTGGAGGTTTGACTCGGGATGTGCTCGTAACCTCTCTTATCTCAACTTGCTGGAGACATTGACACTGATTGCCTTTGTGTCCTGGACATCTTTTATGACGCAAGTCATAAAAGATGCCCCTGATGTATTGTGCTTCCATGACAAGAGTCTTAAGGAGGCGGAACAATGATGGTTGAAGAAAAGATGCTTCTTTCTGTGAAGGCTTGAAGTTGCATATGTTTTTTTTTTTTTTTGGATGGAGAGAGTAGGACTATCACCGTGGCGGCTGAGTCTAAGAATCTCTTTCTTGCATTGCTCACTTCTGGAGGCTTAAGGTCTCTGGTAGGTTTGAATAAGATGACTCTTGCCCCTTCTGATGCCTAAACCAGGATTTACTCTGAATTTTTTTCATTGTTTCGAGGGCGTGCTGCAGTTCTTTCAACGCCAGTGACTTTGACTTCAAAGGGAAGAGAAAATGAATAGAAAAGTAGGAATGGATTTTGAATGGACTCATCCAAAGACGACTATAACTCCAAGGATTCAACTCACTGAGGGCTGACTTTTGGATCTAATGTGTTATTTATTAAGGGTATGGCCTAGCCACTCTTAGAGTATTTCGAATACCGTGTCAAGAGGCATTAATTTTCTCTTTCGGTATTTCCCTCATGGTTAATATCTCCTTTCGGATTGCTCGCTTTCAATGCCCTAGTTTATAGGAGCGTCAAAATCAGCTTGCTGGCACTCCTTGGACTCTGAGATTTTGCTCCGGTTGAAGGTTCTTTCTTCACCTCATTGATTTGCTCATCGTGAGAAGTCACTGCCATTGACCAGATTGCCTTTCCAGGTTTTCAATCCGGCGGACCGCTTGCCCTATCTTTTGCCTGGATCGCCCTTTCGGGTTTTCGGTCCAGCGGGCTTGAGTACCTTGGCTTTTGCCTAAGCCAACTTTTTGGTTGTCAACTTAACTGGTGAATGACTCTAACTTTTGCCTAGGCCGCCCTTTCGGGTTTTCAGCCTAGCGGGACTTCAGACTCCATCGTTTTTCTCTTTTCTTTCTTTTTTTTTACTTTGAACCTCTACTTGTTGCAGTAGAAAGACTTTCTAGGTGGGTTAGGGTTCAAAAGGACGGGATTTGATTTTGGTTTTCAAGGTTTCGACCGAACCTGGACTGGCCAGGCTACCTACGTACCCCCATGTGGTGAGGATCAGGCTGAACGTAGTTCAAGAAAAAAATGCCCCTAGTTTGTTGGACGGTTGAAAGAATATTTGATTTGTTGGGGCTCAAAGGAGTTTGCAAAAGGATTTTTCGAACTTGGGATTTTTTATTTTGAAGGTTCAAATGGCCAAGGATGGCCTTCTGGTGTTCTGGCATGAAATTTTCTCAAATAATTGAGGTTCAACAGCTTTTGAATTTTTCTTTCTCTCTTTTTTTTTCTAGGAGTCTGGCGGCATTTCCTGGCAAGACTTCATCTGCACTGCGCAAGCTTGACTGATTGAATTCCCACTTTGTCTTTGGATCTTGAACTGGTACTCGAGATTCTGTGATTTTTGGTCTTCTCTGAATGCTGAAGACGATTTGAAACCGACTCCACTTCTTGGGATTCCGATATTTCTGAGGAGTTGACGTAGGGGCACGTTCCCTTCTCCTTTTTTGTTATGGAGTCCATCTTCTTTCTTTTGGATGTTCGTTTTCTTCTGATTTTTTTTTTGGATGTGGGGAATGCCCCTACACCTTGAATGCTTTAACTTGAAATTCCATCGGAATGCACGACCCAAGTATTCTGTTGGGACTCATGTTCTATGATTGTGACTTTGTTGTCAGAGAGTTTTCTCTCAATCTTTTCATTATCTTCACTTGATGTCTAATGTTCTTCCTTTGAAATTTTCGCTTCTCCGACCTGATGTCTAAAGCTGAGGGACTCTTTCATTGAATAGCACTAGGGCATGCTCCCGGTTTATCCTCGTAGGACCAAGCAGAACTACTTTGAACCCTCTTAGTAGGCTTATCAATTCTTTGCGCTCTTCGGGAGATAAATTTTTGCCAATCCGTATTTCCCGAATTTCAGATTTCGATGCCACCATCGACAGTTTCGATTTCGTCTTCAAGTAGCTTTGCTTGACGCTCTTCCTCTCGTTTGACCATCTTTCAGATCTCGAGGGGAATTTCGTCTGCATCCTCTTCCGAGAAGGGTGTCTTAGTTTGTTCAACATTAGGTCCAAGAGGAAACACAGAGGAAAACTGGCATTGAAAACACATGTTCATTTCATTGAGAAGTTTATGTAAATTGATGATACTCGACAGGCAACATTGGGCTCTACATCAGACATAACAATGGTTTGAATGCTGACTCACCATAAGAAAAGTGAGCAGGTACAAAATACTTGGACTTGATACTAACATGATTATTTGACCTACCAACTTGGACAAGAGAGTTGTTACACATACGACAAGGACGAATTTGAAAGAAATGACACTTTTTGGAGGCAATGGACTAACGCTGAAAGTTCATGACGCCGTGCCTTCATTAATGATGATAATAACTGGAGAGAGCAACCCTGGAGTTAGAATCTCAGAAGGGACGGCTTCTTTGGTTTCTGTTGACCCAGCTCAAATTGTTCTTTAGCACCTGACAATGGCAAGGCTTTTCTGGTATGATGTTTTCAAGGGGTTCAAGCTATGACATCTTTCCCTTTCCTTCCCATTCATTTTCCAGCCCAGAGGTGGTACAGGTAAAGGTGGTGAGATCTATGAAAGGTTGAAAGGGTAGAGTGGTTCCCATGGTGGGTGAAAGAGGTGCAACATGGTTAGGTGCTGAATTCTCGGAAGCATTTGAGTTCGAAAAGAGTGACGGGATCCCCATCTATCAGGTCCTGGATTTCATCGTCATTTCTCTCATTTCGGCCAGGACGAGACTCTCAGTAGACTCAACCATCTGGGCAAGGTGAGAGGTGAAATGGGTGAAGCAGAACTGCGGTTAAGCCTTGAAGCTGGGTGAGGCCAAATGGGTTTTGAAAAGGTGAATCTTTCGAGAGCTATGATTAACCAACCGAGCAAGATTCCTATCATGGACATCACAACACTAGGTTCAATGAGAAGAAATCGCATGGCAATGTAATGCGCAAATTGAAACAAAAGGTAACACAAGCACATCTCTCTCTTGGCTAAAATCCGGCAGCATAACAGCAGTACATGGAGATGTGGTAAGGTAAGTACATGGTTTATCAATAACCCTAAAGAATAATGGTTACTCTTAAGGTTTTTGGAGAAAATCCGGCAGCATAACGACTGTACAAGGAGGGTCTCGGCAACCAAGCATAAAGAATATGCCGACAAGGTCAAGATGAAACAGGGCTCTCAGCAAGAACACACACTCTGGTAGTGATAATGGCAAAGTAGACTCATAAATGGCTTGAGGGGCGATCTGATCAAGATCGATCAAAGGATCAAGCTCAGGGAAGATAGATTACGGCTATAAAGATAATGATGTGAAACCAATGATCTGATCATAATCCAAAAGACGGATGGATGGGAAAAAGGATTAGATTAGGAAAGAAAACCTAACTATAAAGGAGGCCCTAATCTATAATAAATATATATACATATATGTACATCCTAACCAGGGGCACCCGCCCTAAATATAATCCCGCAGAGTCAAGAGACTTGACTCAAGACAGACATGTGAGTGTACTAGGACCGCATTGTAGCCACTTACAGTGAACTACAATAATCTATAGACAGGACAAGGCTCTTAAATCTAGGCTCTACATGTGTAAGCAACACATGTTCGTCCATAAATGCAAACAAAAGGACCATGCAATATATAGAAGGGGTGCCGTTGCGAGGTCCACCTGGCCGGGTGCATAGTTACTTGTATACTGTGACATAGAGTCCAGTGTACGAACTATGTCCGTTTTACACACGAAGTGTCCAGGTGTTGAGTATACTACTGGTGTGGTAGAACTAGAAGGCGGGTATAGCCCTCACGGCTCCTACTCATAGTATCTCGAATAGGTCATCTGATAGTATATCCACAGCAAACCATATCAGAAAGCAACCACAAAACAGATAATATATGCATGGATGAAAGTGGTGTGTGAACCCTTGTTTTATTTACACACCTATCTGGTGCCCCTGGCATTCTAACGAAAAATGTTCCCATTTAAAATGATTTTAGTCCAAATTTCTTCAAAATTAGTAAAAATGGCATTTTCGCAGAGTTAGGCAATGTTCCAAGAAATCCCCAGCAGAGTCGCCAGCCTGTGGACCCCGATCCCGAGGACGGCTGGGCGAGGGACACGAGATCTCACGCCGGTCCTCTAAGATCTCCACAATGTGAAGGAGAGCTCTACCAAGGAACTCTCGAAATGATGCCACTCACAGCATGGGTGGCGATATAAATGAGATACCTCTCGATTCAAGGACCAGCCCGGAACCAAGGTGTACCTATAACAAAGAAGAGTCGCCATCCAAGGAAGTAGGCCCTGGATCCCATGAAATACTCTGTTGCAACGGATAACCAGAGATACAAAAGTCTGTGCCTGATGACGAATGGGGAAGGTATTAAGCCCCCCCAATTCGCTCAAGTGCAAGCACCTGGTCTCTTATGCCATTTTTAATTAATTTTGAAAAGTTTTGGGCTAAAATCATGTGAAATGGGAACGAGCACCCCCGAAGAAACGTCTATCTAAGCATGCATGACTCGGGGATGGGCAAAAGAAAATAAACATCCAAATCCTAACTCACCGCATCTACTCCTAACCCATCACATCTAGGAAAGCAATAACATCGGCATGCACAGCTACAGCTAAGCAAGTAATAGCAGATATGATAAGAAGAAAAACAGTAAATATCTACAGCTAAGCATGTGAAACTAAACGCACATGGAATAAGCAAGCTGAAAGTAAACACACAAGGAACCAAAGACAAACACACGATAAACTAAAAGATGCGAGGGAAGAAAGGAATAAGAAAATAGACGGTATGCGCAAACCCAAAATGCCAAGGAAAAGAAAATGGGACATACGATAGACTCAGGGAGCGATTCTAAAGGAATCGAGCTCAGTGATCCTGATCCGCTAAAGATCAGACAAGTCTCGCGATCGTCATAGCCTATTGTTGGGCTCAGCGAGGACAATCCCTGTGAAGGGGCCACACTACGTCGTCGCCCGTCTAAAAACCCGATAAAACGTCGGAAAACCGATAAAAACCGGAAAACCACGATCAAAATCGGAAATGAAATGAAAGGAAGGCTCCGAGTGACCTGGCAATCATCATCCTTGCCCATTTTGATTTTTGTTGTGAAAGGTTTGAAAGATTTTTTGGATGTTTGAATGATTTTTTGAAGGGTTTAAATGATTTTATTGAAAAGTTTGACTGAACGTGGGATGACGATCCCAAGCTGCCTACGTACCCTGTAGAAAGGGATCAAGCCAACGTAGTTCGAATGCTTTTCGAAATACGCTTCGAGTGTTTTGAATTATTTTTTGATGTTTTTTGGATTTTTGTTATTTGATTTTCACGTATTTTTATCCCTTTTGATCGAAAGGGGGGTTTTGGCTCAAGAGGTTGCCGTCCGTCATCGCCTAACCCGACAAAGATGATGAAGTGTTGCCAAAATCGATGGGGTCCCGAAATGAAATGAATATCACAAGGAACAGGACTATGTGCGAGACAAATGAAATCGGTATAGCCTCCCAACATGGCTGTTAATAGGAAATCACATAAGATCAGTTGAAATAACATAGACTAGCTGATTACATGCAATTATCAAAACTTAGTAATGCCACCATTAAAAAAAATCCAACCGTGGAGAGCCACGCTAAAATATTTTGCTAATGACGATACTAACCTGGTGAGATATTTCTCCATTGGAGGCTGTACCTGCTGAAACAAAATTTCAAGAGTTCAGATCTTTTCTCTTCTTTTTTCTTCCTTGCTCTTTTTCTTGACAGATTGGATTTGCTTGGTCCGCAGATTGGTGCCGATAATGGTGTGGATCTTGTGGAGGTGTCCGGACAAGATGAAGGCCAGAGGTCTAGATGATGGCGACGGAATCTGCAGATCTGACCGGAGGAGAGCTGGCGAAAATCATCAGAACAACAGGTTTGGCCTGAAGTAGATTGACACGGTCGGATTCGAAGAAGAGTTGCCGGGATCAAAGGAAATCCAATTCCAGAGGTGGTGGTCGCAGGGCTTGGGATTGGGTCGGATTTTTCTCCGGAATTTCAAGGAGTTGTTGCCTGATTCACAAAATTGGAGAAATGGTGGTTGGTTCTAAGGGTTGCAGATGAAGAGGGTTTGAAGTGGGTTTTGATTTGAAGAGGGTTGGGTTGAAATAGGGTTCGATGCTCAGATGGGGTTAAGGAAGGGTTTGATGATGGGGCTTGTGGGAAGGGAGGTGGCTGAGGCAGAGGAGAGAAGAAAATGGGAATGGGTGTGGAAATGAAATGGGTTTGGGTGGAAGTGGGTTTCGGTTTTGGAGGTGGTGGTTGGAGGAGATGAGGGTGGCGGCTAGTGGAGGTAGTGGTCGGTGGTCGGAGGTGGCACGGAGGTTGGTGGTGGCGAACGGAGCTCTCGCTCCCTCCCTCCCTCTCTCTCTCTCTCTCTCTCTCTCTCTCTCTGTTTCTCCTCATGGTCTGAGGGTGGAGATGGGTTTCGGTTTTGAGGGTTGAGGAAGGTGAGGGTGGAGGAGAGTTTTGTGAAGGGTGGTGGTGGTGGTGGTGGTTCGGTGGAGGTGGGTTTCGGTTTTCGGAGGTGCAGAAAATGGGTTTCAGTTTTGGGGTTTGAAGAAGGTGAAGATGAGGAGGGTTTTGTGAAGGGTGGTGGTGGTGGTGGTGGTGGTTCGGTGGAGGATGGTGGAGAAAATGGGTTTCGGTTTTGGGTTTTGAAGAAGGGTGTGGGGTGGAGATGGTGGTGGGTATGGTGGAGGGTTTTGTGAAAATAAAAAAAAAGGAAAAATAGGTTTGATGGTGGCGGCTATGGAGGTGCAGAGGTGGTGGAGGGGGTTTCAATGGAGATGCAGAGGTGGTGGAGGGGGGTTTCAATGAAGGTTTGGGTGGTCGGATTCCGGCAAGCTTGCCGGAATCAATGGAGGTGGGCTTGTAGAAGGGGATAACGAAGAGGGTTTTGATGATGGGAAACGGTGGAGGAGATGGTGGTGTTGTTGCCTTAGCTCCCTCTCTTCTTCTCTGCTTTTTTTTTTTAGAAAATGGGGCTCCCCTTTTAAGCCCTAATCGACCCTCTTTAAAGGGGAAATGGCATTTTTGCCCCTACTCCTTCCATGGACAGCCCCCTTCAAGTGTATTTATGACTACTCTTTTTAACTACGAGGGGTGGTCTGGGTAGAAAATGGGGGGGGGGGGACATTTAGCTCTTATTTGCTTGGCTTTGGGGCTCGGATTTCGGGATTTATTCAATTTTTGGGAAATTTGGGTCTGGTCAAAATGGGGTGTCTATAATGACGCGTCTCGCTAGACGACAAAAATCAGTCTGGCCCAAGCCGGACTGACTCCCAGGCCGGACTGACAAATTCCGGACTGATTCTTAAGCCGGACTAACAAATTCCGGACTGCCTCCCAGGCCGGACTGACAAATTTCCGGACTGACTCACAGACTGGACTGACAAATTTTCGGACTGATTCTCAGGCCGGACCGACTCCCACCGATCAGAGATATAACTCACCACACTTCCCCAAGTCATCATAATGACTTGGAGAACTGGGGGGCAACTGATGGGGTATAAAATAGCAGCCTATCAGCTGTCGACACGTGGCCCAAGGATGGCCCACCGCAGACCCCGCGTCAGCAGGGGTAGTTTGGTAACTACAGCAGAGTAGGTGAGCTCGAACCTATCGCTGGCCGACACCTGTCCTGGAGTAATAACTCCTCAACTACCCCCGTTTTCCCTCTATAAAAGGGCTTCCAAAGCTCATAAACAGGGTAATAACTTCTCACCCACCACTCTAAAACTCGCTCTGCACTCCTGCTCATACTGACTTGAGTGTTGAAGGGCCTATCCGGAGTAACACTCCGGGTTGGTCATTCTGACCTCGTTTGCTCTTTGCGCGGCTCAGCTACTCAGCTCCCTCCCTCACCTCGGCTTCTCAGGTCCCCCAGCTCGGCTCTTACGTCACTGTCATATCTGTTACCGATTTTCTGCCTAACAATTATGATGGTAAAATAGTGGACAAGAGAGCGTTTTAAGCATACAGTTAAAAAAATATGTACTCATAATCATTGTTTTAAATTTGGATCGAAATCGTAAATTTCCGAAATTTTGGATTTCGGTCAACACTGAAACTGAAATGGGCAAAACCCGAAATGGTTCTGGATGTCGGCTGAAATTTCATCCTTTTTCTTGTATGTCATCCGAAATTTCAACAAATTCAACCCCAAATTCTCAAATTTAATAATTATATAGCATTTTTCAAAAAAATTGGTATTAAATAATATATCATTTTATAATGGTGTACGGACTGAATTTTGGTTTCGGTGAGGAAAACGGTTCCGAAACCGAAATTTAAAACCATGCTCATAATAGCTTTTGAATAGAATTGTATATATAACAAGATACATGAAAATCATGTCCTTTAATTTTAAGGAGAACACTTCTAAAACGGGATTCTGTTTTGAAAATAAAGACAACAGCGGAAATGACCCTCGATTTGGTCATTACAACTGTGCTCTCGGGATTTTGTGGGATTGTAAGGATTCGTGCTCCTCTGTCTTCTTTTCTCATGTGAAACAATAGATTATCTGGTCTTTTTTCCCTCCACCGAATCCATTTTTTCTAGCCGTTTCTGTTTAAATTGCCCTCCTAAAAAGTAGAAGGGGCTTTGCTTTATATATGTTAGGAAGGATTTGACACGGAATTTAGTACAAAGCCTTTTCACGGATCACTTTTGCACTAGAGAACAGCCACACGGGCTCAGTTTGTAGCTGATTTTGTCTTATTCATTCAGTTCATTTGATGTGGCTGTTCTCTTCTGCAAAAGTGAGCCACAAATTGGCTTTCCCCGAAATCGCCTAGGAAATCCCATATTATTGACTAGTAAAGACCCGCCGTGCGATGCACAGGGCGGCATGAAAATTTATATCTTTTTCGAGTGACCCAAGAATCAATTCAAATACAAACTGAAAATGTACTGAGTATAAGACCGAAAAGAGAAAACATTGTTATACGGCTTATAGTTAAAAAAAATTAAAAAGATGGGAAATACAATAGTTAAAAAAAGCATGTTGCAAAATGCAGATAGAAGAAAGAATTTTAAACATTACAGTAGAGAAAGCCCACCAAGAAAATTTTATGTGCCATCATGTTTGACAACTTTGCAATCTCTTAATCAAATTCGGCAAGTTCTATTGAATAGCTCCGCACAACTTGAAGTGATCTAGAGAGGGAACATTTGCAGTGACATGCCTAATAAAAAAGAAGTTTAAAGAATTATTATCATTTGCAATCAGGCAACTGAGTTTTGAGGGTAATCTTGAGGGTAAGCAGTGGATGACTCATTGGCAAATTTGACATTTATTTGAACATGTAGGACGGCATCTAATGTCTTTTTGCAGGATCGGTGCTCTTTTCGTAGTAAACCTCGACATCGGTATCTAAGAATCATCCGAGTCTTCAGTCTGTTGAGATCCAAAAAGGTTTATAGATCTCACTTGGAAACATATTTATCTAATATCTAAGGAAAGAAAGTTAATGAATTGACATCCCTTCTATGTTACCCTTGGAAAAGTCAATGGAACTAAACGGGTGTAGACACCCACATTTTGCTTTACTTTAACCAACAATAACCTAATATATTGATCCATCCTCAAATTTTTTGAAAAAAACAAAATGATAAAGAGATGTACCTGGTGAGATGATTAGATCCGAAAAATTGAAAAATACCCTGATTAGTGAATTTAGTGTGTTAAATCCATGTGAGAACCCCCTCTATCATTGATTTATATGTTTTAGGTCATTAATATCTTGATCTGACTTTACGGATCATCAATCGGGACAAAATAAGCTAGGGTCATTTCATAGCCCGGACCCTGATTCCATTCCGAGACCCGATTTCCGTAAATCGTTAGATCAATGACAGATCTTGACCTGGGTCTCACCATCCAAAACCACCTAACCTCTCCTCTCATCCTAACCATCCAAACCTCACCTAACCTCACCTAACCTCTCCTCTCATCCTAACCACCCAAACCTCACCTAACCTCACCTAACCTCACCTAACCTTACCTAACCTCACCTAACCTTACCTAACCTCACCTAACCTCACCTAACCTCCTATCCCATTCTCCTATAAATACCCTCTCATCCCACCATCCAAAGAAAAAGAAGAAAAAGAATCCCTCTCTTAGAAAATTCATCCCTCTCCCTCATCTCTTCAAGGGTTCGGCCATCCTTGCCGGATCGGGTGATACGTTGGGTGATATATATCAAAAGCAGTCATTATCAAGCAAGGAATCATCTTCAAGGAATTAACATCAAAGAAAAATCAAACACAAAGTGGGTTTTCAAAGAGGTAGGCATTTATTTCAATTCTATGTAGGGTCTGTTTTCATGCATATCTTTTACTTTAAAAGAAAAACCATGTTAGGAAGCATCTAGGATCAATCTTTACTCATTCTTCTTGATGGTAGACTTTGAAGTTATACATGTTTCCCTCTTCTCTTAACCCATCTTATCTTCATTTTTATTTTTCCCTAATGGTTCACACCCTGGTTCCCCCTGGTTAGCCTCTGGTTAGACCCTGGTTGCACCCAGGTTCGTTGCTGGTTGCACCCAGGTTCGATACTGGTTCGCACCCTGGTTCCCTGCTGGTTCGCACTCTGGTTAGACCTTGGTTGCACCCAGGTTCGTTGCTGGTTGCACCCAGGTTCGATACTGGTTCGCACCCTGGTTCCCTGCTGGTTCGCACTCTGGTTAGACCTTGGTTGCACCCAGGTTCGTTGCTGGTTGCACCCAGGTTCGATACTGGTTCACACCCCGGTTCCCTGGTGGTTCGCACTCTGGTTAGACCCTGGTTGCACCCAGGTTCGCTGCTGGTTGCACCCAGGTTCCCTGCTGGTTGCACCATGGTTCCCCTGCTGGTTCGCACCCTGGTTTCCCTGCTGGTTGCACCCTGGTTCCCCTGCTGGTTCGCACCCTGGTTCCCTGCTGGTTCGCACTCTGGTTAGACCCTGGTTGCACCCAGGTTCGCTGCTGGTTGCACCTAGGTTCCCTGCTGGTTGCACCCTGGTTCCCCTGCTGGTTCGCACCCTGGTTCCCTGCTGGTTCGCACCCTGGTGCACCCTGGTCCGCACCCTGGTTTGTACCCTGCTTCCTCCTAGTTAGACCATGGCTAGTCTCGGGTTTGCTCCTAACTTAGACCCGACTCACTTGACCCTAACCATTAACCCAATCCAACCTAACCATTAACCACACCTAAACCCATACCCATAAGCCTTAAACCCTATAACCATAGCCACACATCATACACCACATGCCTTTCATTCATCCACCCAACAGTACCCTCATACACCCCTACAATAGACCCGGCCAACCCAGTTAACCCGGCCATCGGGCCCATTCGGCCCAATTAATTCATTCCCCTTAAGAGCCACTTTGCCCTATTGGTTCCTAAGATACTCCAACCACCCAAACCTCAAGCCGCACCCCAATCCACGCTCAACCAGTTCCAATCCAGTCTAAGCCAAGTCAACCCGCACTTGACCTTGACCATTAACCCAATCCAATCCAACTCAACCATTAACCCCACCTAACCTGACCCTAGCACAACTCAACCGAGTCACATCAACCCAAGCCATACCTTTGTCCACTCACTGAGGCACACCATTTATCCATAAATCTGGTTACATTAAATCTAACCCAGCCAGGCCACCTGCAGCTTAAGTCAAATCGCCCCAATACAATCCATCCAAGTGGGATCCCAACCCAGCTCAACTGAGTCAACTCTAGCCAACCTCCCAAGTCGAGTTGACCCAACTCTCTAGTCGAGTATGCTCAACCTCTTTAACCGATTGGACTCTCCCCTTAGTTGACTCAATCCAATTCCTTAATCAACCCATCCCAATGCAACCGAGTCGCATTCGACCAAGTTGCGGCCTTCCATGTCACAACCGAGTCATTCCCCTATTCTACTAATGCCCTTTTACACCTAATAGAACTTCCTCCCTTTTGCCTAACCAAGTCATATCCCAACTCAATCTGAGTCGCATGTCTGAATCCATTTGACCGAATCTCATAAGCCCGCCCATTTTGAATTCCCAAAATTCAAACCCTTGATGATTCCTATATGCTCAATTCTTTGATGCAAATTCCCAATTCCAAAATCCCATTGCTAAATCAATGTTTCTGAATCTCAAGTCCAATGCTCAAATACAAACCCGATTCCTGATCCAAATACCAATCCTGTTTTCCAAAATCCAAGCAACCTCCCCAGCGGAACTACGTGTGGCTTGATCCCCATCGCGGGGTACGTAGGCAATTTGGCACTCCCAAGTTCAGTCACACCTTTCTCTATCTTTCTCATTCCCTCACACTATTTCATCATCTCTTCCATCTTTTTTTTCACTAACCTCGAGAATTTAAATCGATTTGTCTTGTGTCTTTCGGAACCGTTGGATCACGGTTTCCGTCGTAAGGACCCTTAGAGCCCAATTTAGGAACACCGGTGTCGTGTCGTGTCCTAAGTTTTAGAGAGTCCTAGAGTTAGGAGTCCAGCCTCATCACGGACGCTTGCTATGTATAACAACCGTGCCATAGGTCTAGTTACACTAGTCACCCAATCTTTCCCTAGGACAAGCCTAGTAAACTAGGATGTAAGGCAAACCTGCATTAGTCTAAGGGACCATTTGCATTTAGATGAGAATCATATAGCATCTTAGATGAAATCCTAAGATAATAAAATCCTCAACTTGAATTAAATAACTTCTCCTAAAACTGTTGAAACAGTCAATCCCGTCTAGGTCGGTGTCTTAGTTGAGTTAGGCATATGTAACTTAGCTTAGGTGCACCGAACTACGTCGACTCTGATCCCAGTGAGGCTTGGGTACGTAGGCAGCTTGGATGTCTGACGGCATACCACCCGCGAGTCGGCACCACAACAAATTGTGGTGTTTTGAATATTAATTTTCTTGTAAATGCTTAATCAAATCATTTAGGGCTTTCCATGAAATTAGAATTCTAGGAGAACTTTCACTTAGAATGAATCCAGACAAATTAATAAATCAAGATACACATCTAGGATTCACATTGAAATTAGATCATAGGATGCATGTCACTTAGCTCGCACATTAACATAGAGTTGAATGAGCCATTTAAAATAAATTTAAAAGAGTTAGCTTTTGGAATCGAAGACCGATTATCGGGCAGGAATGGTGCATGTGGCGGATAACTCCCCATACCTTCCATTCTCGTAACCAGGTAGCGAGTCTAGATTTCTGGTTAATTTCGGGTCCTAGATCCCACATCTAGGTGGCGACTCTGTCAATCTCTTTCGTGTGGAATTCGGATTGCCTTAGTGATCCCAAGTTCACATGAAAGACGAATTCAAATCAATAATTAAATGCACACGCCAATCGCGTGGATACAGGAGACCAAGAGAGAGAGCGCGGCGGCTCGCGCCCCACCCCTCTCGCGGGATTCGGGTACCACAGTTTGGCGACTCTGCTGGGGACCACCTAACTTCATTAAAATTTCAAAAGATAATTCATTTGAATTTAATTTAATTGGCTCATAAAAACTCTATACTTGTTAGATTAGTTTGTCTTGTTTTATTTTCTCATCACACTTTACTCAAACTTAATCTAACAAAACCTGAAGGCATCATAGATTGCGCAAACATATTGCACACACTTACATCACTTGCATCTAAACTCTGCATCTCACGTGCACACACGTCCTATTTTAGGAACCCGGAGTGTTATCTAGCATGGTTGACTGGGATTTCATCACCTGGTGCCTCTGTGCTAGAGAAGCATTCCACCCTTAGCCTAGTACCATTATGGTACGTAAACGGATCTCTTGTTCACGTACTGATACGCCGGACACTGGTACAGTATATCGAACAGGGATTCGCGCTAAGGGAACTCTTGGCCTTACCCCTAGATTAACCCACACATGCATGTAGTATACGAACACATGTGCATCACGTGTGTGAGCCTAGTTTAGGATATCCTGCCTATTTGTGTCTAGATTAGGCCGTAGACCATCTTCCAATGGCTACGATCGGTCCTAGGTACACGAACAAAGTCATGAGTCGAGATCCTCTCTCCACTCCGCTTGATTAGGATTAGGGTTGATGCCTTCAGGTCACACTGTTAAAATGTGCGAGATTAAAAAAAAAAAAAAAATTTCCTTTAGGGGTTAGGATATAAATCCTATCATTTCCAAAGATCTCATAGGATTAGTCATTCTTGATCTATCCGTTGAAAGCAATCTTATGCTATCTCATCTAATCTTTCGATCGTATGCCTTTCATTCTTCTATCGTGTGATTCGATCATGTATTCATACTTTCCTTGTACTGGCAGGAACTTATCCCAATCTCGTGTTCATGTAATCCTGATCATTCTTATATCCCTTCTCTTGGCTTACGGGCACTATGTCTACTCGTACAATTCTTGATTGGATCCGTGGTACATTAAGAGAATCCCATATCTACGCCATAAGTGAACAAGAGAAAAATCTCTTCGGCTACGTGGCAACCATCAAGCTCGATTGGGGATTACTCTATGCCGCATCAGAGTGTTGGGATCCCGATCATCATGTCTTCCGTTTTGGCAACCAAGAAATGTGTCCCACCTTTGAAGAATGGTGTGCCTTATTGGAATATCCTGTGGATGGCCCTCTAGTGAAGCCATCCTGTGTTCCAGATTATCGTCCTTTGTTCCTTTGCTTGATGGATAATTCAGATGAATCCATGAACTCTTTCATGAAAGGCCAAGAAGTGTCCATGCAGCGACTGATTGACATTTACCCTCCTGTTGGATACATTGGTGCTGTTGATATTCAAAAAGCTCGACGGCGCGCTTTGAGATTCTGCTCCTTTGCTAGGTTCCTCACTGTCCAGCCTTCTCGCTTTGCGTCAGCTGTTCTTCTGGACCTCGTTGATCAAATGGATCGTGGCGCCAATCCAATTCCTACTATGCTTGCAGAAACTTTCAATGGATTGGATGATATGGCTCACCTTCGTGCCAGTTCAGGTCCAAGCTCTTATATTCGCTCTTTCGTTGGGTCTTTCTCAGGATGTCCTGCATTACTTCAAGTGTGGTTATGCCACAAGCTAAAAATTGCAGCTCCTGTCCATTTTGATCATACGTTATACACCTTCAGTGAATGGCGTCATGATGTTTCTTTCGATCATAAAAGCGATTGGGTTGAATGGTTAAATTCTCGCCAAGAAGATCAGATTTATTGGCAAATTCCCGGAATCCAAGAAGCTGTCTTCAACACCGGAGAAGCTAACTACGTTCGCCTTCTTGGTTTCAAAAAGACATCCTTTTATGTTCCTGCCAGGATTCAGCGTCAGTATGGAAGGGAGCAATCCATTGTGCCTCCCCTTCATCATTTCTATCCGCCTGAGGGTCTCAAGCCCAAGATTGTCAAAGCTGTTTCATCTGCTTGGGATGCAAGAATCATCAAACCTTTAAAGGAGTCAGTTGAGGAAGATTGTCGTCCGAAGAAGAAGTCTAAAAAGAATGCTTAGTTCCATGTTTATCTTTGAAAGATTGAACCATGTACTCAAATTTTAATGATTGATCAATAAAGTCCATCCTTCTCTTTCATTATCTTTGTCTATGTGTGCATCATCGTCTATTCTTCTCTCTGATTTTAAAATATGTCTTTCGGATATTACAGGGCAATAAACATCATAGCTAACCCTAATACTCCTTGGGTTCGGGTCTCTTCGCGGTTAGAGAGGAAATCTGTTTCTCCGCCACCTTCTCTAAGAACCCCAGCATCTCCTTCTTTCCCGTCCTCATCCTCACCAATGGCAGACAACCAAGATGGTCTTCCACCCGCTGCTATTACCGATACTCTTACTTTGATTCTCCAACAGCTTCAAGAACTCAAAGAAGAAAACCGAGTTATCAAGGCTCAGCTTTCTGAAAAGTTGGAACCGTCGTTGTCCAAGGATAAAGGGCCTATGCGCCAAGCAGCTACTCCAGTAGCACCTGCCCAAACAGTGTTCATCAATATCCCTGATAAAGTCGAAGAAGACTTAGAAAAAGAGCAGTACAGCGAGAATCACAGTAGGCCTTCTCAGTCCATGGTTGATAAGTCTGTTATGGAGAAATTAGAGACTCTTACCAGGAAAGTTCAAGACATTCAGTTTCAAGACCAGGGTGGTTTCAATCCCAGTGATCTTACTTTATTTCCCGAAATTCGCCTTCCTGCCAATTTTCAAATGCCCGATTTCGACAAATATGATGGTGTGGGTTGTCCAATCACACATTTGCAAATGTTCACCATCATGTGTCAGCCTCAAGGGTTATCTTCTGAGCAAATGGCTCAATTGTTCCCAGTTTCCCTAACCAAGGTTGCGAGGAGATGGTTCATGGTCTTGGACAAGACTCGTTACAGGACATGGAAGGATATCGGCGAGCAGTTCATCAGGCAATTCAAATATGATGATGGGACAGAAATCACCAGAAAGGATTTAGAGAGAACAAAGCAAGACTTGAGGGAATCCTTTTTGATTTTTGTGAAAAGATGGAGGAGAATAGCAGCTCAGATGATGGAGCGCCCGTCTGAGGAAGAACAAGTCCAGATAATCATGAAAAATATTTCCCCCCAGCTCCAGTATCACATGTCTTTGCAATACTATCCAGACTTCAAACACTTCATCGTGGCTGGCACCCAGATAGAGGAGGCTATGGCTCAAGGTGTATTCAACCGTAGCAACCCAAACCCCAGAGATTTCAAAAAGTCCCCTCCAGCCCAAGTCAATAGTATTTCCCGTTCCAATGCTCAATCCTCTAGGTCCCAAGAACCTTTAGTAATGGACTATGCTCAAACCGCAACCGCACCTCGGCAACAAACCCGGGTAGAATTTACCCCTCTTCCCATTCCATCTTCAGAGGTGCTTAAGCAGTGTCTTGCTTCAGGTCGCATAACCTTACCTGCCATCCGGCCTCCCCCCAATCCTCTACCTGCAAGTTGGCGAGCTGACCTACACTGTGAGTACCACAGAGGTCCTGGTCATCTTACTGACAACTGCATTGCCTTGAAATTTAGAATCCAGAAACTCATTGATGAGAAAGTCATTGCATTCCAGCCAAGACCCAATGTCACCCAAAACCCATTACCTGGTCATGCAAATCCTCCTGCTGCCGTTAATGCCATAACCATAGGAGATCCTGAGTTTGACCCTCTTACCCTCATATGTGCCTTAGAACCCATCTCTGAACCCCAAATCATATTCTGTGATGAATCACACCTAAGAGAGTCTGTACCTCCCTTGGTAATCACCTATGAGCCACAAGTCCCTCAAATTATCACTTATGATGAGCCTGAATTGGATGAAGTCAGACATGTGACAAGGGGCGGAAGAATTTTCAAACCTGTTGAATTGAGAGTCGAAAATCCAGGGGCATTGGCTCGAGGAGAGGAGCCGCAATATGTGAAAGATCCAGATGATGAAGTTGTGCAGCAGTTAAAGAAAACTCAGGCTGTTATATCTGTATGGGGATTATTGATAGCATCAAAGAAACACAGAGAGGCTGTGTTAAAAGAATTGAATACAACACAGGTATCCTCAGAGATATCTCCGGAGCAACTGGCTGAAGTTGTTGCTCTAACCCAGGCCACCAGGGCCATTAGTTTCTCAGATCAAGAGCTGCCTCCTCAAGGTCGGAATCATGCTAGAGCTCTTCATGTCACTATTGTTTGTGGAGGCAAGAAAGTACCATCTGTGTTGGTAGATAACGGATCCGCGTTGAATGTGTGTCCATTAAGAACTGCCATTACCTTGGGTTTCGGTCCCACTGATTTTGCCGAATCAACCCTTGGTATCCTCGCATATGACAATACCCGAAGAAATGTGGTCGGAGTCCTCACCACCAAGATCGTTATGGGCGGTCAAGAATTTGAGGTTGAGTTTCAAGTTATTGATATCAAAGCCTCGTTCAATATGCTTCTAGGACGTCCCTGGTTACATAAGGAAGGTGCTGTCGCTTCAACCCTTCACCAAAAATTGAAGTTCATTAAAGATGGGAAGTTGTTCACTGTCAGAGGTGATGAAGAGCCAGAAATAGGGCAAATAACAGGAGAAACTTTAATCCTTCCAGTTGCAAAAGCAGATGACTACAACTTGAATGGTTTCGCATTCGAGGTTGCTGTTATCTCTTACAAGGATGCCTCTCGGGAGGAGTTGTGTTTGCCGTTCGCCATCAGTTCTGTGGTGGCCAAGATGATGAGAAAAATGAACTACTTCCCTGGTATGAATTTGGGCCGTGATCCAAGCAAGGCATCTCACTGGCGCCCAATCAAAGCAAACCATGGAATTTTCGGTCTTGGATATGTACCTACTGAAGAGGAGGAGGAAGCCATGGAAAAATTGTTGAAATTGAAGGAAGAAATCCGCCGCACCGGAAGGGTACTCCTAATGGCTCCATATCCCTTATCAATGAATGGTCATTTTATCAAAGAAGGTGAGACGTTTCCATACTATGGGTTTTCTGAACCATGGTATGACTCAGTGACAGGGATCATGATACCCGGTTTTGAAATATTCAGTGGCCTTGCTCTCCCAGAAACAGAACCGCCGATATATTATGTTGAGAAAACTGTTGAGGACTGGTTAGTCTACCTTGAGCCAGATGTGCTGGAATCTTTGTTTGAAGAAAATGTGCCTGATGTTGATTACAATTTTGAAGAACAAGAAGAGACAGATTGTGAAGATATGCTAGTGGCAGTTATTCAGAGTAATGATACCTTTACTGAACCTCAGAGTCAGATTGCACCTGCAACAGAAAATCTTTCAAACTGGAGTTCTGATGTTTTTCCATCTTATTTTATTGCTAAGTCAAGTCTAGTCAAGTCGAGTGAATCAGTGTCAGTGCCTAGTCCAGGCGAGTCATTTTCTGAGTTTATTTACTATGTGAATCCTGAACCTGTTCAGGATGAGTCCAATGATAATGATGTAACTTCTTTCAATTCAATGAAATCTGATTCTCAGTATGTCTCTGTGTTTGCTTCTGACTTTAATAATAATGATAACACTCCCTCCTCAGATGAGGAAGGGGGGATCGACGAAACTCCCCTTGAATTGCAGCATATGCTCAAACAAGAGGAGGAGCGCCGAGCCCAGCCTCTTAAAGATGAAATCGAAATTATAAACATCGGAACAGAAGATTTAATACAGGAAATACGAATTGGAAATACTCTATCCTCTGAAGAGCGCGATGAATTAATAAACCTACTTAAGGAATATAAAGAAGTTTTTGCCTGGTCCTACAAAGATATGCCCGGGTTGAGCGAAGACATTGTTCAGCACAAGCTACCTTTATTGCCTGGGATTAAACCTAAAAAGCAGAAGCTAAGGAGAATGAAGCCTGAGTGGGTCCTGAAAGTAGAAGAAGAGGTTACTAAGCAGTTGAATGCTGGATTTCTGCAAGTGGTGGAATATCCAGAATGGCTCGCAAATATAGTACCTGTACCGAAGAAAGATGGAAAGGTGAGAATGTGTGTAGATTTCAGGGATTTGAACAAGGCAAGTCCAAAAGATGATTTCCCTCTACCACATATCGATATCTTGGTGGACAATACGGCCGGGCATGAATTACTATCTTTTATGGATGGTTTCTCGGGCTACAATCAAATTAAGATGGCACCCGAAGACATGGCTAAGACCTCGTTCATTACACAATGGGGGACATATTGCTATCGGGTAATGCCATTTGGTCTTAAGAATGCCGGTGCGACGTACCAAAGAGCAGCTACAGCCTTGCTCCATGACATGATACATAGAGAAGTCGAAGTTTATGTCGATGATATGATTGTAAAAGCCAAGGAAAGGAAAGATCATATCCCGAACCTTAAGAAGTTCTTTGAAAGAATTCTCAAATACCAGCTTCGCCTGAATCCTAGCAAGTGTGTGTTCGGGGTTACCTCCGGTAAGTTGCTTGGATTTATGGTGAGTCAAAGGGGTATAGAGGTAGATCCTCAGAAGATTAAGGCTATCCAGGAGATGCCACCGCCTAGAACCGAGAAGGAAATTCGGGGATTCCTAGGAAGGATACAGTTCCTAAGGCGATTCATCGCTCATCTGACATCAACTTGTGAACCTATCTTTAAGCTCTTAAAGAAGAACTCTTCCAAAGAATGGACAGAGGAATGTCAGCAGGCCTTTGAAAAGATAAAGCAAAGTTTGTCTGAGCCACCGATAGTAGCACCAGTGATACCGGGGCATCCATTGCTGCTTTACTTGTCAGTAACAGAAACCACAATGGGTTGTATGTTAGCACAACAAGATCCAGAAACCAAGCATGAAAAGGCTGTGTATTATCTTAGCAAGAAGATGTTGGAGTATGAACAAAAGTATACTGTCCTAGAAAAAACCTGCTTAGCCTTGGTTTGGGCCACTCAGCGACTCAGGCATTACCTTTTATCACATAAGGTCCTGCTTTTGTCGAGGATGGATCCTCTGAAGTATCTCTTTGAAAAACCAGCCCTGACAGGCAGGACTGCCAGATGGTTATTATTGTTGTCTGAATTTGACATCACTCATGTAACCCAAAAATCAGTAAAGGGCCGAGCCATTGCTGAACAATTGGCGGAAGCACCCCGAGAAGAAAGTCAGCATTTCAAGCCGATGTTCCCAGATGAAGAGATCATGATGGTTGAAGATGAGTATCCAGAAACTGGTTGGACCCTCTATTTTGATGGAGCAGCAAACCAAACAGGACAAGGAGTAGGGGCATTGCTTGTGTCGCCTCGAAATGAGCATGTCCCCGTTGCCGTTAAGTTACAATTCAATTGCACCAACAATATGGCAGAATATGAAGCATGCATTGTTGGGCTTGAGGCTGCATTGGCCTTAGGCATAGAGAATCTTGACGTATATGGAGATTCGAAGCTAATCATTTGCCAAACTCAAGGAGAGTGGAGAACCAAAGAAGAAAAGCTATTGCCATATCATGAATACTTGGATATTCTCGCTAAGCAATTTCAACGCGTCACTTTCAGTTATTTGCCAAGGTTGAAGAATAGATTCGCCGATGCCTTAGCAACGTTAGCTTCCATGATTGACATACCTCACAATATGAAGATGAGGCCCATCACGGTTCAAGAGCAATGGGCTCCTGCATATGTTGATGCTATAGAAATAGCTGCAAGATGTCCCGATGGAAAGCCATGGTATACAGACATAAAGAACTACATCTCAGGCCAGGGGCATCCCAATGAGGCGTCGAGTAAAGAAATAAGGACTTTGCAGAGATTGGCAGCTAATTTCGTCATTTGTGGAGGAGAGTTGTATCGACGGTCTTTCGATGGAATTCAACTCTTATGTGTCACTGAAGATCAGGCAGAAGAAATTCTGGCAGATATTCATGAAGGGGTGTGTGGGCCTCATATGAATGGGAAGATGTTGGCAAGGAAGATCCTACGTCTGGGGTATTATTGGCCGACATTAGAAGCAGATTGTCACACATTTGTGAAGAGATGCTATAAATGTCAGATACATGCGAATCTCATCCATGTACCACCCACCGAATTGCATTCTCTTACCTCTCCTTGGCCGTTTTCGGTATGGGGAATTGACATCATTGGCAAGATTTCTCCCAAGTCGTCTAATGGTCACGAGTACATACTCGTTGCTATTGATTACTTCACCAAGTGGGTTGAGGCCGCTTCTTATGCAAAGCTTACATCCTCATCAGTTGCTAAATTCATACGCACCAACATAATTTGCAGATATGGAATTCCCCATGAACTTATCTCAGATAATGGATCTCATTTCAAGAAGGAAGTAATCTCTCTTTGCGAAGAATTCAAGATTAAGCATCATAAATCCTCGCCTTATCGTCCGCAGACAAATGGAGCGGTAGAAGCTGCAAACAAAAATGTCAAGACTATCATTAGCAAAATGTCAGAAACTTATAAAGATTGGTCGAATAAGTTACCATACGCCTTGTGGGCTTACAGAACATCAATTAGGGCTTCAACTGGGGCAACCCCTTACTCTCTTGTTTACGGGATGGAAGCAGTGCTACCTGTTGAGATCCGTGTACCTTCGCTCCGAGTATTGACTGAAGTCAAGTTACCAGAAAATGAATGGGCAGATGCCAGGTATAAAGAGTTGAACATGCTAGACGAGAAGAGATTAAAGGCGCTTTACCATGTGCAAGGTTATCAGCGCAGAATAGCCCGTGCTTTTAATAAAAAGGTTAAGGTCAGAGATTTAGAAGAAGGCAATCTTGTTCTAAAAGAGAATCGAGCACCAATGTTTGACCCAAGGGGCAAGTTCAAACCAAATTGGTCAGGACCATACATTGTGGACCAAATCTTACCCGGAAAAGCCGTCAAGCTCCGTAATTTAAATGGAGAAATATTGCCAGAACCAACAAATCTTGATCAACTCAAGAGGTTCTATGCTTGAACATCAGAAGGCCGTCCTTTGGCCGAATAAATCCCAAATTCATAACCAAAAATCAAAAAATTTATAACCTTTTGCAAACCCTTTTGAGCCTAAATAAAATTTTCCTTCAAATCCCAATATACTAGGGGCATTCGCCCTGAACTACGCATGATCTGATTCCTACACTGGGATACGTAGGCAACCTGTTCATAGGTTCGGTCGAGACCCTTGCAAAACCTTAAGCCATTCTTTGAAAAACCCTACCTCACCTATAAAGTCCTTTTGGTGTTCAAGTAAAAAGAAAAGAAGATAAAAAAAAAATAATAAAAAAGAAAAGAAATGGAGCTTGAAGATCCGCTAGATTGAAAAACCTGAAAAGGCGATCTAGGCAAAATTTAGGATCATTCCCCTGCTAAGTTGAAAACCTGAAAGGGCGGCTTAGGCAAAAGGTAAGGGGGTGGCCCGCTGAGTCGAAAACCTGAAAAGGCGATTCAGGCAAAAGTTAAGGCCGAGCGGTCCACCAAGTTGAAAATCCAAAAAAGGAAGACTTGGTCGTGGTAAGATTGGATTCACGCCAAAAGAATTACATCGGTCTCTGAACTCGCGGTAGGTCAGGCGAAGCTAATACACAATGATTCTCGAAACTAGGGGCATTAATTTTGGAGCAATCTGAAAGTTGATAGAAAGATATATGAGGTATCACTGTATTAAAAATAAGTGAAGATGTTTATCAATGGAGAAACGTTCTTTAAAAGAGGCTAGTCTAACCCAAAAGAAAATACTGATAAGTCAGAAGCATCACGAGATTACTGGAGTAATCTTTCTTATTTTGTGTTTTTATTACAAGTGTCTGTAGTTCTATTTAAAAAAAAAAAAAAAAATTTATTTTTAGAATTGTTGTAGGGTGCAATCACTCTGAAGGCAGGTTCATTAACAGGTTCTGAGGAACTTGGAAAAAGGTGACGCTCTCACAAATGACGAAGATCTTTGAAAGAATAATCTCCGGTCAACGAATAGAAGAAGGTTAGAATGCCTCAAACTGAGGCAGATTGCTAATGAAGTGGCATCCCATATTTAAGCCCTGAAGTTCTTTTGCTGCATAGTGTTATTAAATCCTTTGCTTCTAAAGTTGTTAATTGGAAATTTCGATTTCTCTCAAAGCTCAAATCATCATATCTCTCTGAATCCATTTGGAAAAAGATATTTTCTCTCTGAACATCACACAAATATGATATCTCGCTTCCTTGGAGTCCGTACAAATACGGTATTTCACTCTCCGAGTCCATACGACTATGGTCTCTTATCCCCTTTGAACATCATACAACTATGATGTCTCATTTCCTTGGAATCCGTACAAATACGGTATTTCATTCTCTTCGAGTTCATACAACTATGGTCTCTTATCCCCTTTGAACATCATACAACTATGATGTCTCATTTCCTTGGAATCCGTACAAATACGGTATTTCATTCTCTTCGAATCCATACAACTATGGTCTCTTATACCCTTTGAACATCATACAACTATGATGTCTCATTTCCTTGGAATCCGTATAAATACGGTATTTCATCTTGCCCAAGCCCATTCAAAAATGATGCTGCATTTTCATTAAGAATCTTTCAAAAGTCATCCATTATTCTCTGAGACCATTTGAAAATGACGTCTCATTTCCTCTGAAGCTGTTCAAAAGCGATATTCCTTTCCCTCCGAAAATCCATTTGAAAATGGTATCCCATTTCTCTCGTTGCCAGCGGCACCGCAGCGGGTTTGTTTTATTGCATTCCAATTCTAGGATTTCATCTAAGGTCTTGCATTATATTAGGTTGCATTGTGTTTAGGGGGTCCTTTGTCGATTAAAGCTACGCAAAATGGTTCTGTCATTTTGACTTTGGTATTCGATGACTACGTCGTCTCTACCAAAGAGGGGCATCTGTAGACACCCACATTTTGCTTTACTTTAACCAACAATAACCTAATATATTGATCCATCCTCAAATTTTTTGAAAAAAACAAAATGATAAAGAGATGTACCTGGTGAGATGATTAGATCCGAAAAATTGAAAAATACCCTGATTAGTGAATTTAGTGTGTTAAATCCATGTGAGAACCCCCTCTATCATTGATTTATATGTTTTAGGTCATTAATATCTTGATCTGACTTTACGGATCATCAATCGGGACAAAATAAGCTAGGGTCATTTCATAGCCCGGACCCTGATTCCATTCCGAGACCCGATTTCCGTAAATCGTTAGATCAATGACAGATCTTGACCTGGGTCTCACCATCCAAAACCACCTAACCTCTCCTCTCATCCTAACCATCCAAACCTCACCTAACCTCACCTAACCTCTCCTCTCATCCTAACCACCCAAACCTCACCTAACCTCACCTAACCTCACCTAACCTTACCTAACCTCACCTAACCTTACCTAACCTCACCTAACCTCACCTAACCTCCTATCCCATTCTCCTATAAATACCCTCTCATCCCACCATCCAAAGAAAAAGAAGAAAAAGAATCCCTCTCTTAGAAAATTCATCCCTCTCCCTCATCTCTTCAAGGGTTCGGCCATCCTTGCCGGATCGGGTGATACGTTGGGTGATATATATCAAAAGCAGTCATTATCAAGCAAGGAATCATCTTCAAGGAATTAACATCAAAGAAAAATCAAACACAAAGTGGGTTTTCAAAGAGGTAGGCATTTATTTCAATTCTATGTAGGGTCTGTTTTCATGCATATCTTTTACTTTAAAAGAAAAACCATGTTAGGAAGCATCTAGGATCAATCTTTACTCATTCTTCTTGATGGTAGACTTTGAAGTTATACATGTTTCCCTCTTCTCTTAACCCATCTTATCTTCATTTTTATTTTTCCCTAATGGTTCACACCCTGGTTCCCCCTGGTTAGCCTCTGGTTAGACCCTGGTTGCACCCAGGTTCGTTGCTGGTTGCACCCAGGTTCGATACTGGTTCGCACCCTGGTTCCCTGCTGGTTCGCACTCTGGTTAGACCTTGGTTGCACCCAGGTTCGTTGCTGGTTGCACCCAGGTTCGATACTGGTTCGCACCCTGGTTCCCTGCTGGTTCGCACTCTGGTTAGACCTTGGTTGCACCCAGGTTCGTTGCTGGTTGCACCCAGGTTCGATACTGGTTCACACCCCGGTTCCCTGGTGGTTCGCACTCTGGTTAGACCCTGGTTGCACCCAGGTTCGCTGCTGGTTGCACCCAGGTTCCCTGCTGGTTGCACCATGGTTCCCCTGCTGGTTCGCACCCTGGTTTCCCTGCTGGTTGCACCCTGGTTCCCCTGCTGGTTCGCACCCTGGTTCCCTGCTGGTTCGCACTCTGGTTAGACCCTGGTTGCACCCAGGTTCGCTGCTGGTTGCACCTAGGTTCCCTGCTGGTTGCACCCTGGTTCCCCTGCTGGTTCGCACCCTGGTTCCCTGCTGGTTCGCACCCTGGTGCACCCTGGTCCGCACCCTGGTTTGTACCCTGCTTCCTCCTAGTTAGACCATGGCTAGTCTCGGGTTTGCTCCTAACTTAGACCCGACTCACTTGACCCTAACCATTAACCCAATCCAACCTAACCATTAACCACACCTAAACCCATACCCATAAGCCTTAAACCCTATAACCATAGCCACACATCATACACCACATGCCTTTCATTCATCCACCCAACAGTACCCTCATACACCCCTACAATAGACCCGGCCAACCCAGTTAACCCGGCCATCGGGCCCATTCGGCCCAATTAATTCATTCCCCTTAAGAGCCACTTTGCCCTATTGGTTCCTAAGATACTCCAACCACCCAAACCTCAAGCCGCACCCCAATCCACGCTCAACCAGTTCCAATCCAGTCTAAGCCAAGTCAACCCGCACTTGACCTTGACCATTAACCCAATCCAATCCAACTCAACCATTAACCCCACCTAACCTGACCCTAGCACAACTCAACCGAGTCACATCAACCCAAGCCATACCTTTGTCCACTCACTGAGGCACACCATTTATCCATAAATCTGGTTACATTAAATCTAACCCAGCCAGGCCACCTGCAGCTTAAGTCAAATCGCCCCAATACAATCCATCCAAGTGGGATCCCAACCCAGCTCAACTGAGTCAACTCTAGCCAACCTCCCAAGTCGAGTTGACCCAACTCTCTAGTCGAGTATGCTCAACCTCTTTAACCGATTGGACTCTCCCCTTAGTTGACTCAATCCAATTCCTTAATCAACCCATCCCAATGCAACCGAGTCGCATTCGACCAAGTTGCGGCCTTCCATGTCACAACCGAGTCATTCCCCTATTCTACTAATGCCCTTTTACACCTAATAGAACTTCCTCCCTTTTGCCTAACCAAGTCATATCCCAACTCAATCTGAGTCGCATGTCTGAATCCATTTGACCGAATCTCATAAGCCCGCCCATTTTGAATTCCCAAAATTCAAACCCTTGATGATTCCTATATGCTCAATTCTTTGATGCAAATTCCCAATTCCAAAATCCCATTGCTAAATCAATGTTTCTGAATCTCAAGTCCAATGCTCAAATACAAACCCGATTCCTGATCCAAATACCAATCCTGTTTTCCAAAATCCAAGCAACCTCCCCAGCGGAACTACGTGTGGCTTGATCCCCATCGCGGGGTACGTAGGCAATTTGGCACTCCCAAGTTCAGTCACACCTTTCTCTATCTTTCTCATTCCCTCACACTATTTCATCATCTCTTCCATCTTTTTTTTCACTAACCTCGAGAATTTAAATCGATTTGTCTTGTGTCTTTCGGAACCGTTGGATCACGGTTTCCGTCGTAAGGACCCTTAGAGCCCAATTTAGGAACACCGGTGTCGTGTCGTGTCCTAAGTTTTAGAGAGTCCTAGAGTTAGGAGTCCAGCCTCATCACGGACGCTTGCTATGTATAGCAACCGTGCCATAGGTCTAGTTACACTAGTCACCCAATCTTTCCCTAGGACAAGCCTAGTAAACTAGGATGTAAGGCAAACCTGCATTAGTCTAAGGGACCATTTGCATTTAGATGAGAATCATATAGCATCTTAGATGAAATCCTAAGATAATAAAATCCTCAACTTGAATTAAATAACTTCTCCTAAAACTGTTGAAACAGTCAATCCCGTCTAGGTCGGTGTCTTAGTTGAGTTAGGCATATGTAACTTAGCTTAGGTGCACCGAACTACGTCGACTCTGATCCCAGTGAGGCTTGGGTACGTAGGCAGCTTGGATGTCTGACGGCATACCACCCGCGAGTCGGCACCACAACAAATTGTGGTGTTTTGAATATTAATTTTCTTGTAAATGCTTAATCAAATCATTTAGGGCTTTCCATGAAATTAGAATTCTAGGAGAACTTTCACTTAGAATGAATCCAGACAAATTAATAAATCAAGATACACATCTAGGATTCACATTGAAATTAGATCATAGGATGCATGTCACTTAGCTCGCACATTAACATAGAGTTGAATGAGCCATTTAAAATAAATTTAAAAGAGTTAGCTTTTGGAATCGAAGACCGATTATCGGGCAGGAATGGTGCATGTGGCGGATAACTCCCCATACCTTCCATTCTCGTAACCAGGTAGCGAGTCTAGATTTCTGGTTAATTTCGGGTCCTAGATCCCACATCTAGGTGGCGACTCTGTCAATCTCTTTCGTGTGGAATTCGGATTGCCTTAGTGATCCCAAGTTCACATGAAAGACGAATTCAAATCAATAATTAAATGCACACGCCAATCGCGTGGATACAGGAGACCAAGAGAGAGAGCGCGGCGGCTCGCGCCCCACCCCTCTCGCGGGATTCGGGTACCACAACGGGTATCTTCGAAAAACAAATTCCTTGGGAAAACTCCCCCTGCCAATATCTAGGATTCCTAAGAAATAACCCTGAACTGAATTTAAAAAACAATAACGAATTTAGCTAGATTCATGACCCGAAGAGGCTAAATATAGAATTAAGTTGATCGAGGGAGAAAAAAGAGGTGAACAAAGGAAAGGAGAAGAAGAAAAAGATACTAAAGTCGCAGAATGACTCAACCGTGTGACTACTCAACATTAAAGGTGGTGCTTTTAATCAAAAGGAACATTCCAGACTTTCAGGAAGGATAAAAGGAAAAAGAAAGGGTATTTTGAGCTTCTAATTGGTCAAAACACTGAATGGATAATAGCAATAGGACATCTATCATGCACGTTTGTCAATGCAAAGTTCAAGAGATGCATTCTTTTCAAATATGTCCAAGGCATGCAACCTATGTTATAGTTCCTGTGAACAAAAGATGTTTTCATTGCAAAAGATGTATTAACAATAGCTCTCAGCACAAATAAACCAACAAAGGTAAGAGATGAAAGCAATTTGCTATATTTATTTTTCCAGCCACTTTTTACCATCTCCTCACTCATGCCATCCAATTTCTTTCCCTCTCCCTTTCTCAACAGTTTATCAACACTTGGTAAGGTGATATTCGGTGATGTAAAATTTCGTGGTCGGCAAATATGGCCTTAAGAGTCATCGTTTTGATGTAGAAATTGGCACTTTAGCAAAATCATCAAACAACAAAACTATAAATGAAAGCACATTGACTCTCTCAAGATGTGCTGCATTGCAAGAATCAGAGGCAATAGAAATTAACTAAATCAGAGGCAATAGAAATTAACTAAAAAAACATATACACTAAGAAAGCATCAAAACTAAGCATTATGAATTTGCACTATATGTTGTACAATGCAAAAGTAAAGCAAATCAAGCATGCTCTGTGCCTCAAGTAAATTTCATTTATCCAAGATCTCTCAATTATTGCTGTAAATAAATAACATATAAGTACGTGCTTTTAGACTGTAGAAGCAATTGAAGGTCATCATTGATGAGGCGAAACCTATATAATTGCTCGATAGAATAGCTCATCTCCAATCGAACTTCCAATAATTATTACTACAAATCGCGGGAGAAAAAAAACCCAACATTAGAATTTTAGGCTAGGCCAAAACACAATATATTAATCAAAAGGCTGCAAAGCAATCATCGGATATTACTTGCCATGGTGAAATTCTAAGAAGAAACTTGGCAGCTCCTCACCCTCCATATCTCTTATAGCACGCGCATGAGGTGATAACAACTTCATCCTGTAAAGCAACTCACACCATTTGAACAGGTTCATGAATAAAATATCATAGAAGATAATATGGTTTGTTTTATACATATTTCGGAAGTTAAAAGAAAATCAATCACTGAGAAAACGAATGAATACATGAACAACCCACACTTAGTAAAATGAATGAGAGACGTACATACATCTAATATGAAGCAAAGAACCACAATTGGAGGAGAAGGTTTTTTTTTAGTATCCGTTTTGAGGTCAGCTAATACTTGCAAGCCTTTTGGCTCTTCCACATGTTTATAAGCCCATAAAAGCTCATGAAGATCAGCCCATGTAGATCAGCCACAGTTCAGAAATAAGCTCTGAAGTGCATCCTGTAGATTATTAACAGAGATGAAACAATCACGAAGGTTGTAATGTTTCCTTAAAAGGAGATTTTAAATGTAGAGAAATTGCAAAAGTCAATGTGCAAATTAGTTTGAAGGAAAGTAGGTAAAAAAATTCAAATGCAAAGTGATATTATCACTGGTAATCCATATGTTCAAAAATAAAAATGTAAAAGCCATATCTATCATAGGCATTTTATATGTTTGCAAATAATAGAAAAAAAGTTAATCTGTCATAGGCTTTTTACCAAATAGGAGAAATACATAATATAAGAAACAATAAAAATGTGGAAATTGATTTCAAAGAAACCCGAGAGAACATTGAAAGAAGAAGAGGGTTAAATTCATGGTACTTTCTACCCACCCATCTTTAAATTTTTTATTTTCTACAGAGAAGAAGAAACCCTAAATTCATCACAGATCGTGTGTGCATGGTTAGCTTGAGTGAAACCAGCAACTGTAGCTCTGATTAACAGAATCGAACTTTAGACACTCAGGATATCCCTAAATCCTCTCAAAAGAGATAAAACCCTAAATCCCCTTTGCAGAAAAACCTTAAATCTCTTGGAAGACCTAAATCCCCAGCATAATTCACATCCTAAATAAATAGAAACAGAAGCTACACCAAACATAAATCAAAAATAAAAAAATCCTAGAATAAAAGCATGAAAAAGAATATCTTTCTTTGTGGCATTTCATCGAACAGAAGGCACTATCTAAGGCCCTGTTTGTTTTGGATTCTGAGAAGAAAACTTTAACAAAATATTTGGGAAGAAGAAACATAGCTACTAACAGGGAACCAAGGATGGTCATGAACAACCCACCTGGAATCCCTTCTTCATCCTCCCCCCATAAAGAAACAAAATAACATAAATGGAAAAAAGTATATTTCAGGCTCTACAAATCTGAGATAAAAAAGCATGCACATTCAAAATCTATAAACCAAAGTTTAACCCACTTAGGGGTCTACAAATCTAGGGTGATCGAGAGAGATGTTTCATTTTGTTCGAGAGAGATGTTTCAATGGATTCGGGTTTTAGGGAGGAATTGAGAAAGAAGAAGACGACATGAAGAGAGAGAGAGAGAGAGAGAGAGAGAGATGCGTGGGAATTTAAGGAGATCTTTTAATGAGCCGAGCCAGGCTCGAGCTTGGTAGGGCTTGGGTTCGGCTCGTTTTCAACCCTACTCCCACTAAAGGAGCGTCTATTAGTTGAAAACCCTAGAGCTAATAGATGACAAAAATAGATGAAAACCCTAATTCTCTAAACCATAAAACATTGGGATAAACCCTCATATGATCTTTTGATTATTTGGTTGAAAACCCTAGATGAAAAAAAATCGTAAAACAAATAGATGAAAAAAGGGCAGAGAGATAGAACTCACAGATTCTATTAGGAGGCCAACAACAAAAAATGAGCTACAGAAAAAAGCTTTAGAAATAGATGAGCCCACAAAGACTAAACCATAAAACAAAAAGAAAAGTTTCAGGAATAGAAGGAAAAATCCATCGAAAATGAGCACAGAAACCCTAAACCCTTGAAAAATGAATGTGCTTTATACGAACCAGAGTGAGAGAGGCGAGAGGTAGAGGCGAGGGAGATCGAACACGAAGACTTGCGATGGAGATGGATTCAAACCAGAGAACCGGTACAAATCGAGCGATTAGCCGTCACTTTCAAACCCGGAGGTTTTATGAGAGAGGGTTTCCGAGAGCAAAGAGATTAGCCGTCGCTGTGTGAGGCCTTTTCTGCAACCCTAACTCTCCAATGGTTTCTCGTGGATAAGAGAGGAAGAGAGGCGAAATGGAGAGTGAGATAGAGTCGATAGGTTTTTTACACGCGTGGGAATCGTAGGGCATAGAAGGTATTTCTATATAGCTTCGTGGGATTTTGAGGGCAATTGAGGTATTTTCCTATTTTTGGTGATGTGTAAATCTCATGTAATTTTCAAAAAAATAAAAAAACTCTCTTCTTTTCATCCCAGCTTATAGTAGTAGATACGGTGGGAAATCTGGATTGTCGTATGCAAGCACTGTTATTTAAAACCATATACAAAATTGTTACGAAATTAGAGCGCCAAACAGCCCTCCACATTGACCGGTTAACAATCCAAATCCAAGAGTATCTTTCTCGATTTATGTGTTAACAATACGCAGCATTTTCAAAGTAGATTTGCAAGAACAAATAAAATAAAGTGCAAGTTGATGATGCCGAAATCCGCTTACCACAATCTAGCGGTGATAGAGCTGTTCCTGTAAGCAACTTGCACTCACAGAAAAGTTGTTATTAAACCCGGTTTGATGGTGCCGGATAATGTTTCAATATTTAAGCTAGAAATCGGAATCACATGAATAATTGAAGGGATGACCTTATAACAAAATAATCCTTGTTCTGTGACAAAGGATGTTTTGGGGATATCGGGGGAGTACATACTTACCTGGTTATATCCAGAGAAAGCATCCATAAAGCTGAGCATCTCGTGGCTAGATGTAGCGTCTATTAGCATATCGATTCGAGAGAGGGGTAGTGGTCTTTTGGACAGGCTTTGTTTAGGTCAGTAAAATCCATGCATATCCGCCACTTCCCGCTCACCTTTTTTACCATTACTACAATTGCAAGCCAGTCTGGATAATGTATTTCTCGGATGAACCCAGCTTGTAGGAGTTTATCGACCTTCTCTTTAATGGCTTTTTGTCGCTCGGGTGAGAAGTTTCGTTTCTTTTGTTTAACGGGCCTGTGAGAGGGGTCGACGCTGAGCCGATGAACGGCAACGTCTGTTGGGATACCTGGCATATCCAAAGCAGACCATGCAAAAACATCTGCATTAGCTTTCAAAAAATTGACCAAGTTGGCTCGGATCTTACCAGTGAGGAGTGAGTCGATCTGGACCGTTCTTTCGTCATCTTTCCCGAACATCAGTACTTGAGTTAGCTCTTCTACAGGTTCTCCGCGCGTCAGGTAATTATCCGAACGTGGATCAATACCGGCTATTTGAAGGGATTTCATCGCTTACTTCACCACTTTGGTGTAATCAACATAACAGTTTCTAGCTCTTTCATGATCTCCTTTCACTTCTCCAACTCTTGCTTTTGTCGGGAATTTGATTTTGAGATGAGGTATGGAGACGACCGCTTCAAGCTTGTTCAGAGCCGGACGCCCTATGATGGCATTATAGGTGGAGGGGACTTTAACAACCAGGAAAGTCTGCATGATGGTTTTCTGGCGGGGTTCTGTACCGAACGTAACAAGGAGGTCTATCCTTCCCTCCATATGAATCGATCCACCGGAGAATCCGTAGATCGACCATTCTATTGGTGTAAGTCTGTCCAATCCTAAGTGCATCTCTTTAAAAGCGTTGTAGTGTAAAATATTGATAGAGCTACCGGTGTCTATCATTACCTTACTTACATTGAAATTGGCGATAATAAGGCGGACAACGATCGCATCGTCATGAGGGAGGTGGACGTCGTCGTATTCTTTTTCAGAAAAGACTATCTGTTCCTCGTTATCGGTCAAATCCGATCGCAACTTCTTTGCTGGAGCCTCCACCACATGTATTTGGGTGGCATAAGCCTTTTGCCCGGAAATTGTTGGTCCTCCTGAGGCCAGTCCTCCAGCGATTATATCGATATTCCCTACAATTCTGAGTGAAGCGTCGGTCCTTATGTCCGGGAGTTGTCTAACTTCAGAAATCTATCTGGTTTGGTTAGTCCCGATGGTCGATTGGGTTAGATTAGAAGGACCAGGTGTCTTTGAAAATCAGATTTATGGGAAGGTCCATTATTCTTCGGGTTCAACAAGTATTTATCAACACGCCCTAGCCCCACCAACCTTTCGATTTCACTCTTCAGATTATAACAATCATCTGTTGTGTGACCATGGTTGCCGTGAAAATGGCAATATTTGCTACTATTATGCTTTCGACCGGTACCTTTCATCTTTGGTGGCCATTGGAGATCTTCCTTTCCTCAGATTTCATAAAGGATGTTTGCTACGGATGTATTTAAAGGAGTGTAGTTGTATCTTTCGAACTGTTGCGAGGGAGCTCGGTTGCCAGATTGTGACTGTCGATTATCGGATCAAGGAGCTTTAGCCTGACCATTATTCAACCGAGCCTCCTCCTTCCTCTTTTTCAGGGCTTTCGCGAGCTCTAGTTGTCTCTCCATTGCGAAGGACTCTTCATTGTTGACATGTTTGTCTGCTACCGCCGTTAGTTCATGGAGATCTCGGGGATGGTCGATATTTAGGGCTGCTTTGAGATCTCTATCGACAGCTGACTTCATGGCCGCTCTAACCATCTCATGATTAGGGTCTTTGATTTGTGATAATTCAGTCCTAAACGGACCTATAAAAGATCGTAAGGTTTCCTCCTTTCCTTGGTGGAGAGCGAGGAGCACGTCGACAAGTTTTTTCTATGGCCGACATTGGCAAAGTAGGTTACAAATTCCCTACCTAGCTCTCGAAAAGAGGATATGGAGTTAGGTTTAAGGTGGCAGTACAATCTATTTGCTCCCCTTTTTAAGTATGACGAAAAAGGGCGACACATGATTGTGTCCTTAGTGCCTTTGAATTCCATCGCCCTCCGATAGGCTTGCAGGTATTCCAATGGATCTGCTATATCATCGTAGAGTTCAAGCCTCGGTAAATCGAAATTCGATATCAATTGTGTTAGCCCAAGGGTTCCCCATGGGTTCATTCAATCACCTTGTTTTGATAATAAGCAAACGCAAATTGATTAGTCATTTATGGACTAATTGTTTGCCTTGAGTGTAGTGCTATAGACAGAAATTCACAGGTTAATCCATGACAGCACCAACACACCATTGATGGCCTATGCTTGAAGATGGACCAAATGCAATGCAAAGGAGCTAAAGCATACTTGGATCAATCATACCTTGGAGGATCAACCAAGGAGAAGCTCAACATTAGTCATCTCAAAGCATTGAATAAACAAAGGAAGATCAATGAAGGCCAAAGCTTGTGGATCAACAACTTGCAAAGGAGCTTGAACCAAATGGTGGCTTCATCCTTGGAAGGTGTCAAGAAAATAAGCTCAACCTTGAAGATCCCAAAGTAAGCCATGCACTCAAAGAGAAGATCAAGCAATGGCTACCTTAAGAGTTCATTCAAGAGAGTGGTAAAAATGGTAGATTGTATCACCTATCTCTCTTATGTTTTCTCCTACCAAGGCACATCTTAAAACCCCTTAAAAATATATTTTCCAAAGAGACAAACACACCCTTTAAGGACTTAAATGGATAAGTGAATGGCCATGGTGGTGTACCAACATGTTGGGACCCATATGGCATTTAACACAACATTGAACAAAACAGAGTTCCGAAGAAACAACCTGGATCAACAATTAAATCCTATCAAAACTTATTTAAAACATTTTTGAATATTTTTTAAAATATTTTCACCAGATAGCTCTAATTATTCTCATATCCGTGGAGTACAAGAATGTCAACATCCGACAAGAAATGACGGAGATATGAATTTTATAAGTTGGAAACAGATTGCTGGAAATGCAGTCTCGGAGCTCCGAGAAAACAACCAGCGACAAAAAAATTATAGCCGTTGTGGCCCAACGGCTAGTTGACTGTTTGACCCGAAAATGACTGTTTTGCCCCTGAAATGGTCATATTGAGTTGGGACTTCATTTATACCCATTCAATGGGTCTAAAACACTTGATGAACATGTTCCAACCTTAACAAACCCTAGGAACTCACTTGCAACCATTTTTAGGATAATTTCTCTCACCAATCCTTCGTGCCTTGATTTGTGAAAATTATTTGAGATTGGTTTAGGCTTTGAATTGCAATTATTTTTTTAGAGAACCTTGTGGGAGCTTCATTGTGCATTGTAGCCTACTTAGAGGCAAAGCTTTTATCTTCTTCGGAAAGCGCTTAGATCTCGGTGGTGTAGGAGAGACAAGAAAGGTGGAAGCGCATCCGGTATTAATTCCCTTGGGTGAAGGGCTTAGTTCTCGACCGTGTAGGAGTGACATTGTAAAGGTGGCAAGGGCATCCTCGTTTAATTCCCTGTGGTTGTAAAAGCCATAGAGCCGGGCGTCGTGGAGGCAAAGCTTGTGTCTTCTTCGGAAAGCGCTTAGATCTCGGCGGTGTAGGAGAGACAAGAAAGGTGGAAGGGCATCCGGTATTAATTCCCTTGGGTGAAGGGCTTAGTTCTCGACCGTGTAGGAGTGACATTGTAAAGGTGGCAAGGGCATCCTCGTTTAATTCCCTTTAGTTGTAAAAGCCATAGAGCCGGGCGTCGTGGAGGTCTCACTAGTGGAAATCCTCAAGTGCGACCCTGGGAAAAGTGGAGTAGGCCGTTTGCCGAACCACTATAAATCCTTGTGTCACTTGTGTTGGTATTTTCCTTTCTCTCTCACCCTCTCACTCTATTATTTATGCTTGCATTTTTTTTACATATTTAGAATTGAGTAAGTAGTTAGCATTTTGGTTTTAATTGAATAATTATACCATTCTAACTAGGCTATAAATCACCTAATTAAGTTTGCTAATCCACAAGGGTTTTGAACTTATATTAATTTGTAATATTGTTTAAGTTCAACTATGTCAAACTTAATTAAACAAGGGATAAGTCTTTGATGAAATTTTAGGAAAAGTTCGTAAAAGATAAAAGTTTTATAAACATCCTATTCACCCCCCCTCTAGGTTGCCAAACCAAGTCACTCCTCGGATTTCAATTGGTATCAGAGCGAGGTTCTTGATTAAGACCCTAACTGATTAAGAGTTAAAAGATCTAATTTTTGGTAACTTTAAAAGATGTGATCTAGACTACCTTGTCTTGATGGTTCGGATTATGGATCATGGTTGATCCGTGTGAAGACTTATCTTTGTGGTCTAGATAGTGATATGATGAAGATAATTCAAAATGGTTTTGTTTTAAATTGTAAATCTAGAAAAATAAGTGATTATGATAAAAAGTTATCTTCATTAAAAAGTTATCTTTGCTATATGTTGCTCCTTACCACTACACATTTATGAGAAAGTATCTTCATGTACTAATGCTAAAGAGATTTTTAAGAAACTTGAAAAATCTAGTCAAAGTGAAATCCTATGCTTAAATGGAATAATTGAGAAATCAAATGAAAATGCTTCGAAAAATATTGATTTCACATTTGAAGAACTACATTGTGCTTTTCAATATTTGATAAGAAACTTGAGGATCAACTAGCTAAGAATTCAAACTTGAAAAATAATTTAGCTAGTATTTACATTGAGTTTAGGTCACTAGAAATAGATCATGCACATCTTAGTGAAGAAAATAAAATGTTTAAAAATAATTTTATTGAACTAAGTGATACCATTGCTTTGCTAAGAGAGGAAAATCAACTCCTTAAAGAAGAAGAAGAAGAGAAAATCAAAATATTTTCATCTCTTGAATCATTAAATTTTAAAACAAAAACAAATGATTTGAAAATCAAGAATGAGAAACTTGAGTTGAAAAATTACAAACTACAAGAAAGTGTAAAACATAATTGCCATTATGACCATTCTTGTAGATCATCATGTTCATCCAGTCCATCTACTTACTCTTATGCATCTTGTGATTATTGTGGTAGAATTGGACATTACAAATCTAAATGTAAGTTTAGGTTTGTAAAAAGTAGTAAGTTTGTTTGGATGAGAAAAGATACATCAACTAGAACAAACTTGCTTGGAACCAACATGGTTTGGGTTCCAAAACCCCCAACTTGATCTATATTATGTTTATCTTCGATTTAGGAGCATGTGCTTTAAATTGAATATCATTTGATAAACTTGGTCATATAGATACCACGTGCTTATTCTTGTTTTGATCCCATGTATCTATGCATACTCGTGCTTAAATGATAAATCTCTCTTTATAATTCAAAGTCTATGTGCTTAAATTGATTTACAATAAGACTTTGATATGTTATACTTAATTGTAATATCCATTGAAAAAGGTTCCCTAGATATCCCTTGTTGATATCTAGTTTACATTTGTGCTTCAAGATTACATCTTTTTAAAGAAGTAATTTAAAGATACAATAGGCTTGTATTGTTTGATTCTCATGTATCTATATTTTCTACTCTAAGTTCACACACTAAGACTTAGATCCTTTTGTACTTAATGATCATCCACAAAAGAAAGCCACTCTAGAGAACTTAAAGTGAAAATCATAAATTGTGCTTATAGGATATTCAACCATACCTCTTGCCCATGTGTTCAAATTGAATCTTCAAGAACATCCTTAAAATTTAAACCCATTTTGGTAGCTGCAAAGAGTTAGGTTAAATGATCACATCATTCTACCAAAGCCAAACGAAAAGAAACCCATAGGTTTAAAGACTTGAACTTAAATGAAATTTTTTGGCAATCAAATAGTACTTAAGCAAAAATTGAGAAAATGTCAAAGTATTATTCTTTGAACTCTATTTTGGACAAAAGTGGCATTTGCTAGATTATTTGATATTTAATTTATTTATGATATTATTTCTAGCAAACTATGGAACTATATGCCATGTCTAGGAAAATCAATGAATATCCCTCCTTAGACATCTTTCTTGCCCTAGGTGAGCAAATATGGTTCCAAGTCCCTATGCACCTAGTTGTCCTTCACCCACTCACAAGTCTTTTCTATTATATGCTAAAGTGTCATCATTATATATAATATGAAGTCTTTGATGAGTCATGTGTATTTGTATTCCTAAAAGCTTATAATGAATATCCTCTCATGACTAATATGGAACGAGAATCTTAGATGATATGTATTTAGTCATGGTTGTTCTTCTTTGGAATACATATGTCCAATGTGCCCACTTGATATCTATCCATAGAGTCATTGGATCCATCCCTAGATTCTCATAGAATATATTTTGTAGAAAAAATTAAAAATGGTCTAGATTCAATGCATTTAAGTAAAATTGAAAACATCTTTTGAATCTTAGATGATATGTATCTTATTTGGGCATATTTCACCTTAGTGGTTGATACCCTATACCTTGTGATGGGAACATGTGTCTCCCATTTTGGTTTTCCATGGGCTTATGCATTTTGTGCTTAGTGCCTTGTCATTATATGTGGATTGAGGATGTAGGGTGTAGATTTTTGGACCTTTTACTTCACGTATCATGATCACCTTGTCCAACCATTGTTGACTATCCATGGATGCTTTGATACATATCATATCTTTCTCATAAGGTATACTCTAACCGTCATGAATCATGGATGTCTCTCTAAGACATGGTATTTTATTGACCACTCTTACTATGTCTTAGTCCTATAGAATTGAACTCAAATTGTTATATATATATATATATTCTATAGTTATCATCCCTTGTTTGATAATATCTACACATATGAGATGTTAAACTTTAATCTTAAAAAATCACTCAATTAGTACCCTTAGCCTTCTTAGTTTATAAGAGGGAGACTGTGCATTACTTGGCTATATATTTACTACCATAAACCTTAATGTCGGGGGAGTACCTAACTTGACTATAAATAACTCTTGCGTATCATGATAAGTTTCACTGTCATGCCTTATATCTTAATAGTTAGCCATATTAGGATCAAATGTCCATTTCTATGCATGACAATTTAAGAGAATATTTTTAACTTGAAAAATATATATTCTTGCTTATCAGATGAGTCTCTAACTACACATCATCTCATGATAAGATTCTAATAGGAATATTTTTAAAAAAGGGGGCTTATCATGCTAAACTTTAAACTTTCTTGTTTTTCTTTCATGATAAGTAAAATATAAGCTTTAACTTGCTAATCTCTTATTGTAATACTGGTCATAGGATAGATTAATATTGGTTTTAATCATATACTATGATATACCCTAAAAATTTGTGCTAAAATTGGAATGTCTCTTTGTTTTTTCCAACATAGGCTTGATTTGTATTAGTTCATTCGTTTCCTATGTTGTTATTACTTTTATCATGCCATATATACTTTGATTTTAATTGGTAAATCATGATAAGAAGTTAAGGAGAGCATCTAGTCTCACTAAATATCTTTGATGCTTTATGTATTGTGCTTAAATGCTTAATCCTTCCTTTTTGCTAATGCCAAAAATGGGAGAATTTGTGTAATTGATTAGATCCATAATCATATGCATTCTTGTACTGTAACATGTGAATATAACACACGCATATGTTGAGGGGGACTAGTATCTATTAACTTGTTTATATAATCCTCATAAGAGGTTCCTCCCTCCTGTCTAATCAATTTCGTTTGTCATCATAAAAAAAGGGGAGATTGTTAGCCCAAGGGTTCCCCATGGGTTTATTCAATCACCTTGTTTTGATGATTAATAAACGCAAATTGATTAGTCATTTATGGACTAATGGTTCGCCTTGAGTGTTGTGCTATGAACAGAAAATTCACAGGTTAATCCATGATAGCACCAACACACCATTGATGGCCTATGCTTGAAGATGGACCAAATGCAATGCAAAGGAGCTAAAGCATACTTGGATCAATTATACCTTGAAGGATCAACCAAGGAGAAGCTCAAGATTAGTCAGCTCAAAGCATTGAACAAACAAAGGAAGATCAATGAAGGCCAAAGCTTGTGGATCAACAACTTGCAAAGGAGCTTGAACCAAATGGCGGCATCATCCTTGGAAGGTGTCAAGCAAAGAAGCTCAACCTTGAATATCCTAAAGCAAGCCATGCACTCAAAGAGAAGATCAAGCAATGGACCTCAAGAGTTCATTCAAGAGAGTGGTAAAAATGATAGATTGTATCACCTATCTCTCTTGTGTTTTCTCTTATCAAGACATATCTTAAAACTCCTTAAAATATATTTTTCAAAGAGACTAACACACCCTTTAAGGACTTAAATGGATAAGTGAATGGCCATGGTAGTGTACCAACATGTTGGGACCCATATGGCATTCAACACAACATTGAATAAAACAGAGTTCCGAACAAACAACCTGGACCAGCAACTAAATCCTATCAAAACTTATTTAATACATTTTCAAATATTTTTGAAAATATTTTTAACAGATATCTCTCATTTTCCTCATATCCGTAGAGTACAAGAACGTCAAAATCCGACGAGAAATGAGGGAGATATGAATTTTACAAGTTGGAAGCAGATTGCTGGAAATGCAGTCTTGGAGCTCCGAGAATTTTTCTCGGAAGTCCGAGCTCGGAGCTCCGAGAAAACAACCAGGGACAAAAAAATTATAGCCATTGGGGCCCAACGGCTAGTTGACTGTTTGACCCAAAAATGAATGTTTTGCCCCTGAAACGATCATATTGAGTTGAGACTTCATATATACCAATTCAAGGGGTCTAAAACACTCGATGAACATGTTGCAACCTTAACAAACCCTAGAAACTCACTTGCAACCATTTTTGGGTTAATTTGTCTTACCAATCCTTTGTGCCTTGATTTGTGAAAATTATTTGAGATTGGTTTAGGCTTTGAATTGCAATTATTTTTTAAGAGAACCTTGTGAGAGCTGCATTGTGCATTGTAGGCTACTTAGAGGCAAAACTTTTATCTTCTTCGGAAAGTGCTTAGATCTCGGCGGTGTAGGAGAGACAAGAAATGTGGAAGGGCATCCGGTGTTAATTCCCTTGGGTGAAGGATTTAGTTCTCGGCCGTGTAGAAGAGACATTGTAAAGGTGGCAAGGGCATCCTCGTTTAATTCCCGTGGATTGTAAAAGCCTTAGAGCCGGGCATCGTGGAGGTCTCAATAGTGGAAATCCTCTAGTGCGACCTTGAGAAGAGTGGAGTAGGCCGTTTACCGAACCACTATAAATCCTTGTGTCACTTGTGTTGGTATTTCCCTTTCTCTCTCACCCTCTCACTCTATTATTTGTGCTTGCATTTCTGTTACATATTTAGAATTGAGTAAGTAGTTAACATTTTGGTTTTAATTGAATAATTATATCATGCTAACTAGGCTATAAATCACCTAATTAAGTTTGCTAATCAACAAGGGTTTTGAACATATATTAATTTGTAATATTATTTAAGTTCAACTATGTCAAACTTAATTAAACAAGGGATAAGTCTTGGGTGAAATTTTAGGAAAAGTTCTTAAAAGAAAAAAGTTTTATAAACATCCTACTCACCCCGCCTCTGGGTAACTAAACCAAGTCACTCATTGGAATTCAAATTGAGCCTGTGCTATGGCTTCTACGAACGATGATTGTATTTCATTCTCCCATTTAGCTAGAAGATCTGGTTCATAAGGTTTCGTAACCTGGCGCTGCATCTCCCTGACTTGTCACTGAAGTTCGACAAGAAGTCCCGAGTCAAGCGCATTGATTCCATCTCTCAAATTGTGATGCGGGTTGTCTTGCCCTTGGTTCGGGTTTCCTGCGCTATTAGCTCTTTGGGGGACGTTGTTGTTCTGGGTTGGAATAGGCCTAAAAGTCAATTCTGGTGCTCGTCGTTCGTTCTCCTCCCCGTTTCCATGACTCGGCCTGGGACTAGTAATCGAAGTAGAAGGTCGGTGATTCACTGGCCTTCGACTACGAGGGTTTCTGCCCTCAGGCGATTCGTCTTGTTCTTCTTCTAAAGGCGGATTCCTTACTTGGGAGATTAGTGGAGGAATATTGACATTTTGAACTATTGGTGGGGGGGGGGTGGTAGACGTCTCAATATTTTCTGAAGGGCGACCGAAACGTTCCCCACTTACGATGCAAGTTGGTTGAACATGGTCATAGTGATTGGAGTAGTGTCGTCGTTATTAGGCGTTCCCTCTAGAGCTTGATTCTTGGGAATTGTAGCCTGTGCTTGACTCCTGGTCATTACTCCTTCGCCTTGTAGGTTAGCTGCGACGGATTTCAAAGTTTTTGCTCTTGAATTCGTCATGGTGGTCCCACGGATGGTGCCAATCTGATGATGCCAAAATCTACTTACCACAATCTAGCGTTGATAGAGGTGTTCCTGTAAGCAACTTGCACTCATAGAAAAGTTGTTATTAAACAAGGTTTCATGGTGCCGGATAATGTTTCATTATTTAAGCTAGGAATCAGAATCTTAGGAATAATTGAAGGGAAGGAGATGGAGTTCAGAAGTGTTACCAACGAGGGTGATGGAGAAAGATTGTAACTGAACCTGGTCTTCCCAAGCTGCCTACGTACCCCTTTTTTTAGGATCAAGTCTAACGTAGTTCCATTATGAAGTAAGGGTCCCTTTTTGTAGAGAAAGGAGTCCTCAATGATTAGAATCCTGCTGTTTTAGGAGTCTTGCCTAATTGGTCGACTTTCCCAGGAGATAAGTTTATATCTATTTTAAATAGATATCTCACTTCCCTTAACAAGCAAGTTACCATTCAATGAACTTTCTTTAGGTAGAAAGTCACCGCCTTAGAATACATTGCCTCTATAAGAGGCGGTTGCCTAGTTTGCACTTTGCTACTTATTCGGATGGGTTAAGGTCTGTGACAATTCTTGTTAAAGCCAATGAGTCGGTTTCACCGAATAGTCAGAAATGCCACGTGTCGTTCATCCATGGTAAGTGCCGATTTTACCCCCAACACAAGCCAAACCACAAATAAAGCACACAAGGTTTAAGTGGTTTACCACACTGTGTGTGTGGCTACATCCACGAAAGAAGACTTAAAAAGATTTCACCATGTAGAAATAAAAGAATTACAAGAAGCACTCACCGGATTACAAAAGCTCAAAGCTTTCTCCGGGTTACACGAAATAATTTCTACGTCGTCTAAGATCCAAGCTTCACGCTACTTAGATAGATATGCTTTCTTCACCTTCTTCAAGAGATCCACCTCTTTTCCTTCACTATAAAAAGAGCCGAGCAAAACCCCTTTTTCACTAGAATGAGCCAAGTCGGTTTCAACCTTTTCTTTTTTACTCAAGTTGTGTGCACAACCCAGTTCTTGTTAAAGCATATGATATCCTTACGTTTTCCACCAATTTTGGCTTTCTAAAACCAAGAGTCCCAAACTTCCTTCTAACCTTGGAAGTTGTCATTTCAAAGAAAACCCAAGATTCCCATGTGAATACGGTTTCATAAAAGCAAGAAAATATTACAAGTTGCAACTTTCTTGAGAAATTCAAGGCAATTCAACAAAAATAACATGCATATATTCGAAACATATATACTTTTATGACTATGTTTTACAAGCCTGATACTTGAAATGGTGTTGTTGCCACTAAAATCTTGACTAAGCTCTTGGATGACGAGCGGTACTAAGTTGGATCCTTGGAGGATAACCTGCAAGCAGCGAATAGAAAAGAGTGTCAGAAAGAAGACTAGAATCCAAGGGAGTCTCCAATGCATAAGTTAGAGTGTCCTAGATCCCTCATCTAGGTGGCGACTCTGTCACTCTCTTTTGCGTGAAATTCAGATTACCTTAGTGATCCCAAATTCACGGAAAAGATGAATTAAATCACACCTTGCTAGGCTCGGCGGCTTACCCCTGCCCTTATGGGTACTGGGTTGCACGTTTGTTTGCACCCTATGGCTTGGTTGCTGCCTGCTTGGTTGGGTAATTAAAATCAATAATAAAAAGCACACGCCAACCACGTGGGTACGAGAGACCAAGAGAGAGTGTAGCGCCTCGCGCACGCGACCCTCTCACGGGATCGGGTCCCACACCATTACACAACTCACTCAACTAAACACATGGCTTGCAGATCCACATACATAATGAACCAAGGAGCTTTCACATACATTGAAGACATCATCTTTGAAAGATGATTCAAGTCAAGAGCTCAAGATGAAGATCCCACAAGCATGCCTAGCAAGTGCCTATGGAAGCTTGGAGTTGAACAAGCATTGGTCACCTCATGTACCACTGAACATGATTTGAAGACTGGAGGATGTCATAAGAGCCAAATCAAGTCAACGAGTTCACTCACAAGTTCAAGATGTCCAACAAAGTGAGCAGCCAAGCAATCCAAGAAAACTCAAGGTCTTATCTTTTTAGATTGTATTTGGAGTCCTCTTGATTTAATGTATTTGCACTTCCAAAGGTTTTCAAAATGGTTTCGTAAAACAAATTTGATATATTTAGAAACCATCCACACTCCTTAAAAGGTGTTTGAAAATATTGGACAAAAGCCCAAAGACCATGGCCCAAGTCCCTGAAATTTTTATCTGTAAAACTAAATTTCAAAGCAGGGCCTGTCGACCGGGGTTCCCTGGGCGACTGCGGTAAGGTGGCTAGAAATCCAGCACCTACCGAAACATAGCGGGCCGGTCGACCGGGGACTCCGAGGCGACCGCGGATGTTCTTCTGGAAATCCGGAGGCAATCCAGCATGGTCGGGCCGGTGGACCGCCGTATGGCCGGTGGACCGCCGTAGACACCCAGTTTGACCGGGCCCTATCCCCCCTTTGTTTGTGTACAAACCCCATCAAATCATTGAATTGGAACCCTAAATTCCACCATAGGCTAGCTTAGGGTCTCACCAAGGTCCCTGCAAAATTTTGTCAAAATCCGAGCACGTTTGCCTAGAGAACGAGCTGAGATAAGTAGCGTAGTGCAAATACAGAAAGGGGGTGATTTATCCTGGACAGTGTAGACCCAGTTTTCGAACAAGACACGATTGTGATGTGCGCTTATAAAAAATTCCGTCAATGGTGCACCCATCAATTTTGTAGTGTTATTATCAACATCATATATTATCTATATATACCAAATTAGCCTTCACTTTTTGAGGGGAATTAGGGTTTTCTAACCTAATCAAGAGAGAGAACGAGAGAGATCATCCAAACTCAAACCCTAACGTTGTTTTTTTTTACTCCGGCCAAGAGTCATCTTCTCCGGCCAGATTCCGGTCGTTCTTGTCGGCGACGAGCTTTTCTTTGCGGAGTTTTCCTCTTGTGGCTTCATTAGCTCATTTTCTTCTTCTTCAATTTTTATCTTGAAACCGTAATTCGAATTGTTTTTCGTCCGGTCATATTTCCGATTCAAATTGTTCTCAGCATCTATTTGTAGAGTTAGCATATAATCTTGAAGTTTGAATTTAGTTTAGTGGCGATCTCCATTTTACATCTTCAGTTTCATCGGATTTGTGAATTCTTCCCTAAGTTCTTTATTTTTACCATCAAATTAGAGGTATTGAGAATATTTCGAAGGCATTTGATCATCTGAGAAGGAATACTAAAAGATCAACTCATCTAAGGCTCAGATCGAAGCACTTTGGGAGCAAATTTTGATCGCCTTTCTCTGTAGAAATCATCAGACAACATCTGCTTATCATTTTCTTCTCATTTCTATTCATATTATTCATGTATGTCTTTGTTCGATGCTTTGCTCTGTAATTGTTTGAAAAAAAAAGATTTGCTCTTTCCATGGACGTCTGCTAGATTTGTTTCTCATCATGAGAAAAATGAAGTGTAGCTCTCTGTTCTTCAATATAATACTTGATCTGTATGATCGATGTGTTATGCTAGTTGTTAATTGATATGTGATTACATAATTTTTATGTGAATATAGATTTTATTTTATGATAATTGTATAAAAAAATACCTCATTACTTGTATGCTTTTGGTTAATTTTTCTTTTCTTTCATTTGAGTCATTTGTGAATTGGTGACATAGATTTTGAAATTTAAAAAGGGCGCCCGATAAGGGCGGGCGACCGTGGTGGCTCGGTCAACCGCGACGGACTCTCAAAAGAGACGTTGGGGTGTACAGTGGGTAGGTTCAACCACCCAGTTTTATTACAGTTTTGACCTTGTTCTCTCCCAAATGAACTACGACTATTTAAACCCCATCAAAGACCTTCTCTAATGACCTTTTGAACATTTGAATATCCAACTTAGAGCTTTTATCTTGAAAATCAAAAGGAATCTTCTTCAAATCTCTTGAGCATTTAAACTTGCATTCATTTCTTGTCAAGAGGTTCTCCCTAAGCTTTTAGTGTTAATCATTGTGAGTCTTGTTTGCTTTGAGAGTTGTATACGCCTATAAGAGGCTTGAGTGTTCTTCATTTTCCTTTCTTCTTCCGTTCATGCGTATGTGAGATTACAAAGAGGAGTTTCTTACTTCAAGGCCGGAGTGCAACAAAGAAGAATATCTTTGGAGGTGGATTTGTAATACAAGGGTGTGTCCCCTTGTGGAGGTGGTGAATGTGTATACGCTTTGTGAGACAGCGTCAAGGAGTCTCACCTTAGTGGAGAAAATCCCAAGGAAAGGCGAATTACTTGGGTAGTGGAGTAGGTCAAGTTGTGACTGAACCACTATAAATCATCGTGTGGTCTCCTCACTTTTTCTCCTCTCTCTTGTTAGAACTAATTAGGCCAAACTCACTTGCCCTAGCTTTTTAAATGGAAAAATTTAAAAACACCAATTCACCTCCCTCTTGGTGGTTGCCCTTCGGGATTTCAACAAACTTTAATAGCTCACAAACTCTCCAAGGAATATATACAAATGTAAAGCCTGTGGAGATCCTCTTGATAGAATGTAAAAATACAAGTTCAAAGAGGGTTAACATTTCATGTAAAAGTTTAGGTTCAAGAAGATGTGATTTGATCTTGCAAAAGGTTGTTTAGAAACGTTTAGATAGTGTATATATAGCCCACATGCAAATATAACCGTTTGGGGGTAATACTGTAAATTATAGGGTTGAAAAAGTCAACCTGCGAAAGCCCCAACGGATGTATTTCCTTGTCGTGGCTGTTGACCGAGGCACGGCGGTCGCCCGCCCTTATCGGGCTCTTATTATGAAATTCAAATTTCATACCAATGCGGTCGACCGGCCCTATGGCGATCGCCCTGCGAGGGCAATCTGTTTGAATAAAAATTCGGCTCAAAAACACTATCGCGGTCGACCGGACCCATGGAGGTCGACCGCCCACACCATACTGGATTGTTTCTGTCTAAAACAGAAACGTATCCGCAGTCGCCCGGATTTCCCCGATCGACCCGCCCGATAAATTTCGAGATGCCCTGGAATTCCAGTTAGCTTCCAACGGTCGTCCGGCATAGCCCGGTCGATCAGCCCTAAGTAAAACCAGGGGCTTTTGGGCTATGGTCTTTGGGCTTAAGTTCAAGGTTTTCAAACACATTTCTAGATGTGTGTTGATGGTTTTCAAAGATGTAAAATGTTAAATATGAAAACCATTTTGAAAACCATTTTGAAAACCTTTTGATAGTGCATTTAAACAAAAAATCAGGAGAACTCCAAATACATTCTAATAGTATACACCATTGAGTCTTTTTGGAATGTCTTGGCTCCTTTGCACTTCCTTGGACTTCTTAATCTTGAGAGTGAACATCTTGAACTTTGTCTTGGCTCTTGTGACATCCTCCAATCTTCAAATCATGTTGAGAGGTGCATGAGGAGTCATTATGGCATGTTCAGCTCCAAGCTTCTTCTTGACACTTGTTGGGAACTTGTAGGATCTTTATATTGAGCTTCAGCACTTGAACATCTTCAAATGAGGATGTCTCAATTGTAGGTGCAAGCTCTTGATTCCTTCTTTGCTTCTTGATCCACAAGCTATGTGTTGTGTTGAGTTGTGTAATGGCGATATAACATACCTTTGTACAGCACAACATCTCAAAGCAAAACATTAGTCTGACAATGCTAATCAATTTGTGTTTGCTAGCATCAAAACAAGAAAGTAAGGTGAATGATTGAACCCATAGGAACCCTTGGGCTTACATTTCCCCCCTTTTTGATGATGGCAAACAAATTGATTAGGGAGGAAGGAGATATCAACCAATAGATGAATAAGCATGATATGATATACACAATAGAGCATAGCTCCCCCTCACTATATGCACAAATATAATTAATGACTATAAAACATATGGTACATATTCAATTGGACTACCTAATCACTTCCTAAAATTCTCCCCCTTTTGGCAACAGCAAAAATGTAGGGATAAATAAGTGAAGTGCAAGTGAGGTGTCAAGATGAATAATAGCTTTTCTAAGCTATGTGCCTTGTACATGATAATACATTTAAGCTCTTAGAATGCTTATCAAAAAGAAATAATAAGAAAACTTAAGTATAATGCGTGATAAGCAATTTTTTTTAAATTTTTTATAGAATGATTCCCAAGTTAAGCATAAGAAATTGGGTTAATAAACCATATGAGCATATCACATTGGTCCATATAAGTGTGAATATATACCTATTTAGCTCTCCCCCTATGAATTTGTCATTGGCCCTAGGTGAAACCTGTGTTGGAGGGCATGACAAGGTACAATGATGCAAGGTGAATGATTTGAACACTTGGGCTTTATTTACAAATTTTGAAGGTAGATAAGTATCTACCTGAGCAAAGATATGCTCAGATCTATGACTTAACCATTTAAGTTCACAAGTTGCATTTTGTTGGGGATTTCTTGTCATAGGGCAGACAAGTCTCTTCCTGAGCTTGAACATGCTCAGAATTATAACATAAGTTTTGAGTTTGAGTTGTTTTGCCCAAGGTAGTTATACATTTGCAAGTGAAAAGTTTCCCCTGATTATGTGCTATTAATCTAAATGTAATTGACTCTAGCATATAAGCCCTAGATTTTAATCACCTTACCTATTTCAATTTTTGCTCCATTCAAATGAGAGAAACACTTTGAATGGATGATTATTAGACATAGGATTATAAAGATGAAACAAATACAGTCTAATAAACACATGGATACCAAAATAATAGACTATCAAAGGAATACACATCCATGGCAACCAAAAGAACTCATGTATATATACAGATTAGATAAGAAGAGATCCCACATACATGAATGAACGATGGAAGAGACACACCCTCTTCACATCATGTCAGAACATAATCAGAGATACATGAATAGATATTGTCATACAATCTCTGGTCATCCACATCTCTTCCAATTGGAACTAGGAATCAGGTGCTTTAAGGGAAACTGGGTGCCCTTTGGGTACAAAAAAAGAGTTTCAGACCCAAAGTTATCCTACCGATAGGGAATACCGTGTGCAGATGGGCTTACCGGTTTATGCCCTAAATGGCGGGTGCTGAGTAGACATGCTTCTGGGTTGCCGAAAAAAGTTGTTTGTTGTGTAAAACAAGCTTTCTGATTGCGGTGGTTTCCGTCTCTTATCGGTAGTTTCGATCGTCCATATCTCTTCCGATCGGACTCTGATTCGAACGTGGTCAGGTCCGTTGGATTCCTTACTTCCATGGCTTTCCAATGAAATCAGGCTTCTAGTTTGAAAGAGGTGGTTGTTGCGTGAAATCAGGTTTTCCGATGGTTTTAAAACAGCTTTCAAAATTTGTTTGGTACCCTTAAGAGAGATTGTGAGAAACACAACTGGTACTCTGGGACTCGTCGTAAGGTTCTTCCACACGACACCTACCATTAATACTGCCTTGACAAAATTGGGTGTCTACAGATGCCCCTCTTTTGTAGAGGTGCAAGGCACCTGAATGCCAAAGTAAGGAGACAATAAAAGTTTGTCACTGGATACTAATGATAGGCTTGCAAGGCTCACATCGGATCCTGAGGCGTACAACCCTCACCGAGGAACCTTACTGTCAGGTCAATGAGTGGAAACCTCTCGCCGATGGGTTTTTGGAAGTACGACCATTAGAACGAGCCCTGGGATGGACGTCATTACTAAGAGCCGGGAGGGTCATCGGAAGTCAGATTTAGGACACCTGACTTGGAGAGGGACCTCTGGGTCAGGTTAAGGACACCTGATTTGGGGAGGGACCTCGGGGGATGTCATTTTGACATCTAGTGTGGCCACTGATCACAGGAATGCAAACTTAGCAGCTGGTGATTGAAGTGATAGATCGTGCGCATGATCTTGATTTGATACTGTGTTTTAAACTGTGCTTGATTTTGACGAGATACTGCGTACAAATGGACTTGCTCGGACTTTGATTTGATTTGCAGGATCACTATATAGATTTGATTTATCTTGATTTGGAGGGTTACTGTGGTGAAACAGACTTACCCTGGAGGGCTAACGCGTCGGAGTGGGTTTGCTTTGGTTTGGAAGGGCTGCAAGAGCATTTGAATTGGTTACGGATGAACTTAAAAGTCAGGAGTTGGCCTCACGAGCGACTGAGCCAGGGCTAATGGAATTGACCAAGCGAGTGAGTGAGCTTGTGCCAATCAGGGATTGGCCTTGCGAGCGAACGAGCCAAGGTCACACCATCGACCAGGCGAGAGAGTGAGCCAGGGCCAATGGAATCGACCAAGCGAGAGAGTGAGCTTGTGTCGATCAGGGATTGGTCTGGCAAGTGAACGAGCTAAGGCCACACCATCGACCGGGTGAGCCAGGGCCAATGGAATCGACTAGGCGAGGGAGTGAGCATGTGTCGATCAGGGATTGGTCTGGCGAACGAACGAGCCAAGGCCACACCATCGACCAGGCGAACGAATGAGCCAGGGCCAATGGAATCGACCAAGCGAGCGAGTGAGCTTGTGTCGATCAGGGATTGGGTACTAATTCTGTCGGGGATTTGGTTGTAAACACCGCTGGGGATTTTGGCTAGAGACTCTTTGAACGTATGCTTGTTGTTAAGGACTGGATTCGAACGACTCCCTAGGGATGATGCCTCATGGGGCTTTTGCTGATTTTGAATGCCTGGTTTGGTCACAAACTCTGTTGTGGACGCGGGTACAAACTTTGCTAGGGATTTGGTTTCAAACTCCGCTGGGGATTTGGTTCTAAACACCGTTAGGAATTTGGGTACAAAGTCCGCTGGGGATTTGGTTGCAAACGCCGCTGGGGATTTGGGTACAAAGTCCGCTCGGGATTTTGTTGCAAACGCCGCTTGGGAGTTTGGGAACAAAGTCCGCGTGGGATTTGGTTGCAAATGCCATTGGGGGTTTGGGTACAAAGTCCGCCAGGATTTGGTTGCAAATGCCGTTGGGGGGTTGGGTACAAAGTCCGCTGAGGATTTGGTTGCAAATGCCGCTGGGTATATTAGGTTGGAGAATCCGAGAACATACATCCTTTGTTAAAAGACTAGGTTCGAACGAGTCTCTAGGGATGTGGGGTGTTGGTGATAGTAGGATCTATGATAGCGTGTTGCCTCGTCCCTAGTGAGGAAGACCATTGAAGCTATCGAAGCTAATAAGGTTCCTTGGATGCCATAAATTGGTTGTGAGTCAATCAGGATTGATTCTGATGATGGTGATCCTGACCATGTTGAGGGAGTCGATGTTATACCGGCTGCTTGGAGAATTGATTCTGAAGGGGATGTAAACATCCATCAATCAATGTCAGAATCGGTTGTGTTTAACCATGATTTGATGAATCCGTTGACAGACGGATTGCCCGAGCAAGGGTTCTCATTCAGGGAGCACTTGACAAACGTTTGTTTATCTTGACTTTACTAGGGAGAAGGACTTTGGTATTTGATCTTGCGAGAGATAAACCAGGGTTTACCAATCTTTTGGATAAGTGTCATGATGATGAGGACTCTCATGAGAGTCTCTGAGTGACATTGGAGTGTAAATCGGACTCTGTCAGAGAGGTCTCAGATGGCATACCATTGCCTTGGAATGTTGCCAATGAGGAGTGAACGCTGATACACTCTGCTGGGGAGAAATCAGGACGATTTTGTGCCCTGGATTAGATTTTGACATGGTGCGAGACTCCTTTGGAGTGATTGGACTCTGTCATGGATGATGCAAGATATATTGGATTGTCTCCAAGGGTTCTCGGAATCCTGATGGAAAAGATTTTTTTTGGGGCATTGGTTGCCTTGATCATGCTTTATACAGACCCTGCGGGGAAAGATGTATGAATCCTTGGTTATTCGGGAGCAAAACAACTCAACTCTGTTGGGAGGACACCGAATAAATGTGCTCGGAAGACTTCAGGGAGTGCCCAAAGAGTTGATTGATCTATCGTTGAAAGATTCTGGGAATCCAAGGATGAAACATCAACGAAATGACCTAAAAATGGCGGGAGTTTTGAGACTCCTTGATTTGAATAGTGAGTTTGCGAGAGCACCACCGTGGAGAGAGGCCAGCTGAGGGATCACGAGAGTCAAGGAAGTCTTTAGTTTCCAACCTGAGAGTAGATCCGTTGTCCGCCTCAGATGTAGTCCAGGATCTTCAGGAGCAGGAATTGACAGACCCTACTGATGAACACTGATTTTTTATTCCCCCAGTTGGGGATGAGATGTTTTTTATCTTCCGGATTGATCAAACATACATTTGAGATATGGATCAGCTTTGATTTGTTTGTTTTTATCTGCAGTTGTTTGTGTTGTTTGTATTGAAATAAAGAGTATTTTTGTATAAATAACCATTTGTTCTAGATGGGTATTTATACAAAAATGCCCCTATTACAGTTCTTTTAAACAACTTTGGTTTGAAAGCATTTTGCATTATTAGCGAATGCTAATCTTGATTTTGAGCATTTTGCATTATTACCGAAGGCTAATAATGTAAAATGCTCCTAGCATGGTTTCTTTAATGAGTTGATCATGCATTATGTGTTATTAGTCATATTTCTATGACAAATAATACAAAATGCCCCTATTGTATTTATTCCCATAAATAAGAGAAAGTCAATACAAGGTAAGAAACAAGAGAGCAATTTTATTGCAACGATAAGAGAGTTCTTTCTTAGCACTCCTGATCATGAGGTTACGTCTTTTTTAACATTCGTTTTCTATATAGGGAGTACCAAACTAGATCTTGACTTTCTGGGACCTGTATACAGAGTACTGAGCTGGATTTTGATTTTTCAGACATATACTTGGAGTACTGAGCTTGACCTATTGAGATAGGAGAATTCGCTGTGTTTTCCTTCAACGTATGATTACCTTTGCTGGGCAACTAATTCAGCTGAGGGAAAGGAACTTTTCTTTTCTGGATTCCCATATAAGGAGGAAAGAGAGGAGACTCGAGTTTACTGAAATAAATGCTTTTGATTTATTTAGGTAAGTCGAACCATATATAGAAGAGTTTTAATGTTCTTACGCATAGGCAGTGTTCCCTGCCTCTGGTTTTCAATCATGGTCCAAAGACCCTTTTAAATTGTTTGAAGTATTAACTCATCTTGTTTTGGACCAAAGAATTCTTCATCTGGTCATTTCGAAGGGTATGCTGTGCCAACAATTAAGTTGTCCTTTGCGGATTTTCAACTTAACGGACCATTTGCACCTTAACTTTTACTAGAAACATGACTTTTAATTGTGTTTCTACAGCTGAGATGATCCTAATTTTTGCCTAAGCCGTCTTTTCAGGTTTTTGACCTTCAGATCTTCTTGTTCTTGACATTGGGAAGACACTTGGAGAGTCTGGGAAGGTTTGTTGGTTTCACCAACGATGACCGAACCTGAAATGATCAGGTTGCCTACGTACCCCAAAGAAGGGTTGGGATCAGGTCTGCGTAGTTCGAGGCTTTCTGCATAGGAGAACTAATTGGGTATTTTGGCTTTGCCAAATGTGACCGAACCTAAAGTGATCAGTTTGCCTACTTACCCTAAAGAAGGGTTGGGATTAGATCCGCGTAGTTCGAGGCTTTTCTGTGGGGAAAAGGATCGAAGGGGATGATTTTTGTTCGCTTTGCCAAAAAGGGTGACCGAACCTGAGTTTCGCCAGGCTGCCTACGTACCCCAAAGAGGTGGGGATCAGGTCCTCGTAGTTCGTGGCTTGAAGACATCTTTAAAGGAGGTTTAATTTTGTAGGTGAGTCATTTTGGCTCTGGTCAGCACATAGAGGCCTTTGATTCTTTTGATTTGATTGAGGTTCGTAAGTTTGGAAATTCTATCTCCATTTTGGTCAAGATGTCTGATGGCTTTTCCGGACATGATTTTATCAATGATGTAGGGGTCAGACCGGTTTGGTCTAAACTTTTCCTATGATCGAAGCCATGAGTTTGGTATTATCTAAACACCACGTCCCCCTCTCTGGATGTTCATGGCTTAGCTCTGCATCTTCAGTAGGTGCATCAGTCAACTGTTCTGTGATGAATTTGTCTTTGACAAACTTTAGAGTAGTGTTCATGACGTCGAATTCGAACGAATGGTTGTCAGGCGACAGCTGGTGACAACTTTAGGAGATATGACAAACAACCCTTGATTTCTTTAAAGGCTTCTTGACATTTAGTGTTCCACTGTTTGGATAGTCGTCGTTTGGACAGGCTTTACTGAGATTCTTGAAATTGACATAACATCGAACATTTCCACCTTTCTTGGGTATTGGAACAATGTTTGCTAAACACTCAGGATACCTGAACACTTTTTAGAAATCCTTCTTTTAGCTGCTTGATCTTTGATCTTCGAGAAACAATTCTAGTCTCATTCTTCTGAGCTTTTACTTCTTTGTCTTGGCTTCTCGGAAGAGAGGGATATGGTGCTGGATAATTTCCTTACTTAATCCTTGCATATCTTCGTAAGACTAGACGAAGGCTTCTTTGAGTTTTTTTAACAATTTGCTTAATTCCACACGCTTTGCAGGGGATAAGGTTTTGCCAATCTTAATCTCCTGAAGCAGGAATTCAGTGCCTATGTTAATAGTTTCAATCTCATTTTCTAAAGGTTTCTGCTCGACTTTCCTCATCTCGTTCGATTAATTACTTAACCGTGAGGGGAGATTCATTCATTATTTTTCAAAGCATTTTGCTTCAGAAGAATCAAGAGAGAAAAGCAAGTACAGAAAAAGTCTGTTTATTGATTTGCAAGATACATCAGAAGAAGAACTGCCTGACGCACCTTATTCAGGCTCGGTTACATTTGACGCTCTTTCAAAAGATGAGTCAGAATAAAAAAAGGAGTCTGACTCAGAGGATGAGAAGGTTGTATCCGAAGGGATAACTTTAGTAAGGAGTGGGACAAAAGTATCCCTCCAGTTAGAGAGTTCTGAATTGCCAGCATCGGTAATCATACTTTGCGGGAAAAAGGTAGAACAAATTCCTCGATCATGTCGACGATTGAAAGATCTTTCAGGAACATGGATTCTAACAGCTCAGGGGCCAAGTTGTCACTCTGGTGGTTTTGAAATATCTACTGAATGAGTAGGAGTTGAAGAACTAGATAGATCCAAGGTTCTTTCTAGACAATAGTTGGTACGGGACTAGGCTTTTGACTTCTCACGTGCAATGGTTTCAAGTGTACGAATTTTCTACCAGCAAACGGGAATACTCATACACTAGTTTCAGATCTTTTTGACACAAGAAGGAAAAAACAATACAAAGTTGTGTTTTTTTTGTAATTTTTGTAATTTTTATAATTTTCTCAAATTTTGACAGAATCTAGACATGTGAGGAGCTGAAAGCGAGGTCTGCCCCTACAGTCACTGACTGGGAAAACTGCGTTCAAAATATTAGAATTGAGAGCTGAGACCACCTTGATCTTGAGATTATAAATGGACAGAGATTCGACACTTTGGATGTCAAAATGGTCGGGATAGGATTGTCTCCAAAAGTGAAGACAACTTGACCTGAGTATGACTCCTGACTTTATGAACAAAACATTGGTCAGAAAAAGACCATCTACCGAGGGGAAGATGAAGACAATTTGGGCAGAGTCTGCCGCTGTCTTGACCATAATGGGTGGTTAGGATGAGTCTAACCTTTCGAAAAGACTGACTTGAATTTGAGCAGAGCTCGGGTACTGTGACCAAAACAATCGTCATGACAAGATTGTCTTCGTACAAGAAGACGGGTTGATTTGGGCAGAGCTGCACCGCCACAAACTATAACAAATGGTTTGGAAATGAGTCTAACCTTTCACAAAGATGGATTGGATTTGAGTGGAGCTCGGGTACTATGACCATAACAAATGGTTATGACAAGGTTATCTTCGTACCAGAAGATGGGTTGATTTGGGTAGAGCTTCGCCACTACAGACCATAACAAATGGTTCGGAAATGAGGCTAACTTTTTGAAAAGACGGATTGGAATTTGACCGAAGCTCGGGTACTGTGACCATAACAATGGTCATGACTGGATCATCTTCGTACAAGAAGACGGGTTCATTTGGGCAGAGCTCCACCGCTCTTGACCATAAAAGAGATCAAGGAAGGTTTATCTCTGTATAGAGAGATGACTCCAAAAGGATTTGGCCAGGGTGATCTGGGCAGGTCTATGGACAGATGGACATTATTTGGACAGAGCTTCGCCGTCTTAACTATAATGATAGTCAGGACGGATCGAGACTCAAAAAGCAGTAGAGCTGGACGAGGGTGAGACCAAGATGGTCTGGACATTTATTTGAGCAGAGCTCTGCCCTTTTTGACCGTAACGATGGTCAGGACGGGTCTGAACTCGATAAATAGTAGAGCCTGATGAGGTTGAGACCAAGACGGTCTGGATAAGGAGGTGATTTGAGGGATTGCAATAACTTTTGAAAGATGGGACCAGAATGAGGGTCTTTTGGTTAAGTGTATTATACGTAGGACGAACATCCCTCCAGGGTACAATGGTTGCTTATCCAAGGAATTCGATAGTATGGGTTTGCAAACATGACTCTGGACAAGACTAATAAAGGTTAAAAGTAACATTTAATCTTGGGTAAAAGTAAGCTGCGGCCGAGTGAGCATTGGGCTAGGGTAATGACATCCCTAGCAAGAATTGAGGCAACCCGGGGACACCTTTCTAGACCCGCTCAACATGCCCGCAGTAGGCTAGAGGTATAGTGTATCCCTATTTTGGATGACGCTCACATCTCTCGAGAGTAACTGGTAGGCTTACCTAACTCTAAGCTCAACATATCCTTAGACAGGACACGGTAACATCTAAGTACACAATATGCTGGGCTATACAGGGGATGAAGGCTTGAAGGTCCCTCTTGCCAATGTGATTAAACAACCCTTGTCAGGGTAACCCAACACGGTGTGAAGTTAATACATTATCGTTTTAACGCCGCCACAAGGGTGACGTGCAAAGAGGTGGTGCTTTCACCTCGAATGGATGCGAGACCAGCAGATTCGGGTGATGAAATCCCAAATACAACCGAATCCGTTCCAAGGGCTAGTCACTCAGTGAGCGATGAACTCGCATGGTGTGTGCGTGAAAAAAAAAGGGGGTAAGCCTAGGTGCCTCCCGGGGCGTTTTCGTGCAATTTGGTAGCAATTTTGAGCATTGGCTCTTAGCAATCCCTGTAGAAAAGGCGCATCAAGTGTATATGTACTGGAAAGTAAATCTAACACTTGTTTTATTTTCGCTTGTCAGGAGCATTCACAACTTGCGAAAAAGTTCGCAGCTTGCGAATACCCCTGAAGGCTATATCGGGTTAAGGATAACCCTAAGAAAGGAGGAAAAATCAAATTAGTTTATTTCAAATTCTTCAAAAATGCCAATTTAGCTATATAGAGCTACAACCTTTTCATTTGATAATAGCTTCTGCTTGATAGGGATTATCATGTTTTTAGAAATTCTCCCCAGCAGAGTCGCCAGTCTGTGGGAGCCGGTTTTTTCCGGTGTTTGCGTAGGACGATAGGGGATCACCACAATCGGGTTTTCACGGGGTGCTATTTGATCTACGCTATTTGCGAACTCGGCACTGTAGTCCTAACTTCTCAAGGTAGAGAAAGTCAGAGTCGCCACCTAGGTTAGGGTCTAAGACCCGTATCTATTCTTCCAAGGAAATGAGTAACGACTCGAATTTCATTTGTAAGAATAGAAATCAGGGGTTCCTTTGCTCTAGGCCTAGAACTTTATATTTTGCTCTATTTGCTTAAGGCATGCTCCTTACAGATATCCGGGTAAGGGTTATGCTTACAATTGGAGAAGGTGTTAAGCACCCCTCTTGCCCGGATTAATCTGGTCTCTTAACTTAAATAGGAATTTTGGAAGGATTTAAAATAAAAGGATTTGATTTTGTTTCCCTTGTTAGAATATGCTTAATTCCGAATGTAGTGAAAGAAACCGAAAATAAGCGATAGTTAACCTGATTGGTATTGTAAGTTGCTTACGGAAGATCCAAACATCGCAACTTACTCACAACACGGGTTAACTTAAATCAAACGAAAAATGACTGTACACAAAGTAAAACAAAAGAAAGATAGCGGGGTTTATATATAAGTTCGACGTGGACCGAAAAACTTATTCACCACCACGTACCTTACTTTTGTAAAGCAGTAAAATGCATAAAGTTGAAATCCCAAAGGGCAACAACCAAGAGGGGGGTGAATTGGTGTTTTCAAAATTTTCTATTTAAAAAGCTAGGGCAAGTGAGTTTGGCCTAATTACTTCTAACCCTTGTTCAAGTTATATTAAAAATAAAAGGGAAAGAAATTACCAACACCACAAGAGAGAGGACAAAGAGTGAGGAGACCGCACGATGATTTATAGTGGTTCAGTCACAACTTGACCTACTCCACTACCCAAGTACTTCGCCTTTCCTTGGGATTTTCTCCACTAAAGTGAGACTCCTTGACTCTGTCTCACAAAGCGTATACACATTCACCACCTCCACAAGGGGACACACCCTTGTATTACAAATCCACCTCCAAAGATGTTCTTCTTCGTCGCACTCCGGCTTTGAAGCAAGAAACTCCTCTTTGCAATATCATATACACATGAACGGAAGAAAAAAGGAAAATAAAGAACACTCAAGCCTCTTATAGGCATATACAAATCTCAAAGCTCACAAGACTCCCAATGATTAACACTAAAAGCTTAGGGAGAACCTCTTGACAAGAAAAGAATGCAAGTTTAATTGCTCAAGAAATTTGAAGAAGAATCTTTTTTATTTTCAAGAGAAAAGCTCTAAGTTTGATATTCAAATACTCAAAAGGTGTTTAGAGAAGGTCTTTGATGAGGTTTAAATAGCCCTAGTTCATTTGGGAGAGAACAAGGGTAAAACTGTAATAAAACTGAGTGGTTGCACATACCCACTATACACCCCAACGACTCTTTTTGCGAGTCCACCGCGGTCGACCGAGCCACTGAGGTCGCTCGCCCTTATCGGGTGCCCTTCTTAAATTTCAAAAAAGGTTACGCGGTCGACCGGACCTTCGCGGTCGCCCGCCATGGTCTTACTGTTTCTCAAATTCATTTTGCCCAAAAACTTTTTGCGGTCGACCGAGGGGTTGGCGGTCGACTGGCCCGATAAATTTTGAGATGTCTTGGAATACCAGTAAGCATATTGTGGTCGCTCGACATGTCCCGGTCGACCGGCCCTGAGTGAAAATCTGTTCTTAACTATGAAATTCAGGGGCTTTTGGGCCCTGGTCTTTGGGCTTTAAACATGTGTTTTCAAATGCATCTATGCACTTAGAAAAATGGTTTTAGAGATGATTTGAAAACATTAAACATGCAAACACAGAATGCTAAGAGGACTTCCATGCATTCTACGAACTATAACCTTGGGTCTTCTTGATCTTCAACCTTCTTTAGCGCTTGCACAATCTTCTCCTTGTCTTGAGATAGTCTTCAAACATGTTCTTGTACTTGTGGATCCCTTTATTCTTCAATACACCATACGGCCTGAAGGGAGACCACCAAGACTTGACTTTCTCCAAGACTAGCCCTTGATTGTCTTGCTTCAAGTGTTGACATGAATGGACCATGTCTTAATCACAACACTTGAACAAACATTAGCAGACAACCATCAATTTGGGTTTGTTGATCATCAAAACAAGAGACGGATATACCCTTAGGCTTACATTCTCCCCCTTTTTGATGATGAAAAGCCTAAATTGATTATGGGGTTGGAGGCTACCCCTTCATAAAATATTTATACAAATTTTGCCTCCCGCTCAATATATGCTTATCTTAAATATGACGATTAAAAGATATATGAATCTATTCGGAATAAATGACAATGAGCACAAGATATGCATAGGTAGAGCTAACATGGTGGCTAGGGAAAGCATATGCATGGAACACAGAAGTGTGAGAACACACATGCATACATAAGCAATTTACCATTCTTCTCCCCCTTTCGTCACATAGAAAAAAATGGGGAATGATAAAAGCAAGTGAAAAGCCCCTTTTGTGGTGATAAATTTTTTATTTATTTATAAAAGTCGGTTTGTCCCCCCTTTTTCTTTGTAGAATGCTTGCCTAGATATATATAGTATTTAGAGAGCAAGTAGACATGATCATGGTCTTGATGAGGCATGAAGCCTAATGATTAGATGTCTTAATTAGAATGTGAGTGTACACTCTCCATCTTACGGATAAGAGGACTAAGAGTACAAATTTAGTAGCTTTTAGGTTTAAGTTGACATCATGACCATGCTTTCCATAACACACAATCATTCAAATATATATATAGTATATGTATATGCATGCCAGTTCAAAATTCTTTTACCTGTTGAAGTGACCACATATTCAAACCACTCCTAAGATCACAAAATCTCTCTTCACTTAGGGGTTTGGTGAATATATCAGCAAGTTGAGCATCAGTGTGAATGTACTCAATTGATATGTCACATTTCTGTGAATGATCTCTAAGAAAATGATGTCTTAACTCTATATGCTTTGTCCTAGAGTGTTGAATAGGGTTCTTGGTTAGATTGATAGCACTAGTGTTATCACAATGAATTGGAACACACTTAAAGGTGAGACAATAGTCTTTCAAGGTGTTCTTCATCCAAAAGATTTGTGCACAACAAGCTCCTACAGCAATGTATTCGGCCTCTGTAGTGGATAAGACGACCGAATTTTGCTTCTTAAAAAGATTTCACCATGTAGAAATAAAGAATTACAAGAAGCACTCACCGGATTACAAAAGCCCAAAGCTTTCTCCGGGTTACACGAAATAATTTCTACGTCGTCTAAGATCCAAGCTTCACACTACTTAGATAGATATGCTTTCTTCACCTTCTTCAAGAGATCCACCTCTTTTCCTTCACTATATAAAGAGCCGAGCAAAACCCCTTTTTCACTAGAATGAGCCAAGTCGGTTCCAATCTTTTCTTTTTTACTCAAGTTGTGCGCACAACCCAGTTCTTGTTAAAGCATATGATATCCTTACATTTTCCACCAATTTTGGCTTTCCAAACCAAGAGTCCCAAACTTCCTTCTAACCTTGGAAGTTATCATTTCAAAGAAAACCCAAGATTCCCATGTGAATACGGTTTCATAAAAGCAAGAAAATATTACACGTTGCAACTTTCTTGAAAAATTCAAGGCAACTCAACAAAAATAACATGCATATATTCGAAACATATATACTTATATGACTATGTTTTACAAGGCTGATACTTGAAATGGTGTTGTTGCCACTAAAACCTTGACTAAGCTCTTGGACGACGAGCGGTACTAAGTTTCCTTGGAGGATAACCTGCAAGCAGCGAATAGAGAAGAGTGTCAGAAAGAAGACTGGAATCCAAGGGAGTCTCCAATGCATAAGTTAGAATGGGTAATAGTACAAGCTGAGCTTTGTAAGCCCAAGGGTTCACAAGGGTTCATACATCCACCTTTTCCTTGTTGTGTTGATGCTAGCAAACCTAAATTGATTAGTCTTTATGGACTAATGTGTTGGTTTGCAGTGTTGTGCCTTAGACAGGAATCTCAGATGTCAATCACCATTTGTAGACACCCCAATTTTGCTATACTTTAAAAAAGCAAAAGATTTGGTAGTTTGTCAAGTTTTGAGTCCGTATTCCACCTTAGATTAGGCATCCATGCATTTTAGGGTAGATTTCATCTCGTTATATGAGTTTTGAAGTTGATCTACGATCCTAAAGGTCTCTAGGGGGTTCCGTTGGCCTCCGAAAGATGTAAAATCAAGTTTTGAAGCAAGTGAAAAAACCAGCTATTTTTTGGGATTTTTAAGGTTTCCTTCATTTTCGCCCATTTTTGCACTAAAGGGGTATTTTGGTAATTCTAGATGTGTCTTGTTTGACCCCCGAGTTATATTTGAGAAATCTTGAGTGATTTTACAAATTTTGAAATAGCTGCTATTTTTAGAAACTCATGGGGCTTCCACATTTTCATCATCTTATGGATATTTCAATCATTTCTCATATATCCAAAAACTACCTTGAGGGTACGGCTGATGGATTAGGAGTAATTTCGTAAGATTTGGGAACCAGCTAAATTTAGTTCTCTCAATTTAGACATTTTCAATATATCATATTTGGTCCCTAAGTTGTGTCTAAGAAATCTTGAGTCCGTTCATAACTTTTCAGAAATCTGCTATTTTTGGAATTTCTCAGGGTTTTTCCTAGTCTCGCCAAATTCTAGCACCTCAGGGTAATTTGGTCTTTTCCTGTGTAATTCTTTTGATCCCCGAAATATGTCTGAAAGATTATGAATGATTTCCTGAATTTTGGAAAACTTGCTAAATTTAGAATTTCTCAGGGGTTTCGCTTAATTTGAAAATTCTGAGTGTTGAGGGCATTTTGGGTATTTACAGGGGATACCAAATGATCCTGTTTAATATTGCTCACCGAAAGGACCCAATTTTAAAAGTTTCTATTTTTGAAGTTTGACTACAAAGACTTTCCATTTTTAATTTTTCCCTTTAGGGGTGAATTAATCTTAGGGTATTTTGGTCGCATTTGGATGTCTAACAGTCAAATAGGGGCATTTTGGTCTAAAAAGTTATTTTCCAAAAAAGATGGTCCGATCATGTGTGAGGGATGCACCATAAATGTCAAATGGGTTGGGTCCATATATAGAATGTTGAATTTAGAAAGATTTTATTGAATTTTTACGGAAAAACCCGAAACTCGTATGAAATGGCCCATTGGGCTAAAGCCCGCAAAGATGGAGCTCATGTGGGTTCACCCATATGGGTCAACCACGATGGTGGGCGTCCCACATGGCTGACCCACATGAGTTGAGCACCCAACCTTGATGATGTTGCAATGGTGACATCATATTTGTTAAAAGAAAAATAAAAAGAATAAAAAAAGAAAAGACGGAAAGAAGGAAAAGATGAATGATTGCTTAAAAAAGATTTTCTTCCAAAGAAGCAATGTGGAATGAAGAATAGCATGTCTTGATTGACAAGAAATTAAGATTGGAATCAAATCCAATTTGGAAACAAGAAAGAAAGAAAGCAAGAGGGGAAAATTGGAAACAAGCCAAAAATGGGAGCTCTCACATTGGAAACTACTATTTCTCTCATAACCATAGTTTTTTTGTATAAAAATCAAAGCAAACAATCATAGGAAGGATTCAAAAAAATCCAAATTCATCCTTTTTCTCTCTCCCAAGAAAAAAAAGAAGAGAAAGAAACCTCTTCTCTCTTGAAGTGTGTTCATCTCTCTCAAGGGTTCTTCACAAAAGGGATTCTTGAGTTCTCCTTTCTTCTTCAACAAATCACACATCAAGGATCTTTGGGGTGTTCTTTGGGTCTTCTTCATCATATAAAAGGGTGCGACAAAGCGTATACCTCGGATCTACGCACTTTAGAGACAAGGAGCGCGATCAACGGTATGATCTTTATCTTTGTAATATCAAAAGTAGAAAAACATGCTAGGATTTTACTTTTGATAGATCAAATCAATGAATTTTTCCTTGAAATTCCAGTATGTTATAATATAGATTATAAGGTTTCAAAATCCAAAATTTCACCAAAAAATTAATTTTCCTCCATTTAATAATGATTTTCTTTCGTTTTTTATTCAATATGAATTTAAATCGGATTATCAAAGCAAGTGTTTGAAAACGTGGTTTCTTTAAGAACTGATATTTTTTGGGATTTCTATAAAATAAAATACTACTGGAAACTAAATTTCCAATCGCGGTTTGGCCGTTTTAATTTTCATTCTATTTCAAAGAAATAACCCCGAAAGGAGTTATTTCTTGATGAACGAAGCCAAAGTATATGAAACCATGTCCAAAATTTGTGAAATCTTGTTTCCATACCAATTTTTTGATTTCCAGACCACCCAAAAAGTTTCGGATATTTTTGAATTTGTTTAATCCTGTTTTAAATTATTTTACATTTCATCCATTTTTAATAAATATCAAAAGGTTTTCAAAATTGATGAAACTCTCCAGAATTAATGTTCGATGAAACTCTCCAGAATTAATGTTCAATAATAAATTGAATTTCGCACGAAATTGGTTTTTCGAAAAAAAGGTTTTTTTATTTGTTTTCTAATGGCTTCTTTGTTTTACGTGTCGTAATTCTTTTTTATATTAAATTAATGAAATTTCGAATCTTTTTCCTACAAACCAGTAGTTTAGGCCATTAGAAGGTTAGTGAAAAAATTTCAAAAGGTTTTACAAAGGTTTAATATGATTTCACAATTTTCTTTTAAACAAATGGGTTTTAATTCCTGGGAAATGAAATTTCCTTTTTATTCAAAACTCAATTTTATGAAGGAGCATTAATTATTAGGTATTGAAATTGTGACAGTAATTCATATAACCTATTTTATATCTACTGGAATTTGTACATGATTTTAGGATACCATTTAAGATGATTTTAGGATACCATTTAAGATGATTTTAGGATACCATTTAAGATGATACCAAATCAAGTCAAAGAGTTCACTCGTAAATTCAAGATGTCCAACAAAGTGAGGAGCCAAGCAATCCAAGAAGACTCAAGGTTTTATCTTTTTAGATTGTATTTGGAGTCCTCTTGATTTAATGTATTTGCACTTTCAAAGGTTTTCAAAATGGTTTAGTAAAACAAATTTGATATATTTAGAAACCATCCACACTCCTTAAAAGGTGTTTGAAAATATTGGTCAAAAGCCCAAAGACCATGGCCCAAGTCCCTGAAATTTTTATCTGTAAAACTAAATTTCAAAGCAGGGCTGGTCGACCGGGGTTCCCTGGGCGACTGCGGTAAGGTGGCTAGAAATCCAACACCTACCGAAATGTAGCGGGCCAGTCGACCGGGAAATCCGGGGCGACCGCGGATGTTCTTCTGGAAATCCGGAGGCAATCCAGCATGGTCGAGCCAGTGGACCGCCATATGGCCGGTGGACCGCTGTAGACACCCAGTTTGACCGGGCCCTATCCCTTTTTTGTTTGAGTACAAACCCCATCAAATCATTGAATTGGAACCCCAAATTCCACCCTAGGCTAGCTTAGGGTCCCACCAAGGTCCCTGCAAAATTTTGTCAAAATCCGAGCACATTTGTCTACCAAACGAGGTGAGATAAGTAGCGTGGTGCAAATATAGAAAGGGGGTGATTTATCCTGGACAGTGCAGACCCAGTTTTCGAACAAGACACGATTGTGATGTGCCCTTATAAAAAATTTCGTTAATGGTGCGCCCATCAATTTTGTAGTGTTATTATCAACATCATATATTATCTATATATACCAAATTAGCCTTCACTTTTTGAGGGGAATTAGGGTTTTCTAACCTAATCAAGAGAGAGAACGAGAGAGATCATCCAAGCTCAAACCCTAACATTGTTTTTTTTTACTCCGGCCAAGTGTCATCTTCTCCGGCCAGATTCCAGTCGTTCTTGTCGGCGGCGAGCTTTCCTTTGCGGAGTTTTCCTCTTGTGGCTTCATTAGCTCCTTTTCTTCTTCTTCATTTTTTATCTTGAAACCCTAATTCGAATTGTTCTTCCTCCTGTCATATTTTCGATTCAAATTGTTCTCAGCATCTATCTGTAGAGTTAGCATATAATCTTGAAGTTTGAATTTAGTTTAGTGGCGATCTCCATTTTACATCTTCAGTTTCATCGGATTTGTGAATTCTTCCCTAAGTTCCTTATTTTTGCCATCAAATTAGAGGTAATGAGAATATTTCGAAGGCATTTCATCATCTGAGAAGGAATACTTAAAGATCAACTCCTCTAAGGGTCAGATCGGAGCACTTTGGGAGCAAATTTTGATCGCCTTTCTCTGTAGAAATCATCAGACAACATCTGGTTAGCATTTTCTTCTCATTTCTATTCATATTATTCATGTATGTCTTTGTCCGGTGCTTTGCTCTGTAATTGTTTGAAAAAAAAAAGATTTGCTCTTTCCATGGACGTCTGTTAGATTTGTTTCTCATCATGAGAAAAATGAAGTGTAGCTCTCTGTTCTTCAATATAATACTTGATCTGTATGATCGATGTGTTATGCTAGTTGTTAATTGATATGTGATTACAGATTTTTTACGTGAATATAGATTTTTTTTATGATAATTGTATAAAAAAATACCTCATTACTTGTATGCTTTTGCTTAATTTTTCTTTTCTTTCATTTGAGTCATTTGTGAATTGGTGACATAGATTTTGAAATCTAAAAACGGCGCACGATAAGGGCGGGCGACCGTAGTGGCTCGGTCGACCGCGGCGGACTCTCAAAAGAGACGTTGGGGTGTATAGTGGGTAGGTGCAACCACCCAGTTTTATTACAGTTTTGCCCTTGTTCTCTCCCAAATGAACTAGGGCTATTTAAACCTCATCAAAGACCTTCTCTAATGACTTTTTGAATATTTGAATATCCAACTTAGAGCTTTTATCTTGAAAATCAAAAGGAATCTTCTTCAAATCTCTTGAGCATTTAAACTTGCATTCATTTCTTGTCAAGAGGTTCTTCTTAAGCTTTTAGTGTTAATCATTGGGAGTCTTGTGAGCTTTGTATACGCCTATAAGAGGCTTGAGTGTTCTTCATTTTCCTTTCTTCTTCCATTCATGTGTATGTGAGACTGCAAAGAGGAGTTTCTTGCTTCAAGGCCGGAGTGCAACGAAGAAGAACATCTTTGGAGGTGGATTTGTAATACAAGGGTGTGTCCCCTTGTGGAGGTGGTGAATGTGTATACGCTTTGTGAGATGCGTCAACGAGTCTCACCTTAGTGGAGAAAATCCCAAGGAAAAGGCGAAGTACTTGGGTAGTGGAGTAGGTCAAGTTCTGACTGAACCACTGTAAATCATCGTGTGGTCTCCTCACTCTTTCTCCTCTCTCTTGTGCTGTTGGTAATCTCTTTCCCTTTTATTTTTATTATAACTTGAACAAGTGTTAGAACTAATTAGGCCAAACTCACTTGCCCTAGCTTTTTAAATATAAAAATTTAAAAACACCAATTCACCCCTTTCTTGGTTGTTGCCCTTCGGGATTTCAACAAACTTTAATAGCTCACAAACTCTCCAAGGAATATATACAAATGTAAAGCCTGTGGAGATCCTCTTGATAGAATGTAAAAATACAAGTTCAAAGAGGGTTAACCTTTCATGTAAAAGTTTAGGTTCAAGAAGATGTGATTTGATCTTTGAAAAGGTTGTTTCAAAAGGTTGTTTCGAAAGGTTTAGATAGTGTATATATAGCCCACAAGAAAATATGACCGTTTGGGGGTAAAACTGTAAATTATATAGGGTTGAAAAAGTCAACCTGCGAAAGCCCCAACGGATGTATTTCCTTGTGGTCAACCGGCCCGATAAATTTTGAGATGCCCTGGAATTCTAGTTAGCTTCCAACGGTCGTCCGCCATAGCCCGGTCGACCGGCCCTGAGTAAAATCAGGGGCTTTTGGTTTATGGTCTTTCGGCTTAAGTCCAAGGTTTTCAAACACATTTCTAGGTGTGTGTTGATGGTTTTCAAAGATGTAAAATGTTAAATTTGAAAACCATTTTGAAAACCTTTTGATAGTGCATTTAAACATAAAATCAAGAGAACTCCAAAGACATTCTAATAGTGTACACCAATGAGTCTTTTTGGAATGTCTTGGCTCCTTTGCACTTCCTTGGACTTCTTAATCTTGTGAGTGAACATCTTGAACTTTGTCTTGGCTCTTGTGACTTCCTCTAATCTTCAAATCATGTTGAGAGGTGCATGAGGAGTCATCATGGAATGTTCAGCTCCAAGCTTCTTCTTGACACTTGTTGGGAACTTGTAGGATCTTTATATTGAGCTTCATGACTTGAACATCTTCAAATGAGGATGTCTCAATTGTAGGTGCAAGCTCTTGATTCCTTCTTTGCTTCTTGATCCACAAGCTATGTGTTGTGTTGAGTTGTGCAACAGCAATATAACATATCAAATTCCTTTGTAGAGCACAACATCTCAAAGTAAAACATTAGTCTGACAATGCTAATAAATTTGTGTTGGCTAGCATCAAAACAAGAAGGTAAGGTGAATGATTGAACCCATGGGAACCCTTAGGCTTATATTTTCTCTCTTTTTTATGATGGCAAACAAATTGATTAGGGAGGAAGGAGATATCAACCAATAGATGAATAAGCATGATATGATATACACAATAGAGCATAACTCCCCGTCACTATATGAACAAATATAATTAATGACTATAAAACATATGGTGCATATTCAATTGGACTACCTAATCACTTCCCAAAATTCTCTCCCTTTTGGCAACAGCAAAAATGTAGGGATAAATAAGTGAAGTGCAAGTGGGGTGTCAAGATGAATAATAGCTTTGCTAAGCTATGTGCCTTGTACATGATAATACATTTAAGCTCTTCGAATGCTTATAAAAAAGAAATAATAAGAAAACTTAAGCATAATGCATGATAAGCAGTTTTTTTTTTTGATTGAATGATTCCCAAGTTAAGCATAAGAAATTGGGTTAATAAACCATATGAGCATATCACATTGGTCCATATAAGTGTGAATATGTACCTATTTAGCTCTCCCCCTATGAATTTTGCATTGGCCCTAGGTGAAACCTGTGTTGGAGGACATGACAAGGTACAATGATGCAAGGTGAATGATTTGAACACTTGGGCTTTATTTACAACTTTTGAAGGTAGATAATTGTGGACCCCGATCCGAGGACGGTGTGGGAATGAGTCCCTAACACCCTCTTGGATCATCCACACGTGAAGGAGAGCTCTACCAAGGAACTCTCGAAACAGGTGCCACCCTGATAGCATAGCACGAGTGACGATATAAAAGAGATACCTCTCGATTCGGGAACGAGTCCAGATTCGAAACGTACCTAAACAAACCCAGAGTCGCCATCCATGGTATACGGCCATGGATCCTTAAACAAAACATGCTCTGTATACCAGGTGAAAGCCCAAGGGTCTACTCTCCTATCTTGTTTTGATGATTCTGAACATAATTGATTGTGTTATTGAATACTAATCAATTTGCCATGAAGTGTTGTGTTTAAGATAGGATTGATCATTTAAGAAACCAACACACTACATGGTCATGCTTGAAGACGTACCAACACAAGAGTCAAAGGAGATAAGTGGAGCTCACATCATCTCTCAAGCAAGCATACACAAGATGGAAGATCAATTGAAGACCAAGACTAAAGAAAAGTTGAAGGTTACATAGGTATCATTGTACATCCTTTCTCTTTAGATTTATTAGTTCAAGGCAAGGTTTTCAAAAGAGTTTTCAAAAACACTTAAGAACTAAAATGGTTTAGTGAATGGTTATGTGGTCGACCAACATGTTGGGACCCTCATAAACATTTCAAATTTATCATAAAAATTGAGTTTCAAAAGCCCAAAATCAAACAAGCAATAAAAATAAAAATCTGCTGATTTTTAGGCTTCTCAGAACTCCGAGAGTTCCCTCGGAACTCCGAGAAATGGTCCAGTAGTATTTTTTATACTCTGGTCATTTTCTCGGAACACCGAGAAATCTTCTCGGAACTTCGAGAAATGGTCCAGTAGAATTTTTCTTCTTCTGGCCTTCTTTCGAAACTCCGAGAAATGGCCAGTAGAATTTTTCTTCTTCTGGTCGTTCTTTCGGAACTCCGAGAACCTCACAACAGCTTAGAAAAGAGCCGTTGGGATTTGAAGTAATTTGTGATTTTTGATATCAACACCCCCAAACGGTCATATTTTGAGAAAAGGCTATATATACATATACTAGAGGATCATTTCCCTCTTTTGAACATTTGAAAAACTTCCTTAAGCTTTCAAACACATTTGCAACCCATTTGAGCTTAAGAATTTGTTTTTCCCAAACTTGCCTTGCAACTTGCAAATCTATTGAGTTGGGATTTAGAGCTTTCACTTGCAACTACCATTGGAGAGCAATCAAGGGACTACAAAGTGCATCAAGCTTTCAAGAGAAGCCAAGCTATTGAACTTCTATTTCTTGTAAAGGTGGCTAGGGCATCCTACCTTAATACCTTAGGGAGCATCACTTAGAACTCGACGAAGAAGGAGAGTTGGTGTAAAGGTGTAGGGGCATCCTTATTTAATATCCCTTGGAAGTGTAATCGCCTCGGAGCCGGGTATCGTGGAGGTCTCCAATAGTGGAAAACCTTAAGGACGATCTTAAGAAGAGTGGAGTAGGGCTTTGCCCGAACCACTATATATCGGTGTGTTCTTTCCTTTTCTTGCACCTTCATTCTTGTTTTTGGTTTGGTATTTCTTTTGTGTTTAATCTTACTTGCACTAACCAAAAATCTAATCTAAAGAAGAAAATTCAAACTAGGTTCACTACTTAAAATTTTAAAAGGCATAATTTAGTGTTTAAAATCAATTCACCCCCCCTCTTGTTTATTTCAATTGGTATCAGAGCCTCGTCTCTACTTTATTTCAAAACCCTAACCGGTCTAGAGAAAAGATTCTAAAAGTGGCAAATTATCCTCAACACCATGAAGGTTACTCAAACACTAGGCCACCTATTTTGATGGAACAAATTATGGATTTTGGAAAACCAAAATGAAAATTTTTTTAACCCAAGATTACCAAATGTGGAGAGCCATTAATAATGAATTTACATTACCCACTAGAAATCTGAACGATTGGACCGAAGCCGAACAACAAGCCTCAAACTACAATGCTAAAGCCATGAATTCCCTAATTTGTGCTTTGTCACCCGGTGAATTCAATAGAGTGTTAAATTTGAATTCGGCTAAGGAAATTTGGGACACCTTAGAAGTCACCCATGAGGGAACCAACCAAGTTAAAGAATCTAAAATGAACCATCTATTTAGGCAATATGAACTCTTTCAAATGACACCCGATGAAACTATTGCCGACATGTACACTAGATTCACTAACCTTGTAAATGGACTAAGGGGACTTGGAAAATAATTTTCAAATAGAGATTTAGTGACCAAAATCCTTAGATCCCTACCTTTATCATGGGAATCCAAAACCTCCGCAATCACCGAAGCCAAGGACATGAATACATTAAACCTAGATGAACTAATAGGGTCCTTGATTACCCATGAGATGATTTTCAAAATAAAAGCACCCGAAATTGAAACTAAAATTAAAAAAGGAAAAGGAGTTGCTTTTGCTTGTAATGTAGGTGATAATGATGATGCAAAGGAAGACATGGAAGATGAAGTTGCCCTCCTAACAAGAAGGATCAAATTCTTACAAAGGAACATGGGAGGCATGAAAAATAGAAGAACCAATTCTCCATTCAAGAAGAAAGAAGAGCTCGGTGACGGATCTTCTCAACCCCGATGCTACGGTTGCAAGAAGCTTGGACACATTCGCCCGGATTGTCCACTCAACAATGAGCCTACCTCAAATAATCGCTTCAAGAGAAGAGAAGACAAGAAAGGAATGACCGCCACATGGGATGAGGAAATTGAAAGTGAAGGCGTACAAAATGATGGAGAAGATTGCTTGTTAGAAAAAAATGTTTGCTTCATGGCCTCAACAAACGACAATAAAGAGGTAAATACTTTAAATGATGTCATTGTTTTAAAAGAAGTTCTAGATTCCTTGCAAAATGCACATGATGAACTTGAGATTGAATTTGATAAAAATGCATCACTTGAAAATTCTCTTGCTAACATGACAAAAGAATTTGGTTGGCTAAAGAAAGACCATGAATTTCTAGATGATGAAAATGAAAAATATAAAGTTGAAATTCATGATTTAAATGCTACTATCAAAATCTTAAATGAAAATCGACAAGAACTATCTATTGAAAACAATAAGCTAAAGCATGAAAATAGTAAACTATCTTTTGAATATGATGAACTAAAGAAACTTTTTGAAAAATAGTTCATTGAAATTGGATAGGCTTGTTAATATTCAAAGAATGTCAAATGATAAAAGTGGACTTGGACATAAATGGAATACTACAATATCCAACTATAAGAACAGACTTGTAAAGGCTTCTTCTAGTGGTACCAAAACTTATTTTTATTGTGGTCTAGAAGGACATTATAAAGTTGCTTGCATGCATGCTAAACAAGATAAAATCAAATTGAACTTCAAAGTGAAAACAAATGAACTTAGCAAGATTAGAAAGATTTGGGTACCTAAAGGATCTCACTTGCCTATTCATATGTAGGTATGCCTTAAAAGCCATAACAAGAAGAACACATGATACCTTGATAGTGGATGCTCTAGACACATGACCGGAGACCTCACCCAATTCGCATCCCTATAACTCAAGGATGGTGGAGACGTTACCTTTGGAGATGATAAGAAAGGAAAGGTCAAAGGAGAAGGCACCATAGGTAACTCTACCTCTCCCATACATGATGTACTTTATGTTGATGGCTTGTCCCATAATCTTATTAGCATTAGTCAATTGTGTGACAATGGTTTCAATCCTGACAAATGCATTGTTAAAAATAAGATAGATGGAAAAGTGAAATTCATAGGTTCTAGAGACAATAACATTTACACTATTGGACTAGATGATCTTAGACTCCAAAATGTGACTTGTCTTAATGCCATTAGTGAAGATTCTTGGTTGTGGCATAGGAGGTTGGGTCATGCCGGAATGGATCTCATTTCGACCCTCTCCTCAAAAGAAATTGTTAGAGGATTGCCTAAGTTCAAATACACCAAAGATCACATTTGTAGAACTTGTCAATTAGGGAAACAATTGAAGAGCTCATTTGCCCCTAAAAATATGATTTCAACCACCTACCCCTTGCAACTACTTCATATGGATCTTTTTGGACCAATGAAAATAAGTAGCCTAGGTGGAAAGAGGTACGTGTTTGTAGTTGTGGATGACTACTCACGATTTACATGGGTCATATTTTTAGCACATAAAGATGAAACCTATGAAAATTTCCTTAAATTGTGTAATCAAATACAAAATGAAAAAGGTATTGTCATATCTTACATTAGGAGTGACCATGGAACAGAATTTGAAAATGTACATTTTGACACTTACTGTAATGAACATGGCATCAAACACAATTTTTCGGCACCTAGGGCACCTCAACAAAATGGGGTTGTAGAAAGAAAGAACCGAACCCTCCAAGAAATGGCTAGAACTATGTTGCATGAAAATGATCTCCCTAGATACTTTTGGGCGGAAGTGGTTAGCACCGCTTGCTATGTCATAAATAGGGTATATATAAGGCCAATTTCTAAGAAAACACCTTATGAGCTTTAGAAAAACTTGAAACCAAATATAAGCTATTTTAGAGTGTTTGGTTGTAAATGCTACATCTTGAACATTAAAGATAATTTACAAAAAATTGATAAGAAGTCGGATGATTGCATATTCTTAGTGTATTCTTCACATAGCAAGGCATATAGAGTATTTAATAGAAGAACTCTAGTTGTTGAAGAATCCATGCATGTGACATTTGATGAGAGAGAGCCAACACCTCAAGAAATGCCACATGATGAGGATGAACCTATTGAACATCTCTTACCTAAGACAAATGTTCCTCCTCATGCATCTACAAGTAATACACTACCTAGTGAGGAAGTTGAGAATGTAGATGATGACTCATTGCCTAGGGATAGGAGAATATTGGTAGATCATCCTGAATCCCAAATCTTAGGTGATGCCACTTCGCTGGTAAGAACTAGATCATACTATCGTAGTGTGAGCAATAACTTGGCGTTCCTATCCGAATTAGAGCCTAAGTTCATCAAGGAAGCCAAAAATGATGAATATTGGTTGATGGCTATGCAAGAAGAGTTGAGTCAATTCGAAAGGAACAAGGTGTGGAGGCTAGTACCTAGACCTAGTGATCATCCAGTCATTGGCACGAGATGGGTGTATAGAAACAAATTTGATAAAAATGAAATTATCACTAGAAATAAAGCTAGGCTTGTAGCCCAAGGGTATAATCAGGAGGAAGGAATAGACTATGATGAGACATTTGCTCCTGTTGCCCGTATGGAAGCTATTAGGATACTCTTGACATATGCATCTCATAAAGGATTTAAACTATATCAAATGGATGTCAAAAGTGCCTTCCTAAATTGCTATATCCAAGAGGAAGTGTATGTTGAGCAACCTCCAGGTTTTGAGGACTACAAACATCCAAATCATGTCTTCAGGCTTGATAAAGCTTTATATGGATTAAAGCAAGCTCCTAGAGCTTGGTATGAGAGGCTTTGCACTTTCCTAGTGGAAAAAAGATTTGAGATGGGAAAGGTGGATAAAACATTATTTATCTAAAGAGAAAATCAAGATATCCTCCTTGTCCAAATTTATGTGGATGACACCATCTGTGGCTCAACTAATCAAAAAATGTGTGATGAATTTGCAACTCTAATGAAAAATGAATTTGAAATGAGCATGATGGGTGAGTTAACCTACTTCTTAGGACTCCAAATTAAACAATACCAAAATGGGATATTTATAAATCAAGAAAAATATACAAAGGAATTACGAAAGGAGTATGGCATGGATAGCAGTAAAACATCAAGAATTCTTATGAGTACAACTGTTAAGCTAGAAAAGGATGAATTTGGCAAATTTGTGGACCAGAAGATGTATAGGGGTATGATAGGTAGCTTACTCTATTTGACAGCCAGCAGACCAGACATTATGTTTACTGTCTGTCTCTGTGCTCGATTTCAATAGGATCCAAAAGAGTCACATATCGGCAGTCAAGAAGATCTTCAAGTACTTAAGCGGAACTCAAAGTCTGGGACTATGGTATGAAAGATCTACTGCCTTCACTCTCATTGGATATTCAGATGCAGACTTTGCTGGATGTAGAGTGGATAGGAAAAGCACTAGTGGGACTTGTCAATTCTTGGAAAAATCATTTGTTTCATGGTTTAGCAAGAAATAAAATTCAGTAGCTCTGTCCACAACAGAAGCTGAATATGTGGCAGCTGGAGCTTGCTGTGCACAAGTCCTATGGATGAAAAGCACATTGATGGACTATGGAATTAAAATGGAAAATATTCTCATCCAATGTGACAATACTAGTGCTATAAGCTTAACAAAGAACCCCATACAACACTCTAGAACAAAACATATTGAAATTATACACCACTTCATTAGAGATCACTCAGAAAAAGGGGATATTTGCTTAAAATATATCAACACTGAAGATCAATTGGTGAATATCTTTACAAAATCCCTTAGTGATGATAGAATATGTTATATCAGAAGTGCCTTAAACATTTGGAGTGCGGATTAAGTTAAAGAAATTGCCAAATAAATACTTTGTGCCTCTCACCAACCTATCTATATAGTATTTATATATATCATCCTTGTTTGGTAGTATCTGCTTGAATGAGATGTCAAATATTAATCTTAAAAATCACTCAATTGGTACTCTTAGCCTTCTTAGTTTTCTAAGATGGAGAGGTACCTTCACTTTAATTAAAAATACCTAACAATTTGACATTTGTCAACATCTTGATCATGAACAGGTATATGTGCATTACTTGGCTAAATATTTTTATACCATAAGCATTGATTTAGGAGGAGTACCTAACTAAATCTTCATTTACTCCAAAATTGCTGTATATTTTAGTTCACCCTTTCTGTCGATGACAAAAGGGGGAGAAGTTTGAAATTGATTATCTATTCAATTGACTATATGCACCATATGTTTTTTAATTGTTATCATTTATCTGTGTGCATATATTGAGGGGGAGTTCCAGCATTCACTTGCCTACTATGTCACTCCACACACACCTTGATGATTCTAAACATAATTGATTGTGTTATTGAATACTAATTAATTTGCCTTGAAGTGTTGTGTTTAAGATAGGATTGATCATTGAAGAAACCAACACACTGCATGGTCATGCTTGAAGACGTACCAACACAAGAGTCAAAGGAGCTAAGTGGAGCTCACATCATCTCTCAAGCAAGCATACACAAGATGGAAGATCAATTGAAGACCAAGACTAAAGAAAAGTTGAAGGTTACATAGGTATCATTGTACATCCTTTCTCTTTAGATTTATTAGTTCAAGGCAAGGTTTTCAAAAGAGTTTTCAAAAAGACTTAAGAACTAAAATGGTTTAGTGAATGGTTATGTGGTGGACCAACATGTTGGGACCCTCATAAACATTCCAAATTTATCATAAAAATTGAGTTCCAAAAGCCCAAAATCAAACAAGCAATAAAAATAAAAATCTGCTGATTTTTAGGCTTCTCGGAACTCCGAGATTTTTCTCAGAGCTCCGAGAAATGGTCCAGTAGTATTTTTTATACTCTGGTCATTTTCTCGGAACTCCGAGAAATCTTCTCGGAACTCCGAGAAATGGTCCAGTAGAATTTTTCTTCTTCTGACCGTTCTAACGGAACTCCGAGAATTTCTCGGAGCTCCGAGAATGGTTCTTGGAACTCTGAGAACCTCACAACAGCTTAGAAAAGAGCCGTTAGGATTTGAATTAATTTGTGATTTTTGATATCAACACCCCCAAACGGTCATATTTTGAGAAAAGGCTATATATACATATACTAGAGGATCATTTCCCCTCTCTTGAACATTTGAAAAACTTCCTTAAGCCTTCAAACACATTTGCAACCCATCTGAGCTTAAGAATTTATTTTTCCCAAACTTACCTTGCAACTTGCAAATCTATTGAGTTGGGATTTAGAGCTTTCACTTGCAACCACCATTGGAGAGCAATCAAGGGACTACAAAGTGCATCAAGCTTTCAAGAGAAGCCAAGCTATTCAACTTCTATATCTTGTAAAGGTGGCTAGGGCATCCTACCTTAATACCCTAGGGAGCGTCGCTTAGAACTCGGCGAAGAAGGAGAGTCGGTGTAAAGGTGTAAGGGCATCCTTATTTAATATCCCTTGGAAGTGTAATCGCCTCGGAGCCGGGCATTGTGGAGGTCTCCAATAGTGGAAAACCTTAAGGACGATCTTAAGAAGAGTGGAGTAGGGCTTTGCCCGAACCACTATATATCGGTGTGTTCTTTCCTTTTCTTGCACCTTCATTCTTGTTTTTGGTTTTGAATTTCTTTTGTGTTTAATCATACTTGCACTAACCAAAAATCTAATCTAAAGAAGAAAATTCAAACTAGGTTCACTACTTAAATTTTCAAAAGGCATAATTTAGTGTTTAAAATCAATTCACCCCCCCTCTTGTCTATTTTAGCAGGACTTGACTCGGACCAGAATGGCCATCCACCCTGGCTGCTCTACGTATCCCGGCCTCGGGAAGAATCAGAGTCAACGTAGTTCGATGACCTATTCTAAACTACGATGCCTAATCATCTAGAAGCTCTATCCTGACTCGGTCCACTAGACTCGACTGATTTTTTAAAGCTTTTTATGTGATTGCTTAAATTCAAGTGAATTGTAATTTTTAGGACTCTCTATATGCCCTAACTAATGCAAGTTGATTAGCCTTAAGCTAATGCAGGTGGGCCCTACATCCTATGTGTAACTAGGCTGTGCAACCTAAAGAAAACCACGGGCTGACTATATGCTTCCTAGTCTAGCCATTGGTTTGACTAAATGTCTAACCGATCAACTCGAGGCCTCCTAACTCTAGGGACACTCACACGACAGGACACACCATATCAATACAAATCAAGACAACCTCCTAACTCTAAAACACCCCAAATATCTAGGACAGGCTCTTAACTCTAGGAGAAGATCTTTTAAAAAAAAAAAAGGTTTTGAAGAAGTTTTGTATTTTTGAAAAGTTTGAAATGTTTATTTTTAAAGGTTTGGCTGGACTTGGGATGTAAATCCTAAGCTGCAGTACGTACCCTATGGGAAGGGATCAAGCCAACGTAGTTCGAAAAATATTCTGAAAGAAAGATGTTAAACAAGCAAACAAGCGTGATTCACAAACAAGTAAACTAGCGTGCTCACAAACAAGTACACCAGCGTGGTCAGAAACAAGTAAACTAGCATGATCACAAAACAAATGAAACACCAATCAGATAAAACATGTCTAAAGGGAATATCTAAAAGACTTGGAAAGTCTTCTAAAATGAAGAGAAATTGATGCTACAGGACTTAAACAATTTCTCCTAAAAGAGGGGCTTGGCATGACTCCTTCATCGCCCTTTTTAAGAAAACAAATCTGTACAAGACAATAGAAGACTCTTAAGCTCTATCACATGTCTAACTAAGCATTAATTATTTAGATAAACATACATGAAACTAAAACCAACATCTATAGGTAAACAATCCTGCTATGATGTCATTTAAAACTGTAATGTAAGCTAAGTGAGCTGAAATCAAAATTACTTTCAAAATGGATGCTTTGAATTCTTATAAACTCAATATAATCTGACCATATATAAAAAAAATGACACTACAGGTTATGAAACAATATGAATCAGGCCTCTATTAGAAAATCGAAAGAAAAATATGAAAATGTAAGTGCATACATTTCAAGGCACCAAATATATATCAATTCAAAAAAAGCTAAAATACAGAGGATAATTGGACTGATCACACCAAACATGTAAAGAACCTAATAACTAAACTCACATGCACCCAAGGGAGAGATACCCCATGAACCATATATCATTGGAACATAAAGAAAGAAATCCATATTATTTTATAAGGGTTCAAAAATACTTGCACCTGTTTCACGAAGATATTCAACAGACCATGTACCCAAAGCATATAGACAAATGAAAGTTTTAGATAAGCAAACTCCCATGACTACAAATTGTTTAATTCTTAGAAATTTAACCATTGAATTATATTAGGAATAACTACTAACTTTAGGTGTAAACTAAAACTTAAGGTTAGCTCTACATTCTAATATATGCTCATGGCAGTTATGCTACCCAAGACTAATACAAACTCATGATGTCATCTGAATCCCAATAAGACAAAAAACTCTATATTGACTTTAAATGTCTATCTAAATTTATTGCGAGATTATGAAATTGAGGGTAAAGCTATTATACTAACACTCAAAGCATAACAATTCATAGAGGATACAAGTAGATCAAACTCTCTACCAAATAAGTAAGCAGTCATTTAATAACGTTACTTGAGTGACTTATCTCATGCTTTGCAAACTATATTACAAACTTGTATGCATTTAAAATAATTTTAAAGAACATATTTTATAGCTTCAACTTGCAGTGCAAATAATAGTACTAAACTATCTAATAAAGAAGTACACACAGGACAAAATTGAATGAATGTATGTTACATAATTTTATAATAACAAATAGCTTCTATATTAATTAAAAGGACCCTATACACTTTATGAGGTAAATTATCTTTTACTCCTATAACCTTCCATTCAATCCCAATAAACAATTTATGATATGAACATGTCCTTATTAACTCACACAACTACTGACTCCTATAGTTTTCAACTTGTACACATTATTACAGGGACAGTAACTTAGCTATTTCACAATCGACATATCATGCTAAACTAATATCTCAAGAAGACATTGAAAACACTTAAACCAATCTATTAATAACAGATTCATTTCACCTGCTACTGGAATTTACTAGTGACAAAATTCAAGCCTAACGACATGAGTAAATTCTCAGCTACAATAATGTACCTTCTTGAATATTTCTTAACTCATTACTACCAATAGTGCAGGAGTTACAACTATGTAATAACTAAGAGACCCCCATAAGTCACGGGAGCATTAAAAGAAACTAATCTTTTTGCTAATTTTGATTTTTATGACAATTTACATATCAACCCAGTCAAAGAACAATTCTATGAAAAACTGGCCTTTGCGTATATTTATATAAAAATAATTTCTGTTTGGATAAATTTAACCTGACAATATACTATTATATGTTCTATTGTCCAAAAACAGAGTTTCTTTTTTACATAGGCTAAAAATGATGATGGTCAATGATGATGAACATGGAATAATATTTTTCTCTGTCAATGAGACATCAGGTGTTCAACAATTATGAGAACATTGTGTTTCAAATGAATACAAGCATATAATCATCTCATTAAACAAAAACAGACATCAGTTCGGTTAGGAAATACAACAATCTTGTCAAAATATTAGCCTAAATTTCTCAATCACCAGGATCTATCAAAATAAGGCTGACTTAAATGCAAATGACTTGTGAGCATTGTAATCTAGTGGTTGCCTTATACGAGCCACCAAAACATTTCAAAAGTGATTTGACTTCCAAGTGAAGATCACAGACTATTCAGACAAATGAAATTATGTAAAACTATATATATATATATATATATATTTATCCACAGCATAAATACAGATGCTTACTCAACTGAAATAGTATACACAAGTAATGCTTGTACCACGATATACTGACCATAATAATATCATGAATTCACAAATCAATACCCAAGTACATCTCTAATGACTTAAATGAGGCTCTGTATAGATTCTAACTATCACAAATCAACATTTTCGTGACTTCAAACAATCATATCTCATAAAAATTCAATACAAATTCAAACATTTTGCACCTAAAGGTATCTAATTGAATAAACCATAAGTACAATAACATATGTCTAAAAAAAATCAATCTATCAATCACTCAGAGAACAACACAAGCTACATATTCATTCTAACTAGAAAATCAGAGATACTAAACAAATCTATTGAACAACAAGCCTAGATTATTCCTGTATATGCAACAATATCAAAACGCTAAAGTGATTGGGCTATATGGGCAGATAAATAAGAAAATTTTTGTCAATAGAGTACCTATAATCTATAAATTCTCCACAATTTCAAATAACACTCTTAAGAAAAAGCCCCTTTGATAAATTTCAATTAATATATGAAAATTAAGACCAATAGGATGGGAACCTCATCATTATGCTATTCAAATGCACATATACCATTCAGATACACTCTAAGAATTAGATGTGGAATCTAAAATCCAGACGTATACAAATGAGATAATTAGCCAAGATGACAAAATAGCTTATTCTATAGTAATGAATACATCAAAGGAAAGAAAATGAATACATATAACTTTCTTTACAATAATCTTCATTGAACCCACACTTAGTCCAAGACTCACATGATTTTACCATTCAAGGCCATGATGGAGACTCAAATGAACATTAATTAATGACCACATTCTCTTTTATAGTCCATAAGCATATATTTGAATACAAAGACACAACTGAACTGAAATTGAGCAAAGATAGAGACACAACTGAAGTGAAATTGAGCATATACATGACTATAGAGACACAACTGAACTATTGCATATATTACTCCAATTTGTATTTCCAAGAGTAAAGTTTATGACCAATTCAATCTAATTATGAAATCATGCCAGTTGAAACAGAGGTGTGAAATTCAAAGGTCTAAAAAAAATATTTTTATTACAAACTATTCTTTTGAATTATTATTGTAACTAAAACTAATGAAACATTCCTATATGAAACACGAAAACTAAAATAATTTAGATTTAAGTCTAATTAACTCATGTTCAACTAGTCTCAAAGGACTATTCTAAAATGGGACAGAATATCACTTATAATGCCTTTTCTTTTCTCAATTTTTAATTTACCAGAACGCTTCAAGGATATAAAACAGAAATTATTAAATGAGCGAGGATATAATCTTCCTTCTATGAATTATGCCATAAGAAAATCATTTTGTAACCATGAACGCACTGTATCAAACATGTACATTTCAATCAATCATGCTAATTCATCAAACAAGCACTCTGTCTTTATGTCTTCTTATTCTTATAACAACAATCTCAAATGAAAATTCTAGTTTTTATCTTAAACAAAATTTGATAGGTATGGAGACAATGATTTGACATATATCTATAAGAAATCAACTTTAAGAACCAAAGAAACATATATCATTTAGATTTCTGCACCATTGATAAAACTATAAAGAATTAGTCAGAAAAATATGGAAGGAGATGATCAAGACATAGCGAATAGAGATAATGAAGATTTAACCATCTAATTAATAATGCTACACTCAAATCATCCTTAGCGCGAGATCAGAAGTGACAATGAAACCTTATACTTGAAACTTTAGCTCTAGAGTCCAAGATTTTCTTCTTTATATATATATATATATATATATATATATATATATATATATATATATATATACATATATATATTTTTTGAAATCCAATGCAAAATGTGAACTTAATTTAATAATTAAAATCAAAGATAATAAGCTTTCAGTCAATAATCCTCGAATCATAAGTAGCATAAACTAAGGCAAGAATATAATCAAAAGAGACATATTGTAGGTTAAATAAAGAATTTCTTAGAAGAGAAAGATAATCGCAGATCAGTAAAACTTGCTAGAAATAATGATCTTGCAGACATAGCAAAGTAAATAAAAATATTCAAACTTATTAACAACAAAATCATAAGAAAGAATCGAACTTTGATCTTCTCGGATCCATGAATCATAGAGAAAAAAAAATATTACATATTTACAAACAAAAACAATGAATAATCAGATAGAATAATAATAAAATAAATATAAACATAATTTTTCTCAAAAACTCATGAATTTATTAACTTTAACCTAAACTTAAGATAAACAGAAATCACCATAAACACATCAAATTAAAGAACAAATTTAACAAAATACCTCTCAGCTGCAGTAATGAATGTAATAAGCTTTCCAATCCTCTTCTTATGATTTTGCGATTTTTTTCTCCGAAGATTATAACATAAAAATGAAATTGAATCCAAAAATTCAAAAGCTAAGATCTCGAACAAGACAAATCATAGATCTATGGATCAGAGAATGAAACAATGAACTAAAAGCTTTAAAACTGAAACTCAAATATCTAAACTAAGGTTTAAAGGTCAGTAAGTTGAAATAGAAGTAAATCTAGGTTTTCTAAAGATTTGAAGCTAGAGAAGGAGAAGATCTAGGATTTCTAAAGTTTTAAAGCTAGAGAGGGAGAAGATCTAGGATTTGTAGCTTTAGCTTTAGGGTTTGAGAGGTAATAGATTCGAAAGATGATGAAAAACAGGAGAATCAACAAATATAATAACTAATAGAGGAGAAATCAAGGTTTAGAAGAGATTATGAACTAGCCGAAGCTCAACAGAGCTTATCGGAGAAAACGGACCTGATCGGAGTTAGGGTTCTTTATGCAGAAAAGTAACAGATCTAGGTTTCTAAGAGGTATGGCTGAAAAAGAAGAAGATGAAGATAGCACAAGGTAGAAGGCTTGACCGGAGTACAATCGGAATACAACCGGAGCTTGGCCGGAGGTCAGCCGGAGAAGGTGATCGGAAAATATGGGTTTGGGAAAATGAGATCTAGTTTCTCTCTCCCTTTCTCTCTCTCTCATACGAATTTTTCTCTTTTTTTTTAACAAAGCTTATGCTGATATTTATAGGGAATTTGGGATAATGATATTGGCACTACCATTTTTGATGAGCGCGCGGATGCGCAGAAATTTTGATAAGCGCGCGGAAGAATCGTGTCCTATTTGGAATCTGCTCGGTATCGTTCCAGGATAATCCACCCCCTTTCTGAACTTGTACTACGACACTAAATCGGCTCGTTTGTTAGTCAAACGTGCTCGGATTTTGACGAAATTTTATGGGAACCTAGCTGGGACCCTAACCTACCTTGGGGCGAAATTTGTGGTCCTAAAGCATTGGTTTGATAGGGTTTTACTCAATCATGAAGGGTTTAAGGTACGGTCAAAATGGGATGTCTACAGATGCCCCTCTTTGGCAGAGCATGTTTATCGCGCGAATGCCAAAGCTGAACAGACAACACATTTTGGCCGACCCGAAAGCAAATTTTAGAGTTTTTGATTCAAAATGGTATTCACAAAGGTAACACAACAAAGATGACACTTAACAAGACTTCTAAGACTGCAGGCAATAAGGAGATGACCTCTCACTGACTCTTGACATGACAACCAATGACATCTCAAAAAGATAATCTCTTTGTAATCCCTTAATTGTGTAATTCATTACAGTTAATCAAGAACTTTCATTGAAAACAAACATGCACGAAACACTTATCCTCTTCTTTTTTCTTTTTTTTTTCTTTTTTTTACTAGTAAACCAAAAGTTTGCTAAAACACAAAATGAATCACTAAAAGAATAGAATCACACTACAAACACACACTTGTATCGATGAATAAGGGTTCTGCTGATCATCAGACCAAATATTACGGTCCATTGGCAAAAAATGATATCATTAAAAAGGATGAGCAAATCTTAACGATCAAACCAAATATCGCTTGGTCAGTCGTCAAAACTAAATCAAAACAAAAAAAACAATAACTACACAGACCATTGCTGAAAATCCGTCTGTTTAGCCATCCAGATAATCCTGACTCCTCTCTTTCAAGGTAGCGGGTCATCCAAGATTGATATGGTCCTGTGAAAAGGGTTCCATATAAATCCACGCAAATATACCTGACTCCTAATCTCATTAAGTAGCGGTACATTGCGAAGTGACAATGAGACAGGCCAAAATTTGGCACTTCACTGCTAAGTGTCACAGGCGAAGAAGAAAAGACCAGACTCCAAACACCCAGAGCTCAATTTCACTGGTAGTTTCTTACTTCTAAAAACTCTTCATGGTTAAAGAAAAGCCCAGACTCCAAACATACGGAGCTGCTTCACTGGAAATTCCTTTAAGAAGAAATCCTTTTCAAATGATGAGAAAAGTTACCAGACTCCAAATCACAGAGCCATTGGCGAAAACATTTTGAAAATCTTTCAAATGGTGAAAGAAAAGACCAAACTCCAAATCATGGAGCCATTGGTGGAAACAATTTTTAAATCTTTCAAATGATGAAAGAAAAAGACAAATCTCCAAAACACGGAGCCATTGGCGAAAATATTTTTTTTAAATCTTTTAAATGGTGAAGGAAAAATACCAATCTCCAAAACACGGAGCCATTGGCGAAAATATTTTTAAAATCTTTCAAATGGTGAAAGAAAAGACCAATCTCCAAATCACAGAGTCATTGGCGAAAGCATTTTTACAAAATGATGAAAGAAAATGCCAAACTCCAAATTATGGAGCCATTGGCAAAAATTTATAAAATGATAAAAGAAAAATGCCAAACTCCAAATCACGGAGCCAATGGCGAAAATAAAATTCATTGAAAGGATTGAAGAAATGACCAACTTTAATCGATTTCATCAGATGAATAAATCATTCCTGCCTGAGAATGATTGAAAATGCATGATCTTTGCTGAAGACAAAACTCAAGCAAGGAGGAAGAAATTTTCGGGTATTGACCCTTAAAAATAATTGAAAAGAAATCTGCTGGAATTTGAAAATTGCAGGAGTGAATTTTAGACTCCGCTGGGGGAAAGATTTTAGGAAAACTTGACTCCCAAAAGAAAACGACTGGATTGATGAGCTTGAACCAAAAGAGTGTGTTCAAACTTCTCTAGTCTCTATTTGACGAGAATAACCATCTCAAATATTATTGTTCGATTGACATCTTTTATGACACAAGTCATAAAAGATGCCCCTAGTATGATTACTTCCATGACAAAATTCATTGGAGAGCAACACAAAAGAAATCAAAAGGATAAACAGAAAGCTTTCATTAATGAACTTTTGGGGCTACAAAGCTTTTCTCATGAACACCTGGGTTTACAAAAAATTTTCATGTACAAGAAACTGGTTCTACTCAGAAATTCTCTTCATCTCTACAGCCTCTGATACTTCAAATGGCTTCAAGAGCTTGCCACATTCTGAACTTTGCTCTGCTTTCCACTGCTCATAGAGCCACATATTCTCTTCTTTCTCCCCCCCCTTTATTTTTACTTGTCATCTCGGCTTTGAGAGGACATTGACTAAACAGGACTTCAAAACTTGACCCTGACTCGACAAAAGAAAGACTTTGACAAGCGACAAACAAGGATTTGACAAAACACACGACATGAACACTAAGAGAGACTGAATCTGCTTCTTAGCCTGATAAAATATTTTAAGATGGTAAAAGTCTACCACTCTTAGATTCTCTTGGTTACCGTGTTTAAAGGTGTTTCATTCATTTTTTCGGTATTTTCGTCATGGTTATTATCCCTTTAGATTGCTTAATTTTAACCTCCTTAACTCAAAGAGTACCAAAGGAAGCTTTGCTGGCGCTTACTCAAACATTAGAGTGATGCCAAAGAAAATGAAAGTCTAACCGGCTCTTCAAAGCTCTGTCCTCTCTACATGAAGTCACTGTCATGACCAAATCGCCTTTCTAGGTTTTCGATTTGGCGGACCGTATGCCTTATATTTTGCCTGGACTATCTGCCCTTGCAGATTTTCCATCCAGCAGGCTCTGCACCCTGATTTTTGCCTAAGCCGCCCTTTCGGGTTTTCAGCTTAGCGGGTGAATGACCCTAACTTTTGCCTAGATCGCCCTTGTGGGTTTTCAGTCTAGCGGGTCTAAGACTCCATCATTTTTCTTTCTTTCTATTTCTCTACAAACCTGGGTCTAAAATACACCAGAAGGACTTTAAAGTAGGCTTAGGTTCAAGCAGGATAAACCTTGGTTTGGTTGCATGTATTTTAAACCGAATCTGGACCCTCCAGACTGCCTACGTATCCCTGAAGAAATGGGAATCAGGTTTGCGTAGTTCGCCCAATTGGGTTTCAAGAATTATTGTTTTCAAAATGTTACGAAAGATGTGACCGAACTTGAATTGATCAGGCTATCTACGTACCCTGTAAAAAGGGATCAGGTCATAACGTAGTTCAAAACACTTTTTTTTTCTTTTTTTTCTAAAAAAAATGCCCCTAGTTTGGGTTTATCAAAGAAAAAGATTTTATATTTTTTTTAGGCCCAAAGGGTTTGCAAATGGTTTAAAATATTTGGGATATTGGCTTGAAGCTCAAATCGTCCAAGGATGGCCTTCTGGTGTATTTAAGCGTAATACTTCTTTAATTGATCCAGGTTTGTAGGTTCATTTAATTTTTCTCCACTTTCATCGAGGAGTCTTACGGCTTTTCCGGGCAGGACTTCATCAACGATGTAAGGACCAGACCAGTTTGGCCTGAATTTCCGTCGAGGATTAAATACCGGTGCCCTGTAGGACTTTAAAACAATATCTCCAGGCTTCAAATCTCGAACCTTGACCTTCTTGTTAAAGGCTCTTTCGATTCTCCTTTGATACCCCTGGATGTGATACAAGGCTCTTAGCCTCTTTTCATCTATCATCTGTAGCTCATGGTATCTGGCTTTTGCCCATTCAGACTCTGGCAAGTCAGCTTCCACCATCACTCTTAAGGATGGGATTCTCAGCTCAACAGGGAGGACTGCTTCCATTCCGTACACTAAAGAATATGGAGTCACACCTGTCGAAGACTTGATCGATGTCCAATAAGCCCACAAAGCATATGGCAGCGTATTCGACCAATCTTTATAAGTCTTAGTCATCTTACTGATAATGACTTTGATATTCTTGTTCGCTGCCTCTACAGCTCCATTTGTCTGAGGTCTGTAAGGAAATGACTTGTGATGTTTTATCTTAAACTCTTCACACAGGTGTAATACCTCTTTCTTAAATTGCGACCCATTATCTTAAATCAACTCGTGAGGTACTCCGTATCTGCAAATAATGTTGGTGCGGATAAACTTCGCAACTGTGTTCGAAGTGATGGAAGCATACGAAGCGGCCTCAATCCATTTCGTAAAATAGTCAATCGCGACCAGAATGTACTCATGCCCGCTTGAAGACCTCGGATAAACTTTTCCAATGATATCAATCCCCCAGAGTGAAAATGGCCACGGCGAAGTTAAAGAATGCAACTCCGACGGAGGAACATGAATAAGATTCGCATAAACTTGGCACTTGTGGCATTTCTTCACAAAGGCAAAGCAGTCTGCTTCCATTGTGGGCCAATAAAATCCAAGTCTTAAAATCTTTCTAGATAACATCTTGCCATTCATATGCGGTCCACAAACTCCCTCATGAGTCTGCTCAATAAGCTCCGCAGCTTTGTTCTCATCAACACACAAGAGTTGGATTCCGTCAAAAGATCGCCTATATAGCTCTTCACCACAAATGATGAAGTTAGTAGCTAGCCTCTGAAGAGTTTTCCTCTCTTTGCTTGAACCTTCAGGAGGGTGCCCTTTGCCAGAAATGAAGTTCTTGATATCCGCATACCATGGTTTCCCATCCTAACATCTCGCCAATATTTCTATCGCATTCACATGTGCGGGAGCCCACTGTAATCAGACAGCTAATGGCTGAACCTCCATAGTTGCAGAGATGTATAGCATCGAAGCCAAAGTTGCCAAAGCATCAGCAAAATGGTTTCTGGTTCTTGACAGGTAAGTAAAAGTGATATTCTTAAATTTTTTAACCAGAGATTCCAAATATGTGTTATAAGGGATCAATTTATCCTCCCGAGTTTTCCATTGCCCATTGATTTGACAAATAATGAGCATTGAGTCCCCAAACACATCTATGTCTTGAACTTGAAGAGCTAAAGCTGCCTCGAGTCCTGCTATACAAGCTTCATATTCTGCCATGTTGTTCGTGCACTTAAACTGCAACTTAATGGATATAGGGATATACTCTTTCCTTGGAGTTATCAACACTGCACCCACTCCTCGACCTTTGTTATTGACTGCTCCGTCAAAATACATCAACCATTTGGTACTTGGAGTTTCCTCTTCAATATCCATTATTTCTTCATCAGGAAACTCAGTTTTCAGGAAAGCATTCTCCTCTGTAGGAGAATCAGCCAGCTGCTCAGCTATAACCCGTCCTTTGATGGACTTCTGAGTGACATAAATGATGTCAAACTCAGATAACAATAACAACCACCTTGCGGTTCTTCCAGTAAGGGCGGGTGTAGACACCCCCATTTTGCTCCGCTCTAATCAACAAAGAAATTAATGTTTTGCTATCAGTCTTTTTCAATGTTTTCTATTCCCGTGTCCACTCCCTATGTTTTCTCGATCTTTTCAATTATTTCTGCCGTGTTTCGCATTTTTCCGTCAAGTGTAGAGAAGAGTTATTCAGAAAAATCCAAACCAGAGAGAATTGGGACCCGTTTGGTGGGCCCGCATTGAGCATTTGAATTAAATTTGGATCGAGAAAGTTGGCCCATATAAGAAATATCTAAGTTATCTGTGGAGTTTATCATGGATGTTAACAATCAAATTTTATAGGAATAAGTGTGCCCAACATGGAGTGGAGTTCACTAAGTTGAAGCAAGCGGACCCGCCTAAATTTTCGACGAATGGATCTCATGGAAAATTCGGCTAAGGAATAGGCCTGGCGTTTGGTTGAGGGATTTAAAATGGAGTAGCCCACTAAATATGCGTGGGGCCCACCCAAGGTGATTCCATCTTATTCTTCGGGGTCCGTATTGAAATCTAACGGAAAAGATTTGTGGGCCACCAATTAAACAATATGGAGTGATTTAAGAGGTGGTGTAACCGATCCACATTGCAGCCTATCAATTGGACGGCCAAGATCAGCTTGCGACAATGAATTAGAAGAACGAATCATTTATTCGGTAGCCCATTGAAATGGATGGTTCGGATCATCCTATGAACGATCTATAAGGAATGATTTATTGAGCATATCCCATTAATGACTTGTTAATCGGGTGGTTCAGATTGTCCTATGGAGTGGGCCCACCATTTTCTTAAAATGATAGTAATAACAAGGCAAGATGTAGGAATTAGCCATACAACGTGGGACCCACTTGGGGTAATGCCGAATTCAAGAAAGTGAATTCCCATTAAGTGTTGATTTCTATCTAAAGGGGATGGAAAGAAGGCATATATATAAGGTATTTTTTGAAAGAGGCCACAATTGGAATCATTGCATGAGGCAACCCACGAAATTTCTTTTTGGGGGAGGTGGCAGCATAAGGAAAGAAAAAAAAAGAAAAAAAGAAACAAAGGAGGAGGACAGCAACTCTCTGGCAAAAAAGAAAGATGATATAGAAGACAGCATCTCTCTCTCGAAGATGTTGGTTATAAGAATGAGACCGAAAATACGGTAACTCTGGGTTTTTTTTTGTTCTCGGAACAGCGGCTCAAAAAAAAAAAAAAAAGAGGAACGAACAAACAGAAAAAAAAAAGAGAAGAAACAGATGGTTCTCTGATGTTTTCCCTCTCCCCTTCCTAGCTTCGGTATCTCCCATGTATCCTTCCCCTCAGCATCCTTTCACGTCTCTCATAAAGTAAAAGGAAAAAAAAAAAAAAAACTCAAAAACAGAGTACTGCATCACTCGGTCTTTCTTTTCTTCAATCTATTCTTCTGTTAATCTCAGACCCTCATAATCTCTCTCAATCTCGGTTTCTCTATCTCTCTATCACCTTATATATATATATATATATATATATATATATATATATCGATTTGTTTTTATCCCTCTCACACAGCCGAGGCTCCGTTTTTTAAGAAAAACCAAAAAAAGAGCACCGTGCCCTCCCTCTCTCTGTTTGTCTTAGATTTCTCTTTGTTCTCTCAATCTCTTCATTTCATTCCCTCACAATCTCTCTCAGCCTCGGTTTCTCTATCTCTTTATCACCATCTCTTTCACTCTCTCTATATTACACTCTCTCTTTGTCTATCTCTTTATCACCATCTCTCTCACTCTCTCTATGTTTCACTCTCTCTGCACTCTATCTCTATATTTCTATATATCGGTATTATTCCCTCTTTATCCCATTGTCTTGGTTTCTTTCATCTTCCCACCTTTGTCGTTCCTCTCATTGCCTCTCCCTATTACTCTCTCTCTCTCTCTACATAGTGGGGAAGGGAAGTAATAAAAAAAGAAAGAAAGAAAGCGTGGTGGAGAACACGTCGGCGGGATTTTTCGGATTCTTCGGCTCTCGGATTCGGTGAGGATCTCGACCACAGGTAGGTGCACGATTCTCAGATTTTTCCAGGATTATTTGGTATTTTTTTCGTATTTTTGCATGGTTTTTAACATTTAATTGAATTTAATTCAATATTAAATGTGTGTGCTCAAAATCATAATCTAGACGAGTGTTTCAATTCCGATTCGTCTCGAAATTTAATACACCGATCTATTTAAATCGATTAAAATAACCATCGGATCGGACATTGAATCAAGGGATTTCAAAAATTCGAGTGAAGAGTGGGATTTTATTTAAAATAATGGCTGAGAAATTACAAAATTCGAAAAAATAGCTATCTCAGGATGATTGATTTTGTGGAATTTTAAATTTTTCTTTTGTTCATCACATCAGAACAAGATTAAAGGACATTTTCCGAAGTCGTAATTTTCTCAAAAATCATGTTTTAAAAATAGAAAACTCTTCAAAAATATCTTTTTGACGAAGGAAAATAAAATATATACTAAATAGATTCCAAAATTAATGAAATTTCGTGGGAAAATAATATGGTATTGATAAATTCTACCATGGATTTTTGAGAATATTTGGATTTTTTTTGGTATATTATTTGATGGTTTCTTTGAAAACAATCAGATTTTGTGAGATTTGTTACTGACATTAAATCACAATTAGAATTCTCAAAATTTTTACGGTAGTCTTATATTTTATATCTCTTACTGCGATAAAATTTTCAATTGATTTGGATCTTGTTTCCCATGGGTTGTAGTGTCATTTCATAATCTGGTCTTACAATTTAAAAATATAAAATTGGTAGGAAATATTCTCTAAAATTCATGAAAATCTCACAGCATGCTATAATTATTCCTATCTTACTACTGTAGAAATTTCAATGAATTTTTATTTCTATTTCTAGTAGTTTCTGTGTTATTTTTGCAACTGGTCTTATTATTGTTCAATCAAAATTAAATAGGAGCTTAATGTAAAAATCTGTAAAATGCTGCCAATAAGCTACATACATTCCCATCTTATTGCTGCAGAAATTTCAAATCATTTCGAATTTGTTTGCAATAAGTTCACTTGTAAAATCGCTCATGCGGTTTAAAATTGATAAAATCCATCGAAAAATTGAAATTAATCGAAAAACATTATGAAAATTCCTAAAGAACTTTAAATTTCTGTCACATGATCACTCCTTAATCCATTGAAACAGAAATCTTAAGATCCTTAGATTTTCCTGGTAAAATGGCCAGCGCATCCATAATCGTATCCTAATTGCAACCGATCTTTGACAATTTGAATATTTAAGCTATAGCATGTTGTTGGCTCCGAGGTTACTGTCCACGAAAATCCTGAGATATGCTAGGCAATAAGGTGCTATACCCTAAGTATTAAATTGCACAAGGAAAGAGCGCACGATTCCCTCCCTTGGATGCTATTCGAGGCCGAAATTGGTGAACCCTAGAACCTTTGGTATTCCCGAAATGCTCAGAAACCGAAAATCCTTGAAATCTGAAATTCACTAACTTCAAGAACTTAAACCGATTCATCTCGCGTCTTTCGGAACTGTTGGATTACAGTTTCCATCATAAAAACCATTAGAGCCCAATTTAGGAACACTTATGTCAGGTCGTGTCCTAGGTTTTAGGGAGTCCTAGAGTTAGGAGTCCAGCCTCATCACGGACGTTTGCTATGGATAGCAACCGTGCCATAGGCCTAGTTGCACTAGTCACCCAATCTTTTCCTAGGACAAGCCTAGTAAACTAGGATGTAGGCTAACCTGCATTAGTCTAAGGGACAATTTGCATTTAGATAGGATCATATAGCATCTTAGATGAAATCCTAGGATAATAAAATCCTCAACTTGAATTAAATAACTTCTCTTAAAACTGTTGAAATAGTCAATCCCGTCTTGGTCGGTGTCTTAGTTGAGTTAGGCATAAGTAGCTTAGCTTAGGTGCACCGAACTACATCGACTCTGATCCCAGTGAGGCTTGGGTACGTAGGCAGCTTGGATGTCTGATGGCATACCAACCGCGAGTCGGCTCCACAACAAATTGTGGGGTTTTGTATATTAATTTTCTTGTATATTCTTAATTAAAATATGTAGGATTTTCCTGAAATTAGAATTTTAGGAGAACTTTAACTTAGATTGAACTCAAACAAATTAAGAAATCAAGATACACATTTAGGATCTACATTGAAATTAGATCATAGGATGCATGTCACATAGTTTGCACATTAACAGAGAGTTGAATGAGCCATTTAAAATAAACTTAAAAGAGTTAACTTTTAGAATTGAAGACCGATTATCGGGCAGGAATGGTGCACGTGGTGGATAACTCCCCATACCTTCCATTCTTGTAACCAGGTAGCGAGTCTAGATTTCTGGTTAATTATGGGTCCTAGATCCCACATCTAGGTGACGACTCTGTCACTATCTTTTGTGTGGAATTCGGATTGCCTTAGTGATCCCAAGTTCACATAAAAGACGAATTAAAATCAATAAAAAAAGAGCACACGCCAATCGCGTGGGTACGAGAGACCAAGAGAGTGCGTGGCGGCTCGCGCCCCACCCCTCTCGCGGGATCGGGTCCTACAGTTTGGCGACTCTGCTGGGGACCACCTAACTTCATTAAAATTTCAAAAGATAATTCATTTGAATTTAATTTAACTGGCTCATAAAAACTCTATACTTGTTAGATTAGTTTGTCTTCTTTTATTTTCTCATCACATTTTACTCGAATTTAATTTAACAAACCTGAAGGCATCATAGATTGCGCGAACTTATCCCACACACTTACATCACTTGCATCTAAACCCTTGCATCTCAGATGCACACACATCCTATTGTTAGGAACCCGGAGTGTTATCTAGCATGGTTGACTGGGATTTCATCACCTGGTGCCTCTGTGCTAGAGAAGCATTCCACCCTTAGCCTAGTACCTTTATGGTACGTAAACGGATCTCTTGTTCACGTACTGATACGCCGGACACTGGTACAGTATATCGAACATGGATTCGCGCTAAGGGAACTCTTAGCCTTACCCCTAGATTAACCCACACATGCATGTAGTATACGAACACATGTGCATCACGTGTGTGAGCCTAGCTTAGGATATCTTACCCATTTGTGTCTAGATTAGGCCGTGGTCCATTTTTCAATGGCTACGATCGGTCCTTAGGTACACAAACAAAGTCATGAGTCGAGATCCTCTCTCCACTCCGCTAGATTAGGATTAGGGTTTGATGCCTTCAGGTAACACTATCAAAATGTACGAAGATTAAAAACTTTCCCTTTGGGGTTAGGATATAAATCCCATCATTTCCAAAGATCTCCTAGGATTAGTCATTCCTGATCTATCCGTTGAAAGTAATCCTATGCAATCTCATCTTTTGATCATGTGTCTATCATTCGCCTCTTGTGGGATTCGATTATGTCTTCATTCCCTTTCTCAATTGGCAGGAATTGTGTCTCAATCATTTGATTGTGCAATCTTGATGATCTGATCGTACTTGTACCTTTAGTCTTTTCTTACTCTAAGGGCAACCTTTTTCAAGAATATTTTGCTAAGTCCTTCAGAGTTCACTCTCATAATCCTTGAACTAAGGGCATTCCCATATACGAATCTGTCATCATTGTCATGTCTTGGTCCTTTAGGATTCATTCTATTGTCTCAATTACTTGCTTAAATGTGTGATCTTCTTTTCAGTCATTGAGAATGGATACTCCTTGAATGTCAAGCTCATATACCGTTCTTATTGTTTCCATGTCAGGACTGTTAACAGCTGAAAATCCAGGAAAGCTTCTTGGGTTTGAATCTATTCGTGGTCAGTGAAGAAGCTAATTCCCCATTTCCTTTGGAAGCGTCTCCAATCCTCTCATTCCATACTCATGGCAGTCTCTATGAAAAATTCACAGCTCTCTTACATCATGGAAGCCTTGACCCAGCTCGTGCAACAGGTGAAGGAATTGAAGGAAGAATATCAATTCATCAAAGCTCAATTTACTGAGAAATTTGGTCCAACCACTGTTGTTTCTAAGGGCAAAAATCCGGGCCTCTCCATGGTTATGGGTTCAGAAGAGCTAATTGTGAATCTCTCTAGACAAATGGCTGCGCTAACAGAAGAAGTTCATCAGATGAAGCAACAAATGCAAACCTGGTATTGTCAGTCCCAAAGTTCGGAGCACTTTGCTGACAAAAATACCAAAGTCCAGGATGTTGTTACCAGAAACTCTGTCTCTCAGCACCAGCAGGATTCTGTTGGGCCCTTAATTCTTGAATATGACCAAGAGCCGTCATCTGAAACTCCTAAAAGAGAATTCACTGACTTGCCGATCTCGCGACCTGATGCTTTGAAATGGTTGCTCAAGGAAAGAATGATAACACTATTGGGATCAGAGCCTGTTCCTAATCCTCTTCCCAGTCCCAGGACCTTCCAAATGAAAGAATTTTGTGATTATCATTTACGTCATGGTCATGCAACTGATGAATGCCTTAGCTTGAAATATGATATTCAAGACCTTATAGACATGGGGCTCCTCGACCCTCAAAACCTTTTGTCGAGCGGCGAAGCTCCATCCTTTCCTGATGACCGCAAACCGTGGTTTGAACAAATGAAGAGAAAGTCTCACGATAATCGTAACCAGCAATGCACAATGGTGGGTCGAAATATATTGAGCCCGGTCTCCATAGGTCAGGAAATTAAAGTGGCCACAACACATGGGGCTTATAGCGGGGGCAATTGTACTTCAAAAAATATCAACGAGCTACAGAACCCTATGGTATTCAAATATAATCAATCAGGGATTGCAGCTCAGCAAAAGCCCAATAGGGAATTCACCCTTCTCTTGTTTCGACCATCTGTCATACTACAGCAAGGCTTAGAATCGGGCGATATCTATTTACCTCGCATTAAGGAACCTCCTAATCCGCTCCCCAGGACATGGAGGGCGGAAGAGCACTGCGATTTTCATCGAGGATCGGGGCATAGTACTGATCAGTGTATAACTCTGAGGCATGTGATCCAGAAGTTGATCAATGAGCGCAAGCTACCATTTCAGCAAGTGCCAAATATTGTTGATAATCCTATGCAAAACCATGTTGTACCGCCGTTGGATGATGTTTAGACACTTGGGGTTTGAGAAGCTCAGGTTCAGTTGCAGTGAATGAGAAGAACCAGAAGTTAAAAGGCACTTGTTATGATGATGATTCAGTTTTCGCCGAGCCTCCGAAGCTAGACAGTTGCAGCAGTTAAAGTTTTAGTCATTTACTATTTTATGTTGAGTCAGTCATCATGGGCAGTACAATTGTTGAGTCCGGTCTTACGGTTCAAGGTCAATGCCTAGTACATGGCAAGTTATCTTTTGCTTTCCTTTTATTTAGAGTTGTGAATTCTGAGAATGTTCAGGATAGGTCGTCAGATGTAATAGCCTTTTCTTTAAATAAAATTTCAGTTCCAAAAGTTCACTTGTGTCTGTTTCTTAAGTATGCTTCTGATCTTAAAATAAGACTCCCTCCTCAAATGAGGACAAAAATGACGAAACTCCACTTGAGTTACACCGATTACTTGAACAAGAGGAGGAGCGCCAGTCCCAGCCTTTCAAAGATGAAATTGAAGTGGTAAACATTGGCACTGAAACTTTGATTCAGTGAATGCCGATTAAAAGTACATTACCCTCTGAAGAGTATGAAGAATTGATAAACTTATTTCAAGAATAAGAAGATTGTCTAGAAAAGCTACAACCGATACTAGGGGCAAGACATAGATAGAAAGCTCAAACAGAATGAAGAAAGTGAGAAGACATATGCTATACAAGGGGCATAGAGTGGAAACAACTTTCATATTTCCAATCAATGACCTTGGTTCTCAAATTCATAACATAAAGCCAAGAAATTCGAGATAAGAAGCTCAAGAGCAAGCATTGAAAAGTGATCATCAGATATCAAGAGTTACAAATCCATAGATGGAGGATGTCAAAGAACAAGTTTCGCTCTATGAAAGTCGAAAGCACATATTAGAATCTGGAAAGAAGAAGATCCATTATCTCTTACCTGGAAATGCCGTCAAACTCCGTGAAAAAAATAATAATAATAATAATAAAAAATAAATAATCAGTACTAGAGGGACTCTAGTAACCTAGATCGATTCCCAATGTGAACATCGGAAGGCCTCTTTCGGCCGAATAAATCCCAAAATCAAAACCCAACGTCAAAAGAATACCGGTTTGCAAACCCTTTGAGCCTGAATGAAATTTTCTTGAAAACCTATCAAACTAGGGGCATTCGCCCCGAACTACGCGAGACCTGATCCCTACACTGGGGTACGTAGGCATCTCGGTTAAACCGAGTTCGGTCGATCCAAAAAAAAAAAGAAATTCAATCCTTTCAAAAAAAAAAAGAGGGACAAGTTCCAAAAGATGAGAAGTCAATTATTCCAGAAAGAAAAGAAAAAAAGAAAAATCAATTATCCTTCAAACAATTTAACTTCAAACTAGGGGCATCTGTCCTGAACTACACACGACCTGATTCCTACCTTGAGATATGTAAGCAACTTGTTCACAGGTTCGGTCGAAATATTTGTTTAACCTTAAGCCATTCTTTGAAAAGCCCTATCCTACCTATAAAGCCCTTCCGCTGTTCGGAATTAATGGTATAGGTCCCGAAACACAAAAAGGTGAAAAAAAAGAAAAGAAAAAAAAAGAAGAACGGAGTTTGAAGATCTGCTAGACTGAAAACCTGAAAGGGCGGTCTAGGCAAAATTTAGGATCGTTCCCCTGCTAAGTTGAAAACCCGAAAGGGCGGCTTAGGCAAAAGCTAAGGGGATAGCCTATTGGATCAAAACCTAGAAAGGCGGTCTCGTCTTCTCCTTGAACCCGTTTGTGAACGGTGTCTCATTTTCTGAGTCCATTTATGAATGGTCTCATGTTCTCTTTGAACCCGTTTGTGAACGGTGTCTCTTTTTCTCGAGTTCATTTGTGAATGGTCTCATGTCCTCCTTGAGCCCGTTTGTGAACGGTGCCTCATTTCTCGAGTCCATTTGTGAATGGTCTCATATCCTCCTTGAGGCCGTTTGTGAACGGTGCCTCATTGTCTGAGTTCATTTGAAAATGGTCTTCTTTCTTTGAACATCATATAAATGTGATGTCTCATTCCTTGGAATTCGTATAAATACGATATTCCATTCTCCCTGAGTTATCCTTGAGCATCATATGAATATGGTGTCTCGTTTTCTGAAAATCCGTATAAGTACGTCATTTCATTCTCCCCGACTCCATTTGAAAATGGTCTTTTCTCTTTGAACATCATATAAATGTGATGTCTCATTCCTTGGAATTCATATAAATACGATATTCCATTGTCCCTGAGTTATCTTTGAGCATCATATGAATATGGTGTCTCGTTTTCAGGAAATCCGTATAAATACGTCATTTCATTTACCATGAGTCCATTTGAAAGTGGTCTTTTCTCTTTAAACATCATACGAATATGATGTCTCATTTCCTTGGAATTCGTATAAATACGATATTCCATTATCTCTGAGTTATCTTTGAGTATCATATGAATATGGTGTCTCATTTTCCTTGGCATTCGTATAAATACGATGTTCCATTATCTCTGAGTTATCTTTGGACATCATATAAATGTGATGTCTCATTTCCGTGGAATTCATATAAATGCGTCGATTCATTCTCTCCAAGTCCATTCGAAAATGGTCTCTTACTCTCTTGAGCACCGTACAAATACGATATCTCATTCTTCCTTAGTCTATTAAAAAATAGTCTCTTATTCTTCTTTGGGATCCATAAAAATATGGTTGTTCATTCTTTGGGAAACCATACAAAGTCGGTGTCTCATTCTGATATCTCATTCCTTGTGGGCCTGTACAAATACGATGCCTCATCCTTTTGAATCCATTCGAAATGTTATCTCATGTCTTTGAACCCATACAAATATGGTATCATAAATATGTCTGAGCAGCTCGTTTAAAAATGATGCTTCGTCTTCATTAAAAATCTTTCGAAAGTCAGCAATTATTCTCTCTAAGACCATTTGAAAATGGCATCTCATTTCCACTGAAACCGTTCAAAAACGGTATTTCTTTCTCTTCGGAATCCATTCAAAAATGATATCTCATTCTCTCATTGCCTGTTTGTGAACGGCACCGAATCGGGATTTCTTACTGCATTCCAATTCTAGGATTTCATCTAGGGTCTTGCATTATATTAGGTTGCATTGTGTTTAGGGAGTCCTTTGTCGATTAAAGCTACGCAAAATGGCACTGTCACTTTGGCTTTGGTATTCGATGACTACGTCATCTCTACCAAAGAGGGGCATCTGTAGACACCCCCATTTTGCTCCGCTCTAATCAACAAAGAAATTAATGTTTTGCTATCAGTCTTTTTCAGTATTTTCTATTCCCGTGTCCACTCCCTATGTTTTCTCGATCTTTTCAATTATTTCTGCCGTGTTTTGTATTTTTCCGTCAAGTGTAGAGAAGAGTTATTCAGAAAAATCCAAACCAGAGAGAATTGGGACCCGTTTGGTGGGCCCGCATTGAGCATTTGAATTAAATTTGGATCGAGAAAGTTGGCCCATATAAGAAATATCCAAGTTATCTGTGGAGTTTATCATGGATGTTAACAATCAAATTTTATAGGAATAAGTGTGCCCAACATGGAGTGGAGTTCACTAAGTTGAAGCAAGCGGACCCGCCTAAATTTTCGATGAATGGATCTCATGGAAAATTCGGCCAAGGAATAGGCCTGGCGTTTGCTTGAGGGATTTAAAATGGAGTAGCCCACTAAATATGCGTGGGGCCCACGCAAGGTAATTCAATCTTAATCTTCGGGGTCCGTATTGAAATCTAACGGAAAAGATTTGTGGGCCACCAATTAAACAATATGGAGGGATTTAAGTGGTGGTGTAACCGATCCACATTGTAGCCTATCAATTGGACGGCCAAGATCAGCTTGCGACAATGAATTAGAAGAACGAATCATTTATTCGGTAGCCCATTGAAATGGATGGTTCGGATCATCCTATGAACGATCTATAAGGAATGATTTATTGAGCATATCCCATTAATGACTTGTTAATCGGGTGGTTCAGATTGTCCTATGGAGTGGGCCCACCATTTTCTTAAAATGATAGTAATAACAAGGCAAGATGTAGGAATTAGCCATACAACATGGGACCCACTTGGGATAATGCCGAATTCAAGAAAGTGAATTCCCATTAAGTGTTGATTTCTATCTAAAGGGGATGGAAAGAAGGCATATATATAAGGTATTTTTTGAAAGAGGCCACAATTGGAATCTTTGCATGAGGCAACCCACGAAATTTCTTTTTGGGGGAGGTGGCAGCATAAGGAAAGGAAAAAAAAGAAAAAAAGAAACAAAGGAGGAGGACACCAACTCTCTGGAAAAAAAGAAAGATGATATAGAAGACAGCATCTCTCTCGAAGATGTCGGTTATAAGAATGAGACCGAAAATACGGTAACTCTGGGTTTTTTTTTTTTCTCGGAACAGCGGCTCAAAAAAAAAAAAAAAAAGAGGAACGAACAAACAGAAAAAAAAGAAGAGAAGAAACAGATGGTTCTCTGATGTTTTCCCTCTCCCCTTCCTAGCTTCGGTATCACCCATGTATCCTTCCCCTCAGCAGCCTTTCACGTCTCTCATAAAGTAAAAAGAAAAAAAAAAAAAAAAAAAACTCAAAAACAGAGTACTGCATCACTCGGTCTTTCTTTTCTTCAATCTATTCTTCTATTGATCTCAGACCCTCATAATCTCTCTCAATCTCGGTTTCTCTATCTCTCTATCACCTTATATATATATATATATATATATATATATAGATTTGTTTTTATCCCTCTCACACAGCCGAGGCTCCGTTTTTTAAGAAAAACCAAAAAAAGAGCACCGTGCCCTCCCTCTCTCTGTTTGTCTTAGATTTCTCTTTGTTCTCTCAATCTCTTCATTTCATTCCCTCACAATCTCTCTCAGCCTCGGTTTCTCTATCTCTTTATCACCATCTCTTTCACTCTCTCTATATTACACTCTCTCTTTGTCTATCTCTTTATCACCATCTCTCTCACTCTCTCTATGTTTCACTCTCTCTGCACTCTATCTCTATATTTCTATATATCGGTATTATTCCCTCTTTATCCCTTTGTCTTGGTTTCTTTCATCTTCCCACCTCTGTCGTTCCTCTCATTGCCTCTCCCTATTACTCTCTCTCTCTCTCTCTCTACATAGTGGGGAAGGGAAGTAATAAAAAAAGAAAGAAAGAAAGCGTGGTGGAGAGCACGTCGGCGGGATTTTTCGGATTCTTCGGCCCTCGGATTTGGCGAGGATCTCGACCACAGGTAGGTGCACGATTCTCAGATTTTTCCAGGATTATTTGGTATTTTTTTCGTATTTTTGCATGGTTTTTAACATTTAATTGAATTTAATTCAATATTAAATGTGTGTGCTCAAAATCATAATCTAGATGAGTGTTTCAATTCCGATTCGTCTCGAAATTTAATACACCGATCTATTTAAATCGATTAAAATAACCATCGGATCGGACATTGAATCAAGGGATTTCGAAAATTCGAGTGAAGAGTGGGATTTTATTTAAAATAATGGCTGAGAAATTACAAAATTCGAAAAAATAGCTATCTCAGGATGATTGATTTTGTGGAATTTTAAATTTTTCTTGTGTTCATCACATCAGAACAAGATTAAAGGACATTTTCCGGAGTTGTAATTTTCTCAAAAATCATGTTTTAAAAATAGAAAACTCTTCAAAAATGTCTTTTTGACGAAGGAAAATAAAGTATATAGTAAATAGATTCCAAAATTAATGAAATTTCCTGGGAAACTAATATGGTACTGATACATTCTACCATGGATTTTTGAGAATTGTTGGATTTTTTTTGATATATTATTTGATGCTTTCTTTGAAAATAATCAGATTTTGTGAGATTTTTTACTGACATTAAATCACAATTAGAATTTTAAAAAATTTTACAGTAGTTTTATATTTCATGTCTCTTGCTGCTGTAAAATGTTCAATTGATTTGGATCTTTCTTCCCATGGGTTGTAGTGTAAATTTATAATCTGGTCTTAAAATTTAAAAATCCGAAGGTGGTAGTAAATAGTCTCTACAATTCATGTAAATCTTAGAGCATGCTATAATTATTCATATCTTACTACGGTAGAAATTTCAATGAATTTTGATTTCTATTTCTAGTAGTTTCTGTGTAATTTTTGCAATCTGGTCTTTTTATTGTTAAATCAAAATTAAATACGAGCTTAATGTAAAAATCTACAAAACACTGCCAATAAGCTACATACATTCCCATCTTATTGCTGCAAAAATTTCAAATCATTTCGAATTTGTTTGCAATAAGTTCACTTGTAAAATCGCTCATGCGGTTTAAAATTGATAAAATCCATCGAAAAATTGAAATTAATCGAAAATCATTATGAAAATTCCTAAAGAACTTTAAATTTCTGTCACATGATCACTCCTTAATCCATTGAAACAGAAATCTTAAGATCCATAGATTTCCCTGGTAAAATGGCCAGCGCATCCATAATCGTATCCTAATTGCAACCGATCTTTGACAATTTGAATATTTAAGCTATAGCATGTTGTTGGCTCCGAGGTTACTGTCCACGGAAATCCTGAGATATGCCAGGCAATAAGGTGCTATAACCTAAGTATTAAATTGCACAAGGAAAGAGCGCACGATTCCCTTCCTTGGATGCTATTCGAGGCCGAAATTGGTAAACCCTAGAACCTTTGGTATTCCGGAAATACTCAGAAACCGAAAATCCTTGAAATCTGAAATTCACTAACTTCAAGAACTTAAATCGATTCATCTCGCGTCTTTCGGAACTGTTCGAATACAGTTTCCATCATAAGAACCATTAGAGCCCAATTTAGGAACACTTATGTCAGGTCGTGTCCTAGGTTTTAGGGAGTCTTAGGTTTTAGGGAGTCCTAGAGTTAGGAGTTCAGCCTCATCACGGACGTTTGCTATAGATAGCAACCGTGCCATAGGCCTAGTTGCACTAGTCACCCAATCTTTCCTTAGGACAAGCCTAGTAAACTAGGATGTAGGCTAACTTGCATTAGTCTAAGGGACAATTTGCATTTAGATAGGATCATATAGCATCTTAGATGAAATCCTAGGATAATAAAATCCTCAACTTGAATTAAATAACTTCTCTTAAAACTGTTGAAACAGTCAATCCCGTCTTGGTCCGTGTCTTAGTTGAGTTAGGCATAAGTAGCTTAGCTTAGGTGCACCGAACTACGTCGACTCTGATCCCAGTGAGGCTTGGGCACGTAGGCAGCTTAGATGTCTGATGGCATACCAACCGCGAGTCGGCTCCACAACAAATTGTGGGGTTTTGTATATTAATTTTCTTGTACATTCTTAATTAAAATATGTAGGATTTTCCTGAAATTAGAATTTTAGGAGAACTTTCACTTAGATTGAACTCAAACAAATTAAGAAATCAAGATACACATTTAGGATCTACATTGAAATTAGATCATAGAATGCATGTCACATTGTTTGCACATTGACAGCGAGTTGAATGAGCCATTTAAAATAAACTTAAAAGAGTTAACTTTTGGAATTGAAGACCGATTATCGGGCAAGAATGGTGCATGTGGTGGATAACTCCCCATACCTTCCATTCTTGTAACCAGGTAGCGAGTCTAGATTTCTGGTTAATTATGGGTCCTAGATCCCACATCTAGGTGGCGACTCTGTCACTATCTTTTGTGTAGAATTCGGATTGCGTTAGTGATCCCATGTTCACATAAAAGACGAATTAAAATCAATAAAAAAATAGCACACGCCAATCGCGTGGGTACGAGAGACCAAGAGAGTGCGTGGCGGCTCACGCCCCACCCCTCTCGCGGGATCGGGTCCCACAGTTTGGAGACTCTGCTGGGTACCACCTAACTTCATTAAAATTTCAAAAGATAATTCATTTGAATTTAATTTAACTGGCTCATAAAAACTCTATACTTGTTAGATTAGTTTGTCTTGTTTTATTTTCTCATCACATTTTACTCGAACTTAATCTAACAAAACCTGAAGGCATCATAGATTGCGCGAACTTATTGCACACACTTACATCACTTGCATCTAAACCATTGCATCTCACATGCACACACATCCTATTTTTAGGAACCCGGAGTGTTATCTAGCATGGTTGACTGGGATTTCATCACCTGGTGCCTCTGTGCTAGAGAAGCATTCCACCCTTAGCCTAGTACCTTTATGGTACGTAAACGGATCTCTTGTTCACGTACTGATACGCCGGACACTGGTACAGTATATCGAACATGGATTCGCGCTAAGGGAACTCTTGGCCTTACCCCTAGATTAACCCACACATGCATGTAGTATACGAACACATGTGCATCACGTGTGTGAGCCTAGCTTAGGATATCTTACCCATTTGTGTCTAGATTAGGCCGTGGTCCATTTTTCAATGGCTACGATCGGTCCTTAGGTACACAAACAAAGTCATGAGTCGAGATCCTCTCTCCACTCCGCTAAATTAGGATTAGGGTTTGATGCCTTTAGGTAACACTGTCAAAATGTACGAAGATTAAAAACTTTCCCTTTGGGGTTAGGATATAAATCCCATAATTTCCAAAGATCTCCTAGGATTAGCCATTCCGGATCTATCCGTTGAAAGTAATCCTATGCAATCTCATCTTTTGATCATGTGTCTATCATTCGCCTCTTTTGGGATTCGATTATGTCTTCATTCCCTTCTCAATTGGCAGGAATTGTGTCACAATCATTTGATTGTGCAATCTTGATGATCTGATCGTACTTGTACCTTTAGTCTTTTCTTACTCTAAGGGCAACCTTTTTCAGGAATATTTTGCTAAGTCCTTCAGAGTTCACTCTCATAATCCTTGAACTAGGGGCATTCCCCTATACGAATCTGTCATCATTGTCATGTCTTGGTCCTTTAGGATTCATTCTATTGTCTCAATTACTTGCTTAAATATGTGATCTTTTTTTCAGTCATTGAGAATGGACACTCCTTGAATGTCAAGCTCATATACCGTTCTTATTGTTTCCATGTCAGGACTGTTCACAGCTGAAAATCCAGGAAAGCTTCTTGCGTTTGAATCTATTCGTGGTCAGTGAAGAAGCTAATTCCCCATTTCCTTTGGAAGCGTCTCCAATCCTCTCCTTCCATACTCATGGCAGTCTCTATGAAAAATTCACAGCTCTCTTACATCATGTAAGCCTTGACCCAGCTCCTCCAACAGGTGAAGGAATTGAAGGAAGAAAATCAATTCATCAAAGCTCAACTTACTGAGAAATTTGGTCCAACCACTGTTGTTTCTAAGGGCAAAAATTCGGGCCTCTCCATGGTTATGGGTTCGGAAGAGCTAATTGTGAATCTCTCTAGACAAATGGCTGCGCTAACAGAAGAAGTTCATCATATGAAGCAACAAATGCAAACCTGGTATTGTCAGTCCCAAAGTTCAGAGCACTTCGCTGACAAAAAAAGCAAAGTCCAGGATGTTTTTACCAGAAACTCTGTCTCTCAGCACCAGCAGGATTCTGTTGGGCCCTTAATTCTTGAATATGACCAAGAGCCGCCATCTGAAACTCCTAAAAGAGAATTCACTGACTTGCCGATCTCGCGACCTGATGCTTTGAAATGGCTGCTCAAGGAAAGAATGATAACACTATTGGGATCAGAGCCTGTTCCTAATCCTCTTCCCAGTCCCGGGACCTTCCAAATGAAAGAATTTTGTGATTATCATTTACGTCATGGTCATGCAACTGATGAATGCCTCAGCTTGAAATATGATATTCAAGACCTTATAGACATGGGGCTCCTCGACCCTCAAAACCTTTTGTCAAGAGGCGAAGCTCCATCCTTTCCTGATGACCGCAAACCGTGGTTTGAGCAAATGAAGAGAAAGTCTCACGATAATCGAAACCAGCAATGCACAATGGTCGGTCGAAATATATTGAGCCCGGTCTCCATAGGTCAGGAAATTAAAGTGGCCACAACACATGGGGCTTATAGCGGGGGCAATTGTACTTCAAAAAATATCAACAAGCTACAGAACCCTATGGTATTCAAATATATTCAATCAGGGATTGCAGCTCAGCAAAAGCCCAATAGGGAATTCACCCCTCTCTTGTTTCCACCATCTGTCATACTACAACAAGGATTGGCATCCGGCGATATTTATTTACCTCGCATTAAGGAACCTCCTAATCCGCTCCCCAGGACATGGAGGGTGGAAGAGCACTGCAATTTTCATCGAGGATCGGGGCATAGTACTGATCAGTGTATAACTCTGAGGCATGTGATCCAGAAGTTGATCAATGAGCGCAAGCTACCATTTCAGCAAGTGCCAAATATTGTTGATAATCCTATGCAAAACCATGTTGTACCGCCGTTGGATGATGTTTAGACACTTGGGGTTTGAGAAGCTCAGGTTCAGTTGCAGTGAATGAGAAGAACCAGAAGTTTAAAGGCACTTGTTATGATGATGATTCAGTTTTCGCCGAGCCTCCGAAGCTAGACAGTTGCAGCAGTTAAAGTTTTAGTCATTTACTATTTTATGTTGAGTCAGTCATCATGGGCAGTACAATTGTTGAGTCCGGTCTTACGGTTCAAGGTCAATGCCTAGTCCATGGCAAGTTATCTTTTGCTTTCCTTTTATTTAGAGTTGTGAATCCTGAGAATGTTCAGGATAGGTCGTTAGATGTAATAGCCTTTTCTTTAAATAAAATTTCAGTTCCAAAAGTTCACTTGTGTCTGTTTCTTAAGTATGCTTCTGATCTTAAAATAAGACTCCCTCTTCAAATGAGGACAAAAATGATGAAACTCCACTTGAGTTACAGCGATTACTTGAACAAGAGGAGGAGGGCCAGTCCCAGCCTTTCAAAGATGAAATTGAAGTGGTAAACATTGGCATTGAAACTTTGATTCAGTGAATGCCGATTAAAAGTACATTACCCTCTGAAGAGTCTGAAGAATTGATCAACTTATTTCAAGAATAAGAAGATTGTCTAGAAAAGCTACAACCGATACCAGGGGCAAGACATAGATAGAAAGCTCAAACAGAATGAAGAAAGTGAGAAGACATATGCTATACAAGGGGCATAGAGTGGAAACAACTTTCATATTTTCAATCAATGACCTTGGTTCTCAAATTCATAACATGAAGCCAAGAAATTCGAGATAAGAAGTTCAAGAGCAAGCATTGAAAAGTGATCATCAGATATCAAGAGTTACAAATCCATAGATGGAGGATGTCAAAGAACAAGTTTCGCTCTATGAAAGTCGAAAGCACATATTAGAATCTGGAAAGAAGAAGATCCATTATCTCTTACCTGGAAATGCCGTCAAACTCCGTGAAAAAAATAATAATAATAAATAAATAATCAGTACCAGGGGGTCTCTAGTAACCTAGATCGATTCCCAATCTGAACATTGGAAGGCCTCCTTCGGCCGAATAAATCCCAAAATCAAAACCCAACGTCAAAAGAATACCAGTTTGCAACCCCTTTGAGCCTGAATGAAATTTTCTTAAAAACCCATCAAACTAGGGGCATTCACCCCGAACTACGCGAGACCTGATCCATTTTCTGGGGTACGTAGGCAGCTCGGTTAAACCGAGTTCGGTCGATTCAAAAAAAAAGAAATTTAATCCTTTTCAAAAAAAAAAAGAGGGACAACTTCCAAAAGAAGAGAAGTCAATTATTCCAGAAAGAAAAGAAAAAAAGAAAAATTAATTAACCTTCAAACAATTTATCTTCAAACTCGGGGCATCCGCCCTGAACTACCCACGACCTGATTCCTACCTTGGGATATGTAAGCAACCTGTTCACAGGTTTGGTTGAAATCTTTGTTTAACCTTAAGCCATTCTTTGAAAAGCCCTATCCTACCTATAAAGCCCTTTCGGTGTTCGGAATTAACGGTATATGTCCCGAAACACAAAAAGGTGGAAAAAATGAAAAGAAAAAAAAAGAACAGAGTTTGAAGATCTGTTAGACTGAAAACCTGAAAGGGCGGTCTAGGCAAAATTTAGGATCATTCCCCTGCTATGTTGAAAACCCGAAAGGGCGGCTTAGGCAAAAGCTAAGGGGATAGCCTGCTGGATCAAAACCTAGAAAGGCGGTTCAGGCAAAAGTTAAGGCTAGCACGGTCCGCCAAGTTAAAAACCCCGAAGAGGTGACTTGGTCACGGTAAGATAATCGTTATAAGAAGGCTACAGCCGGTATCAAGACTGAAGATCAACTGAAGTTTAAACAAATTCAAGTGGCATCCTCAAAACTGGGGGCATTGAAGCTAAGCAATCTTAGGGATCGTAATTAAATCCTTGAGGCATTACTGTTTTAAGGAAAAAGTCCAGTGTGTACCAATTGAAAATAACATTCCTTGAAAGGATAGACTTACCAAATAAAACGTTAACTAAGTCAGAAGCATTACTGTGTCTGTCAGTGTAGTTAGTCAATCTTTGTCATTCTATGTTCACTCCTTCAGGGTTGCTCAATCCTTTGAGTAGTGCCTTTTATCTAAGTTTTCTCTTTAGAAAAATTCAATCGTCGTTCTTATGTCCAAATGATGCAACTGTCTTGGTGAAGGAGGCCCGGCCTCGGCAGCTCCCTGCGATCGTATGAAAGAGCTCGGTAATCTAGTCAAGCAGCTTCATTTCAAAGAAGATCAACTCAGAAAAATTCAGAAGTAGAAACATCAGAAAGCCCAGCTTCTGTAAAAAGATCATACCCCAGGAAGGCACCTTAAGCTTGGAAGAGCCTCAGATGCAATGGTGGTTGAGCCAATTTCTCAGAAAGATGAACCATTAAAATTCAGAATCTCCTTCCAGTTAGTTAAATACTATCCTGGTCAAGAAATATTTATCTAAACACCTGTCAAGAGGCAAATCCCACTTTTCCATGATTATATCCAAGAGAGCCGTTGTTCTAGATTACCAATTTCAAGTATCTTGTTCAAGGTTTCAGTTATCAAAATCCCCAGAAGACAAGACCAGCAGTCTCTTTGAGAAAAATCTTGTTGAAGTTTCATAAAAGTGTTCCTAATCCATTCTTGTTAGTAATGGTTCTTCGTTCCTAAGGTTTGCCGTTTCATCATTCGTCAAAGTCCTAGTTTCTAATATCTTTGTCTGGCACGATCTATAATATCCCCGATTTCATTGAGTTCAAAAAATCAAAAATTCATCAAATCCAATCTTACGTCAAATTCAAGTTCATGAAAAACCTCTAAATTCTTCGTTGTTGAATTCATCAATCAAAGCTATCTCGTTTCTTTGAGCCCGTTTGGGAACAGTGCCTCTTTTCTCGAGTCCATTTCTGAATGGTCTCGTCTTCTCCTTGAACCCGTTTGTGAACGGTGTCTCATTTTCTGAGTCTATTTGTGAATGATCTCATGTTCTCTTTGAACCCGTTTGTGAACGGTGTCTCTTTTTCTCGAGTCCATTTGTGAATGGTCTCATGTCCTCCTTGAGCCCATTTGTGAACGGTGCCTCATTTCTCGAGTCCATTTGTGAATGGTCTCATATCCTCCTTGAGGCCGTTTGTGAACGGTGCCTCATTGTCTGAGTCCATTTGAAAATGGTCTTCTCTCTTTGAACATCATATAAATGTGATGTCTCATTCCTTGGAATTCGTATAAATACGATATTCGATTCTCCCTGAGTTATCCTTGAGCATAATATGAATATGGTGTCTCGTTTTCTGAAAATCCGTATAAGTACGTCATTTCATTCTCCCTGAGTCCATTTGAAAGTGGTCTTTTCTCTTTAAACATCATACGAATATGATGTCTCATTTCCTTGGAATTCGTATAAATACGATATTCTATTATCTCTGAGTTATCTTTGAGTATCATATGAATATGGTGTCTCATTTTCCTTGGCATTCGTATAAATACGATGTTGCATTATCTCTGAGTTATCTTTGGACATCATATAAATGTGATGTCTCATTTCCGTGGAATTCGTATAAATGCGTCGATTCATTCTCTCCAAGTCCATTCGAAAATGGTCTCTTACTCTCTTGAGCACCGTACAAATACGATATCTCATTCTTCCTTAGTCTATTCAAAAATAGTCTCTTATTCTTCTTTGGGATCCATAAAAATATGGTTGTTCATTCTTTGGGAAACCATACAAAGTTGGTGTCTCATTCTGTACAAATACGAGGCCTCACCCTTTTGAATCCATTCGAAATGTTATCTCATGTCTTTGAACCCATACAAATATGGTATCATAAATATGTCTGAGCTCGTTTAAAAATGATGCTTCGTCTTCATTAAAAATCTTTCGAAAGTCAGCAATTATTCTCTCTAAGACCATTTGAAAATGGCATCTCATTTCCACTGAAACCGTTCAAAAACGGTATTTCTTTCTCTTCAGAATCCATTCAAAAATGATATCTCATTCTCTCATTGCCTGTTTGTGAACGGCACCGCATCGTGATTTCTTACTGCATTCCAATTCTAGGATTTCATCTAGGGTCTTGCATTATATTAGGTTGCATTGTGTTTAGGGAGTCCTTTGTCGATTAAAGCTACGCAAAATGGCACTGTCACTTTGGCTTTGGTATTCGATGACTACGTCATATCTACCAAAGAGGGGCATCTGTAGACACCCCCATTTTGCTCCGCTCTAATCAACAAAGAAATTAATGTTTTGCTATCAGTCTTTTTCAGTGTTTTCTATTCCCATGTCCACTCCCTATGTTTTCTCGATCTTTTCAATTATTTCTGCCGTGTTTGGTATTTTTCCGTCAAGTGTAGAGAAGAGTTATTCAGAAAAATCGAAACCATAGAGAATTGGGACCCGTTTGGTGGGCCCGCATTGAGCATTTGAATTAAATTTGGATCGAGAAAGTTGGCCCATATAAGAAATATCCAAGTTATCTGTGGAGTTTATCATGGATGTTAACAATCAAATTTTATAGGAATAAGTGTGCCCAACATGGAGTGGAGTTCACTAAGTAGAAGCAAGCGGACCCGCCTAAATTTTCGATGAATGGATCTCATGGAAAATTCGGCCAAGGAATAGGCCTGGCGTTTGGTTGAGGGCTTTAAAATGGAGTAGCCCACTAAATATGCGTGGGGCCCACGCAAGGTAATTCAATCTTATTCTTCGGGGTCCGTATTGAAATCTAACGGAAAAGATTTGTGGGCCACCAATTAAACAATATGGAGTGATTTAAGAGGTGGTGTAACCGATCCACATTGCAGCCTATCAATTGGACGGCCAAGATCAGCTTGCGACAATGAATTAGAAGAACGAATCATTTATTCGGTAGCCCACTGAAATGGATGGTTCGGATCATCCTATGAACGATCTATAAGGAATGATTTATTGAGCATATCCCATTAATGACTTGTTAATCGGGTGGTTCAGATTGTCCTATGGAGTGGGCCCACCATTTTCTTAAAATGATAGTAATAACAAGGCAAGATGTAGGAATTAGCCATACAACGTGGGACCCACTTGGGATAATGCCGAATTAAAGAAAGTGAATTCCCATTAAGTGTTGATTTCTATCTAAAGGGGATGGAAAGAAGGCATATATATAAGGTATTTTTTGAAAGAGGCCACAATTGGAATCTTTGCATGAGGCAACCCACGAAATTTCTTTTTGGGGGAGGTGGCAGTATAAGGAAAGAAAAAAAAAGAAAAAAAGAAACAAAGGAGGAGGAAACAGATGGTTCTCTGATGTTTTCCCTCTCCCCTTCCTAGCTTCGGTATCTCCCATGTATCCTTCCCCTCAGCAGCCTTTCATGTCTCTCATAAAGTAAAAAGAAAAAAAAAAAAAAAAAACTCAAAAACAGAGTACTGCATCATTCGGTCTTTCTTTTCTTCAATCTATTCTTCTGTTGATCTCAGACCCTCATAATCTCTCTCAATCTCGGTTTCTCTCTCTATCACCTTATATATATATATATATATATATCTCGATTTGTTTTTATCCCTCTCACACAGCCGAGGCTCTGTTTTTTTAAGAAAAACCAAAAAAAGAGCACCGTGCCCTCCCTCTCTCTGTTTGTCTTAGATTTCTCTTTGTTCTCTCATTCTCTTCATTTCACTCCCTCACAATCTCTCTCAACCTCGGTTTCCCTATCTCTGTATCACCATCTCTTTCACTCTCTCTATATTACACTCTCTCTTTCTCTATCTCTTTATCACCATCTCTCTCACTCTCTCTATGTTTCACTCTCTCTGCACTTTATCTCTATATTTCTATATATCAGTATTATTCCCTCTTTACCCCTCTGTCTTGGTTTCTTTCATCTTCCCACCTCTGTCGTTCCTCTCATTGCCTCTCCCTATTACTCTCTCTCTCTACACAGTGGGGAAGGGAAGCAATAAAAAAAGAAAGAAAGAAAGCGTGGTGGAGAACACGTCGGCGGGATTTTTCGGAATCTTCGGCTCTCGGATTCGGCGAGGATCTCGACCACAGGTAGGTGTACGATTCTCAGATTTTTTCGAGATTATTTGGTATTTTTTTTTTGTATTTTTGCATGGTTTTTAACATTTAATTGAATTTAATTCAATATTCAATGTGTGTGCTCAAAATCATAATCTACATGAGTGTTTCAATTCCGATTCGTTTCGAAATTTAATACACTGATCTATTTAAATCGAGTAAAATAACCATCGGATCGGATCAGACATTGAATCAAGGGATTTCGAAAATTCCAGTGAAGAGTGGGATTTTATTTAAAATAATGGCTGAGAAATTACAAAATTCAAAAAAATAGCTATCTTAGGATGATTGATTTCGTGGAATTTTAAATTTTCTTGTGTTCATCACATCAGAATAAGATTAAAGGACATTTTCCGGAGTCGTAATTTTCTCAAAAATCATGTTTTAAAAATAGAAAACTCTTCAAAAATGTCTTTTTTTACGAAGGAAAATAAAATATATACTAAATAGATTCCAAAATTAATGAAATTTGTTGGGAAAATAATATGGTACTGATACATACTACCATGGATTTTTGAGAATTGTTGGATTTTTTTTGGTATATTATTTGATGCTTTCTTTGAAAACAATCAGATTTTGTGAGATTTTTTACTGACATTAAATCACAATTAGAATTCTCAAAATTTTTACGGTAGTCCTATATTTTATATCTCTTGCTGCAATAAAATTTTCAATTGATTTGGATCTTGTTTCCCATGGGTTGTAGTGTCAATTCATAATCTGGTCTTACAATTCAAAAATATGAAATTGGTAGGAAATAGTCTCTAAAATTCATAAAAATCTCACAGCATGCTATAATTATTCATATCTTACTACTGTATAAATTTCAATGAAATTTGATTTTTATTTCTAGTAGTTTTTGTGTTATTTTTGCAATCTGGTCTTATTATTGTTAAATCAAAATTAAATAGGAGCTTAATGTAAAAATCTACAAAACGCTGCCAATAAGCTACATACATTCCCATCTTATTTCTGTAGAAATTTCAAATTATTTCGAATTTGTTTGCAATAAGTTTACTTGTAAAATCGCTCATGCGGTTTAAAATTGATAAAATCCATCGAAAAATTGAAATTAATCGAAAAGCATTATGAAAATTCCTAAAGAACTTTAAATTTCTTTCACATGATCACTCCTTAATCCATTGAAACAGAAATCTTAAGATCCTTAGATTTTCCTAGTAAAATAGCCAGCGCATCCATAATCGTATCCTAATTGCAACCGATCTTTGACAATTTGAATATTTAAGCTATAGCATGTTGTTGGCTCCGAGGTTACTGTCCACAGAAATCCTAAGATATGCCAGGCAATAAGGTGCTATAACCTAAGTATTAAATTGCACAAGGAAAGAGCGCACAATTCCCTTCCTTGAATGCTATTCGAGGCCGAAATTGGTGAACCCTAGAACCTTTGGTAATCCCGAAATGCTCAGAAACCGAAAATCCTAGAAATCTGAAATTCACTAACTTCAAGAACTTAAAGCGATTCATCTCGCATCTTTCGGAACTGTTGGATTACAGTTTCCATCATAAGAACCATTAGAGCCCAATTTAGGAACACTTATGTCAGGTCGTGTCCTAGGTTTTAGGGAGTCTTAGGTTTTAGGGAGTCCTAGGGTTAGGAGTCCAGCCTCATCACGGACGTTTGCTATGGATAGCAACCGTGCCATAGGCCTAGTTGCACTAGTCACCCAATCTTTCCCTTGTACAAGCCTAGTAAACTACGATGTAGGCTAACCTGCATTAGTCTAAGGGACAATTTGCATTTAGATAGGATCATATAGCATCTTAGATGAAATCCTAGGATAATAAAATCCTCAACTTGAATTAAATAACTTCTCTTAAAACTGTTGAAACAGTCAATCCCGTCTTGGTCGGTGTCTTAGTTGCGTTAGGCATAAGTAGCTTAGCTTAGGTGCACCGAACTACGTCGACTCTGATCCCAGTGAGGCTTGGGTACGTAGGCAGCTTGGATGTCTGATGGCATACCAACCGCGAGTCGGCTCCACAACAAATTGTGGGGTTTTGTATATTAATTTTCTTGTACATTCTTAATTAAAATATGTAGGATTTTTCTGAAATTAGAATTTTAGGAGAACTTTCACTTAGATTGAACTCAAACAAATTAAGAAATCAAGATACACATTTAGGATCTACATTGAAATTAGATCATAGGATGCATGTCACATAGTTCGCACATTAACAGAGAGTTGAATGAGCCATTTAAAATAAACTTAAAAGAGTTAACTTTTGGAATTGAAGACCGATTATCGGGCAGGTATGGTGCATGTGGTGGATAACTCCCCATACCTTCAATTCTTGTAACCAGGTAGCGAGTCTAGATTTCTGGTTAATTATGAGTCCTAGATCCCACATCTAGGTGGCGACTCTGTCACTATCTTTTGTGTGGAATTCGGATTGCCTTAGTGATCCCAAGTTCACATAAAAGACGAATTAAAATCAATAAAAAAAGAGCACACGCCAATCGCGTGGGTACGAGAGACCAAGAGAGTGCGTGGCGGCTCGCGCCCCACCCCTCTCGCGGGATCGGGTCCCACAGCGGGTTTCTCAAACAAGTACATCAACGGATCCATTCGTGAAAGTAAAATAACCTTGTTTGACAACAGATAGTGTCTAAGCCTTTGAGTAGCCCAAACCAATGCTAGACAAGTTTTCTCAAAAACGGAGTACTTTATCTCTTATTCCAGCATCTTCTTACTGATATAATAGATAAGCTTTTCCCGCTTAAACTCTGGATCTTTCTGAGCAAGCATACAACTCATTGCAGTGTCTGTAATCGACAAATACATCAACAAGGGTTGGCCCTGAATGACGGGTGATAGAACAGGAGGTAAAGATAAACACTGCTTAACTTTTTCAAATGCTTCCTGACATTCATCATTCCACTTCTTCAAGGAATTCTTCTTTAAAAGCTTGAAAATTGGTTCACATGTCATAGTTAAATGAGATATGAACCTTCTCAAGTATTGAACTATCCCAAGAAAACCTCTGATCTGCTTTTCTGTCTTAGGCGGTTCCATTTCCTGGATTGCCTTGATCTTTTGAGGATCTACCTCAATTCCTCTTTCACTGACCATAAATCCAAGGAGTTTCCCTGATGTAACTCCAAATACACACTTGTTTGGATTCAGGCGAAGCTGATATTTCCTAATTCTTTCAAAGAATTTTCTCAAGGCAACTGTATGCTCTGGTCTAGTCTTTGCTTTAACGATCATGTTATCTACATAGACTTCGACTTCTTTGTGAATCATATCATGAAGAAGAGTAGTTGCAGCCCTCTGATAAGTGGCACCAGCGTTCTTTAGCCCAAATGGCATTATTCTGTAGCAATATGTACCCCACTGAGTAATGAATGCTGTTTTCATCATGTCCTCAGGCGCCATCTTAATCTGCTTGTACCCAAAAAATCCATCCATGAAGCATAAGAGTGCATGTCCAGCTGTATTATCCACCAGGAGATCGATGTTCGGTAAAGGAAAATCATCTTTAGGAGTTGCCTTGTTCAGGTCCTAAAAATCAACACACATTCGAACCTTCCCATCCTTTTTGGGCACTGGTACTACATTAGCGAGCCATTCAGGGTATTCGACCACTTGGATGAATTTCACTTCTAGAAGTTTCTTAACTTCTTCATAAACTTTCAACTCCCATTCTTTCTTGAGTTTTCGGAGTTTCTGCTTCTTTGGCTTGATGCCAGGGATTAAAGGTAATCGATGCTGAACAATCTCCTCATTCAATCCCGGCATGTCATCGTAAGACCAAGCGAAAACCTCCTTGAACTCTTTAAGTAAGGCGATTAATTCTTTGCGCTCTTCATGAGATAAAGTTTTGCCAATCTTTATTTTCCGAATCAAGGTTTCATCACCTATATTCACGGTTTCAACTTCCTCTTCGAGTGGTTTTGCTCGGCGACTCCCCTCCTGTTGAATCAGATGTTTGATTTCAGGGGGAGGTTCATCGGCATCCTCATCAGAGGGGGAGTCTTGATTATTATTATTATTATCAGATTTTAAAGCAGATTTAGTAGACGAAATAGAAACAGGAAAGTACAATGAAGAGTCTTTTATTTCATTGAAGGTTGAATTGAATACATCAGATGATGAATAGCCCACATCAGGGTTTACAGACTCTGGAATTGTATTTACAAACTTAGAAACAGACATGTTGACATCAGTGTCAACATACTCAAAAATATGTACATGAGAAACATCAAGTACATTAGCAGAAATATCTTCAAACTCGACCTCACTAGCAGGAGACACACCACCAACTCCAAGGATTGACTTGACCTCTACAGTACCTGCATTAAAACAAGAGTTAGAAATGACAGACTCTGTATCTGACCTGGAAACAGGCTCATACTTAGACTTTACTGACTCTTTTGAAGAAGTATGACTATACTGAAAGGTAACCTGAAGTAGGGCCTGAGAGGTCCAGTTAGTCAAAGGCTCCTCTGCCGGGGTGATAAGGTGTGTCGGGTTCAGAATTACTGTGCTCTTGTCAATAACAGCTACAATCTGTGACCCGTCCTCAAAAAGTGAGTTCAAAAATTCTGGCACCATGCAGTCAACCCAATCTGTCTCGGACTCTATCTCTGCAATCTGTACACTTACTGGCTCATCTTTTGGTAGCTCGAGGTCGAAGAAAATTTCAAACCCTGGCAACCTTTGCCCAGTCGACTTATCAACCCAGGCCTCAGCGAAACCGCAGAATGGAACATCTGCTCCTTCCTTACGAAAATGACAATTCATTGTCAAATTCAGAGGTCCCATAGGCAAGTCTAAGCCACGGCGACGACACTCGGCCCATTTCAGCATATAGCGCTTCATCTCTATGATTTCCTTCTTAGTGGGTTTGTATCCTAACCCAAACAGGCCATTGAACGTCTTGAGTATTGGGAACTCAATCATACCTTGATGATATTTGCCCAACCCGGCACCTGGCATATATCCTTGTTTGCGAATCATCTTGACAACTTTGGAATTGGTGCTACTTAGGAAGAAGATCTCTTCATTCATCGCCTCTTCCATAGTAATAGCAGTCACCTCTAGCGAAAAGCTAGTTAAGCTTATATCATCTGCTTTATCAACAACTAACTCCTGGGAAATCTGGCCTATTTCCAAATCAGGGTCGCCTTTCACAGTGACCACCCTGTTATTTCGAATAAATTTCAACTTCTGATGCAACGTGGACGGTATGACCCCAACCCTGTGCAACCATGGGCGACCAAGCAGCAACAAGAAAGATGCTTTGATATCGAGGACTTGGAATTCAATTTCAAATTCCTCACCCCCTATTTGGATTTTCGTGACCAAAGTCCCGATGACATCACGACGGGTTCCATCGTATGCTAGAATGCCTTGCTCAGAGGGGACAAAGTTTTTCGGCCCGAATCCAAGGGTAGTTGCTGTGCTCAATGGGCAAACATTCAGAGCAGACCCATTGTCTACTAATACCTCTGGAACTTTCTTCTTATTGCAAATTAAAGTGATTTTGAGAGGTTTAGTATGGTCTCTACCCTCAGGAGGAAGGTCTTCATCTGTGAAGGACAAAACCTTAGATGTTTTAGCCGGGGTGACCAAGCTCACCAACTCATCAGGTGTAACATCAACAGATACTTGTGCGGCATTTAACTCCCTGAGTATTACTTTCCTGTGCTTGGAAGAAGACATGAGCAGGCCCCATATGGAAATATTTGCTTGGGTTTTCTTTAACTGCTTCAACAAATTATCATCCTCCTCCTCCGCAACGGGCTTATTCAGCCTCTGATTCCCTGCAGCCCTTGCTATTTCTGCTGGATTCTCTGCACTCAACTCTGGAGGCTGGAATATACGACCACCCCTTGTGATGTGTTGAAGCTCATCACACTGGTCATCGAGGAACAACAAATCATCATCCTCGATTCTTAAAACATATGGTGTTTTGTTCATCTGCTCTTCTTCAACGTATTCACAACGAAGTATATAAGATCGAGAAGAAGACTCTGCAAAATCACCATTAGCTAGGGAAAGGACATAAGGCTTTTCCCTCGTCAATTCTTCGATTCCTCATCATCCAACCTCATCACATAAGGTTTATCAGATGTTATAGCACAAATGAGAGTTAAAGGGTCAAGAAGAGGTTCATTGACAAAAATAGCATTGGTAACAGGCGGAGGAACAGCACGATGATTTGGGAGGGGGTTTTGAGTAGTAATTGGTCACTCCACTTCCAAATCTTTATTATCTATCATTTTCTGAATAGCATACTTCAGAGCTAGGAATCTTTCTGTCAGATGACCCGAATTCCGATGATATTCGCAGTATTGGTCTAATCTCCAATACTTAGGCAATGGATCTGGTACTGGCCTGATATCAGGAAGCTTTATCTTCTTATCCCTAATCAATTTCTTCAAAATAACAGGGTAGGAATAAGGAAGCAGATCAAATTGCTTAGGTGCTTGCCTCTCTACCGGTCTTGACACCTCAGTTACTGCTCTTGCCACTGGTCTGACATAGTTCACACTATTCACCTCTTTCTGTATAACCATCGGCCGCTTGCCTTCTCTGACTTCGGATAATGATGGTCTAGCCCTCAAACCTTTGCCTATGGCATCCTCAGTTTGTGTTCCCGTTTGTATCAAATGATCGAAATTAGGATAATGTTGTGGCGCCATGAAATGGAAATACTGAGTGGACAAACTCTTGACCACCAACTTTATCTGATCCTTTTCTGATAACCTCTGATTTAATTGGGCAGATTTGCGCCTCCAGCGCCTGATAAATGAGGTAAAGGTCTCTTGAGGACCTTTCTTCAACTGCTTGAGGTCTCTCTTTGTAACCTCTATCCCTTCCTCCATTGAAACTTGTTCTATAAGCTGGTCAGAGATGTCTTCCATGGTCCTGACCTCATCTGGTGTCAGTCTTAGGAACCGTTTCTTTGCTATCCCTATGAGAGAAATAGGAAATAACTGGGCCATCTGTTCATGATTCAGGCCATATTGTTGTGAGAGGATGATAAACCACCTTATGTGATTCCGGGAACATCCAGTCCCGTCATACTTATCATAATCTGGGACTTTGAAGTTGTGCGGTAACACCACTGCAGAGGACATCATCAATTCAGAGACGTCAAATTTCTTCGGGCCCTGGACTTTCATGTGTTCCATCTCTTGAGCCAATTTCTCGAACTTCTTAGACATCTCTCTCTCAAATTTTTCATACATTTCCTTCTCCCTGTTGATCCTAGGGATACAATACTCTTCGGCATATTGTTCATCATCCATGTCAACTTCTAATGGCGAAATAGTAGGTCTATTCAACTCTGGAGATGCAAGACGAGGAGGTTGATGAAATGTTGGTCCTCCTCTAGAAGCAGAAGCCTTATCGCTAATTTGGGTCTTCATGTGAGTCATTTCTTCCTTCATACTTGCCATGTCACGAGTAAGGCCTTTTAGCATCTCCTGGATAGCTATCATAGGATCAGTGGGATCTGCCATTGAGACTGGAGTGGGTTGGATGGGTGAGAGTATTTCCCGAAAATGAGACACAGGTAACGCCGGAGAAGTAAATCGAAATACACAAGAGGGGGGTGAATTGATTTTAACACTAAATTAGTCATTTTGAAAAATTAATTAGTGAACCCTAATTTGATTTTTCTTCTCTTAATTAGATTTTGGTTAGTTCAAATGAGATCAACACAAATAGAAATACCAAACCAAAATTAAGAATGAAAGTGTAAGAATAAGAAAGAACACACCGATATATAGTGGTTCGGGCAAAGCCCTACTCCACTCTTCTTAAGATCGTCCTCAAGGATTTCCACTATTGGAGACCTCCACGATGCCCGGCTTCGAGGCGATTACACTTCCAAGGGATATTAAATAAGGATGCCCTTACACCTTTACACCGACTCTCCTTCTTCGCCGAGTTCTAAGCAATGCTACCTAGGGTATTAAGGTACGATGCCCTAGCCACCTTTACAAGAAATTGAAGATAAATAGCTTGGCTTCTTCTTGAAAGCTTGATGCTCTTTGAAGTCCCTTGACTGCTCTTCAATAGTGATTGCAAGTGAAAGCTCTAAATCCAAACTCAATAGATTTGCAAGTGCAAGGCAAGTTTGGGAAAAACAAAATCTTAAGCTTGAAAGGGTTGCAAGTTTGCTTGAATGCTTAAAAGGGTTTTTCAAAATGTTCAAGAGAGGAAAATAATCCTCTTGAAGGTGTATATATAACCTCTTGCTAAAATATGACCGTTTGGGATTAAGAAAATCAAAAAACAATTTTTAATTCAAAGGCCAACGGCTATTTTTTGGTCTGTCGCGAGGTTCTCGGAGTTCCGAGAACCATTCTCAGAGTTCCAAAAGAACGGCCAGAAGAAGAGAATTTCTACTGGACCATTTCTCGGAGTTCCGAGAAAATGGGCAGAAGCTACTGGACCATTTCTCGGAGTTCCGAGCTCGAAGCTCCGAGAAGCCTAAAAATCAGCAGATTTTGTGGTTTTATTGCTTGTTTGATTTTTTGGCTTTTGGAACTCGACTCCTATGATAATTTTGGAATGTTTATGAGGGTGGCAACATGTTGGTCCACCACACAAGCATTCACTAAACCATTTTAAGTTCTTAAGTGTTTTTGAAAAACTCTTTTGAAAAACCTTGCCTTGACTTATAAATCTAAAGAGAGAGGATGTACAATGAGTTCTAGGTAAACCTCAACTTCTCTTTAGCCTTGGTCTTCAATTGGTCTTCCATCTTGTGTATGCTTACTTGAGAGATAATGTGAGCTTCACTTAGCTCCTTTGACTCTTGTGTTGGTACGTCTTCAAGCATGACCATGTAGTGTGTTGGTTTCTTCAATGATCAATCATATCTTAAACACAAGACTTCAAGGCAAATTGATTAGTATTCAATAACACAATCAATTATGTTTAAAATCATTAAAATAAGATAGAAGAGTAGACCCTTGGGCTTACAATCTCCCCGTTTTTTATGATGACAAACAAAATTGATTATGAGGTGTGTGTGGAGTGACATAGTAGGCAAGTGAATGCTGGAACTCCCCCTCAATATATGCACACAGATAAATGATAACAATTAAAGAACATATGGTGCATATAGTCAATTAAATAGATAATCAATTTCAAACTTCTCCCCCTTTTGTCATCGACAGAAAGGGTGAACTCAAATATACAACAATTTTGGAGTAAATGAAGAATGGGTTAGGTACTCCCCCTAAATCAATATTTATGGTATAAAAATATTTAGCCAAGTAATGCACATATACCTGTTCATGATCGAGATGTTGACAAATGTCAAATTGTTAGGTATTTTTAATTAAAGTGAAGGTACCTCTCCAACTTAGAAAACTAAGAAGGCTAAGAGTACCAATTGAGTGATTTTTAAGATTAATATTTGACATCTCATTCATGCAGATATTACCTAACAAAGATGATATATATATAAATACTATATAGATAGGCTGGTGAGACGCACAAAGTATTTATTTGGCAATTTCTTTAACTTGATCCGCACTCCAAATGTTTAAGGCACTTCTGATATAACATATTCTATCATCAATAAGGGGTTTTGTAAAGATATCCGCCAATTGATCCTCAGTATTGATATATTTTAAGCAAATATCCCCTTTTTGTGAGTGATCTCTAATGAAGTGGTGCCTAATCTCAATATGTTTTGTTCTAGAGTGTTGTATGGGGTTATTTGTTAAGCTTATAGCACTGATATTGTCACATTGGATGAGAATATTTTCCATTTTAATTGCATAGTCCATCAATGTACTTTTCATCCATAAGACTTGTGCACAGTAAGCTCCAGCTGCCACATATTCTGCTTCTGTTGTGGACAGAGCTACTGAATTTTGTTTCTTGCTAAACCATGAAACAAGTGATTTTCCCAAGAATTGACAAGTCCCACTAGTGCTTTTCCTATCCACTCTACATCCAGCAAAGTCTGCATCTGAATATCCAATGAGAGTGAAGGCAGATGATCTTTCATACCATAGTCCTAGACTTTGGGTTCCTCTTAAGTACTTGAAGATCTTCTTGATTGCCGATAGGTGAGACTCTTTTGGATCCGATTGAAATCGAGCACAAAGACAAACAGTAAACATAATGTCTGGTCTGCTGGCTGTCAAATAGAGTAAGCTACCTATCATACCCCTATACATCTTTTGATCTATAGATTTGCCAAATTCATCTTTTTCTAGCTTAGCAGTTGTACTCATGGGAATTCTTGATGTCTTACTGCTATCCATGCCATACTTCTTTAGTAACTCCTTTGTATATTTTTCTTGATCTATAAATACCCCATTTTGGTATTGTTTAATTTGGAGTCCTAAGAAGTAGATTAGCTCTCCCATCATGCTCATTTCAAATTCATTTTTCATTAGAGTTGCAAATTCATCACACATTTTTTGATTAGTTGAGCCACAGATGGTGTCATCCACATAAATCTGGACAAGGAGGATCTCTTGATTTTCTCTTTTGATAAATAATGTTTTGTCCACCTTTCCCATCTCAAATCCTTCTTCCACTAGAAAAGTGCAAAGCCTCTCATACCAAGCTCTAGGAGCTTGCTTTAATCCATATAAAGCTTTATCAAGCCTGAAGACATGATTTGGATGTTTGTAGTCTTCAAAACCTGGAGGTTGCTCAACATACACTTCCTCTTGGATATAGCCATTTAGGAAGGCACTTTTGACATTCATTTGATATAGTTTAAATCATTTATGAGATGCATATGCCAAGAGTATCCTAATAGCTTCCATACGGGCAACAGGAGCAAAAGTCTCATCATAGTCTATTCCCTCCTCCTGATTGTACCCTTGGGCTACAAGCTTAGCTTTATTTCTAGTGATAATTCCATTTTCATCCAATTTGTTTCTATACACCCATCTCGTGGCAATGACTGGATGATCACTAGGTCTAGGCACTAGCCTCCACACCTTGTTCCTTTCGAATTGACTCAACTCTTCTTGCATAGCCCTCAACCAATATTTATCCTTTTCGGCTTCCTTGATGGACTTAGGCTCTAATTCGGATAGGAACGCCAAGTTATTGCTCACACTACGATAATATGATCTAGTTCTTTCCGGCGATGTGGCATCACCCAAGATTTAGGATTCAGGATGATCTACCAATATTCTCCTATCCCTAGGCAATGAGTCATCATCTTGATTTTCTACTTCCTCACTAGGTAATGTATCACTTGTAGATGCATGGGGAGGAACATTTGTCTTAGGTAAGAGATGTTCAATATGTTCATCCTCATCATGTGGCATTTCTTGAGGTGTTGGCTCTCTCTCATCAAATGTCACATGCATGGATTCTTCTACAACTAGGGTTCTTCTATTAAATACTCTATATGCCTTGCTATGTGAAGAATACCCTAAGAATATGCCATCATCCGACTTCTTATCAAATTTGTGTAAATTATCTTTAATGTTTAAGATGAAGCATTTACATCCAAACACTCTAAAATAGCTTATATTTAGTTTCAAGTTTTTTCAAAGCTCATAAGGTGTTTTCTTAGAAATTTGCCTTATATATACTCTATTTATGATATAGCAAGCGGTGCTAACCGCCTTCGCCCAAAAGTATCTAGGGAGATCATTTTCATGCAACATAGTTTTAGCCATTTCTTGGAGGGTTCGGTTTACAACCCCATTTTGTTGAGGTGTCCTAGGTGCCGAAAAATTGTGTTTGATGCCATGTTCATTACAGTAAGTGTCAAAATGTATATTTTCAAATTCCGTTCCATGGTCACTTCTAATGTAAGATATGGCAATACCTTTTTCATTTTGTATTTGATTACACAATTTAAGAAAATTTTCATAGGTTTCATCTTTATGTGCTAAAAATATGATCCATGTAAATCGTGAGTAGTCATCCACAACAACAAACACGTACCTCTTTCCACCTAGGCTACTAGTCTTCATTGGTCCAAAAAGATCCATATGAAGTAGTTGCAAGGGGTAGGTGGTTGAAATCATATTTTTAGGGACAAACGAGCTTTTTAATTGTTTTCCTAATTGACAAGTTCTACAAATGTGATCTTTGGTGTATTTGAACTTAGGCAATCCTCTAACAATTTCTTTTGAGGAGAGGGTCGAAATGAGATCCATTCCGGCATGACCCAACCTCCTATGCCACAACCAAGAGTCTTTCCTAATGGCATTAAGACAAGTCACATTTTGGAATCTAAGATCATCTAGTCCAATAGTGTAAATGTTATTGTCTCTAGAACCTATGAATTTCACTTTTCCATCTATCTTATTTTTAACAATGCATTTGTCGGGGTTGAAGACTACTTCAAAACCATTATCACATAATTGACTAATGCTAATAAGATTATGGGATAAGCCATCAACATAAAGCGCATCATGTATGGGAGAGGTAGAGTTACCTATGGTGCCTTCTCCTTTGACTTTTCCTTTCTTATCATCTCCAAAGGTAACATCTCCACCATCCTTGAGTGATAGGGATGCAAATTGAGTGAAGTCTCCGGTCATGTGTCTAGAGCATCCACTATCAAGGTACCATGTGTTCTTCTTGTTATGGCTTTTAAGGCATACCTACATATGAATAGGCAAGTGAGATCCTTTTGGTACCCAAATCTTCCTAATCTTGCTATGTTCATTTATTTTCACTTTAGAGTTCAATTTGATTTTATCTTGTTTAGCATGCATGCAAGCAACTTTATAATGACCTTCTAAACCACAATAAAAGCAAGTTTTGGTACTACTAGAAGAAGCCTTTAAAATTTTATTTTTATAGTTGGATATTGTAGTATTCCATTTATGTCCAAGTCCACTTTTATCATGTGACATTCTTTGAATATTAACAAGCCTATCCAATTTCAATGAACTATGTTCAAATTTTTCAAAAAGTTTCTTTAGTTAATCATATTCAAAAGATAGTTTACTATTTTCATGCTTAAGCTTGTTGTTTGCAATGGATAGTTCTTGTCGATTTTCATTTAAAATTTTGATAGATGCATTTAAATTATGAATTTCAACTTTGTATTTTTCATTTTCATCATCTAAAAATTCATGGTCTTTCTTTATCCAACCAAATTTTTTTGTCATGTTAGAGAGAGAATTTTCAAGTGATGCATTTTTATCAAGTTCTATTTCAAGTTCATCATGTGCACTTTGTAATGAATCAAGAACTTCTTTTAAAATAATGACATCATTTAAAGTATTTACCTCTTGATTGTCATTTGTTGAGGCCGTGAAGCAAACATTCTTGGCTATCAAGCAATCTTCTTCATCATTTTGTTCACCTTCACTTTCATTGTCCTCATCCCATGTGGCGGTCATTCCTTTCTTGCCTTCTCTTCTCTTGAAACGGTTGTTTGAAGAAGGCTCATTGTTGAGTGGACAATCCGGGCGAATGTGTCCAAGCTTCTTGCATCCATAGCATCGGGGTTGAGACGATCTGTCACCGAGCTCTTCTTTCTTCTTGAATGGAGGATTGGTCCTTCTATTTCTCATGCCTCCCATGTTCCTTTGCAAGAACTTAATCCTTCTTGTTAGGAGGGCAACTTCATCTTCCATGTCTTCCTTTGCATCTTCATTTTCACCTACATTGCAAGCAAAAGCAACTCATTTTCCTTTTTCAATTTTAGTTTCAATTTCGGGTGCTTTTGTTTTGAAAATAATCTCATGGGTTATCAAGGACCCTATTAGTTCATCTAGGTTCAATGTATTCATGTCCTTGGCTTCGGTGATTGCGGAGGTTTTGGATTCCCATGACAAAGGTAGGGATCTAAGGATTTTGGTCACTAAATCTCTATTTGAAAATTGCTTTCCAAGTCCCCTTAATCCATTTACAAGGTTCGTGAATCTAGTGTACATGTCGGCAATAGTTTCATCGGGTGTCATTTGAAAGAGTTCATATTGCCTAAATAAGTGATTCATTTTAGATTCTTTGACTTGGTTGGTTCCCTCATGGGTGACTTCTAAGGTGTCCCAAATTTCCTTAGCCGAATTCAAATTTGACACTCTATTGAATTCTCCGGGAGACAAAGCACAAATTAGGGAATTCATGGCTTTGGCGTTGTAGTTTGAGGCTTGTTGTTCGGCTTCTGTCCAATCATTTAGATTTCTAGTGGGTAATATATATTCATTATTAATGGCTCTCCACATTTGGTAATCTTAGGTTAAAAAGATTTTCATTTTGGTTTTCCAAAATCCATAGTTTGTTCCATCAAAGTAGGGTGGCCTAGTGTTTGAGTAACATTTATGGTGTTAAGGGTAGTTTGCCATTTTTAGAATCTTTACTCTAGACCGGTTAGGGTTTAAAAATCAATTAGAGACTTGGCTTTGATACCAATTGAAATACACAAGAGGGGGAGTGAATTGATTTTAACACTAAATTAGTCCTTTTGAAAAATTAATTAGTGAACCCTAATTTGAATTTTCTTCTCTTAATTAGATTTTGGTAATGAGATCAATAGAAATAGAAATACCAAACCAAAATTAAGAATGAAAGTGCAAGAATAAGAAAGAACACACCGATATATAGTGGTTCGGGCAAAGCCCTACTCCACTCTTCTTAAGATCGTCCTTAAGGATTTCCACTATTGGAGACCTCCACGATGCCCGGCTCCGAGGCGATTACACTTCCAAGGGATATTAAATAAGGATGCCCTTACACCTTTACACCGACTCTCCTTCTTCGCCGAGTTCTAAGCGATGCTCCCTAGGGTATTAAGGTAGGATGCCCTAGCCATCTTTACAAGAAATTGAAGATAAATAGCTTGGCTTCTTCTTGAAAGCTTGATGCTCTTTGAAGTCCCTTGATTGCTCTTCAATAGCGATTGTAAGTGAAAGCTCTAAATCCAAACTCAATAGATTTGAAAGTGCAAGGTAAGTTTGGGAAAAACAAAATCTTAAGCTTGAAAGGGTTGCAAGTTTGCTTAAATGCTTAAGAGGGTTTTTCAAAATGTTCAAGAAAGGAAAATAATCCTCTTGAAGGTGTATATATAACCTCTTGTTAAAATATGACCGTTTGGGATTAAGAAAATCAAAAAACAATTTTTAATTCAAAGCCCAACGGCTATTTTTTGGTCTGTCGCGAGGTTCTCGGAGCTCCGAGAAATATTCTCGGAGTTCCGAGAGAACGGCTAGAAGAAGAGAATTTCTACTGGACCATTTCTCGGAGTTCCAAGAAAATTTCTCAGAGTTCCGAGAAAATGGCCAGAAGCTATTGGAGCATTTCTCGGAGTTCCGAGCTCGGAGCTTCGAGAAAAATCTCGGAGTTCCGAGAAGCCTAAAAATCAGCAGATTTTGTGTTTTTATTGCTTGTTTGATTTTTGGCTTTTGGAACTCAACTCCTATGATAATTTTGGAATGTTTATGAGGGTCCCAACATGTTGGTCCACCACACAAGCATTCACTAAACCATTTTAAGTTCTTAAGTGTTTTTGAAAAACTCTTTTGAAAAACCTTGCCTTGACTTATAAATCTAAAGAGAGAGGATGCACAATGAGTTCTAGGTAAACCTCAACTTCTCTTTAGCCTTGGTCTTCAATTGGTCTTCCATCTTGTGTATGCTTTTTTGAGAGATAATGTGATCTTCACTTAGCTCCTTTGGCTCTTGTGTTGGTACATCTTCAGGCATGACCATGTAGTGTGTTGGTTTCTTCAATGATCAATCCTATCTTAAACACAACACTTCAAGGGAAATTGATTAGTATTCAATAACACAATCAATTATGTTTAGAATCATCAAAACAAGATAGAAGAGTAGACCCTTGGGCTTACATAAATGAAACGGGCGACAAAGATTGTCTACTCAGCCTGGAATCAGAAGACTGACGGGACCAGGTTGGTTTTGAAATTGTAATTTTCCTTGGAGCAATGGTTGCTTAGTCAAGAATCCTGTGAATGGAAGTATAAACACTAGATTAAAACGAATGATAAATGAGATAAAATATTCTGATCAAATAGTGACAAGAGAAACAGAAACCCACTTTCATTTAATGAAATTCAAATTGCGATTACAATTGACGAAAATACTAATCTCTGATTACAACTGGATATGCGAACTGACAATAATAGGAGATGGAGAAATCAAGATAACAAAAAAGATATAACCCTCAAGGTCCCTCAATCCGAGCTGTCCTGCTTGCGGGTTCTTCCGATATTTCTCCACGTCGGATTTTAGATACCAAGGAAAATCTCCTCCCTATATTTTTGTTTCCCCAAGCAGCCATAATAGATCTAATGAGATCAGGAGTGAGGTCTTCACAAAGAGGAGGGACTATGGTTCCGGGAGGACATGGAATTCCCATAATCTGATGGAGAAACCGCATGGGTGCATAAAAAGAAGATTTCTCGATACCCATGAGGTAAACAAATGAATGTGGGTAGGTGCTAGTGAAAACTTGGAAGCATGAATGACTCACCCAACAAAACTGGCTCTCCTCTACATGTCGCAACCAATTGCGCCATTCATCAACAGATTGGGGTTGATTAGCCATTGGTTGCCATGCACGAGAATTCTTCAGGGTATACGGATTTTGGTTTTGTCGCTGAAGAACCTGAAGTTTTTCACCAAGCCAGACATATAACAATTTAACACACCCACATAAATTGTTCTTGACCTCTTGGGAAGCAATAACGTCTAATCCCAGGAAAGTCTCTGCTAACATGGTGGGGATTGGATTCCTCCCTTCATTGATCTAATCTACTACTCCTAGTAGGGTCAAAGATGCAAAATGGGAGTCTCTGCGAAGAACGTGACGTGCGAAGACCATAAAGATTAAAGCACTACGTAGACAATCCTGAAAACGGGAATTGGTAGGATCGACTTTTTTAGAAAAAAGCTTAATCAGGTCTTGAACTTTCACGCACGTATCCGTTAGACACGGCAGAGTATCCACAGTTTCATTTTTGAATAGTTTATAAAAGAGGTCATGGGAGGATTCTACTCTTGAAGGTTTGATCCAGAGTCCCTCAGATGGGAGCTCTAGCAGGGTACACCAGTCCTCAAATATGGGACAAAGTTCAAAAGGGCCAAATCGGAAGACATGAAGAACAAGATCCCAAAGTCCAGCAGCTGCTTGAAGAAACTTCCAATTTATATCACGACTGTTCAAATGAGTGAACGAATTGATGAAATGATCAGCCATATTTCTCTTTGAATGCTCAGACGGAAGAACTCTAATGGTATCGGCTATCCAGTTGTCCAACAAAATGTTCGTCATAATCAAACCTGACACAAAGATAAGACAGGATAATGAGAGAATGAAGATAACTTGGAATAAACAAAGAATAGGGATAAACTTAACAATCAATTATAAGAAAGATACAATTGACGACATTGAATGTTCCTTTGATGATCAAAGATGATCAGAAACTCAGATAAGAGACAACAGTCACAAAATGACAAAAGTAGATCATAGACCGGGTCTAAATCTGGAAGATGGATATCAAAACTGTATGATCAATGAGATCAACAATGATAGACTATGGCCATAAAGAGAGTAGACGAACTGTCGACCATGTCTAAAGACAAAACAAACAAAAATTTGAATAATACATACGCCATATGAATCTATGACACAACAAAAGAATAGATAATGAGGTTTGAATCTGAAGGATAAAACAGGCAAAATTTATCATCGCTGGGTCAAGAAATAAACCATAACTATGAGTGTGACAAGTATAAGCCACTAGCCAAGTTTAAAGCTGAGAAATGAATAGACATGACTGATTGATTCAAACCAGGAATCTCTATTAGAAAGTAAGTCCCGATCTTATAATCAAGAGATATACGGACAAAAATCTCAATGAATAGAGCAAAAGATAGGCCACGACCACGAGAGGGGCAAGTAAAAGCCACTGGTTGGGTCTAGGTCGGAAAAACGGACTAATATAACTGATTTGATTAGATAAGGAAACCTCACTAAAGAGTAGGCCCCAATCTGATAACCAATATATAGATATATACATATATATATCCTAACCAGGGGCACCAGCCCTAAATATAATCACGCAGACTCAAGACACTTGAATCAAGACAGACATGTGAGTACACTAGGACTGCGTTGTAGCCACATAAGGTGAGCTACAATAATCTATGGATAGGACATGGTTCCTAAATCTAGGCTTCAACATGTATAAGCAACACATGTTCGTTTTTATATGAATGCAATATATATATAAGCACATGCAGATCCTAATTGGGTTTCAATAAATCAACAAATATATCCATATACATAATATATGTAAAATAAAAGTAGGGCTCCGGACTCAATATATCGGGTACCATGCTTATGATCCATACTTTAGATTTATAACACAAGTACGCCTAGTGTTTTACATAGTATGCTTCATTGCTCATCGGCTGCTGTAAACACAAGTACGCCTAGTGTTTACAGCTGCAGCACCGACGCATAGCTTGAAAATAGATACAACAATCCCATCAGGGTAATGACATCCCATCTGGTATGTGCTATATCTATTCCATGGAGCTAATAAAATCAATAAAAGAAAAATAAAAAATAAAATAAAGAATATGATAATGCATGCAGTGCAGTGTGTGAATCCCTTGTTTTAAACACCTATTTGGTGCCTCTGGATTCTAAGCGAAAGAATTCCCATTTATAATGATTTTCACCCAAATTTCTCCAAAATAATAAAAATGGCATTTTTATTAGAGTTAGGCAATGTTCTAAGAACTCCGTAGCAGAGTCACCACCCTGTGCACCCCGATCCGAGGACGGTGCGGGAATGAGTCCCTAGCACCCTCTTGGATCATTCACACGTGAAGGAGAGCTCTACCAAGGAACTCTCAAAACAGGTGCCACCCTCATAGCATAGCACGCGCGGTGATATAAAAGAGATACCTCTCGATTCGGGAATGAGTCCGGATTCGAAATGTACCTAAACAAACTCAGAGTCGCCATCCATGGTATACAGCCATGGATCCTTAAACAAAACATGCTCTGTATACCATGGATAACCAGAAATGAATGGGTTCATGCCTAATTACGAATGGAGAAGGTCTGAAGAGCACCCCCAATTCGCCCGAGTGCGAACACTTGGTCTCTTATACAATTTTTATTAATTTCAAGGAATTTTAGGCAAAATCATATGAAATGGGAACAATCCTCAGGAGTTGTCTACCTAAGCATGCATTTCCCGAGAATAGAAATAATAAGCATACAAAAAATGAATGAAAAAAAATGTGCCACCTAAGCATAGCTAGATTATGAGTGACATTCCTAATGAGTGTCTAATTTCTGGTGGATATACACATGCAAGGTACAGCTAAAAGTATAGGATCAGTACAAGAAAGTAAGAAAACACATCAAAACATACAACACAAATCAACTCTATACATGACTGGACAAGACGAATCCTAAAACTATAATGCAAGACTTGACTCGGACCAGAATGGCCATCCATCCTGGCTGCTCTACGTATCCCGGCCTCGGGAAGAATCGGAGTCAACGTAGTTCGATGACCTATTCTAAACTACGATGCCTAACCATCTAGAACCGCTATCCTAGACTCGATCCACTAGATGCGACTGATTTTTTAAAGCTTTTTATATGATTGCTTAAATTCAAGTGAATTGTAATTTTTAGGACTCTCTATATGCCCTAACTAATGCAAGTTGATTAGCCTTAAGCTAATGCAGGTGGGCTCTACATCCTATGTGTAACTAGGCTGTGCATCCTAAAGAAAACCACGGGTTGACTATATGCTTCCTAGTCTAGCCATCGGTTCGACTAAATGTCTAACCGATCAACTCGAGGCCTCCTAACTCTAGGGACACTCACACGACAGGACACACCATATCAATACAAATCAAGACAACCTCCTAACTCTAAAACACCCCAAATATTTAGGACAGGCTCCTAACTCTAGGGGAAGATCTTTTAAAAAAAAAAAAAGGTTTTGATGAAGTTTTGTATTTTTGGAAAGTTTGAAATGTTTATTTTTAAAGGTTTTGCTGGACTTGGGATGTGGATCCCAAGCTGCACTACGTACACTATGGGAAGAGATCAAGCCAACGTAGTTCGAAAAATAAAGATGCTAAACAAGCAAACAAGCGTGATTCACAAACAAGTAAACTAGCGTGCTCACAAACAAGTACACCAGCATGGTCACAAACAAGTAAACTAGCATGATTACAAAACAATTGAAACACCAATCAGATAAAACATGTCTAAAGGGAATATCTAAAAAACTTGGAAAGTCTTCTAAAATGAAGAGAAATGGATGCTACAGGACTTAAACAATTTCTCCTAAAAGAGGGGCTTGGGATGACTCCTTCATCGCCCTTTTCAAGAAAACAAATCTGTACAAGACAATAGAAGACTCTTAAGCTCTATCACATGTCTAACTAAGCATTAATTATTTAGATAAACATACATGAAACTAAAACCAACATCTATAGGTAAACCGGGGTTCCCTGAAATTTTTATCTGTAAAACTAAATTTCAAAGCAGGGTCGACCGACCGGGGTTCCCTGGTCGAATGCGGTAAGGTGGCTAGAAATCCAGCACCTACCGAAACATAGCGGGCCGGTCGACCGGGAATCCGGGGTGACCGCGGATGTTCTTCTAGAAATCCGGAGGCAATCCAGCATGGTCGGGCATGTGGACCGCTGTAGACACCCAGTTTGATCGGGCCCTATCCCTTCTTTGTTTGAGTACAAACCCCATCAAATTATTGAATTAGAACCCCAAATTCCACCTTAGGCTAGCTTAGGGTCCCACCAAGGTCCCTGCAAAATTTTGTCAAAATCGGAGCACGTTTGCCTAGCAAACGAGCTGAGATAAGTAGCGTAGTGCAAATATAAAAAGGGGGTGATTTATCCTGGACAGTGCAGACCCAGTTTTCGAACAAGACACGATTGTGATGTGCGCTTATAAAAAATTTCGTCAATGGTGCGCCCATCAATTTTGTAGTGTTATTATCAACATCATATATTATCTATATGTACAAATTAGCCTTCACTTTTTGAGGGGAATTAGGGTTTTCTAACCTAATCAAGAGAGAGAACAAGAGAGATAATCCAAGCTCAAACCCTAACGTTGTTTTTCTTTACTCCGGCCAAGAGTCATCTTCTCCGGCCAGATTCCGGTCGTTCTTGTCGGCGACGAGCTTTTCTTGGCGGAGTTTTCCTCTTGTGGCTTCATTAGCTCCTTTTCTTCTTCTTCATTTTTTATCTTGAAACCCTAATTCGAATTGTTCTTCCTCCTGTCATATTTCCGATTCAAATTGTTCTCAGCATCTATCTGTAGAGTTAGCATATAATCTTGAAGTTTGAATTTAGTTTAGTGGCGATCTCCATTTTACATCTTCAGTTTCATCGGATTTGTGAATTCTTCCCTAAGTTCCTTATTTTTGCCATCAAATTAGAGGTATTGAGAATATTTCGAGGCATTTCATCAGCTGAGAAGGAATACTTAAAGATCAACTCCTCTAAGGGTCAGATCGGAGCACTTTGGGAGCAAATTTTGATCGCCTTTCTCTGTAGAAATCATCAGACAACATCTGGTTAGCATTTTCTTCTCATTTCTATTCATATTATTCATGTATGTCTTTGTCCGGTGCTTTGCTCTGTAATTGTTTGAAAAAAAAAGATTTGCTCTTTCCATGGACGTCTGTTAGATTTGTTTCTCATCATGAGAAAAATGAAGTGTAGCTCTCTGTTCTTCAATATAATACTTGATCTGTATGATCGATGTGTTATGGTAGTTGTTAATTGATATGTGATTACAGATTTTTTACGTGAATATAGATTTCTTTATGATAATTGTATAAAAAAAAACCTCATTCCTTGTATGCTTTTGGTTAATTTTTCTTTTCTTTCATTTGAGTCATTTGTGAATTGGTGACATAAATTTTGAAATCTAAAAACGGCGCACGATAAGGGCGGGCGACCGCAGTGGCTCGATCGACCGCGGCGGACTCTCAAAAGAGACGTTGGGGTGTACAGTGGGTAGGTGCAACCACCCAGTTTTATTACAGTTTTGCCCTTCTTCTCTCCCAAAAGAACTAGGGCTATTTAAACCCCATCAAAGACCTTCTCTAATGACTTTTTGAATATTTGAATATCCAACTTAGAGCTTTTATCTTGAAAATCAAAAGGAATCTTCTTCAAATCTCTTGAGCATTTAAACTTGCATTCATTTCTTGTCAAGAGGTTCTTCTTAAGCTTTTTGTGTTAATCATTGGGAGTCTTGTGAGCTTTGAGAGTTGTATACGCCTATAAGAGGCTTGAGTGTTCTTCATTTTCCTTTCTTCTTCCATTCATGTGTATGTGAGACTGCAAAGAGGAGTTTCTTGCTTCAAGGCCGGAGTGCAACGAAGAAGAACATCTTTGGAGGTGGATTTGTAATACAAGGGTGTGTCCCCTTGTGGAGGTGGTGAATGTGTATACGCTTTGTGAGACGCGTCAAGGAGTCTCACCTTAGTGGAGAAAATCCCAAGGAAAAGGCGAAGTACTTGGGTAGTGGAGTAGGTCAAGTTCTGACTGAACCACTATAAATCATCGTGTGGTCTCCTCACACTTTCTCCTCTCTCTTGTGGTGTTGGTAATCTCTTTCCCTTTTATTTTTATTATAACTTGAACAAGTGTTAGAACTAATTAGGCCAAACTCACTTGCCCTAGCTTTTTAAATATAAAAATTTAAAAACACCAATTCACCTCTCTCTTGGTTGTTGCCTTTCGGGATTTCAACAAACTTTAATAGCTCACAAACTCTCCAAGGAATATATACAAATGTAAAGCCTTTGGAGATCCTCTTGATAGAATGTAAAAATACAAGTTCAAAGAGGGTTAACCTTTCATGTAAAAGTTTAGGTTCAAGAAGATGTGATTTGATCTTTGAAAAGGTTGTTTCAAAAGGTTGTTTCGAAAGTTTTAGATAGTGTATATATAGCCCACAAGAAAATATGACCGTTTGGGGGTAAAACTGTAAATTATATAAGGTTGAAAAAGTTAACCTGCGAAAGCCCCAACGGATGTATTTCCTTGTGGTCGACCGGCCCGATAAATTTTGAGATGCCCTGGAATTCTAGTTAGCTTCCAACGGTCGTCCGGCATAGCCCGGTCGACCGGCCCTGAGTAAAATCAGGGGCTTTTGGGCTATGGCCTTTGGGCTTAAGTCCAAGGTTTTCAAACACATTTCTAGGTGTCTGTTGATGCTTTTCAAAGATGTAAAATGTTAAATTTGAAAACCATTTTGAAAACCTTTTGATAGTGCATTTAAACATAAAATCAAGAGAACTCCAAATACATTCTAATAGTGTACACCATTGAGTCTTTTTGGAATGTCTTGGCTCCTTTGCACTTCCTCAGACTTCTTAATCTTGTGAGTGAACATCTTGAACTTTGTCTTGGCTCTTGTGACTTCCTCCAATCTTCAAATCATGTTGAGAGGTGCATGAGGAGTCATCATGGAATGTCCAGCTCCAAGCTTCTTCTTGACACTTGTTGGGAACTTGTAGGATCTTTATATTGAGCTTCATGACTTGAACATCTTCAAATGAGGATGTCTCAATTGTAGGTGCAAGCTCTTGATTCCTTCTTTGCTTCTTGATCTACAAGCTATGTGTTGTGTTGAGTTGTGTAATGGCAATATAACATATCAAATTCCTTTGTAGAGCACAACATCTCAAAGCAAAACATTAGTCTGACAATGCTAATAAATTTGTGTTGGCTAGCATCAAAACAAGAAGGTAAGGTGAATGATTGAACCCATGGGAACCCTTGGGCTTATATTTTCTCCCTTTTCGATGATGGCAAACAAATTGATTAGGGAGGAAGGAGATATCAACCAATAGATGAATAAGCATGATATGATATACACAATAGAGCATAACTCCCCCTCACTATATGAACAAATATAATTAATGACTATAAAACATATGGTGCATATTCAATTGGACTACCTAATCACTTCCCAAAATTCTCTCCCTTTTGGCAACAGCAAAAATGTAGGGATAAATAAGTGAAGTGCAAGTGGGGTGTCAAGATGAATAATAACTTTGCTAAGCTATGTGCCTTGTACATGATAATACATTTAAGCTCTTTGAATGCTTATCAAAAAGAAATAATAAGAAAACTTAAGCATAATGCATGATAAGCAGTTTTTTTTTTTTGATTGAATGATTCCCAAGTTAAGCATAAGAAATTGGGTAAATAAACCATATGAGCATATCACATTAGTCCATATAAGTGTGAATATATACCTATTTAGCTCTCCCCCTATGAATTTTGCGTTGGCCCTAGGTGAAACCTATGTTGGAGGACATGACAAGGTACAATGATGCAAGGTGAATAATTTGAACACTTGGGCTTTATTTACAACTTTTGAAGGTAGATAAGTGTGGACCCGGATCCGAGGACGGTGCGGGAATGAGTCCCTAACACCCTCTTGGATCATCCACACGTGAAGGAGAGCTCTAACAAGGAACTCTTGAAACAGGTGCCACCCTCATAGCATAGCACGAGCAGCGATATAAAAGAGATACCTCTCGATTCGGGAACGAGTCCGGATTCGAAATGTACCTAAACAAACTCAGAGTCGCCATCCATGGTATACAGCCATGGATCCTTAAACAAAACATGCTCTGTATACCATGGATAACCAGAAATGAATGGGTTCGTGCCTGATTACGAATGGAGAAGGTCTGAAGAGCACCCCCAATTCGCCCGAGTGCGAACACTTGGTCTCTTAAACAATTTTTATTAATTTCAAGGAATTTTAGGCAAAATCATATGAAATGGGAACAATCCTCAGGAGTCGTCTACCTAAGCATGCATTTCCTGAGAATATAAATAATAAGCATACAAAAAATGAATGAAAAAAAATGTGCCACCTAAGCATAGCTAGATTATGAGTGACATTCCTAATGAGTGTCTAAGTTCTGGTGGACATACACATGCAAGCTACAGCTAAAAGTATAGGATCAGTACAAGAAAGTAAGAAAACACATCAAAACATACAACACAAATCAACTCTATACATGACTGGACAAGACGAATCCTAAAACTCTAATGCAGGACTTGACTCGGACCAGAATGGCCATCCACCCTGGCTGCTCTAAGTATCCCGGCCTCGGGAAGAATCGGAGTCAACGTAGTTCGATGACCTATTCTAAACTACGATGCCTAACCATCTAGAACCACTATCCTAGACTCGATCCACTAGACTCGACTGATTTTTTAAAGCTTTTTATACGATTGCGTAAAATTCAAGTGAATTGTAATTTTTAGGACTCTCTATATGCCCTAACTAATGCAAGTTGATTAGCCTTAAGCAAATGCAGGTGGGCCCTACATCCTATGTGTAACTAGGCTGTGCATCCTAAAGAAAACCACGGGCTGACTATATGCTTCCTAGTCTAGCCATCGGTTCGACTGAATGTCTAATCGATCAACTTGAGGCCTCCTAACTCTAGGGACACTCACACGACAGGACACACCATATCAATACAAATCAAGACAACCTCCTAACTCTAAAACACCCCAAATATCTGGGACAGGCTCCTAACTCTAGGGTAAGATCTTTTTTTAATGGTTTTGAAGAAGTTTTATATTTTTGGAAAGTTTGAAATGTTTATTTTTAAAGGTTTGGCTGGACTTGGGATGTGGATCCCAAGCTACACTACGTACCTTATGGGAAGAGATCAAGCCAACGTAGTTCGAAAAATATTTTGAAATAAAGATGCTAAACAAGCAAACAAGCGTGATTCACAAACAAGTAAACTAGCGTGCTCACAAACAAGTACACCAGCGTGGTTACAAACAAGTAAACTAGCATGATTACAAAACAAATGAAACACCAATCAGATAAAACATGTCTAAAGGGAATATCTAAAAGACTTGGAAAGTCTTCTAAAATGAAGAGAAATGGATGCTACAGGACTTAAACAATTTCTCGTAAAACAGGGGCTTGGGATGACTCCATCATCGCCCTTTTCAAGAAAACAAATATGTACAAGACAATAGAAGACTCTTAAGCTCTATCACATGTCTAACTAAGCATTACTTATTTAGATAAACATACATGAAACTAAAACCAACATCTATAGGTAAACAATCCTGCTATGATGTCATTTAAAACTGTAATGTAAGCTAAGTGAGCTGAAATCAAACTTACTTTCAAAAGGGATGCTTTGAATTATTATAAACTCAATAGAATCTGACCATATATAAAAAAAAATGACACTACAGGTTATGAAATAATATGAATCAGGCCTCTATTAGAAAATCGAAAGAAAAATATGAAAATGTAAGTGCATACATTTCAAGGCACCAAATATATATCAGTTCAAAAAAAGCTAAAATACAGAGGATAATTGGATTGATCACACCAAACATGTAAAGAACCTAATAACTAAACTCACATGCACCCAAGGGAGAGATACCCCATGAACCATATATCATTGAAACATAAAGAAAGAAATCCATATTATTTTATAAGGGTTCAAAACTACTTGAACCTGCTACACGAAGATATTCAACAGACCATGTACCCAAAGCATATAGACAAATGAAAGTTTTAGATAAGCAAACTCCCATGACTAGCAAATTGTTTAATTCATAGAAATTTAACCATTGAATTATATTAGGAATAACTACTAACTTTAGGTGTAAAATAAAACTTAAGGTTAGCTCTACATTCTAATATATGCTCATGGCAGTTATGCTACCCAAGACTAATACAAACTCATGATGTCATCTGAATCCCAATAAGACAAAAAACTCTATATTAACTTTAAATGTCTATCTAAATTTATTGCGAGATTATGAAATTGAGGGTAAAGCTATTATACTAACACTTTAGGTAGAAATGATCTGTCATTGGCAACAATTCTAACATGCCCAGATATTCCAGCTTGCCTAATCCCCACCTTATCTTTTAATATTTCAAAGCATAACAATTCTTAGAGGAGACAAGTAGATCAAACTCTCTACCAAATAAGTGAGCAGTCATTTAATAACGTTACTTGAGTGACTTATCTCATGCTTTGCAAACTATATTACAAACTTGTATGCATTTAAAATAATTTTAAAGAACATATTTTATAGCTTCAACTTGCAGTGCAAATAATAGTACTAAACTATCTAATAAAGAAGTACACACAGGACAAAATTGAATGAATGTATGTTACATAATTTTATAATAACAAATAGCTTCTATATTAATTAAAAGGACCCTATACACTTTATGAGGTAAATTATCCTTTACCCCTATAACCTTCCATTCAGTCCCAATAAACAATTTATGATATGAACATGTCCTTATTAACTCACACAACTACTGACTCCTATAGTTTTCAACTTGTACACATTATTACAGGGACAGTAACTTAGCTATTTCACAATCGAGATATCATGCTAAACTAATATCTCAAGAAGACATTGAAAACACTTAAACCAATCTACTAATGACAGATTCATTTCACCTGCTACTGGAATTTACTAGTGACAAAATTCAAGCCTAACGACATGAGTAAATTCTCAGCTACAATAATGTACCTTCTTGAATATTTCTTAACTCATTACTACCAATAGTGCAGGAGTTACAACTATATAATAACTAAGAGACCCCCATAAGTCACGGGAGCATTAAAAGAAACTAATCTTTTTGCTAATTTTGATTTTTATGACAATTTACATACCAACCCAGTCAAAGAACAATTCTATGAAAAACTGGCCTTTGCATATATTTATATAAAAAAAATTTCTGTTTGGATAAATTTAACCTGACAATATACTATTATATGTGCTATTGTCCAAAAACAGAGTTTCTTTTTATGTAGGCTAAAAATGATGATGGTCAATGATGATGAACATGGAATAATATTTTTCTCTGTCAATGAGACATCAGGTGTTCAACAATTATGAGAACATTGTGTTTCAAATGAATACAAGCATATAATCATCTCATTAAACAAAAACAGACATCAGTTCGGTTAGGAAATACAACAATCTTGTCAAAATAGTAGCCCAAATTTCTCAATCACCAGGATCTATCAAAATAAGGCTCACTTAAATGCAAATGACTTGTGAGCATTGTAATCTAGTGGTTGCCTTATACGAGCCACCAAAACATTTCAAAAGTGATTTGACTTCCAAGTGAAGATCACAGATTATTCAGACAAATGAAATTATGTAAAACTATATATATATATATATATATATTTATCCACAGCATAAATACAGATGCTTACTCAACTGAAATAGTATACACAAGTAATGCTTGTACCACGATATACTGACCATAATAATATCATGAATTCACAAATCAATACCCAAGTACATCTCTAATGACTTAAATGAGGCTCTGTATAGATTCTAACTATCACAAATCAACATTTTCGTGACTTCAAAATCATATCTCATAAAAATTCAATACAAATTCAAACATTTTGCACCTAAAGGTATCTAATTGAATAAACCATAAGTACAATAACATATGTCTAAAAAAAATCAATCTATCAATCACTCAGAGAACAACACAAGCTACATATTCATTCTAACTAGAAAATCAAAGATACTAAACAAATCTATTGAACAACAAGCCTAGATTATTCCTGTATATGCAACAATATCAAAACGCTAAAGTGATTGGGCTATATGGGCAGATAAATAAGAAAATTTTTGTCAATAGAGTACCTATAATCTATAAAGTCTCCACAATTTCAAATAACACTCTTAAGAAAAAGCCCCTTTGATAAATTTCAATTAATATATGAAAATTAAGACCAATAGGATGGGAACCTCATCATTATGCTATTCAAATGCACATATACCATTCAGATATACTCTAAGAATTAGATGTGGAATCTAAAATCCAGACCTATAGAAATGAGATAATGAGCCAAGATGACAAAATACCTTATTCTATAGTAATGAATACATCAAAGGAAAGAAAATGAATACATATAACTTTCTTTACAATATTCTTCATTGAACCCACACTTAATCCAAGACTCATGATTTTACCATTCAAGGCCATGATGGAGACTCAAATGAACATTAATTAATGACCACATACTCTTTTATAGTCCATAAGCATATATTTGAATATAAAGACACAACTGAACTGAAATTGAGCAAAGATAGAGACACAGCTGAAGTGAAATTGAGTGTATACATGACTATAGAGACACAACTGAACTATTGCATATATTACTCCAATTTGTATTTCCAAGAGTAAAGCTTATGACCAATTCAATCTAATTATGAAATCATCCCAGTTGAAACAGAGGTGTGAAATTCAAAGGTCTAAAAAACATATTTTTATTACAAACTATTCTTTTGAATTATTATTGTAACTAAAACTAATGAAACATTCCTATATGAAACACAAAAACTAAAATAATTTAGATTTAAGTCTAATTAACTCATGTTCAACTAGTCTCAAAGGACTATTCTAAAATGGGACAGAATATCACTTATAATGCCTTTTCTTTTCTCAATTTTTAATTTAGCAGAACTCTTCAAGGATATAAAACAGAAATTATTAAATGAACGAGGATATAATCTTCCTTCTATGAATTAAGCCATAAGAAAATCATTTTGTAATCATGAACGCACTGTATTAAACATGTACATTTCAATCAACCATGCTAATTCATCAAACAAGCACTCTGTCTTTATGTCTTCTTATTCTTATAACAACAATCTCAAATGAATATTCTAGTTTTTATCTTAAACAAAATTTGATAGGTATGGAGACAATGATTTGACATATATCTATAAGAAATCAACTTTAAGAACCAAAGAAACATATATCATTTAGATTTCTGCACCATTGATAAAACTATAAAGAATTAGTCAGAAAAATATGGAAGGAGATGATCAAGACATAGCGAATAGAGATAATGAAGATTTAACCATCTAATTAATAATGCTACACTCAAATCATCCTTAGCGCGAGATCAAAAGTGACAATGAAACCTTATACTTGAAACTTTAGCTCTAGAGTCCAAGATTTTCTTCTTTATATATATATATATATATATATATACATATATATATACATATATATATTATTTGAAATCCAATGCAAAATGTGAACTTAATTTAATAATTAAAATCAAAGATAATAAGCTTTCAGTCAATAATCCTCGAATCATAAGTAGCATAAACTAAGGCAAGAATATAATCAAAAGAGACATATTGTAGGTTAAATAAAGAATTTCTTAGAAGAGAAAGATAATCGCAGATCAGTAAAACTTGCTAGAAATAATGATCTTGCAGACATAGCAAAGTAAATAAAAATAATCAAACTTATTAACAACAAAATCATAAGAAAGAATCGAACTTTGATCTTCTCGGATCCATGAATCATAGAGAAAAATAAATAAATATATTACATATTTACAAACAAAAACAATGAATAATCAGATAGAATAATAATAAAATAAATATAAACATAATTTTTCTCAAAAACTCATGAATTTATTAACCTTAACCTAAAACTTAAGATAAACAGAAATCACCATAAACACATCAAATTAAAGAATAAATTTTACAAAATACCTCTCAGCTGCAGTAATGAATGTAATAAGCTTTCCAATCCTCTTCTTATGATTTTGCGATATTTTTCTCTGAAGATTATAACATAAAAATGAAATTGAATCCAAAAATTCAAAAGCTAAGATTTCGAACAAGGCAAATCATAGATCTATGGATCAGAGAATGAAACGATGAACTAAAAGCTTTAAAACTGAGGTTTAAAGGTCAGTAAGTTGAAATAGAAGTAAATCTAGGGTTTCTAAAGATTTGAAGCTAGAGAAGGAGAAGATCTAGGATTTCTAAAGGTTTAAAGCTAGAGAGGGAGAAGATCTAGGATTTGTAGCTTTAGCTTTAGGGTTTGAGAGGTAATAGATTCGAAAGATGATGAAAAACAGGAGAATCAACGAATCTAATAACTAATAGAGGAGAAATCAAGGTTTAGAAGAGATTATGAACTAGCCGAAGCTCAACAGAGCTTATCGGAGAAAATGGACTTGATTGGAGTTAGGGTTCTTTATGCAGAAAAGAAATAGATCTAGGTTTCTAAGAGGTATGGCTGAAAAAGAAGAAGATGAAGATAGCACAAGGTAGAAGGCTTGACTGGAGTACGATCGGAATACAACCGGAGCTTGGCCGGAGGTCAGCCGGAGAAGGTGATCGGAAAATATGGGTTTGGGAAACTGAGATCTAGTTTCTCTCTCCCTTTCTCTCTCTCTCATACGAATTTTTCTCTTTTTTTTTTTTTAACAAAGCTTATGCTGGTATTTATAGGGAATTTGGGATAATGATATTGGCACTACCATTTTTGATGAGCGCGCAGAAGAATCGTGTCCTATTTGGAATCTGCTCGGTATCGTTCTAGGATAATCCACCCCCCTTCTGAACTTGTACTACGACACTAAATCGGCTCGTTTGTTAGTCAAACGTGCTCGGATTTTGACGAAATTTTATGGGGACCTATCTGGGACCCTAACCTACCTTGGAGCAAAATTTGGGGTCCTACAACATTGGTTTGATAGGGTTTTACTCAATCATGAAGGGTTTAGGGTACGGTCAAAATGGGATGTCTACAATAAGTATCTACCTGAGCAAAGATATGCTCAGATCTATGACTTAACCATTTAAGTTCACTAGTTGCATTTTGTTGGGGATTTCTTGTCATAGGGCAGACAAGTCTCTTCCTGAGCATGAACATGCTCAGAATTATAACATAACTTTTGAGTTTCAGTTGTTTGGCCCTAGGTAGTTATACATTTGCAAGTGAAAAGCTCCCCCTGATTATGTGCTATTAATCTAAATGTAATTGACTCCAGCATATAAGCCCTAGATTTTAATCACCTTACCCATTTCAGTTTTTGCTCCATTCAAATGAGAGAAACACTTTGAATGGATGATTATTAGACATAGGATTATAAAGTTGAAACAAATACAGTCTAATAAACACATGGATACCAAAATAATAGACAATCAAAGGAATACACATCCATGGCAATCAAAAGAACTCATGTATATATACAGATTAGACAAGAAGAGATCCCATATACATGAATGAACGATGGAACAGACACACCCTCTTCACATCATGTCAGAACATAATCAAAGATACATGAATAGATACTGTCATACAATCTCTGAGTCGTCAAAAGCTATATAACCAATAATGCATAATACCCCTCTGGGCATCACCATCTCTTAACCAAAATATCAAGCCCATACTGGGCATGTACAAACCAAAATAAAAGCCCACATCGGGGATAACCATCATCCACGACGAAAATGAAAATACAATCTCCAAAAGCTCAAACTGGGCGAGAAGAAAGCTAAACAAAACATGATAATCAGCAGCAAAATGTGATCGTCTGTGTCTGCTGTAAAGAAGGTGCTGTCTATCTATCAGTCCTGAGAAGGAGGAGGCTGATGCTCACGAGATGGAGACCGTGAGGTATAATATCTGGTGGACTAACTCCTCTGATAAGCTTGCATTATCTCCCTATGCTGCCTCGCCATAAGCTGCATAAGTCTCTCATGATCAGAGGCTCTCTGACTCTCTGCAGTCGTAAGAGCAGTTGAGAAGGTATCAAACCCAATTGTGAGGGTGTCAAGTCTGGAGGTGACAGTGCCTAGCCCAATCCTCAATGAGGCAATGTCCCTGACAAGATCCTCATACGAGCCAGTGGTGGGAGCTTGACGTTGATGAGCCTGTCTCTGATCATGTGCTCTGATATCGCCCTGCATTTGAGCCACCTCTTCTGCTTCTCCCATGGACTCATCAACCTCATCGGCTGCAACCCCACTAGGACCAGGTCCACCAGGGATAGAAATTTTCATAATAGTAATGGTCGTATGGTTGAGAATTGGCTCAGGGTTTTTGTAAGACTCTTTAGATAGATCAATTTTTCTATTCCTTAAGAGTCTGGTGATCATCATCCCAAAAGGTAGACCTCCGTGTCCTCTCTTGACTGCCTCATCCATGTATCCATAAATAATGAATCCTAGGTTTAACTTGATTTTCTTCATGATACAATGGATCATGAGGGCTTCAAAAGGCTTCACTGCAACAAAATTTCCTGCTCTAGGAGTGATGTTGTAGGCTACTATTTTGTGAATCAATCTCACAGTAGGATTCATTGAGTTGGCATTGATATTCAATTTATGCCCAGGAGGGGGTACGGTTCCTAAGGTATCATACACATCTATCATGACGAAGTGATTTTCGATTTCATTCTTACCCCAAAAGAAAATCCTCCTACCATCATTGTGAACTCCAATCAATCTACAAAAATCAGCTAAGTTTAGCCCAAATTCTTTCTGAAGGTATATATTTATCACAAAACCCTTATGCGTAAAGTCAAGGTCTGCATAGAAATATCTAATCAGGTCAGGGTATAGCACCGTATTCAAGAAACAAAACCCAACCTTGAAATGAGAAGAGTGAGGTGAGATCAAACTTTTCAAAGTCCATGAAGATCACCTTTCTTCCTGAGATGATTACCCTGTTTGTGTACCCATTGTAGCGATCCATGGCTTTCTTGTTGAAGAAATGTTCGTTGGGCAACACCTCTTCTTCCAGTTCGGTTCGTGCTTTTTTGCCCTTTTGTGCGATGGTTTTCCTTGATGCCGACATTTTAGAGTTTAGGGTTTTAAGAGAAAATGAGAGACAGAGGAAGGGGGATGGCTCAAACCTCATTAGAACCCTTTAATCTTGAAGCTTTGACCCTTAAAATTGATTTAGAGGGAAGAGGAGCAAAAACCCTAGGAGAAAAACAAACGGCGCGAGTGAAAAATGAAACGGCGGAAGCCCTTTAAAAGCAGTTTTCGATCGTCGCGGTCGACCGGGTTATGACGGTCGCCCGCCGGATACTACTGTCTATTTTTTATTTTTCACATTTCGACCTTCCGCGATCATCCGCAAAAGCTCGGTCACCCACCGCGACAAACTTGTTCCTTTTTATTTTTGTCTAGATTGCTTTCCGTGGTCGCCCTCCGAAAAAATTCATCCCTAGGCTATGTGAGGACATCTAAAAATTCATTTATATATTTTTTTAACATTTAAGCTCAAATAGAATAAATGGACTTATGTTTTTAGTGAAGCTCAAAGTGAATGTTCTAAATAGATTTTGCTAGATATGGAAATATATATGTTTGATCAATGTCTAGCAATATTTGACATACTGGTTCATCTAGTTGTGGATACGAAGTGCATATGTGTGTGTCCTTGCACTTAGATGGATTTTTCAAAAGGATTCTCAATAAACCACAACTTATAATCTACAGAGGTAATTTCTTATTTTCTTTATAGACTATAAGAGATATATGATGTGATCAAGAAGCTCAATAAGCAAGGATACATTCTATTAACAACACGACCGATGATATGTATCTATGCTTAATTATGAAGTAATATGACATTAAAGCACAAGTGATCTAGATACAAATAATGTACTATTGAATAGTATCTAGATAGAATTCATATGATATAGCAATTAAAGCACAACCCCATATATTGATAATTTCAAACAATGAGTTGAGTGGGGTATTTTGTAATCCAAATCAATCTGGTTCCAACCAAGTTTGTGTGTGAGAGTGTATCTTTTCTTATCCACACAAACCTGCTTGATTTCACAAATCTAAGCTTACACCTAGATTTGTGATGCCCTAATCTACCACAATATGAATATGAATAAGTGTGGGTAGATGAGGAACAACTAGAACTACAAGAATACATATGATGACAAACATGTATGTCCATTTCTTCTTGTATTCTTTGGTTGTTCATAGAGAGTTCTTTATTAACTAATTTAATCTCTTTGAATTGATTTTCGAAGCAATTTGTTTGCTGAGATAAATTAGCTTTTAATTTTTCTTCATTCTCACAAACAAGTTTATATTTTTCATTTAAATCTTTGTTTGTGTTATCAAGGCTTTCTTTTTCTTTTCCAAGGATGGTGCACTGTTTTATTAAGTCATCATTTTTTTTATCAAAATTTTGCTCAAATGACTTAATTTTTCATTTCTTGTCAAACATTTATTAACTTCCGACTTCAAATTTTCAATTTGTTTCTCTAGGTCTGAAATTGAGTGTTTGAAAGAATATTCATTTGCAAAAGATTCTTGAAGAGTCTCTTTTTGTTCAAAAATAATATTTTTATCATTTCAAGAGAGACTACTATTTTTCTCATAAATTTTTTTAAGATTTGTCCAAATATCGTTTGCATTTGTACATGATGATATTTTCTTAAAAGCATTAGGACATAGTCCACAACATATTATAATAATAGCTTTTGAATTTAATGAAAATAATTTTGCATAATTTTTAGTGCATTTCATTGGAATAGAAAATCCCCTTTCAATGATATCTAAGATGTCAATGTCTATGGATTTGAGATAAGCAAATAATTTTACTTTCCAAGTTCTATAATTTGTTCCATAAAAAAATGGAGGAATTATAGTGGATTGGCCTAGCTCAAAATCCAATGGATTGTCACGAATCTTTATCTCTTGTAGATTTTGAATTTAAAAATCTCTTTAAGAGCCTAAGCTCTAATACCAAATGAAATACAAGGTGACAACCCAAGAGGGGGGGGGTGAATTGGCTAATTAAAAATTTGAAGCTTAATTAAGTAGATTATTAAAATCAACTTACCAATTAAGACTAAACAAGTCTAACCCTTAATTAATCAATAAAAATAATTTATGCTAGAGATTAGATTTAACTTTATGCATATATACTCTAACCCTTGTTCAATCGAATATAAACATAAGTAAAGGTAAAGATTACCAAATACCCAAGTGCAAAGAGAAGGAGAAGAGAAAGCATCCACAAGGCACAAGATTTATAGTGGTTCTGTCACGACTTGACCTACTCCACTCTTCTAAGTTTTTCTCCTTGGGATTCTTCACTAACCAATAAGATTCTTCAACGGGCTAATCTTAAAGCTGTACACCAACTCCTTCAACTTCCAAGGAATCACACCCTTTCGCACGAAGGAATATATACACTATCTAAACCTTTGTAAGATGACGCCTTCCTCTTACAAATGATTTACCTTTCTTTCCGGGCCAAATCGGAGACCCTCAATTATAGAATGATGAAATGAAATGAAAGAACACTCAATGCCTCTTAGATAGGCGAATTACAAACTTTAATAGCTCACAAACTCTCCAAGAAATATATACAAATGTAAAACCTATGGAGATCCTCTTGATAGAATATAAAAATACAAGTTCAAAGAGGGTTAACCTTTCATGTAAAAGTTTATGTTCAAGGAGATGTGATTTCATCTTACAAAAGGTTGTTTAGAAAGGCTTAGATAGTGTATATATAGCCCACACAGAAATATGACTGTTTGGGGGTAAAACTGTAAATTACAGGGTTGAAAAAGTCAACCTGCGAAAGCCCCAATTGATGTATTTCCTTGTCACGGCGGTCGATCGAGGCACGACGGACGCCCGCCCTTATCGGGCTCTTATTTTGAAATTCAAATTTCATACCGGTTTGGTAGACCGGCCCTATGGCGGTCGCCCGGCGAGGGCAATCTGTTTGAATAAAAATTCGGCTCAAAAAAACTATCGCGGTCGACCGCACCCATGGAGGTTGACCACCACCATACTGGATTGTTTCTGTCTAAAACAGAAACGTATCCGCGGTCGCCCGGATTACCCCGACCGACCGGCCCAATGAATTTCGAGATGCCCTGGAATTCTAGTTAGCATTCTGCGGTCGCCCGGCATAGCCCAGTCACCGGCCCTGAGTAAAATTCTATTTTTAACTTTAAAAACAAGGGGCTTTTGGGCTATGGTCTTTGGGCTTAAGTTCAAGGTTTTCAAACACATTTCTAGGTGTGTGTTGATCGTTTTCAAAGATGTAAAATGTTAAGTATGAAAACTATTTTGAAAACCTTTTGATAGTGCATTTAAACATAAAATCAAGAGGACTCCAAATACATTCTAATAGTGTATATCATTGAGTCTTCTTGGAATGTCGTGGCTCCTTTGCACTTCCTCGGACTTCTTCATCTTGAGAGTGAACATCTTGAACTTTGTCTTGGCTCTTTTGACTTCCTCCAATCTTCAAATCATTTTGAGCGGTGCATGAGGATTCATCATGGCATGTTCAACCCCAAGCTTCTTCTTGACACTTGTTGGGAACTTATAGGATCTTTATGTTGAGCTTCATGACTTGAACATCTTCAAATGAGGATGTCTCAATTGTAGGTGTAAGCTCTTGATTCCTTCTTTGCTTCTTGATCCATAAGCTATGTGTTGTGTTGAGTTGTGTAATGGCGATATAACATATCAAATGCCTGTATAGACGACAACATCTCAAAGCAACACATTAGTCTGACAATGCTAATAAATTTGTGTTTGCTAGCATCAAAACAAGAAGGTAAGGTGAATGATTGAACCAATGGGAACCCTTGGGCTTACACAGGAGATCACCACATCGGGTTCTCTGGGAGTGTTTGTTGATCTATGTTTCTTACGGACTCGGGACTGGGATCCTAACTCCGCAAGAAAGAGAAACTCAGAGTCGCCAACTAGGTCTGGGCCTAGGACCCATGCCTGTTCTTCCAATGAAAAGAGAAGTTGTACTTGACCTTCATTGGATGCATAGTGACCAAAGGGGTTATTTTGCTCTCGGCCAAGAACCTTACAATTTTCCTTTGTTTGTTTAAGGCATGGTCCTTATAGATATCTGGGTAAGGGTTATGCTTACAATCGGAGAAGGAGTTAGGCACCCCTCTTGCCCAAACGAATCCGGTCTCTTTACTTAGTTTGGCATTTTTCAAAGAATTTTAACCAGGATAACTTATCATATTATCCTTTATTCGGATTAGGCTTAATTTCAGGATGTAAATAAGATGAATTTACAAAAAGACCGAAAATAAGTGGTAGTTATCCGGATTGAGATCGTATGTTGCTATATGAGTCGCGGAAGATTTCACAACTGATCACAATCAGGTTAACTTAAATCTAACGGAAAAGACAATGCAGAAAGTAAAAGAAAGGTAGAGGGATTTATATCATAAGTTCTGAGGGCAATGTGAGCCGGAGATCTTATAATGTCACCACCTCGTACCTTACTTTGTAAAGAAAATTATAGAAAGCTGAAAATAAATGTAAATTTACAAGGATCTGTAGAGAATATGCCATCTAACTACGCTATTCTGAAAGGGGTTCTGAAGTTGCTGAGATTTCGGCGGTGTAACAGCGTTGTGTTGACAACGGAGCTTCGAGTTTGTCGAGATTTTGGCAGAACAACGGCACTATTTAGATAATAGGGCCTTGCGTTATCTAAAATTCGGCAGTGCAACAGCGCTATGTTGATGAAGAGGTTTAGGGTTTGTCAAAAAATCGGCGGCGTAACGATGCTATTCTCACAAAGGGGCTTCGAGTTTGCCGAGATTTTGGTAGAACAACGACGTTATTATTGAAAAATAGCTCGTTGTTCTGCAAAATTCGATAGAACAAAGGATATTGCTCCGAGCCTTCCGAATTTTGGCAGAATGGCAATGCCGAGTGTGATCTACCTAGAGTTTCTCTACTTTCTTTCTTCAAAAAGCAATCAAACTAGGGTTTTTGAAAATTACCAGGGGTTTGGACTGGACAGGCCAGAGGGGGGAAAACCAGGGTTTTTTCAATACAAAAAAGAGAGGAGAGAGGGGAGGAAATTCACCACAGCCATCCACCCCTCAACCCTTACCCCCCTATTTATAGTTTTTGTTTTTGGGGGTAGAGGTTGGTAGTTTCACCCCAATTGGGTGTCATCCGGATGCTGTCATCCGAATGACATCATATTTCGAAGTGCACCAAGCTTTGTCTCTTCCTCATCTCGAAAAATGTGATTTTTCGTCCTTTATCGGTGCGTTTCCTATGTACGTAACTTCTCCGATTGAATTCCGAATCACGCGCGATCAAATCCTTTGGATTCCTCATTTTGAGGAGTTTCCAATGAATCTAATATCATTTGCTTTAGAGAAACGAAGTGTTCTTTGGGTAAAAACAGAAGTTTTTGACTCAAAGTTAACTTACCGATTGAAATGCCATGTGAAAACGGGCTTACCGGTTTATGCCTTAAAAGGTGGGTGCTGTGTAAAACATGCTTTTTCGGTTGCATTTCTGAGATAAAATCATTTTTTGAAAATCATTTCCTTTTGTAAATACTCTAAAGAGAGATTGAGAGAAACCGAACTGGTGCTCTGGGACTCGTCATAAGGTTCTTCCTCGCGACCCCTATCATTAGTACCACCTTGACAAAATTGGGTGTCTACAGATGCCCTTCTTTAGTAAACAGTCCAAGGCACCTGAATGCCAAAGTAAGGAGACAACAAAATTTTGTCACTAGGGACTAATGATAGGTTTGCAAGACTCACATCGGATCTAGATGTTAGAGTTGGTGCCCTAAAACCCAATATATTTTGCATGTTAATCAATAAAAGTTTTTTTTCATGACAATTAATGGGTACCTAAAAGTTAAATATGTGTGACATGCTACTTGTTATTGACACATATTTGTCCTTAGGTAGCAAAGTAGAAAACCCATACTCATGGATTCAGAGATCCTAGGGAGGAAGGAGATATGGGATTCCAGTTCTTTGCAGACTTTAATAGTTCCTAGTTGGGGTTGAGGTTGGACACCTCCACCTGTATACAACTAGCATCTATCTTGCCAACAAGCACGAGATGTGGAGTGACTTATCTCGATCACTCGGGTAGTAGACCCTAAGCAAGATAGAATGGGTACAACAATGAGATTGCGTACTGAACATGATCACATTAGAATAGCTTATGGACAGGAGACAGTTGAGCTATTCTACTAGAGCTTGTTAGATGTGTTTCTTTTCCTATTCCCTTTGCGCTTGTTAGATGTGTTTTGACGAATTAAGTGTAATGATTAAGTGATTTTCATAACACATTTCAATTCTTTTCCTTTAAAGCCAATTTTATATATCTCTCAATTTTAAGTAAACTTTTGGCTTTTTAGGCATAATCTTATGATCTTGAAGATGTTCATAATTTTAAATGAACTCATGAGATATAAGTTTGACTGACTCTAGATTTCTCATATTATTAACTCACTCAAACTCTATAGTGATCTATCTTAAAGATACTCAAGTGAAGATATCAATAGATCACACATATAGGCATAATGTATGTATATACATCCTTTTAGATTCCATGCCTTTTACTAAAGAGATTTAATAAGTATTACTATTGAATTACACTCTTTAATGATGGGTTCACATACATTTGTATTTTTTTAATTTTTAAATCATTTTATGTGAACACTAAGTAGATCTCATGGATGAAGGGTTATCCCTTTTACAACATCCATGATTAGTCTACTATGTTTTGACATAAGGAATCATGACAAACATGAGGTACATGGTCCAAACATTTTTTTCTACATCCACAAACCACTTTAAAACAAAGATAGGCATTAAGGACCAAGTGCATAAGTCCTTAGAAAACTAAGATGTGTGGGAGACATATGTTCCCATCACAAAGCATTTTAAGCCAACCACTATAATGAGTAAGTGCCCAAACAATGATACTAGATTCTTGTGACATTTTTATTTTTTCTCAACTGAGTTTCATACATTGAATCTAGCCTCATTTTTAACTTTCCTAAATAGTATATTCTTATATGAATTTAGGGAAGGATCCAAGGATTTATAGAATATCAATTTATAAACACCTTGGACATATGCATTCAAAAATGAACTATCATAACTAGATAATTTCAGCTAAATTTTAAAGTTCATTTTAGTCATGAGAGGATATCCATTTTAAGCTTTTGAAACACATCTACTTTAACCCATTAGGATTTCTTATACATTTAATGATAATCATTAAGCACACAAGAATGGGTTGAAGGACAACTAGGTGCAAGAAATAGACATATTTACTCACCTAGGGCACAAGAGATGTCTAAGGAAGAATTTCAGTGGATTTTCTTAGACATGGCTTTAAACTCTTAATTTTGGTAGAGATAATATACTAGACAAGTTAAATATTATAAGATCTAGCAAAATGCCAAATTTGTCCACAATAGAGTTCAAATATGAAAGAAATGAACTTGATAGTTTAGATTGAACTCCTGGGCTAATGGAGTGGTTGATTTTAATTAAGGGACAAACATGGTTTTCACATTGAACTTTCTAATGTGGATTTTCTTTGTGGATGAGTACTAAGTGCATAGTGATGTGATTTTGCACTTAGATGGATTTTTCTAAAGGATATGATCATTAAAGCTCAATTGCAAAGATACATTCTATTATGTATAATAAAATGCATCTAAGCTTAGCTTTGAAATGATGTATCAATAAAGCACAAGTAATCTAGATACAAGAGATCCAACATTTACTTATAGTATCTAGAGAGAATGTATAAAATATAATAATTAAGCACATAAAATCTAGATACAATGATGTTAATCATGAAATGAGGTATCTAGAATGAAATCATATGATATGACAATGAAAGCACAACCAATTATGTTAATATATTCAATGAATAGTTTGAATGGGGAATTTTAGAACCCAAATCACTTTGGTTCCAACCAAGTTTGTTTGCGGGAATGTGTCATTTCTTACCCAAACAAACTTGTTTGATTTCACAAATCTAAGCTTACACTTAGATTTATGATGTCCAAATCTATCACAATAAGTACAAGAATGATATTTGGTAGATGAGAAACATATAGAATCATAAGACTTTGAAATTAAACAAATATGTTTAACATTTTCTCCTTGAAGTCTTTGATTCTTTAATGAGAGTTCTTCATTTACTATTTTTATCTCATTCAATTCATTTTCAAGATATTCTTTTTGATAAGATACATTAGCTTTTAATTGTTCTTCATTTTCACAAACATATTTTTATTTTTCATTTAAATCAATGTTTATGTTTGCAAGGCTCTTATTTTCTTTCTCAAAGGTATTGTATCTTTGAATTAAGTCATTATTTTTATTTATCAAAATTATGCTCAATTGACTTAATTTTTCATTTCTTTTCAAACATTTATTTATTTCCGATTTTAAATTATAAATTTGAATTTCTAAATCGGAGATTGAATGTTTGAGAGAATTTTCTTTTGCAAAAGATTTTTGTGAAGCTCTTTTTTTCCAAAAATTTTATGATTTGAAAAGAGACAAATATCTTTTTTTCAAAAATATTTTCTAATGTTGTCCAAATATCTTTTGCATTGATGCAATTAGAAATTTTCTAAAAAATGTTTGGAGTTAAACTACAACAAAATAAAATCATTGCCTTTGAGTTCAAGAAAAATAATTTTATATCATTTTTAGTACATTTCCTTGATAAAGAAAATCCCTCTTCAATGACATCTAAAAATGTCAAAATCTATGAATTTGAGATAGGCTAACATTTTTAATTTCCAAGCTCTAAAATTCATTCCATCAAAGAATGGAGGAATTAAAGTGGATTGGCCTTTCTAAAAAATCATTGGATTGTCAACGATTTTTTCTCTTGTAGATTTTTAAAGTTAAAAATCTTTTTAAGAGCCTAAGCTTTGATACCAAATGAAATCCAAGTATGACAACCCAAGAGGGGGGTGAATTGGTCAATTAAAAACTTTAGGCTTAATTAGGTGGAACATTAAAAGTTAATCCATTAACGAAGCACTAATTAGTCCAACCCTTGTTCAAATAGGCATCATATTAATGAAGGTTAGGGTTTAGACAATCCAATCATGCACATTTACTAACGCTTGTTCAATTAAGGCATAAACACAAGTTAGGGTTAGAGTTTACCATTCGCGACACGTGCAAGAGAGAGAGAGGGGAGAAGTCACACCACAAGGAATACACGATTTTTATAGTGGTTCGGTCTATCACAAGACCTACTCCACTCTTCCAAGTATTCCTCCTTGGATGCTCCACTAAGGTTGAGATTCTTCAATGGTGAATCTCCAAGCCGTACAACCCAACTTCTTCTCCAACTCCAAAGGGAACAAACCCTTTCTGCAGGAAGCCTTGCGAGGGGACACACCCTCTTACAATGGATTCACCTTTCTTAATGGGCCAAATCAGAGACCCTCACAACGTCTTCACATTTTTTAACGGGCCGAACAGAAGACCCTCAACAGTGAAGAACAAAAAAATAAAAAAACTCTCAATGCGTCTTAATAGGCGGATTACAAAGTTGTAACCTCACATAAACTCTCCAAAAGGTAAGCAAGTTAAAGCCTACGGAGATCCTCTTGTCGAATGTAAATCACAAATCAAAGCATAGAAGAGGATAAACTAAGAACCTTTTGATTTTCAAGTTTAAGCTCAAATAGATTTGGAAATGAAGTGCAAAAAGGTTCCTTAGTTGTGTTTTGATAGGGTATAAATAGCCCATGGAAAGATATGACCGTTTGGGGGCAAAACCGTAAAAAATGGGGTTGAAAAAGTCAAGCCGCGCAGGCTCCAACAACTATTTTTCCAGACCAGCGTGGTCAACCGAGGTATCACGGTCGCCCGCCCTATGGAGCGTTCTCTTTTTATTTTCAAATTTCAACCGGCGCGGTCGACCAGGTCATGGCGGTCGCCCGGCGAGAGCTAGTCCAGTTCCCTATCCGCGGTCGCCTGGCCCTATGGCGGTCGACCGGCCAAACCATGTTGGAGTGTTTCTAAATTTCCAGGAACACCTCCGCAGTCGCCCTGGAATCCCCAGTCGACCAGCCAGCTAAAGTTCGGTAGGTGCTGGATTTCCAGCCACTTTACCGCGGTCGCCCGGGGAACCCCGGTTGCCCTGCCCTATTTGAAAATTCATTTTAACTTATAAAAATCAAGGGCTCTGGGCCATGGTCTTTAGGCTTTTGTCCAAGGTTTTCAAATATGTTTTGGGGAGTGTGAATGGTTTTCAAGGATGGTTAAGTATGAAAACCATTTTGAAAACCTTTGACAGTGCAAGTACATAAAACAAGAGGACTCCAAATACATTCTAAAAGTATAAACCTTGAGTCTTCTTGGAATGTCTCTGCTCCTTTGTACTCTCTTGGACATCTCTGGCTTGAGTGAATTCTTCAACTTTCTTTGGGCTATTGTGTCATCCTCCATTCCTTGAGTATGTTGAATGGTCCATGAGGTGTCACCAATGCTTGTTCAACTCCAAGCTTCTACTGGCAGTTGGCTAGGCAACTTGTGAGATCTTTAATTTGAGCTCTTTGACTGGAATATCTTCCAAGGATGATGTCTTCACTGTATGTTCAAGCTCTTTTGTCCATTGTTCATTGATCCTCAAGCCATGTGTTGTGTTGAGTTGTGTAATGGCAATATGACATATGAAATTCCTGTATAAGCCACAACACTTCAAAGCAACACATTAGTCCATAAAGACTAATCAATTGAGGTTTGCTAGCATCAAAACAAGACGGTAAGGTGAATGATTGAACCCATGGGAACCCTTGGGCTTACAGGGACCCACGCCTAAAATCTATGGGGGGAGTCCCTAGATTTTAGAGTTCTTGGGAGCGTCCCGTGAAACTCTAAAATCGTGGGGGACTCCCCCCTGAGGTTTTATTTCGAAAGTCTATATAAGGAACCCCACCCCCTCCTCATTTCTGATCCCTTTTCCAACCATTTTGCTTTTTAGCAATAGTACCCCCTTTTTTGGTTAGTACACTCCCCTTAGATTTATCACCCCTCCCTTTTGGTACTCACACCCCCTTGCCCCTTTGGTTTTAGAAAACCCTAGAGAGAGAAAGAGAGAAAAAGAGAAAAGCTTGGGGAGATTTCCAGAACCAGTGTATGCTGAAATCTCTTCTCCTTTATCACCGGGTATCGAAGTTCTACCAAAATTTCCTCTGATATACCACCGGACGTCAAAGTTCTGCCAGTTTTGCTGGGAATTTAGAGCATCACCAACCTTAAACTAGGTACTTTCACGACCTTTCTGCACTTTCTTTCACAAAAACAGGTTGTTGCTAGCTATAAGGCTTGGGGATCCCCTAGCCCCAAACCCTTTGCATAAATCCCCTCCTTTTCCCCTCTTTTCTAAATAAAGGCTACTTCTTTAAATATGGTTATTTGTATGCAACAAAAAATCTGATTAAAGATAGACCGTCCTTCTCGATGCTTGTAAGGCGAAGTGTTGTGCTGTCTATCATAATTATTTTTGTGTTGTTGTCTTCAAACACACTAGATTAAAGAAGTTTCCTTTAATGTAAATAAAGTCTTTAACAAAAGGCTACTTCCTTAAATTCAGTTATTTATACACAACAAACAATCTGATTAACAAAAGACTGATCTTCTCGGTTTTTCGATATCGGGAAGCACAGGCCTAGATGCCCCCTGATATCAGGAATCCGCAGTGCAGTCTATCTCAATCATTTTATCGTTGTTATTTATAAACACACTTAGATTAGAGAACTTCACTTTATGGTTTAATAAATAAAAGAGCCATTTCCCTCCCTTGTAAAGACTTTCCTTTAATTCTTACTCTTCGCTTTCGGTAATCGACTAGCTTGAGATTGCCTCCACTTCTAGGTACTCATTTGACTTGTTCAAGAAGGCTTATGCCTAAGAAGTAGATCTTGGGGCAATCTCAATCTTTCCAGCATTACCTTCCGCCGAAGATCGAATTAAAGAAAACCCTTTACTTTTCTGTATAAAATAAATCTGAAAGAGATTTCATTCATTTTACGTGCTTCCTTTTCTGCTTTATGTATTCATATTCAATAACTAGCAAAAGACCCCCTTTCCTTACTATTTTTACCCTTCCTTCTGTTTGAAATCCAACTCGAGAATAAGCTTAATCGTAAAAAGAGTTTAAAATTAGTGTTGTTAAAGTTCTCCTAACATCCACAGATTCAAGTCAAGGGACCGGGTTTCTTGGGCATCAGGGGTGCTTAACACCTTCCCCTCACGTAACCATATCCCATACCTAGTTTTTTGTTAAGACGATGCCGAAAAACATAGTTCATCAGGGGCTTAGCCCCAAACTAGACGGCAACATCGATCCTTGCCTTTCTCATAAAATTCGGATCCCCATCCCAAATTCACTACAAATACAGATCACGGGTCCTGGGCCCTAACCTAGGTGGCAACTCTGAAAACCTCTCTTTTCCTGTGAATTTCGGATCTTCATTCCAAGTTCATAGGAAGCACAGACATAACACACCCCTAATCAAAACGAACAAGAGAGAACAACACACCAAAGCACCACAACCACCAACACACCCTCGAGTCTGGGAAGATGATGGGAGAACGCATGGCGGCAACACCCTCTCCGCAATTCGGGATACACAGCCGCTTATAAGTTGGTGTCGCATTGCGATTCGACAGTCCGAAAATGTTGTTTGAGGGACAAGATTGAGATGTACTCCCCTAATTAGGAGTAGACTTGATGAACACATTTATGTGTGAATCTTAGGTAAGTAAAACATGCATTTTTCATACTTAGAACAGTGTTACGTAAGGTATTTTCTTTGTTTTCGTGTTTCAGGTTATTTTCTGGATTTCCACGTAAAATATAGCTAAGAAGACGGAGTTTCAAGGGAAAAAGCAAAGCTTGGAAAATTATTGGGTGAATTCAAGAATGAGATGCAATTTTCTTGGCCGAATTCAAGAGAAGACTTGTTGGCCAAATTGAAGAGGGTTACAATTTGTAGCCGAGTTTGTTATTGGCACTCTCATCTCTTGGAATTTACATACAACTAGGGACTAAAATGAGGATGATTGTGGGAAATTAACTTTGAATGGTTGAGATCACTTCTAATCAAAGTCCAACAAAAAAAAGCAACTCAGATTTATGGCCGAAATAAGAGTGGAACTATGGGCCGAATTGCTAATTATCAATACACTATTGGCCGACTTCTATTGTGAAGTTATTGGATCAAAATTTGTTACTGATGGGGACAAAAGAATTTGCATTGCGGCCGACGAAACGGACACTTCAGATCATTCTATGGAGAAGATCTGCGAGGCACGACCACCTATGTTGTGACCCACCAAATGAGTGATTTGGATCATCCCACAGAAATGATTTAAGGGGCGCGACCAATTTACATTGCAGCCCATCAATTGAATAGTTTGGATCATTCTAGGGAGATGATTGGGGGGACGACAAATTTGCGCCGCGGCCCATCAAATCGATGGTTAGATCATCTTATGGAAACCGATTTGGGGAGAGTGGGCAAAAGCGGACGTTTTGGATTTTCATGGGGAGTCACAGCAGCATCTACATCTCTCTCTCTCTCTCTACACCCAAACCAACATCTACGGCAAAAACAAGGAGAATTCGGCCATTAGTAAGAGGAGATTTTGAGACTAAGTGTTCGTATTCTTTGTTCTTTCAAGTCTAATTCAATGTATTTTTGTTTTAATTTCAATTAAAGAAGAAGTTACTTTTGTTTCTTTTCCCTTCTCAAGTTCTTGATGGCAATTCTCTTTGTTTTTGTTTCTTTCACTTCCTCCATGAGTAACTACAACAAACCTACTTAGGGTTTAGATGAACCCATGAGGAAGGAGGAAGATTATTAATTAACAGTAATGGTATGAAGTGAAATAATATATAGGGTTTTATAATTGTGGATTCCCAATTATTCATGTCAATGGATTTTATCCTTTCGTATGAGTAATTGTTGATGAAACATTATAAATTCATATATATTCTTTAAAATTGGGTAGTGTATTTGATCAATTACTCATGGGAAATGACATCCTTTGATCTTATCTCCTATTGACCTAATTCAACACTTATACAATTCAATGCAAAAATTGTTTTAATTATTAATCCTATTTAAACCCATGGTGGATTCTAATCCTAAGTAATCCTTTAATCAAATTCTATTTGTCTTTAAAATTAAATTAAGTTTTTCAATTCAATTTCCAATCACTTTTGCAATCAAATTTCAATTCAATTTAGCATAGTTTATAATCGATTTTTCCAATTTAATTTAGTTGTAGGTTTTATTTTTCCTAATTAAATAACTAGTCAAATTTTCTAGGTAATTAAATCGGAATTTTTTCATTAAATTAGATAATTAAGAAAGACCTTTTGAATAGTGGAGCACTTTGCCTAAGTGTAAGAGTTGAAGCTTTAACCGATCTCTTCCCTGAGTTCGACCCGTATCTACAAGCGATCCGTGCACTTGCGGTTAACAAACAAGTTTTTGGCGCCGTTGCCGGGGATGAGTTTTGATTAATTAAATTTTTCACTACTCGAAGTGCTTTTATTTTTTTGTAGTTATTTATTTTCAGTTATTTGTTTGTTTACTTTGATTTTGGTTACTTCTCTTTCTGACTTAGTTATTGTTTGTGTATGAGTGCAGGTTGGGTGCGCAACTCTGTCAATTGCTTGGAGAGGACAATTTGATCAAAAACAGAGCTAAACATTCAGCCAATTCCAATTGCCATGGCGGAAGAGGAAGTTCCTAAAACTCTTAGGGGTAGATTTTACCCCGCCCGAGCAGCACAACCCTCTTGTATTCAATTGGCAGCTGCTCAGGGTAATACTTTTGAGTTAAAATTCCAGTTTATTATTATGCTCCCTCACTTTCATGTGCTCCCATCTGAGGATACCTATTTGTTTTAGGAGAATTTGAGGAGGTGTGTGCCCTCATTATATTGTGTAAGCCCAAGGGTTCTCATGGGTTAATCATTCACCATACCTTCTTGTTTTGATGTAGCAAACTAAATTGATTAGCTTTTATGGACTAATGTGTTGCTTTGAGGTGTTGTGTTGTATACTGGATTTTAATATCATAATCGCCCCTATAAAACTCTTCTCAACACATAGCTTGTGGATCAAGGAGCAAAGGAACCAAGAGCTTGCACCTACATCGGAGTCATCATCATTTGAAGATGCTCAAGTCAAGAAGCTCAACATAAAGATCCTACAAGTTCCCAACAAGTGTCAAGAAAAAGCTTGGTGTTGAACAAGCCATTGGTCACTCCTCATGCACCTCTTAACATGTAGTAAAAATTGAAGGAAGTCAAAAGTGCCATGACAACGTTCAAGATGTTCACTTAAGCCGAAGTAGTCCAAGGAAGTGCAAAGAGCAAAGACATTCCAAGAAGACTCAATGGTATTCAGTTGAGAATGTAGTTTGGAGTCCTCTTAATTTTATGTTTAAGAGGTTTTCAAATGGTTTTCATACCTAAGTTTTTACATCTTTGAAAACCATACACACACCCAAATATGTGTTTGAAAACCTAGGACTAAAGCCCAAAGACCAAAGCCCAAAGCCCAAAGCCCCTGATTTTTAAAGTTAAAAATGGAATTTTACATAGGGTCGGGCGACCGCGGGATGCTACCTGGAATTCCAGGGCATCTCGAAATTTATTGGGCTGGTCGACTGGGGTGTACCGGGCAACCGCGGATTTATTTTCTGGAAATCCAGAAAACATCCAGGTTGGGCTTGGAGGACGATCGCAATGGGTCCGCTCGACCGCGATAGTATTTTTTAGCCGAATTTTTATTCAAACAGATTGCCCTTGCCGGGCGACCGCCATAGGGCCGGTCGACCGTGTCGGTATGAAATTTGAAATTAAAAAAGAAAGTCCGATAAGGGCGGGGGACCGCCGTTCCTCGGTCGACCGTCGCTACATGGAAATAGAGCCGTTGGAGCTTGCGCAGGTTGATTTTTCAACTCTGTATTTTACAGTTTTAACCCCAAATGGTCATATTTCCTTGTGGGCTATATATACACTATCAAAACCTTTCAAAATAACATTTTGATCCTTTTTGCAAGATCAAATCCTATCTTCTTGAACCTAAACTTTTATATGAAAGGTTAAACCTCTTTGAACTTGTATTTTTACATTCTTTCAAGAGGATCTCCATAGGCTTTACATTTGTATCTATTTTTTGGAGAGTTTGTGAGCTTTCAAATTTGTAATTTACCTAATCTAAAGGCATTGAGAGTTCTTATCTTTTAATTCTTCATTTGTATTTGAGGGTCTTCTCTTCGGCCCGTTAAGAAAGGTGAAGACGTTGTGAGGGTCTCCTCTTCGGCCCGTTAAGAAAGAAGAAGACATTGTAAGAGGGTGTGATCCGTCATCAAGGCTTCGTGCAAAAAAGGGTGTGTTCCCTTTGGAGTTGAAGGAGTTGGTGTACGGCTTTGAGATTTACCCGTTGAAGAATCTTATGTTTTAGTGAAAATCCCAAGGTGGTAAACTTGGAAGAGTGGAGTAGGTCTTGTGATAGACCGAACCACGATGAATCGTGTGTTCCTTGTGGTTGCTTCTCTTCTCCTTCTTCTCTTGCACATTGATGATTGGTAATCTCTAACTCTATTTGTGTTTATGTTTTAACTTAACAAGAGCTAGTGAAGGTATGCTAAAGTAAGACTATAACCCTAGCTTTCATCATATTGAATATTTGAACAAGGGTTAGACCATAGTTGTTTAATTAGAATATTAATTTTATTAATCCATTTAATTAAGCCCAAGATTTTTAATTTGCCAATTCACCCCCTCTCTTGGGTTGTCACACCCGTATTTCAAATTACAGCAACTCTCGGATGATGCTGTAAAATTGAGGTTTATCACCTTCTCACTCAAAGAGGGAGCCAAAAAATGGCTTTATGGTTTGCCTACGAACTCCATCACCACTTGGGAAGAGTTTACTGTTGCTTTTCTTAAAAAAATTTCACTTTGCATAAAACTAACAAATTAAGGAATGATATTCTTCAATTTAGCCAAAAACCCAATGAGTCATTTTCAAAATTTATGGGGAGGTTAAATGATCTACTCCAAGAATGCCCTCATCACGGACTTGATACATGGAACTTGTGCCAAATTATTTATGAGGGCATTGATTATCAAACTAAGCAACTTTTCGAATCCACGTGCCATACAGGATTCACATCATACACAGATGAAGATGATGCTTGGAAATTCTTGCTTGATTTGGCAGAAAAGACCCGTGAGTGGGAATCCATTCAAGAAAGTGAAAGGGCCACATCAAGTAAGGGATTCCTAATTGAGGGTACCATGGCCAAGGAGGCCCAATTGGATAGTCTTATAAAAGGACTAGAGGCAATAGTTGTAAAGGGCCCTGCACAAGTAAATCAAATCAATCAAAGTGTCCCCATGTGCAATTGGTGCCAAGCTCCTGACCATGAAATGGAAGAGTGCCCCAATTTTTAAAGTTTGGTAATAATGAAAATGTAAGTGCTATGTTTTCAAATAATCCTTATAGTAACACTTACAATCCGGGATGGAGGAATCATCCCAATTTGTCTTGGTGCCAAGGCAGCTACGAAGGTGGGCCACCCAATTTCCAAGATCAAGGCCAATTCGGCCATCCAAGGCCCCCTCTCCCCTCCAATTATATTCGGTCATCCCCCACACACCCCGTCACTTTCAAATTCGTTTTTAAACTAAGTTTCAAATCAGCAACCACCGGGTTTTCCAAAACAAGGGGAATCGGCTAGAATAACTTCTTTTGGCTCTGTTCACTTGTTTTCCCAGGAAAGGAAAAGAAAATGTTTCCCGGGAATCTGACGTGGCATTAGGAAAAGAAATCCAGGGAATCTGTGCAGGAAAAAGTTTCCCTTGACTGTTCAGTTGCGCTGGAAAAGGTTTCCAGGGAAACTGCTTGCCCTTTTTGCACTAGTTTTCTAGGGAAACGAAATCCGTGTATTTTTTGTCGAAAGTGAAATCCCTAAAGGGTGGGAAAATGTGCCTTTCCATGTCAGTTTTTACCTTTTTGCAAATATTCCACATGTGTAATTCTATTTTCCCTGGAAAGCAAGTGAACACCAGAATTCTATCTTATCAAGGTCTTGTCAGGGAAAAAATAAGCCGTTTTCTAGGGATTTGCTTTCTAGGGAACGCAAGTGAACAAAGCCTTAGAGAAGAACATGAAACTTCTCATGAGTACCTTCATGACAAGCCAACACAACATGGAGAAGCAAATCTCCCAACTAGCCACGGCTCTGTTCACTTGTGTGAAAAGGGGAAGATTCCAAGTCAACCCGTTCCTAATCCAAGGAACGTGAATGTGAATGTGAATCAACAAGCACCGCCAAATCAGTTGAATGCCATTCAACCAATTCCACAGCAGCAAGAGCCCTCCAACCAATGCAATGCTATATATGCTTTACGGAGTGGCCGAGAATATCAAAGGGAGGAGGTCAGATATGAACCATCTAAAGATCCCAAAGAGACCCTCATTGATCCGACCATTTGAAGGAGGATTGAGATAGTGGAACCCGCGTGCGGACGTGGAGTGTAGACGTAGGACTTGGTCCGAACCATGTTAAATCTCGTGTTCATTATCTCTCTCTCTCTCTCTCTCTCTCTCTCTCTTCTCTCCTTGTGCAATATTTGTGGTAACATCTTCTACTTGTTTATTTATCAATCAACAAGGGCTAGTTGCACTTTTAATTTTTAGGGTTTAACTCACATTGCAAACTGTAGAGATTTTTTAATTAGACCCAATACACCCCCTCTTGATTCGCCTATTAGGATTTCAGGAAGCCATCCAAAAAGAAATCATGAAATGACTTGATAATAGGATCATATATCATATCTCGGATAGCCAATGGGTCTGTCCCGTCCAAGTAGTGCCTAAGAAGTCGAGAGTCAGAGTTATGCAATCCGCCACCAATGATCTCATACCTACTCGTATTCAAACGAGGTGGCGGGTTTGTATAGACTACCGAAAGCTTAATGCGGCTACTTGGAATGACCATTTTCCTTTGCCTTTTATTGATCAAATCTTAGAAAGGTTAGTGGGTCACGAGTATTATTGTTTTCTAGAGGGATATTCCGGTTACAACCAAATTTCCATAGCTCCTGAAGATCAAGAAAAAATGACATTCCATGCCCCTTTGGAATGTTTAATTATAGACGCATGCCTTTTGGGTTATGCAATGCACCGGCAACCTTCCAAAGATGCATGATGAGTATCTTCTCGGACATGGTGGAGACATTCCTTGAAGTTTTTATGGATGATTTTTCCATTCATGGCTCCACCTATGCCGAGTGTTTACATCACTTAAAGTTGGTCTTAGGAAGGAGTAGGGAAAAGAACCTTGTTCTTAATTGAGAAAAGTGTCATTTTATGGTAAAAGAAGGCATAGTTCTAGGTCATGTGAATTAAGGTTGATAAAGCTAAGCTGGATCTCATTGTCCATCTTCCACCACCCAAAAGTGTGAAGGACATTCGAGCATTTTTGGGTCATGCGAGCTTTCACCAGAGATTTATAAAGTATTTTAGTAAAATTGTTAGGCCTCTAACCAATTAATTAACAAAGGATCAAAAATTCGAATTTCTCAAAGAATGTTTGGATTCGTTTGAGTGTTTAAAAAATGAGTTAACCACAGATCCAATCATTCAAGCACCTATTTGGACCGAACCATTTGAAGTAATGTGTGATGCTTCTGACATTGCAATAGGAGCAGTTTTGGGTCAAAGAATCAATAAATTAAGGCATGTAATCTATTATGCAAGTAGGAGCCTCAATGATTGTGAGAGCCAGTTTTTTCCCGTGTTTGCGCAGGACGACAGGGGATCACCGCAATCGGGCCTTCAGGGGATGTTATTTGACCTGCGCTACGTGCGAACTCGGCACCATAGTCCTAACTTCGCAAGTTAGAGAAACTCAGAGTCGCCACTTAGGTTAGGGCCTAGTACCCGCGTCTATTCTTCTAAGGAAATGAGTAACAACTCAAATTTCGTTTGGAAGAATAGAAATCAGGGGTTCCTTTGCTCTGGGCCTAGAACCTTATATTTTGCGTTCTTTGCTTAAGGCATGGTCCTTACAGATATCCGGGTAAGGGTCGTGGCTACAATTGGAGAAGGTGTTAAGCACCCCTCTTGGCCGGATTAATCCGGTCTTTTAACTTAAATTGACATTTTGGAAGGATTTGATTTTGTTTCCCTTGTTAGATTATGCTTAATTCTGAATGTAGTGAAAGAAACTGAAAATAAGCGAGAGTTAACCTGATTGGTATTGTAAGTTGCTTACGGAAGATCCAGACATCGCAACTTACTCACAATGTGGGTTAACTTAAATCAAACAAAAAATGACTGTACAGAAAGTAAAACAAAAGAAAGATAGCGGGGTTTATATATATGTTCGACGTGGACCGGAGAACTTATCCACCACCACATACCTTACTTTTGTAAAGTAGTAAAGTGCAAAAAGCAAAACAAAAGAAAGATAGCAGGGTTTAGATAAGTTCGATGTGGGCCAGAGAACTTATTCACCACCACATACCTTACTTTCGTGTAGTAAAGTGCAGAAAGTAGAAACAAGTCGGAAGGATTTTTGTCTCGAGCGCTCGGCCGTAGCAGAACAAGTCTCTTTGACATCTCAAACTCGTACCTTAGTGTGCAAATGTAAAAGTATAGAAAGTAGTAAAGTGCTAGAATTAGTAAAAGGCAGGTAGAGGGGCTTGACATCAGAAATGATGAAACCCACCCTAACAGTTTCGTAAATACAACTGGAAAGTAGTAAAGGGGCAGGTTGAGAGACTTGACATCACGGATGATGAAACCCACCCATACCTGTTTTGTAAATACAACTGAAAAGTAGTAAAAGGGCAGGTTGAGGGGCTTGACATCACGAATGATGAAACCCACCCACACCCGTTTTGTAAATACTCACCTGAAAGGTAAATTGCAGAAAGTAGTAAAAGGGCAGGTAGAGGGACTTGATATCATGGATGTTGAAACCCACCCTACCCGTTTTGTAAATATACAACTGGAAAATAAATTATATCTTACCAGTGAGAATTGGGCAGCATAACCATGCTTGTTTGAGAGGAGCCATCGAGGCTGCGTAGAAATTGGCGGCGTAACGACGCTGTTATTGATGCGGAAGCTTTGGGTTTGCCGAGATTTTGGCAGAATAACGGCGCTGCTATTGAAAATTGGGTCGTAATTCTGCAAAATTCGGAAGAACAACGGCGCAAAAAGAGGGTGTCACTTCGATCCTTCAGAATTTCGGCGGAGTGCCGACACCCAGTGTGAGCTACCTAGTGTTTCTCTACTTTCTCTTTTCTAAAAAGCAAGCTAACTAGGGTTTTTCTAAATTTCAACAGGGGCTTGGGGCTTCAGTAATACACCCAAACAGGGTTGTATGCCTCACCTTGGAAATGCACCCAACTAGGGTTGTACGGTCAATCACACAGGTAGGAGAGAAAACTAAAATCCAAAGGGAGAGAGGGAGAGGAGGAATTAAAAACACTTACCCCCCTCCCCTATTTATAGGGGACTGGTTTAAAATATCTGGGTCGAACCCAAATTTGTCTCAGACGATTTTGGAATTCGTGTGAGACGAATTTGGGGGTGACATCACCCCCAAAAAGGTGGGTGATGTCACACTTCCCCCTCTTGTTTCGTCTTTTTCCTGTTTTGTTCTGTAGTGGTTTCGTCTTTTATCGGTTCATTTGGTCATCCACGTCTCTTCTGATTAGAACTAGGAATCAGGTGCTTTAAGGGAAATTGGGTGCCCTTTGGGTACAAAAAAAGAGTTTCAGACCCAAAGTTATCCTACCGAATGGGAATACCGTGTGCAGATGGGCTTACCGGTTTATGCCGTAAATGGCGGGTGCTGAGTAGACATGCTTCTGGGTTGCCGAAAAAAGTTGTTTGTTGTGTAAAACAGGCTTTCTGATTGCGGTGGTTTCCGTCTCTTATCGGTAGTTTCGATCGTCCATCTCTTCCAATCGGACTCTGATTCGCACGTGGTCAGGTCCGTTGGATTCCTTGCTTCCATGGCTTTCCAATGAAATCAGGCTTCAAGTTTGAAAGAGGTGGTTGTTGCGTGAAATTAGGTTTTCCGATGGTTTTAAAACGGCTTTCGGAATTTGTTTGGTACCCTTAAGAGAGATTGTGAGAAACACAACTGGTGCTCTGGGACTCGTCGTAAGGTTCTTCCCCGCGACACCTACCATTAATACTGCCTTGACAAAATTGGGTGTCTAGAGATGCCCCTCTTTGGTAGAGCGTGCAAGGCACCTGAATGCCAAAGTAAGGAGACAACAAAATTTTGTCACTGGATACTAATGATAGGCTTGCAAGGCTCACATCGGATCCTGAGGCATACAACCCTCACCGAGGAACCTTACTGTCAGGTCAATGAGTGGAAACCTCTCGGCGATGGGTTTTTGGAAATACGACCATTAGAACGAGCCCTGGGATGGACGTCATTACTAACAGCCGGGAGGGTCATCGGAAGTCATATTTAGGACACCTGACTTGGAGAGGGACCTCTGGGTCAGGTTAAGGACACCTGATTTGGGGAGGGACCTCGGGGGATGTCATTTTGACATCTAGTGCGGCCAATGATCACAGGAATGCAAACTTAGCAGCTGGTGATTGAAGTGATAGATCGTGCGCATGATCTTGATTTGATGCTGTGTTTGAAACTGTACTTGATTTCGACGAGATACTGCGTACAAATGGACTTGCTTGGGCTTTGATTTGATTTGCAGGATCACTGTATAGATTTGATTTATCTAGAATTGGAGGGTTACCGTGGTGAAACAAACTTACCCTGGAGGGCTAACGCGTCGGAGTGGGTTTGCTTTGGTTTGGAAGGGCTACAAGAGCATTTGAATTTGTTACAGATGAACTTAAAAGTCAGGAATTGGCCTCACGAGCGACTGAGCCAGGGCTAATGGAATTGACCAAGCAAGCGAGTGAGCTTGTGCCAATCAAGGATTGGTCTTGCGAGCGAACGAGCCAAGGTCACACCATCGACCAGGCGAGAGAGTGAGCCAGGGCAAATGGAATCGACTAAGCGAGCGAGTGAGCTTGTGTCGATCAGGGATTGGTCTGGCAAGCGAACGAGCTAAGGCCACACCATCGACCAGGTGAGCGAGTGAGCCAGGGCCAATGGAATCAACCAGGCGAGGGAGTGAGCATGTGTCGATCAAGGATTGGTTTGGCAAGCGAACGAGCCAAGGCCACACCATCAACCAGGCGAGCGAGTGAGCCAGGGCCAATGGAATCGACCAAGCGAGCGAGTGAGCTTGTGTCGATCAGGGATTGGGTACTAATTCCGTCGGGGATTTGGTTGGAAACACCGCTGAGGATTTTGGCGAGAGACTCTTGGAACGTATGCTTGTTGTTAAGGACTGGATTCGAACGACTCCCTAGGGATGATGCCTCATGGGGCTTTTGCTGATTTTGAATGCCTGGTTTGGTCACAAACTCTGTTGTGGATGCGGGTACAAACTTTGCTAGGGATTTGGTTGCAAACTCTGCTGGGGATTTGGTTGTAAACGCCGCTAGGGATTTGGGTGCAAAGTCCGCTGGGGATTTCGTTGCAAATGCTGCTGGGGATTTGGGTACAAAGTCCGCTCGGGATTTTGTTGCAAACGCCGCTTGGGAATTTGGGAACAAAGTCCGCTTGGGATTTGGTTGCAAATGCCGTTAGGGGTTTGGGTACAAAGTCCGCCAGGATTTGGTTGCAAATGTCGTTGGAGGGTTGGGTACAAAGTCCGCTGAGGATTTGGTTGCAAATGCCGCTGGGTATATTAGGTTGGAGAATCTGAGAACATACATCATTTGTTAAAAGACTAGGTTCGAATGAGTCTCTAGGGATGTGGGGTGTTGGTGATAGTAAGATCCATGATAGCGTGTTGCCTCGTCCCTAGTGAGGAAGACCATTGAAGCTATCGAAGCTAGTAAGGTTCCTTGGATGCCATAAATTGGTTATGAGTCAATCAGAATTGATTCTGATGATGGTGATCCTGACCATGTTGAGGGAGTCGATGTTATACCGGCTGCTTGGAGAATTGATTCTGAAGGGGATGTAAACATCCATCAATCAATGTCAGAATCGGTTGCTTTTAACCATGATTTGATGAATCCGTTGACAGACGGATTGCCCGAGCAAGGTTTCTCATTCAGGGAGCACTTGACAAACGTTTGTTTATCTTTACTCTACTAGGGAGAAGGACTTTGGTATTTGATCTTGCGAGAGACAAACCAGGGTTTACCAATCTTTTTGGATAAGTGTCATGATGACGAGGACTCTCATGAGAGTCTCTGAGTGACATTGGAGTGTTAATCGGACTTTGTCAGAGAGGTTTCAGATGGCATACCATTGCCTTGGAATGTTGCCAATGAGGAGTGAACGCTGATACACTCTGCTGGGGAGAAATCGGGACGATTTCGTGCCCTGGATTAGATTTTGACATGGTACGAGACCCCTTTGGAGTGACTGGACTCTGTCATGGATGATGCAAGATACATTGGATTATCTCCAAGGGTTCTCGGAATCCTGATGGAAAAGATTTGAAATTCCAAGGGTAGGCCCGAGTACTTATTCTAATGGCAACTTATGAGGAGGGAAAATTTAGGTTACTAACAAGTTTTAAGCTTTTGAAAACTCTAACCCAAATTGGAAGATTAAGAGATCAAAAATGAAAATTAAGCACACAAGTTAAATCCTAAGTGCAATGCAAATATAAAGCAAGAGATAAGAGAGAATGCACCCGAGATTTAAAGTGGTTCGGTCCTCCAACGCGAGGCCTACTCCACTCCACCAACCAAACCCGTTGATGGCTTCACTATTTGATCTTCTTAACTTCGGTAAAGATTGGTGCCGATTACAATTCCAATTGCCTTTAACCTTGGTGGGAATCCTCACCACAGAGAGTGGGCTCCGCTTCTCCGAACACTCGCCCGAATACAATCGTCTTTAATGATCTAAATCCTAATTCTAGAGGATAAGAGGCATAAACAAGCTTGATTCACTCTTAGGATATTCCAATAGGTTTTTAGAGTGTTAGGATTGATAATTTGGAAGTTTAGAATACCCATATACATAGAAAAGCCAAATATGACCGTTTGAGGGGCATAGTGGTAAATCTGGCAAAATCCCCAACGGCTATAATTTCTTCCCGAAATAGTGGTCTCGAAGTTGCGAGAATTTTTCTCGGAGTTCCGGGAATACAAACAGAAGTTGGAAAAATGCTACTGGACCAATTCTCGGAGCTCCGAGGAATATCTCGGAGTTTCGAGCTCGGAGCTCCGAGAATCTTATCGGAGTTCTGAGAAGCTTATATGCAGCTGCTTTTTCAATTCTGTTTCTTATTCATTTGGGCTTCCAACTCTACACCAAGTTGGGATTGTTATGAGGGTTCCAAAGTGTTGGAACACCACAAGGACAATCTCTTAAACATTTTAGGGTGTGTGAGATTACTTTATTTATGCGTCTAAACACCTAAACTAGGATTGGATCTTTACATTCTAAAATGACTTTGATCTTCAATTGCGATGCTTTAAGTCTTCATGCGTCTTGGATTTCCAATGTCTTTGGCCTTCCGAATGCGGTCCAATGAGAGCTTCTTGGCCTCAATCCAAGCAATCTTGTCTTAACACAATCATGATCTACAACTTATACATTCAAACACATTAGTGATATTAAATCACTTGTGTATTGGAATCATCAAAAGAAGATGGGAATGCCAAGGTGGGAACCATTGGGCTCACAATCTCCCCCTTTTTTATGATGACAAGCACAAGAGATTTTCCAATAAAAGCATACATATATTTTCTTACACTAGATTTTTCTCCCCCTTTGGCATCAATAAAAAAGATGGGGTAAAAGAAAATCGAAGGGATAAAATTTTTAATTTTAAGCTCCCCCTTTTTTAAGGAATAGACAAACATAGAACTCCCCCTATTTAGAGTTTTTATTCAACACAAGAGGGGATATTAAAACAACCATACAATGATATTCAATTTTAAGTGCAAGCCGCTAACCGAAACACATATGAAGAGAATCATATGGGGGCTTTAGGAACCCAAGCTTTCTTGGTTCCACAATCACTAATCTTAGATGCACATTGGAATTGGTAGTGACCATTGATTCCACAATAATGGCATCTAACATGAGGGTTAGATAGACTAGTCCTATCATAAAATTCATGATTAGGTCTATGACTAGCCTTCTTCAAGATTATGTCAATAATTTTATCGCCACTTAGGAATCCATGGAGACATAATCTTAACCTTTCATTTTCATTATGAAGAAGGGTTATTTGATTTAGAAAATCATTAGTGTCATCTTCATAAGATTTGGAAGAGCTTGCCACATTTTGGAGTTTAGCAATTTGGCAAGATTTCTCATCCAAACAACCCTTAAGGGTTTTAATCTCAAGTTTAAAATTTTCAATTTTTACTTTAGCTTCAGATTTGGAAGAAGAAGATTAATTTTTCAAAACATCAATTTCATTTTTTAATTTTGAAATAGATTTTTTAAGAACTTTATTTTTTGAAATTTGAGAATGCAAGGTAATGCACAATTCATCATGAGATATGTTTCCACTATCACTACTTGATGAATTACAAGAGGGGTTTGAATTTACCTCATCTTCATGGGTGAGTGCCATGAAGCAAAAGATCATCCTTATTAGCTTCCCCTTCACTTGAGCTTTTTTTCGAAGTGCTAGAAGCATCCTAGGCGGCTACAAGACCCTTGTTCTTCTTCCAATCCTTCTTCTTTTCCTTGTATTTCGAGGAAGATGAGTTGAGAAGAGGGCACTCTGGTCTTTTGTGTCCCGTCTTCTTACAATTATAGCATCTTATTCCTCCTTCTACTTCACTTTTTCTTTGTTCTTCTTTTTATCTTTTTTGTGCTTCTTTCTCCATAAGCTTTTGAATTTTCTCAAAGCTTCTTCTTCATCATTATTCGCCTTATTTGAGGAAGATGAGTCATCTTTCACTTTGAGTGCTAAGGATCTACTCTCTTTTTCTTTCTCTTTTGGCTTATTCTCCTCTTGTCGGCTAGTGATGAGCATCTCATGAGTGATAAGAGATCCTACAAGCTCCTCTATAGTTAGCGTCTTGAGATCCTTTGATTCTTGTATGGTGGTGATCTTTGGATCCCAATGTGGAGGAAGTGACCTAAGCAACTTACCCACAAGCTCATCAGTAGGATAAGATTTACCAAGATTAGCTAATTCATTTGATATTTTAGAAAATCGAGTATACATTTCGAAAATACTTTCATTTTGACCCATTCTAAACATTTCATATTTGCTCTTTAACAAGTTTATTTTGGAATCCTTTACTTGTGATGTTCCCTCATGCGTAACGGCAAGAGTATCCCAAATAACCTTGGCGGAATAAAAAAGAGCTACTCTATTAAACTCCTCCGTAGATAAGGCGCAAAACAAAGAGTTTATAGCTTTGTAATTTAAATTTGCATGCCTTTTCTCTACAACATTCCATTCTTCAAATGGTTTGGAAGGTAAAGTATATCCATTTTCAACAATGTGCCAAAGCTCCACATCTATCGAAAGAAGATATATGCGCATCCTTGTCTTCCAATGTCCATAGTTGGACCCATCAAAGAAAGGAGGTCTAGTTGTGGAATGGCCTTCCGGAAGTCCGGTTCCATTTTTGCTTGCCATTTCACAATTAGAAAGTTGCCAATGATCCTATGATCTTTCTCTTGATAAATTTTTAAAACAAATTTACCAAAGATTTCAAGAAAATAAAATCTTTTAAGAGCCAAGGCTTTGATACCAAGTGAAATTCCAAGGGTAGGCCCGAGTACTTATTCTAATGGCAACTTGTGAGGAGGGAAAATTTAGGTTACTAACAAGTTTTAAGCTTTTGAAAACTCTAACCCAAATTGGAAGTTTAAGAGATCAAAAATAAAAATTAAGCACACAAGTTCAATCCTAAGTGCAATGCAAATATAAAGCAAGAGATAAGAGAGAATGCACCCGAGATTTAAAGTGGTTTGGTCCTCCAACACGAGGCCTACTCCACTCCACCAACCAAACCCGTTGATGGCTTCACTATTTGATCTTCTTAACACCGGCGAAGATCGGTGCCGATTACAATTCCAATTGCCTTTAACCTTGGTGGCAATCCTCACCACGGAGAGTAGGCTCCGCTTCTCCGAACACTCGCCCGAATACAATCGTCTTGAATAAAGAAAGAAAGAAACAAAAATCCCTCACAAGGGTTTACAAGGTTTGTAGAAGATGTACAAATTTGAGCCTAATGATCTAAATCCTAATTCTAGAGGATGAGAGGCATAAACAAGCTTGATTCACTCTTAGGATATTCCAATAGGTTTTTAGAGTGTTAGGATTGATAATTTAAAAGTTTAGAATACCCATATATATAGAAAAACCAAATATGACCGTTTGAGGGGCATAGTGGTAAATCTGGCAAAATCCCCAACGGCTATAATTTCTTCCTGAAATACTCGTCTCGGAGTTCCGAGAGATTTTCTCTGAGTTCCAAGAAATTCTCAGAGTTCCGAGAATTTATCTCGGAGTTCCGGGAATACAAACAGAAGTTGGAAAAATGCTACTGGACCAATTCTCGGAGCTCCGAGGAATATCTCGGAGTTTCGAGCTCGGAGCTCCGAGAAGCCTATATGCAGCTGGTTTTTCAATTCTGTTTCTTATTCATTTGGGCTTCCAACTCTACACCAAGTTGGGATTGTTATGAGGGTTCAAAAGTGTTGGAACACCACAAGGACAATCTCTTAAACATTTTAGGGTGTGTGAGATTACTTTATCTATGCCTCTAAACACCTAAACTAGGATTGGATCTTTACATTCTAAAACGATTTCGATCTTCAATTGCGATGCTTTAAGTTTTCATGCGTCTTGGATTTCCAATGTCTTTGGCCTTCTGAATGCGGTCCAATGAGAGCTTCTTGGCCTCAATCCAAGCAATCTTGTCTTAACACAATCATGATCTACAACTTAGACATTCAAACACATTAGTGATATTAAATCACTTGTGTATTGGAATCATCAAAAGAAGATGGGAATGCCAAGGTGGGAACCATTGGGCTCACAAGATTTTTTTTGGGGCATTGGTTGCCTTAATCATGCTTTATACAGACCCTGCGGGGAAAGATGTATGAATCCTTGGTTATTCGGGAGCAAAACAACTCAACTCTGTTGGGAGGACACCGAATAAATGTGCTCGGAAGACTTCAGGGAGTGCGCAAAGAGTTGATTGATCTATCGTTGAAAGATTCTGGGAATCCACGGATGAAACATCAACGAAATGACCTAAAAATGGCGGGAGTTTTGAGACTCCTTGATTTGAATAGTGAGTTTGTGAGAGCACCAACATGGAGAGAGGCCAGCTGAGGGATCACGAGAGTCAAGGAAGTCTTCAGTTTTCAAGCTGAGAGTAGATCCGTCGTCCGCCTCAGATGTAGTCCAGGATCTTCAGGAGCAGGAATTGACAGACCCTACTGCTGAACAATGATTTTTGATTCCCCCAGTTGGGGATGAGATGTATTTTATCTTCCGGATTGATCAAACATACATTTGAGATATGGATCAGCTTTGATTAGTTTGTTTTTATCTGCAGTTGTTTGTGTTGTTTGTATTGAAATAAAGAGTATTTTTGTATAAATAGGCATTTGTTCTAGATGGGTATTTATACAAAAATGCCCCTATTACAGTTCGTTTAAACAACTTTGGTTTGAAAGCATTTTGCATTATTAGCGAAGGCTAATCTTGATTTTGAGCATTTTGCTTTATTACCGAAGGCTAATAATGTAAAATGCTCCTGTAGACACCCTCATTTTGCTACACTTTAACCAATAATAACCTAATATGTTGATCCGTGGAATTTCACTGGTAAAATATGCATCTTCACATTCCCTGAAGATCAGAATGATAAAAAGATGTACCTAGTAAGAGGATTATATCCGAAAAAGTGAAAAAATGCTCTGATTGGTGACTTTAGAGTGTTAAATCCATGTAAGAGTCCCTCTATCATGGATTTATATGTTTTAGGGCATTAATATCTCGATCTGACTTTATGGATCATCAATCGGGACAAAATAAGCTAGGGTCACTTCACAACCAGAACCCTGATTCCATTCCGAGTCTCGATTTCTGTAAATCGCCAGATCAAGGGCAAATCTTGACCTAGGTATCTTTCTTTACGAATAATTTGTGATCATTTCAAATCTGGATTAAACATTAGATCACTTAATTGAGCAAAAACCCAACGAAAAGCCATGGATCAATGCGGGTGAATGAGAGCCGTCAAAATAATTTAACCAAATTCTCAACAACAATGCTTTCAGTACTTTAATTGTTGTCAAATTCATATTTCAAAGGTTAGGATCATTCATCCAAAATTGATCAAGTTGGTTGGTCCAATCGAATCTCCAATTTGATCAACGGTTGAAAAAACGATTCACTGTTAAAAACCGACGGCTCTCATTTGGCGGAGAATTTAAATCTGGAATTTCTATGGAAACATTGGGCTCAAAATATCAAGGAAAAATCAGGAAAAATGGGAAGGAAATTTCAGAAATAGTTGCCCAATCTTACAAAATCTCTCAAAATGTGCAATTTCCTATCATTTTCTCTCTCCATTCACTCTCTCTCATCAACCCACGTTTTCCCAACTAGGGAAAACATGTCTTGCTGGAATATTTCCTAATTTTTAGGATTTGAACATATTTTGAGATATTTTTGAATTGTTTCCACCAATTGGGATGAAAAAAGGGAAAACAAGTCTATATTACCAATTTTAATAATGTTAGCATATTCTATACAAAGAGACCGATCAAAGGCTTTCTAAAACTCAGCTTGCATGACAAAATTGGGCATGATTTGCTGTCCTTCAAGAATTGCCTATTATTAGCAAAGAACATTCTTGTTTGCCTTCATCTCACCCTTGCATGTATAGCCAATTTTGATCTTTTGATCTCACCCCTTATTTTTCTAGAGCCAAGATATAGCAACCCTTGTGCCCAAGTTTAGCATTTTCCTTTGTTCCAAAGACTTGCTAAAATAAAGAAAAGGAATATTCTATTATTCTTCCATCTCGTCCGTCGAAATATTATCTAGAATAAGTGGTTAATCTCAGCCATCCAATCTCAATCATTTAAATCCTCTCAATTTGGCAACTCTTGCCTCTCAGTCATCTATAAATACCTACACTCCCTCCTATTAACAGGGGCCGAATAGCCCTTAGCTTCCCTCCCTAAAAGAAAAAGTTGTCCTTCTTTCCTTTCCCCCTAGCCGTATGCCCATTAAGGCCCAACCCCCATCTCTTCAGCTATGTCCCCATCCCCATCTCCATTAGCCATAGTCCCCACTAAACCCATATCCTCACACCCCATCCCCACACAGCCCATGTTCTTATACTACATCCCATATTCCATCTCCATTGAAATACACCCACCCCCACCATTCATTCATACAAATACTATAAGACTTTTCCCCTTTTCTGTTCATAATCCCAAGTCGCACCCCATCCATATTTGAGTCCCAACTGGCCTTATTCTACCATAGCCCATAACCCATCAACCCATCCCTCTTGTTCATCCTTGGCAAAGCACATTGCCCTAATTTATTTCAATTAGGCCACCCATTTAAGGCGATACTAATCATTCCGCAACAATCGGCAAGAGCACAAGAAAGAGGATCGATATTCGCTATCCAGGAAGAGCCATCCAACCGACCGCCTCAACAACTTATTGATGGCACCCATCGACGATCGGCATTCAAGAGGGTTAAGGAAGGGCTTTGAGGAGCATTACGTGGATCGACTCATATCATCCAGGAAGAGGTAGGTACTTAAGGGATCAATTGTTTTAGTTTGTATACATGCCTTCTTTTAATTTTAACTCCCATTCCCACACCTCTACCTATGCCCTTCAACCATGGAACCACCTCTCGTAGCATACCCCTCAACCAAGGTTCGTATGCTAACCCATATCCCGAAACCAAATCCTAGCCAGTCCTTAACTCAAAGCAAACCCATTTTGGTTCAACCCAACTCAAGACTAATTCAACCCGTACCCGCACCAAGACCCCAATCCGAACCTGAGCCTAGACCCCTAACCCCGATCCCGCACCAAGACCCCAATCTAAACGCAAGCCTAGACCTGTAACCCGAGCCCGTATCAAACCAAAACATCAGACCTGCAAAGCGGACCTATAACCTGAACCCACAATACCTCATTTGCCTAGGCCAACATGGCCGTTAGAAAGCTTATGCTCCCTAACCCATGTACTGTGTGCATTAGATACACCATATGATGGCGTCGGAATCCAGGTCTGCAATCGCGCAGCCTGTAGAGGGCCTCCGCGGGGTCTGCAATCACAAACAAAGGGGTCAGGTGGTCCGGGGTGGGTCCCGGACGACCACTTTGACACCCAAGTCAGATCCTTCCACCAATCAATATAAAGGACAGCGAGAAGAGGGAAAGGTTTTGATCAGGGTTACCAGGACCAAGACGCGGGTTCTTTTCTGGGTGTGCGGATGAGGGGGTCGGAGGGGACTAGCAGGGAGAGTAGGATTGAGTTCCTAATCTCCTCTGTTAGTCCCCTCCGACCCCCTCATCGGCACACCCAGAAAAGAACCCGCGTCTTGGTCCTGGTAACCCTGATCAAAACCTTTCCCTCTTCTCGCTATCCTTTATATTGATTGGTTGAAGAATCTGACTTGGGTGTCGAAGTGGTCATCCGGGACCCACCCCGGACCCCCTGACCCCTTTGGTTGTGATTGCAGACCTCGCGGAGGCTCTCTACCAACCGCGCGATCGCAGACCCGGATTCCGACGCCATCATATTGGCGCCATCCGTGGGACTCGTCGAGTACTGAACGCCTTATGGCGATGAGAAATCACACCCAACAGCAAGAAATAGGGGTAATGACCAGGAGCCAGGCTCAACGCGCACAAACCCACACCTCAAGCTTCCGGGAGCCCAACTCACTGCTCTCGGGCCGACACCAGCCCTCCTCCAGCACACCGCAGATGGTCCCCACCATGGAAATGTTCAATGAACTCCGCCGAGAACTACTCCAACGCTTGCCTCCGCCGGACCCTCTGGCCCCGGGGAAGCCCCTGACAACGCAGGACTAGACGGAAGCCTATGACGAAGGCGACAAGGAACAACCAGGGGAGCGTCATCCCCAGCGAAAGCGAGCACCGACTCGCCGGACGCCGTCCCCATCGGCGAATAGCCCTTTGCCCCCCGCAGCTAGGGGACACCAGCGAGATGACGGGAAGCAAGCTACGCTAAGCCGCGTTCCCCCTGCCTGGACCGCTAGTTTCCAGGAACCGCCCCCGGTTCGGGCGGAAGAAGTAGCAACCTCAGCACAACCACCCAGCATGGATCCGATAGCCGACCTGCAAAGGCAAATCCGAGACGTAAAACTGGAAATGAAAAAGCCCTACGCCCACGGCATCCTCGACGAATGGGAGAGGGAAACGGCATCCCCATTCACCTCGGAGGTCTTAAAAACCCCAGCAGAAGCAGGAATAGACCTCTCCCGTTTTGATCTGTACGATGGAAGCACAGACCCCCTCGAGTTCCTCCAAACTTTCAAAAGGGTAATGACGCTCCGGGGTGCGTCGGACGGATTCATGTGCAGAGCCTTTGCCTCCCTGTTAAAAAAGACCGCTAACGACTGGTACATGAGATTGGAGCCCGACTCCATCGCATCGTTCCACGAATTCGGAAGGAAGTTCAGTGCAAGGTTCGCCAACAACCGCCTCCGCCACGATCCAGCGGACGCCCTCTTGGCCCTCCGACAAGGAAGAAACGAGACCCTAAGAGACTTCATGTTAAAATTCAACGCCGAATTGGCCCAGCTTTCTAACATGGACGTCCAAATAGCGGTCGCCACACTGAAGCATGCCACCACCGACCCGAATCTCAAGCTGAATCTTAACCTCAAGCCACCCCGGGAGCTGCAGGAACTTGAATCAAAGGCTGACAAGTTCGTACGAGCAGAAGAAGCCTACTCCCGAGAACAGGGCCAGGCCGGCCCCGATGAAAGAAAAAGCAACGACGGCCGAAGGATCATGAGGCCACGGGCCGAGGAAAAACAGGCGAGCCGGAACCCCGTCCCCGTCTTCGAAAGACTGGGAAGCGCCCCACTAAAGGTTCCCCTCTCCCATGTCCTACTAGCTATCAGAGATCAGGGTCTCCTAACCCCCCCAAGAGAATGGCCACGTACCGAAAGAAGCGGTCCGCCAAAAAGTTCTGCGAATTCCACGGGGACCACGGCCACGAAACTGACCACTGTTTCCACCTCCGCCTCCAGCTGGAAAAGCTGGCCGAGGAAGGGCACCTAAATCAATATCTCAGGAGCCCTGGCGAAAACTCGCGCGAGGTCCAACATCCGCCCGACGAGCCCAGAGGCAAGCGTCAGTCACACGGTAGGCGCCGGTCCAGCAGCCGTCGCCGATCCACTTGCCGACACCGATCCCTGAGCAGACATCGCTCCCGAATCAAACATCGATCCCGCAGCAGACACGACACACGCCGCCACCAGCGTCCCCGGAAAGAGGAGCCCCCCGAACAACCGTAAGCCCGCGAACAGCCACCTACCATTATAGGAAAGCTCAATATAATCACGGGAGGACCGACAACAGCCGATCGGTGGGCGTATGCAGAGCGGGTGTTTTCCATGGAAATGCCTTCCAAAAAGGCTCGGACGGATCCCCTCCATGAAGACCAGATCATCACTTTCTCTCACAAAGACCTCGACGGACTACAAACCCCGCACGACGACGCACTAGTCGTCAGGCTAGTCGTCGCCAACTTCGACATAGGAAAGATCCTGGTTGACACGGGAAGCTCCGTCAACGTGTTACACCTCGAAACCTTCGAAGAAATGACACTGGGCCAAGAGAGGTTGGGACCCGCAGAGTATTCCATCTACAGGTTCTCCGGGACATCGGTGCGGGTCAATGGCAAAATCGACTTACCCCTAACTTTCAGGACGTACCCCCTCCAAAAGACCATCCTAACCACCTTCATGGTTGTGGACATACCTTTCACCTACAGCGCCATAATAGGGCGCCCCGCTCTAAGAGACTTGGGAGCGGTAGTCTCCACCCCCCACCTCAAGATGAAATTCCCCACTCCAACCGGAGTAGGGGAAGTCCGAGGGCAGCAGATGACGCCAGTGCTACTCAGCAAGCCTAAGAGGAACCAACGCTCCGGCCGAGAACTTCACGATCGGTAGTGAAGACCCCCGGCAGCGGGCCCGCACAATCAGAGGAGAGCCCGCCGAGGAGCTAGACTCCATCCCCATAGCCCAAGATCAGCCGAAGAGACAAGTCCGGAACAGTTCCCTGCTAAAAGGCACCTTGCGAGGCCAGATGATCGACTTCCTCAGAGCCAACAAAGACATGTTCGCGTGGTCCGCTAAGGACATGCCTGGGATACCCAAGGAATTGGCCGTTCACAAGTTAAACATGAACCCGACCCTTAAACCCGTCCGGCAGAAAAAGAGGAACTTCGCGGTAGAACGTCAAACTCACATAAAGGCTGAAGTGGAGAAGCTACGACAAGCCGGGTTTATCAGAGAAATTCGCTACCCCGAGTGGCTGTCTAACGTCGTCATGGTCAAAAAGGCTAGTGGAGGCTGGTGGGCCTGCATAGACTTCACAGACCTAAGCCGGGCTTGCCCGAAGGACCCCTACCCCCTCTCGCGCATACAGCAGCTCATCGACGCCACATCGGAGCACGAGCTCCTCACCTTTTTAGATGCCTTCTCAAGTTACAATCAGGTGAAAATGCACGAACCAGACATCCCGAAAACAGCGTTCATTACCGATCAGGGCATCTACTGTTACACCGTTATGCCCTTCGGGTTAAAAAAAGCGGGCGCCACCTACCAGCGGCTCGTAAATAAGCTATTCCGGGCGCAAATCGGAAGGAACGTGGAGGTGTATGTTGACGACATGCAGGTGAAAATTTTGGAAGCCTCCAAACACATCTCCGACCTTCAAGAAACTTTCAACACCCTGCGACGAGCCCGGATGAAGCTGAACCCCGCAAAATGCGCCTTCGGGGTAACTTCCGGAAAGTTCTTAGGGTTCATGGTTAGCCAGAGAGGGATCGAGGCCAACCCCGAAAAGATCCAGGCCATCCTAGACATGGAGCCCCCGACAACGGCGGTAGAAGTACAGAGGCTCGCAGGGCGAATCACCGCCCTCGGCCGATTCATGCCCAAGTTGGAGGAAAAATGCCAGCCCTTCTTCAAACAACTGAAAAATATACGAGAATTCGACTGGACCCCGGCCTGCCAAGAAGCATTCGACGCCTTGAAACAATACCTCCAGACACCGCCCGTACTCGCCAAACCTGAGCCGGGAGAAGAACTATTCCTATATCTGGCCATCAGCCCCACAGCGGTAAGTGCGATATTAGCCAAACAAAGCAACAAGAAGGAATACCCGGTGTACTATGTGAGCAAGACTCTCCACGGTGCGGAGGTTCGATACCTAAACATAGAGAAATTTGCCCTGGCAGTCGTTAGCGCCGCCCGAAAGCTCCGCCCCTACTTCCAAGCCCACCCTATAGTGCTTATGACTGACCAGCCCCTGAGGAAAATTCTCCAAAAACCAGAGACCTCGGGCAGGATGGTAAGTTGGGCGGTCGAGTCGGGAGAGTTCGACATACAGGTGCGACCGAGGCCGGCCATTAAATCCCAGGCCTTCGCCGACTTTATAGTGGAATCTACAGCCCTAGCCACCGAACCAGCGATAACGGGAAATGAAATGGGCCCCACTGAACTGACAGCGCACGAAGGCATGAGGCCAGACTCAGCAAAACAGAGCGGCGAGATTCACTGGACCCTGCACGTTGATGGCTCAGCAGGTAAAATGGGGCACGGGGCGGGAGTGGTCCTCCACGGCCCTGAAGGATTCACGCTAGAATACGCCCTCCGGGTAGATTTCAAAGCCTATAACAACGAGGTTGAATACGAAGCCTTGCTAGCAGGGCTAAGTCTAGCCACGGAGCTCGGCGCGGGAAAGTTAAAAGTCTATAGCGACTCCCAGCTCGTCGTCAACCAAGTGAACGGAATATACGAAGCCAAGGGCCCCAGGATGAAGCGATACCTCCAGAAGGTAAAAGAAAAGCTGAAAAGAATGAGGGAAGTTGAGATCCTCCAGGTACCACGAGACATGAACAACCGAGCAGATGCATTGTCAAAAATGGCCTCGGAAGAAACCCATGACTTCGGCACCGTGCTCACAGAGATACTGCCCCACCCCAACATCGATGAGGTACAAGTCTTAGAGATTCCACCAGGACCAAACTGGATGGACCCCATCATGCGATACCTGAAAGACGAGATACTACCCGAAGACAAGCTGGAAGCCCGGCACCTAACCGCAAGAGCTGCCCACTACGTGGTCCACGGACCCAGGCTGTACAAACGGTCGTACACTTGGCCATACCTCCAATGCCTGGTACCCTCCGAATCGGAGTACGCACTACGGGAAGTACACGAAGGAATCTGCGGAGACCACGGAGGCAGCAGGATTCTAGGTCAGAAAATCGTGAGGCACGGCTACTTTTGGCCTACGATCCTCAGGGACGCCAAGGAATTCGTCAAGAAATGCAGCCCGTGCCAGAGGTATGCAACCACCCCCCATCAGCCGGCCACCCCATACACTGCAATGACAGGGCCCCTGCCCTTCGCCATGTGGGGTATGGACCTGCTCGGGCCGTTCCCAAAAGCCCCCGGGGGACATACGATGTTGTACGTCGCCATCGACTACTTCACCAAGTGGGTCGAAGTTAAAGCCGTGGCAAAGCCCAACTCGAAAGCAACGGAGAAGTTTTTCTATCATGACGTAGTCTGCCGCTTCGGCATTCCAAGGATACTTGTAACGGACAACGGACCCCAGTTCGCAAGCGCTGAATTCGGCAGATTCTGCGATAACCTAAGCATCGAACACCGTTTCGCCTCCGTAGCACACCCGTAGGCCAACGGGCAGGTAGAGGTAACTAACAGGATCTTGCTCCAGAGCCTCAAGAAGCGACTACGAGAAGCTGGAAAGAACTGGGTGGAGGCACTGCCTAGCATCCTCTGGGCCTATCGGACGACGCCGCAGACCGCAACCGGGGAGTCCCTCTTTAGTTTGACTTTCGGGGCCGAAGCAGTCATCCCGTTGGAAATCGGCCTCCCCAACTTCCGCACAGAGAACTATGACGAACAAGGAAATTCCGAGCTCCTCCGGAACACTCTCGATCTCGTGCTTGAGAAAAGAGAGCAAGCCCTCCTCCGAACCGCCACCTACCAGCAAAGGGTGGCACGGTACTACAACGCCCAAGTAAAAAAGCGCTCGGTAAAGCTCGGAGACGTGGTACTACGACGGGCGGAGGTATCCGACCCCCGCAACGCCGGAAAACTCGCACCTAAATGGGAAGGACCTTACAGGGTCGTTCGAGCACTCCGCCCCGGGGCCTACCAGCTAGAGCGCCTCGACGGGACCCCAGTCCCTCGAAGTTGGAGCATGGATAACCTCCAAGAATTTTACCAGTGAAAAGGTAGGGTAAGGTCCGTGTTTTTCTATTAAGATATGACAAATGTTTTGTTTGTTTCCTTTTTGTGGTTACTAGAAGCAAAGCTGTGTTTTCCTTTTACAAAATCAATGGAATAGCGTTTCTACCTGAGCCATGCACATCTCCACTTTCTGGCCCACGATAAATAAAGGGTCCGAAAGAAGACAGGGAGTGAGACAAAGGTAGCATCGGGGTCAACCACCCCGAGAATACCCTAAAACGCTCCCCATGAAAAAAAAGACAAGGAGTGAGACAGAGGTAGCATCGGGGCCGATCCCCCCGAAAATACCCTAAAACGCTCCCCATGAAAAAATGACCTCCCCTTTAAGGGCAGGCGGGACCCATTAACCCCGAACCGATCACTCGAGGGGAAGATAGTCCTTCCACAGACAAGACTCCCCACGGGGTGCACCAGAAATATTCTCGGCGATCAAATTGAAATTCAATACCAAAAGGCTCGAATGACCCGGAGCACATTGTATATAAAAAAAAAGAAGGAGAGAAGAATAAGAGAAGAAGAAAAGAAGGAGAATTCAAAAAGTTATTACAGACCCAACATAGAACCATAAAGAAAAGAAAAAACATAAAATCCAAAGGGCATCCTGGCATCACTGAGCCCCCTCAGAAGTCTCAGCGACTACAGGATCTACTAAGGCAGCCACCTGCTCCCCGACTAGCTCCGGTGCTTCCACTAGTACCGGCAAAAGATCCTCTGGAACGCCTTCCTTGGCCTTGTGCATCAGCTTGTCGAGAGGGAAGGAAGGATCGACCTCTTGAACATGCCACCGGCATTCAGCAAAAGCATTGATCTCAATATCCACGCTGAACGCGGCCGCAGCCTTGAGGAACTCCTCGGAATCCCGCCATTCTTCCCGCGCCTTCGCCAGCTCCTCAGCATGCTTCTGTCGAGCCACCGCCAATTTTTCTCCGCACGGCTTCTCCCACCCACGGTTGTTCGGAGGTCCGCCCAAAGTTGAGCAACTGTATCCTCAAGTGCCACCTTTTCCGCTTGGGCCTTCTCCAAGTCCTCGCTCAGCTTTCGAACTCGCTCCTCGAAAGCACCTATCTCAGACTCATCCTCGAGCAGGTACTGCACCATCTTCCTGGCATAGCTTTGAGACTGCAAAAAGCAAACCATTAGGAAGTCTCCACTCGCGGTCTCAAAAGCAACCAAAACGGAAAGCACAAGCCAGAAAACCGGTCACTCGGTACTTACGCAGGACAGCGACTGAAGGTACCCAGCCCCCAAGGCCCTACGGCTGAAGCCTTCTAACTCAGCCTCGTTGCCAGGGAGGGTGGCCATCAGCGCCACTTCCACCCCGACCCGAGGATTCCCAAGGACGCTATTCTCAACACCAACCTTCCAGTCGGGCTTAAACTGTTCCCCTTGCACCCGGTAGCACTGAGGAGGAAGCTCCATCCGCTCCAGAAGCCGCTTGGTCATAACCGACCCTTCCAGACGACTCGGCGTATCCTCCGTAAAGGTTGGAGGATGGGCCACACGGCCGGTTTTCCCCTGTTTAGCACCAGGAGGGGCAACCCTCTTGGCGGGAGGCTCCAACTCCGGGTGAGGAGACCTTGCCGTGCCCTTTTCTCCGACCGATCGACCAGAGGAGCTAGACGGTACGGATACAGGAGGCCTAGCCTGCGACCGGCCCAGCCTGGCCGCGGCCATAAAACCGGAGGGGATCTTCCTACGGCTCACCAGACCCTTCGTCGCCGCCGCGACCCCCTTTCCCCTGCCAGCATCACCGAAAGAAGACATACCTGCTGCCAAAAACAGAAGAGCAACAACCACTCAGAGCAAAGATAAACAACCCAAAAAATATATATATGCTCACGGCGCATATGGACAAACCTAGGGAAAAAGGCTCACTACGATGCCTGGCGGAACTCTCCCCCGTTCCCTCGCCCATGAAGCGGGCCCTCCTCTCCATAGCTCCCAGCAAACCAAGCCTCTTCAGATCCCTTTCCCATCTAAACTCGGAAACATCAACAGCCTCCCCAGAGGCGAGCTTCCCCAAGTCAAACTTGCTGCAATCGGACTCGTCGGGGAGGGACTTCCTTCGCCACTCAATGGAGCGCCTCCAAGAGCGAGGAAAGCCCCAGCCAGCGTCCGATGGAGAAGTGATGAACACATACTCCTCCTTCCACTTCTTAATGGAAGAAGGCAAGTTCGCCGCAATTTTCACCTGAGGACGCTGGGTCAGATATAACCGCCTATCCTCCCCCTTAACCAACGGGCTAAGGGCAACACAACCCCGGAGCAGAGCGAGGGTAGGCTGAATCTGGAGAAGACCCGCCTTGGCCACTGTAAGCCCAAGGGTTCCCCAAGGGTTCCCCATGGGTTCATTCAATCACCTTGTTTTGATGATTAACAAACACAAATTGATTAGTCGTTTATGGACTGATCAGTTGCCTTGAGTGTTGTGTCTTAGACAGGAACTTGACATGCTTGACATGTCATATCGCCATTACACAATGCAACACAACACATGCTTGAGGATCAACATGCAAAGGAGCTTGAACACATTGGTGGCATCATCCTTGGAAGATGTTAAAGCAAGGAGATCAAGTGAAGATCCCACAAGCAATCCAAGAACCACATTGAAGATCAAATGAAGATTGGCTCAAGAGTTCATTCAAGAGAGTGTTCAAAAGGGTAGTATGTATCACCTTTCTCTCTTGTGTTTTCTCTTGATCAAGGCACATCTTAAAACCCCTAAAAATATATTTTTCAAAGAGACTAACACACCCTTTAAGGACTTAAATGGATAAGTGAATGGCCATGGTGGTGTACCAACATGTTGGGACCCATATGGCATTCAACCCAACATTGAACAAAATAAAGTTCCGAAGCAACAACCTGGACCAGCAACTAAATCCTATCAAAACTTATTTCAAATATTTTTAAATATTTTTGAAAATATTTTTAACAGATAGCTCTCATTTTTCTCATATCCGTAGAGTATAAGAACGTCAAAATCCGACGAGAAATGAGGGAGATATGAATTTTACAAGTTAGGAACATCCTGCTGGAAAACCAGTCTCGGAGCTCCGAGAATTTTCTCGGAACTCCGAGCTCGGAACTCCGAGAAATCTCTCGGAGCTCCGAGAAAACAGTCAGGGACAAAAAATTATAGCCGTTGCGGCTACAACGGCTAGTGGATTTTTTGACCCTAAAAGTACCACTTTGCCCCTCAAACGGTCATATTGAGTTGGGAACCTATATATACAAGTTGTATGGTTTCAAAACATCAAGATGAACATTGTCCAACTCTAAGAAACCCTAGAAACACACTTGCAATCATTTTTGGGTTAATTTCTCTCAACCAAACTCATTGTGCCTTGATTAGTGAAAATCATTTGAGATTGGTTTAGGCTTAAACTTGTTTATTTCTTAGAGAACATTGTGAGAGCTTCATTGTGCATTGTAGCCTACTTAGAGGCAAAGCTATCTATCTTCTTCGGAAAGCGCTTAGATCTCGGCGGTGTAGGAGAGACAAGAAAGGTGGAAGGGCATCCGGTGTTAATTCCCTTGGGTGGAGCGCTTAGAACTCGGCGAAGTAGGAGAGTCATTGTAAAGGTGGAAGGGCATCCTCATTTAATTCCCTTAGAGTGTAAAAGCCTCGGAGCCGGGCGTCGTGGAGGTTTCAATAGTGGAAATCCTCAAGTGCGACCTTGAGTAGAGTGGAGTAGGCCGTTTGCCGAACCACTATAAATCTTTGTGTCACTTGTGTGATTGGTATTTCTCTCACTCCCTCTCACTCTCTTATTTATTTGTGCTTGCATTTTTACATATTTAGAATTGAGTGAGTAGTTAGCATCTTGATTTTAATTAAATAATCTTAACCTTGCTAACTAGGCTATTAAATCACCTAATTAAGTTTGCTAATCAAAAAGGGTTTTGAACTTATATTAATTTGTATTATTGTTTTAAGTTCAACCATTTCAAACTTAATTAAACAAGGGATAAAACTAGGGTGAAATTAGTAAAAGTTTTTAAAAGGTAAAAGTTTTATAAACATCCTATTCACCCCCCCTCTAGGTTGCCAAACCGAGTCACCCCTCGGATTTCAGCCACAAAGGCCAAAAGAGTGTGCCAACTATTAGGCGACAGTTGGGAGGGGGCCACCCGGTAAAACTCGAGGGCCTCCACTATAATATTCAAGAGCGGAAACCTAATCCCCGCCCGGAAAGCCTCCACGTAGAAAGCTACCTCTTCCTCCGTGATACCCTCAGACACCCCCTCTGCAAAGGATGGAACCCTAATCCCATAATCATCGGGAATGTGAAACTCCCTCCTAATCTTCTCCGCCGCCCCATCTCCCAAAGTGTTCCAAAAACACGTCACCCGACCGGGACGGATAACGGCACCAGACCGAATGACCCTAATCTCCGCTTCACGAGCAGAAGAAACTCGAGCAAGAGATTCCGAAGGAGCGGCCCCCACCGATGATCAGAAGCTCCGGAGCTATCTTTCAACTCCGTAGGCTGCTGTACATCTCGAGATTTGCCGCCCCCTCCCCCTACCAACAGCCGCCTCCTTTTTCTTGGCGGAGCCCTCTCCACTACTTCTACCGACTCAGAAGAGGGACTCTTAGAAACGTTTGCGACAGACATAGTAAAACAATCAAATGTCAGATGGAATAAAAAGCACAGAACTCACCGGGGCAGACGAACAAAGAAGAACCGGAAGAAGGTTGGTGAAGAGCAATACGTAGAAAAATCGCCGCGGAAGAAAACCCGCTTCACCCGAGGAAGACGAAGAAATAAGACAAGGAATGAAATCCCCAAAAAGGCTTTAAAAAGAGCTACGATTTCGACACGCGTCGATTGATCTCCCTTCCTTTCTAATCCGATGGGACGCGCACACGTGGCGCCGATTGGGAAATTCAAGGGAACCGCCAAAAATTGAAGCGCCATACTGAAAAGACGTCGCTACCCCTACCGCTAAGTAACTTCCCCAGCAAGCCATCCCTAAATCCTCCCCACCTAAGGGAAAAAGGAGGGTCCGGATGGGAAATACCACGTACGGTGGCGAAAGGCTCGAGACCCGTCACAAGGGCCCGGCATACAAACCCACAAGATGGAAAATACCACGTACGATGGCAAAAGGTTCAGACCCCATCACAAGGGGCCGGTATACAAATCCACAAGATGGAAAATACCACGTACGATGGCAAAAGGTTCGGACCCCATCACAAGGGGTCGGTATACGAATCCACAAGATGGAAAATACCACGTACGATGGCAAAAGGTTCTGACCCCATCACAAGGGGTCGGTATACAAATCCACAAGATGGAAAATACCGTGTACGGTCAAGAAAGGCTCGGGGCATGTCACAAGGGTCCGACGTACAATACCACCAAACGAAAAAATACTAAGCACAGCGAAAAGGGCTCGGGTCACGCGGCAAAGGCCCAGTCCTACTTCTAAAGCCCCGCTCAGGATAAATCGGCTACTATGCGAAGGGAAAGCAAACATAAGATACAAGTCGTAAAAAACCGAAAAAGTGCCATTCATAACTATTTCCTTCTGGCCCACGGGCCTACAAAAAGGGGAGAGTGAAAATAAAAAGATAAGGGCACGCAGGCCCAGGCCCCCGAGGCCCCCAACAACAAAAAAAAAGGGGAGAGGGGGAGGGGAAAAATCCTTCTCCAAAATCCCGCTCACCCCACCGCCTCCAGCTCAGAGCGACTGGCCGCTGAAGGAGTTTTCTGCATCGGAAAGCTCCTTATCACTATGCTCCTCCTCCGAAGAGCTCCCCTAACAACGATTCTCAGCAAATCGGGTCTGCTCATTCAACCACCGCACCCGGTTCCTCAACAAATCATTCTCCGCACGCAAGGCCGCTATCTCTCGATCCATGTGGATCATCGTGGTACAAACCTCCATTTCCCTACGATGGACATGACAGAAGAACGAGCGGTGGCGATGAACAAAAGCTTCATGGGACTCCCTCTCGTAAAGGGGAGAACGAGGAGAACGATGAGGAAGCCTTGGAGGCGGGTTCCTCTCAGGAATTCTTCGCTGAGGCCCCAACCCATCAGGGTTTGTCTCGGGACTACTGGGAGGACTCCCCTCGGTAGCAACCCTCCCCTCGCCACTTAGAGAGAGACCCTGGAAAGACGACGACATCCCTGACAAATCCGAAGAAAGGCCGAAAGAAAGCAAAGAAGGGGAAAGGAACGGAAAGGCAATCTGCGTACAAAGCAAAAGAACTCACTCCTTATAAACCCTATGGGAGACGCTTGGGTAGGAAAACGAAGCGACTTGCCCTACATGTGTCCATTTCCTATTGAATGATCAGCCAGCGCCGCGTGATGGCACCACAATTCCTCGGGAAGGAACCGCAGAACGAAACAGCACGTCCTCTAGTACTCCGGGGCCCCCATAAATGCCCTCATCATGACGTCGCTCGAACGAAACGTTACTCCCTTGGCCCATCCAAATGGAATAAATGAGTAAGGGGAAGTTATGATGGGACACAAATACGGCGTCGCTCTCAGATATCGCCACGTGTCGTCCATGCACAAGTAGAGCCTAACCATCATGAAGAAAGGCGTTGGAAAACGGCAAAGACCATACGATCATGACACGTGTCACCCTCTGACCGTCCAGGCCTCATCATCACAAGTTATGGAAGGAAATATCCGGCAAAGCCACGTGCGCCGGCGGAGCAGGGGGACGGCCCAATCCTGCAAAGGAAGGTTTTCTCTCCATAATGATGAAAAATGCCCGCGCACTTCCCTTTAAAAGGGAGGGAAAGGAAGAAGAGAGGAAGGTTTTTTTTTTGGAAAGACTTCCCCCATTCTCAGCTCCGGCAAAACAGCCGGAAAAAGAGGCGAGGCAACAACAGAGGAGATTAGGAACTCAATCCTACTCTCCCTGCTAGTCCCCTCCGACCCCCTCATCCGCACACCCAGAAAAGAACCCGCGTCTTGGTCCTGGTAACCCTGATCAAAACCTTTCCCTCTTCTCGCTGTCCTTTATATTGATTGGTTGAAGGATCTGACTTGGGTGTTGAAGTGGTCGTCCGGGACCCACCCCGGACCCCATGACCCCTTTGTTTGTGATTGCAGACCCCGCGGAGGCCCTCTACCGACCGCGCGATCGCAGACCCGGATTCCGACGCCATCACCATATGCAAAATGACCACATGTTATGCATCCCATCACCATGATCACATATCATCATCCACATGCCTATGCACATAATTCCATCCCCATCAGACTATCATATACCTCACCCCCATCCATGTAATTCACTATATATCACATACCATAGCTATCATAGCCCTAGCTTACATACAATAGCTATCATACCCTTAGCCTACATAGAATAACTTTCATCTAATCCATCATCCCGGTTCTGCCTGGTCCAACCTGGACCCAATCCCAATCAGCCCGGGCTCACCCGAGCCAACCCAAGTCAACCCGACTCTACCCGGGTTCAGCCCGAGCTAACTCGAGCCAACCTGAGTCAGCCTGGGATCAACCCGAGCCAATGCGAGTCAGCCCAAGCTAATCTGAGTCCAACCCGAGTTAATTCAAGCAACCGGACCCACTCGGTCCAATTCAACTAGGACTCTAACTCGACCCAAACCGGACCCACCCGGTCCAATTCAATCTGAACCAACCCGAGTCAAATTGAACATAAGCCTACCCAAACCCAACCCGGTTCAGCCCCAACTCGGACCCACAACCCAACCCCAACCCGGTTCAGCCCCGAATCGGTTCAACCCAAGCCAACCCGGTTCAGCCTTAAACCCTTAAACCGGTTCAGCCCCAAATCGGACCCACAACCCGACCCAATCTGAACCCAACTCTACCCAACCCGAACCGTGCTCCAACTGGACCCAACCCATAGTCAGCCCGAATCCGTAATCTGGACCTACTTGAACCCAGCTCGAATCTGTAACCCGAACCCCGACACCCAATATCCGAACCCGAGCCCGGACCCGCATCCTAAACCCGTGCCGATACCCATGATCCCAATCCCGAGCCCGGAGCCGTAATCTGAACCCAATTCTATTCAACCCGGTTCAACTTGAAACTGGGCCCAACCAACAACCCAATACCACCCGTCCAAGTACTTCATCAGACCCATGCAACACCATTGTAATTCGCATGCCCATTCATGACACATATCCCCCATCTTCAACAATATTGTCATCTAACCATAGATCCATTACCCTGCATATATCATCCCCCATCCCCTATCAGCCCCCATGTCCCATTAAACGTAACCGTTGGTCTCATTTCCCATAAACCACATCCATTCATCCCATAACACCCATGCCAGCCCTATAGGCTACAACACCCATGGCCATGGCCTCATGGCCACATCCTAATACCCCCACACCCATTCGGACATCACTTTCCTATAATTAATAACCCACTGCCATTTGGCTTAAGCCTAACCCAAGGCTATTCGGCCAAACCTAGAACCCATGGGCCATTTGGCCTAACCTACACCTCACAGCCCATGGCTCGCTCGGCCACCTGATAAACATTTCAATGGAATACTAAGTCCATCCGAGACTCATTCGGCTTTGCCGCTCTAACCTATAGATCCTTCGGTTTATGAGTCACATACTCAACCCATCATCAGGCATATGTCCATCCAACATACACGTGTGACTCATCCCATGCCCATCGTAATCCTCATCAGATTTCAAACGGTGTCCCAGCCCATAGCTACCCATACCCTATTTTCAACCAGCCGTAACCATGTCCCCATAGCCTAATACCTTAACCCATATTCCCATCTCATCACCATACGCATCAACCCATCAGACCCACATACTATCAACCCATGACCATAGCCACCATATACCACATGCCCTTTTATTTATCCCCATCCGTGCTCAAACATTACCCCGCAGTATTCTCATACACCCATACACTGGACCCGGTCAAGCTAGATAACCCAATCACTGGGCCCACTCGACCCAACTAACTCATCCATCCATTAAATATTCCACCCTATACACCATCAGCACCTTACCACCTCAGCCTCATCCAATAGCCTCCATGATTGTCACACCAGCATCCATCCGAAGCTCCTCCCCAAATCAGATCTCATCACCCATGCCCATCCCCCCTAACTAAAACAGACCCTCTCCCATAGCCATACATTCCTCATCCATAGCTACATACCTCACATCATAACATCCAACATACCTTCATCTGGTTCCCAGCAGGCCCCATCTCCATAACCATGCATTTGGTATATAAACCCAAAATCCCAGAAGTAACCCTCCAAGGGCATTCGGCCTAAGCCCAAAACCCCAAACACCCATAGGATAGATTTGGCCTAACTCATCATCCAACCCCATTCGTCCAAACGAGTTGACTCGTTCCCCAATCAGCTCTACCCAAACCTCATCCTACCCGAACCCAATTCACTAGGCAGGGTATCATAAGTTCGTCATTTGGGTCCCCAATTACGATTCCTTGAACATAGGTGATTCTTTGACCAATTCTTTGGAGCCCAATTCCAAGAGTCAAACCCGAGCTTCCAATCCAAGTCTTGATTTTCAATCTCAAGTCTCCAATCCAATGGAACTATGTGTGGCTTGATCCCCACCATGGGGTACGTAGGCAACTTGGCACTCCCAAGTTCAGCCGCACCTTTCTCCATCCTTCTCGTTCCCCTACACCCTTCCTCATCTCTTTCATTCCCCTTTTCACCTTTTCCTTTTTCCTAAACATTTTTGCATGCTAGATGTTTCTTTTTATATTCTAGTCGCATGAGTAATTGCATATTTAGATTTCTTTGTTTGATAATTGTTCTCATCCTATGCTAGAAATAATATGTTGCTTGCTTGTTATGCTTAGAATTCGCATGCTAGGTTATTTGTTTCTGTTAGAATAATTGTTTGTATGTTTAGTCATTTGTGCTGTTTAACTCTAAAAGAATTTGAAAGTCTAAAAGAACCTAAGAACTCACATTCATTGGAAAATCACTACTCCAAAATTCTAAATTCTAAGAACATAAATACCTTAGGTTCTAAAACTTAGAAATTTCATTCTAGGTTTCACAATAGAATTTTTAGAGCCCAAACTTCACAAAAATACTAAAAATGCAACTTAGGTCCACTGCAATAGATCTATGTTCATATAGCGTTGGTCACTTCACCTCAAATCAATTAATCAAATCCAACTCAAGTCAAATCTCATTAATCTCAAAACAATCACATAGGCACATAGGCATGTAGGATGCACCCTGGCCCGCATGAGTCTAAACTGTGAACGGCCAAATCATTAGTAATATTTAGATTTCCCAAATAAAACTCACATTTACCCCCTTTAGTTAAAACTTAAACAACAAAACATTTAAAAGATAAAGTCTGACTTTTGTCAGGCAATGTCGATGATGTACACTTCGTGCGGTACACCTTCCGATCTCGTAACCAGGTAACTTACCTAGAATCTAAATCGTAGACCAAATATACAGAGTTAATCATGGGTCCTAGATCCCTAATCTAGGTGGCGACTCTGGTCCGTTGCTTCTTTCGTGAAGTTAGGATTTTCATCCCAAATTTACGAGAAAAGCAATCATATTTAAGATCAATGGATAAAGGCGCTATCATCATCATAAAAACACACCACCCTCGTGGGGCCTCACCCTCCGGGACGGGATCCATAGCTCCTAGCATAGTTTCTTTAATGAGTTGATCATGCATTATGTGTTATTAGTCATATTTCTATGACGAATAATACAAAATGCCCCTATTGTATTTATTCCCGTAAACAAGAGAAAGTCAATACAAGGTAAGAAACAAGAGAGCAATTTTATTGCAACGATCAGAGAGTTCTTTCATAGCACTCCTGATCATGAGGTTACGTCTTTTTTAACATTCGTTTTTTTCTATATAGGGAGTACCAAACTAGATCTTGACTTTCTGGGACCTGTATACGGAGTACTGAGCTGGAGTTTGATTTTTTCAGACATGTTCTTGCAGCACTGAGCTTGACCTTTTGAGATTGGAGAATTCGCTGTGCTTTCCTTCAACGCATGATTACCTTTGCTGGGCAACTAATTCAGCTGAGGGAAAGGAAGTTTTCTTTTCTGGATTCCCATATAGGGAGGAAAGAGAGGAGACTCGAGTTTACTGAAATAAATGCTTTTGATTTATTTAGGTAAGTCGAACCATATATAGTTGAGTTTTAATGTTCTTACGCATAGGCAGTGTTCCCTGCCTCTGGTTTTCAATCATGGTCCAAAGACCCTTTTAAATTATTTGAAGTATTAGCTCATCTTGTTTTGGACCAAAGAATTCTTCATCTGGTCATTTCGAAGGGTATGCTGTGCCAACAATTAAGTTGTCCTTTGCGGATTTTCAACTTAACGGACCATTTGCACCTTAACTTTTACTAGAAACATGACTTTTAATTGTGTTTCTACAGCTGAGATGATCCTAATTTTTGCCTAAGCCACCTTTTTAGGTTTTTGACCTTCAGATCTTCTTGTTCTTGACATTGGGAAGACACTTGGGGAGTCTGGGCAGGTTTGTTGGTTTCACCAACGATGACCGAACCTGAAATGATCAGGTTGCTTACGTACCCCAAAGAAGGGTTGGGATCAGGTCTGCGTAGTTCGAGGCTATCTGCGGAGGAGAACTAATTGGGTATTTTGGCTTTGCCAAATGTGACCGAACCTAAAGTGATCAGGTTGCCTACTTACCCTAAAGAAGGGTTGCGATTAGATCCGCGTAGTTCGAGGCTTTTCTGTGGGGAAAAGGATCGAAGGGGATGAGTTTTGTTCACTTAGCCAAAAAGGGTGACCGAACCTGAGTTTCGTCAGGCTGGCTACGTACCCCAAAGAGGTTGGGATCAGGTCCTCGTAGTTCGTGGCTTGAAGGCATCTTCAAAGGAGGTTTAATTTTGTAGGTGAGTCATTTTGGCTCTGGTCGGCACATAGAGGCCTTTGATTCTTTTGAATTGATCGAGGTTGGTAAGTATGGAAATTCTATCTCCATTTTGGTCAAGAAGTCTGATGGCTTTTCCGGACAGGATTTTATCAATGATGTAGGGGTCAGACCGGTTTGGTCTAAACTTTTCCCTATGATCGAAGCCATGAGTTCGGTATTATCTAAACACCACATCCGCCTCTCTGAAAGTTCATGGCTTAGCTCTGCATCTTCAGTAGGTGCATCAGTCAACTGTTCTGTGACGAATCTGTCTTTGACAAACTTTAGTGTAGTGTTCATGACGTCGAATTCGGACGAATGGTTGTCAGGCGACAGCTGGTGACAACTTTATGAGATATGACAAACAACCCTTGATTTCTTTAAAGGCTTTTTGACATTTAGTGTTCCACTGTTTGGATAGTCGTCGTTTGGACAGGCTTTATTGAGATTCTTGATATTGACATAACATCGAACATTTCCACCTTTCTTGGGTATTGGAACAATGTTTGTCTAAGCCCAAGGGTCTACTCTCCTATCTTGTTTTGATGATTCTAAACATAATTGATTGTGTTATTGAATACTAATCAATTTGCCTTGAAGTGTTGTGTTTAAGATAGGATTGATCATTGAAGAAACCAACACACTACATGGTCATGCTTGGAGATGTCCCATACAAGAGTCAAAGGAGCTAAGTGAAGCTCACCGCATCTCTCAAGCAAGCATACACAAGATTGATGAACAAATTGAAGACCAAGACTAAAGAGAAGTTGAAAGTTACATAGGTATCATTGTACATCATTTCTCTTTAGATTTCCAAGACAAGGCAAGGTTTTCAAAAGAGTTTTTCAAAAACACTTAAGAACAGAAATGGTTTACTGAATGGTTATGTGGTGGACCAATATGTTGGGACCCTCATAAACATTCCAAAATTATCATAGGAGTTGAGTTCCAAAAGCCAAAAATCAAACAAGCAATAAAAATAATAAAACTGCTGATTTTTAGGCTTCTCGAAACTCCGAGCTCGGAACTCCGAGAAATGGTCTAGTAGCTTCTGGCCATTTTCTCGGAACTCCGAGAAATGGTCCAGTAGAATATTTTCTTCTTCTGGCCGTTCTCTCGGAACTCCGAGAACCTCGCGACAGACCAAAATATAGCCGTTGGGATTTAAATTAAAACTTGGTTTTTGATATCAACACCCCCAAACGGTCATATTTTGTCAAATGCTATATATAGAACATCAAGAGGATTATTTTTCTCTCTCTTAAACATTTGAAAAACTTCCTTAAGCCTTCAAACACACTTGCAACCCATTTAGGCGTAAGAATTTGTTTTTCCCAAACTTGCCTTGCACTTGCAAATCTATTTGGGTTGGGATTTAGAGCTTTCACTTGCAATAATCATTGAAGAGCAATCAAGGGACTTCAAAGAGCATCAAGCTTTCAAGAAGAAGCTAAGCTATTCAACTTCCATTTCTTGTAAAGGTGTAAGGGCATCCTATCTTAATTCCCTAGGGAGCAATCGCTTAGAACTCGGCGAAGAAGGAGAGTCGTTGTAAAGGTGTAAGGGCATCCTTATTTAATATCCCTTGGAAGTGTAACCACCTCAGAGCCGGGCATCGTGGAGGTCTCGCATAGTGGAAAACCTTAAGGACGATCTTAAGAAGAGTGGAGTAGGGCTTTGCCCGAACCACTATATATCGGTGTGTTCTTTTCTTTTCTAGCACTTTCATTATTGTTCTTGGTTTGAAATTTCATTTGTTTCTAATCTCATTTGAACTAACCAAAAATTTAATCTTGAGAAGAAAATTCAAATTAGGGTTCATAATTAATTTTCAAAAGGGCTAATTTAGTGTTAAAATCAATTCACCCCCCTCTTGTTTATTTCAATCGGTATCAGAGCCTCGTCTCTAATTTTTAAAACCCTAACCGGTCTAGAGTAAAGATTCTAAAAATGGCAAACCATCCTCAACACCATGAAGGTTACTCAAACACCAGGCCACCCTACTTTGATGGAACAAACTATGGATTTTGGAAAACCAAAATGAAAATCTTTTTAACCCAAGATTACCAAATGTGGAGAGCAATTAATAATGAATATATATTACCCACTAGAAATCTAAATGATTGGACCGAAGCCGAACAACAAGCCTCAAACTACAACGCCAAAGCCATGAAGTCCCTAATTTGTGCTTTGTCTCCCGGAGAATTCAATAGAGTGTCAAATTTGAATTCGGCTAAGAAAATTTGGGACACCTTAGAAGTCACCCATGAGGGAACCAACCAAGTCAAAGAATCTAAAATGAATCACTTATTTAGGCAATATGAACTCTTTCAAATGACACCCGATCAAACTATTGCCGACATGTACACTAGATTCACGAACCTTGTAAATTGATTAAGGGGACTTGGAAAGCAATTTTCAAATAGAGATTTAGTGACCAAAATCCTTAGATCCCTACCTTTGTCATGGGAATCCAAAACCTCCGCAATCACCGAAGCTAAGGACATGAATACATTGAACCTAGATGAACTAATAGGGTCCTTGATAACCCATGAAATGATTTTCAAAACAAAAGCACCCGAAATTGAAACTAAAATTGAAAAAGGAAAAGGAGTTGCTTTTGCTTGTAATGTAGGTGACAATGAAGATGCAAAGGAAGACATGGAAGATGAAGTTGCCCTCCTAACAAGAAGGATCAAATTCTTGCAAAGGAACATGGGAGGCATGAAAAATAGAAGGACCAATCCTCCATTTAAGAAGAAAGAAGAGCTCGGTGATGGATCGTCTCAACCCCGATGCTATGGATGCAAGAAGCATGGACACATTCGCCCGGATTGTCCACTCAACAATGAGCCTTCTTAAAACAACCGTTTCAAGAGAAGAGAAGGCAAGAAAGGAATGACCGCCACATGGGATGAGGAAATTGAAAGTGAAGGCGAACAAAATGATGGCGAAGATTACTTGATTGCAAGAAACGTTTGCTTCATGGCCTCAACAAACGACAATCAAGAGGTAAATACTTTAAATAATGTCATTGTTTTAAAAGAAGTTCTAGATTCCTTGCAAAATGCACATGATGAACTTGAGATTGAATTTGATAAAAATGCATCACTTGAAAATTCTCTCTCTAACATGACAAAAGAATTTGGTTGGTTAAAGAAAGATCATGAATTTTTAGAGGATGAAAATGAAAAATACAAAATTGAAATTCATGATTTAAATGCTTCTATCAAAATTTTAAATGAAAATCGTCAAGAACTTTCTATTGAAAACAACAAGCTAAAGCATGAAAATAGTAAACTATCTTTTGAATATGATGAACTAAAGAAACTATTTGAAAAATTTGAACATAGTTCATTGAAATTGGATAGGCTTGTTAATATTCAAAGAATGCCACATCATAAAAGTGGACTTGGACACAAATGGAATACTACAATATCCAACTATAAAAACAAACTTATAAAGGCTTCTTCTAGTAGTACCAAAACTTACTTTTATTATGGTTTAGAAGGTCATTATAAAGTTGCTTGCATGCATGCTAAACAAGATAAAATCAAATTGAACTCTAAAGTGAAAATGAATGAACATAGCAAGATTAGGAAGATTTGGGTACCTAAAGGATCTCACTTGCCTATTCATATGTAGGTATGCCTTAAAAGCCATAACAAGAAGAACGCATGGTACCTTGATAGTGGATGCTCTAGACACATGACCGGAGACCTCACTCAATTTGCATCCCTATCACTCAAGGATGGTGGAGATGTTACCTTTGGAGATGACAAGAAAGGAAAAGTCAAAGGAGAAGGCACCATAGGTAACTATACCTCTCTCATACATGATGTACTTTATGTTGATGGCTTATCCCATAATCTTATTAGCATTAGTCAACTATGTGATAATGGTTTTGAAGTAGTCTTCAACCCCGACAAATGCATTGTTAAAAATAAGATAGATGGAAAAGTAAAATTCATAGGTTCTAGAGACAATAACATTTACACTATTGGACTAGATGATCTTAGACTCCAAAATGTGACTTGTCTAAATGCCATTAGTGAAGATTCTTGGTTGTGGCATAGGAGGTTGGGTCATGGCGGAATGGATCTCATTTCGACCCTCTCCTCAAAAGAAATTGTTAGAGGATTGCCTAAGTTCAAATACACCAAAGATCACATTTGTAGAACTTGTCAATTAGGAAAACAATTAAAAAGCTCATTTTCCCCTAAAAATATGATTTCAACCACCTACCCCTTGCAACTACTTCATATGGACCTTTTTGGACCAATGAAGACAAGTAGCTTAGGTGGAAAGAGGTACGTGTTTGTCATCGTGGATGACTACTCACGATTTACTTGGGTCATATTTTTAGCACATAAAGATGAAACCTATGAAAATTTTCTTAAATTGTGTAATCAAATACAAAATGAAAAAGGTATTGCCATATCTTACATTAGGAGTGACCATGGAACGGAATTTTAAAATATACATTTTGACACTTACTGTAATGAACATGGCATCAAACATAACTTTTCGGCACCTAGGACACCTCAACAAAATGGGGTTGTAGAAAGAAAGAACCGAACCCTCCAAGAAATGGCTAGAACTATGTTGCATAAAAATGATCTCCCCAGATACTTTTGGGTGGAGGCGGTTAGCACCGCTTGCTATATCATAAATAGGGTATATATAAGGCCAATTTCTAAGAAAATACCTTATGAGCTTTGAAAAAACTTGAAACCAAATATAAGCTATTTTAGAGTGTTTGGTTGTAAATGCTTCATCTTGAACATTAAAGATAATTTACACAAATTTGATAAGAAGTCGGATGATGGCATATTCTTAGGATATTCTTCACATAGCAAGGCATATAGAGTATTTAATAGAAGAACTCTAGTTGTAGAAGAATCAATGCATGTGACATTTGATGAGAGAGAGAGCCATCACCTCAAGAAATGCCACATGATGAGGATGAACCTATTGAACATCTATTACCTAAGACAAATGTTCCTTCCCATGCATCTACAAGTGATACATTACCTAGTGAGGAAGTAGAAAATGTAGATGATGACTTATTGCCTAGGGATAGGAGAATATTGGTAGATCATCCTGAATCCCAAATCTTAGGTGATGCCACATCGCCGGTAAGAACTAGATCATACTATCGTAGTGTGAGCAATAACTTGGCGTTCCTATCCGAATTAGAGCCTAAGTCCATCAAGGAAGCCGAAAAGGATGAATATTGGTTGATGGCTATGCAAGAAGAGTTAAGTCAATTCGAAAGGAACAAGGTGTGGAGGCTAGTACCTAGACCTAGTGATCATCCAGTCATTGGCACGAGATGGGTGTATAGAAACAAATTGGATGAAAATGGAATTATCACTAGAAATAAAGCTAGGCTTGTAGCCCAAGGGTACAATCAGGAGGAGGGAATAGACTATGATGAGACATTTGCTCCTGTTGCCCGTATGGAAGCCATTAGGATACTCTTGGCATATGCATCTCACAAAGGATTTAAACTATATCAAATGGATGTCAAAAGTGCCTTCCTAAATGGCTATATCCAAGAAGAAGTGTATGTTGAGCAACCTCCAGGTTTTGAGGACTACAAACACCCAAATCATGTCTTCAGGCTTGATAAAGCTTTATATGGATTAAAGCAAGCTCCTAGAGCTTGGTATGAGAGGCTTTGCACTTTCCTAGTGGAAAAAGGATTTGAGATGGGAAAGGTGGATAAAACTTTATTTATCAAAAGAGAAAATCAAGATATCCTCCTTGTCCAGATTTATGTGGATGACACCATCTGTGGCTAACTAATCAAAAAATGTGTGACGAATTTGCAACTCTAATGAAAAATGAATTTGCAATGAGCATGATGGGTGAGTTAACCTACTTCTTAGGACTCCAAATTAAACATACCAAAATGGGATATTTTTAAATCAAGAAAAATATACGAAGGAGTTATTAAAGAAGTATGGCATGGATAGCAATAAGACATCAAGAATTCCCATGAGTACAACTGCTAAGCTAGAAAATGATGAATTTGGCAAATCTATAGATCAAAAGATGTATAGGGGTATGATAATTAGCTTACTCTATTTGACAGCCAGCAGACCAGACATTATGTTTACTGTCTATCTCTGTGCTCGATTTCAATCGGATCCAAAGGAGTCTCACCTATCGGTAGTCAACAAGATCTTCAAGTACTTAAGAGGAACCCAAAGTCTAGGACTATGGTATGAAAGATCATCTGCCTTCACTCTCATTGGATATTCAGATGCAGACTTTGCTGGATGTAGAGTGGATAGGAAAAGCACTAGTGGGACTTGTCAATTTTTGGGAAAATCAGTTGTCTCATGGTTTAGCAAGAAACAAAATTGAGTAGCTCTATCCACAACAGAAGCAGAATATGTGGCAGCTGGAGCTTGCTGTGCACAAGTCCTATGGATGAAAAGCACATTGATGGACTATGCAATTAAAATGGAAAATATTCTCATCCAATGTGACAATACTAGTGCTATAAGTTTGACAAAGAACCCCATACAACACTCTAGAACAAAACATATTGAGATTAGGCACCACTTCATTAGAGATCATTCACAAAAAGATGATATTTGCTTAAAATATATCAACACTGAGGATCAATTGGCGGATATCTTTATAAAACCCCTTAGTGATAATAGAATTTGTTATATCTGAAGTACCTTAAACATTTGGAGTGCTGATCAAGTCAAAGAAATTGCCAAATAAATACTTTGTGCCTTTCACCAGCTTATCTATATAGTATTTATATATATATCATCCTTGTTTGGTAGTATCTGCATGAATGAGATGTCAAATATTAATCTTAAAAATCACTCAATTGGTACTCTTAGCCTTCTTAGTTTTCTCAGTTGAAGAGCTACTTTCACCTTAATTAAAAATACCTAACAAATTTGACTTATGACAACATCTCGATCATGAACAGGTATATGTGCATTACTTGGCTAAATATTTTTATACCATAAGCATTGATTTAGGGGGAGTACCTAACTCAATTCTCATTTACTCCTAAATTGCTTTATATTTTAGTTCACCCTTTCTGTCGATGACAAAAGGGGGAGAAGTTTGAAATTAATTATCTATTCAATTGACTATATGCACCATATGCTTTTAACTGTTATAATTTATCTATGTGCATATATTGAGGGGGAGTTCCAGCAATCACTTGCCTACTATGTCACTCCACACACACCTCATAATCAATTTTGTTTGTCATCATAAAAAAGGGGGAGATTGTAAGCCCAAGGGCTACTCTCCTATCTTGTTTTGATGATTCTAAACATAATTGATTGTGTTATTGAATACTAATCAATTTGCCTTGAAGTGTTGTGTTTAAGATATGATTGATCATTGAAGAAACCAACACACTACATGGTCATGCTTGGAGATGTCCTATACAAGAGTCAAAGGAGCTAAGTGAAGCTCGCCGCATCTCTCAAGCAAGCATACACAAGATTGAAGATCAAATTGAAGACCAAGACTAAAGAGAAGTTGAAAGTTACATAGGTATCATTGTACATCCTTTCTCTTTAGATTTCCAAGACAAGGCAAGGTTTTCAAAAGAGTTTTTCAAAAACACTTAAGAACAGAAATGGTTTACTGAATGGTTATGTGGTGGACCAACATGTTGGGACCCTCATAAACATTCCAAAATTATCATAGGAGTTAAGTTCCAAAAGCCAAAAATCAAACAAGCATTAAAAATAATAAAACTACTGATTTTTAGGCTTCCCGGAGCTCCGAGCTCGGAACTCCGAGAAATGGTCCAGTAGCTTCTGGCCATTTTCTCGGAACTCCGAGAAATGGTCCAGTAGAATATTTTCTTCTTCTAGCTGTTCTCTCGGAACTCCGAGAACCTCGCGACAGACCAAAATATAGCCGTTGGGATTTAAATTAAAACTTGGTTTTTGATATCAACACCCCCAAACGGTCATATTTTGTCAAATGCTATATATAGAACATCAAGATGATTGTTTTCCTCTCTCTTAAACATTTGAAAAACTTCCTTAAGCCTTCAAACACACTTGCAACCCATTTGAGCTTAAGAATTTGTTTTTCCCAAACTTGCCTTGCACTTGCAAATCTATTTGAGTTGGGATTTAGAGCTTTCACTTGCAACCATCATTGAAGAGCAATCAAGGGACTTCAAAGAGCATCAAGCTTTCAAGAAGAAGCTAAGCTATTCAACTTTCATTTCTTGTAAAGGTGTAAGGGCATCCTATCTTAATTCCCTAGAGAACAATCGCTTAGAACTCGGCAAAGAAGGAGAGTCGTTGTAAAGGTGTAAGGGCATCCTTATTTAATATCCCTTGGAAGTGTAACCGCCTCGGAGCCGGGCATCGTGGAGGTCTCGCATAGTGAAAAATCTTAAGGACGATCTTAAGAAGAGTGGAGTAGGGCTTTGCCCGAACCACTATATATCGGTGTGTTCTTTCCTTTTCTAGCACTTTCATTATTGTTCTTGGTATGGAATTTCATTTGTTTCTAATCTCATTTGAACTAACCAAAAATTTAATATAGAGAAGAAAATTCAAATTAGGGTTCATAATTAATTTTCAAAAGGGCTAATTTAGTGTTAAAATCAATTCACCCCCCTCCTGTTTATTTCAGTTTGCTAAACACTCGGGATACCTGAACACTTTTTAGAAATCCTTCTTTTAGCTGCTTGATCTTTGATCTTCGAGAAACAATTCTAGTCTCATTCTTTTGAGCTTTTGCTTCTTTGTCTTGGCTTCTGGGAAGAGAGGGATATGGTGCTGGATAATTTCCTTACTTAATCATTGCATATCTTCGTAAGAGTAGACGAAGGCTTCTTTGAATTTTTTTAACAATTTTCTTAGTTCCACACGCTTTGCAGGGGATAAGGTTTTGCCAATCTTAATCTCCTGAAGGAGGAATTCAGTGCCTATGTTAATAGTTTCAATCTCATTTTCTAAAGGTTCCTGCTCGACGTCCCTCCTCTCGTTCGATTAATTACTTAACCGTGAGGGGAGATTCATTCAGTATTTTTCAAAGCATTTTGCTTCAGAAGAATCGAGAGAGAAAAGCAAGTATAGAAAAAGTCTGTTTATTGATTTGCAAGATACATCAGAAGAAGAACTGCCTGACTGTGGGACCCGATCCCGCGAGAGGGGTGGGGCGCGAGCCACCACGCTCTCTTTTGGTCTCTCGTACACACGCGATTGGCGTGTGCATTTTTATTATTGATTTTAATTCATCTTTTATGTGAACTTGGGATCACTAAGGCAATCCGAATTCCACACAAAAGAGACTGACAGAGTCGCCACCTAGATGTGGGATCTAGGACCCATAATTAACCAGAAATCTAGACTCGTTACCTGGTTACAAGAATGGAAGGTATGGGGCGTTGTCCACCACATGCACCATTCCTGCCCGATAATCGGTCTTCAATTCCAAAAGTTAACTCTTTTAAATTTATTTTAAATGGCTCATTCAACTCTAGATTAATGTGCGAACTATGTGACATGCATCCTATGATCTAATTTCAATATAGATCCTAAATGTGTATCTTGATTTCTTAATTGTTTGAATTCAATCTAAGTGAAAGTTCTCCTAGAATTCTAATTTCATGGAAAATCCTAAGTGATTTAATTAAGAATTTAGAAGAAAATTAATATACAAAACCCCACAATTTGCTGTGGAGCCAACTCGCGGTTGGTATGCCATCAGACATCCAACCTGCCTACGTACCCAAGCCTCACTGGGATCAGAGTCGACGTAGTTCGGTGCACCTAAGCTAAGCTACTTATGCCTAACTCAACTAAGACACCGACCTAGACTGGATTGACTGTTTCAACAGTTTTAAGAGAAGTTATTTAATTCAAGTTGAGGATTTTATTATCCTAGGATTTAATCTAAGATGTTATATGATCCTATCTAAATGCAAGTTGTTCCTTAGACTAATGCAGGTTAACCTACATCCTAGGTAACTAGGCTTGTCCTAGGGAAAGATTGGGTAACTAGTGTAACTAGACCTATGGTACGGTTGCTATCCATAGCAAACGTCCGTGATGAGGCTGGACTCCTAACTCTAGGACTCCCTAAAACCTAAGACTCCCTAAAACCTAAGACTCCCTAAAACATAGGACACGACATGACGTAAGCGTTCCTAAATGGGGCTCTAATGGTTCTTATGCCGGAAACCGTAATCCAACGGTTCCGAAGGACACGAGACAAATCGATTTAATTTCTTGGAGTTAATGAATTTTAGATTTCAAGGATTTTCGGTTTCTGAACATTTAAGGAATACCAAAGGTTCTATGGTTCACACATTTCGGCCTTGAATAGCATCCACGGAAGGGAATCGTGCGCTCTTTCCTTGTGCAACTTAATACTTAAGTTATAGCACCTTATTGCCTGGCATATCTCAGGATTTCCGTGGACAATAAACCTCGGAGCCAATAATATGCTATAGCTTTAAATATTCAAAATGTCAAAGATCGATTGCAATTGAGATACGATTATGGATGCACTGGCCATTTTACCAGGGAAATCAAAGGATCCTAAGATTTCTGTTTCAATGGATTAAGGAGTGAACATGTGACAGAAATTTAAGGTTCTTTAGAAATTTTCATAATGATTTTTAATTGATTTCAATTTTTAGTGGGTTTTTATCAATTTTAAACCATATGAGTGATTTTAAACGTGAACTTATTGCGAACGAGTTTGAAACGAATTGAAATTTCTACAGCAACAAGATGTGAATGTATGTAGCTTATTGGAAGAGTTTTGCAGATTTTTATATTAAGCTCTTATTTATTTTTGATTTAACAATAATATGACCAGATTGTAAAAATAACACAGAAACTACTAGAAATAGAAATCTAAATTCATTGAAATTTCTATAGTGGTAAGATATAGGTAAACATAGCATACTGTGAGATTTTCATGAATTTGAGAGACTATTTACTATCAATATTTGATTTTTGAATTTTAAGACCAGATTATGAATTTACACTACATACCTTAGGAAAAAAATTCCAAATCAATTGAAACTTTTACAACAGCAAGAAATACAGAATATAAGACTACTGTAAAAACTTTAAGAATTTTAACTGTGATTTGATGTCAGTAAAATATCTCACAAAATCTAATTGTTTTCAAAGAAAGCATCAAATAATATACCAAAAAAAATCCAAATATCTTTACAAATTCATGGTAGAATGTATCAGCATTATATTATTTTCTCACGAAATTTCGTTAATTTTGGAATCTATTTAGTATATATTTTATTTTTCTTTGTCAAAAAGATATTTTTGAAGAGTTTTCTATTTTTAAAACATGATTTTTGAGAAAATTACGACTTCGGAAAATGTCCTTTAACCTTGTTTTGATGTGACGAACACAAGAAAAATTTAAAATTCCACAAAATAAATCATCCTCAGATAGCTACTTTTTCAAATTTTGTAATTTCGCAGCCATTATTTTAAATGAAATTCCACTCTTCACTCAAATTTTTGAAATCCTTTGATTCAATGTCCGATCCGATCCGATGGTTATTTTAGTCTATTTAAATAGATCAGTGTATTAAATTTTGAGACGAATCGGACTTAAAACACTCAGGTAAACACGATTTTTAGCATACCCATATAATATTGAATTAAATACAATTAAATGCTAAAATCATGCAAAAATATATAAGAAAATACCAAATAAACCTAGAAAAATCTTAGAATTGTGCACCTAGCTGTGATAGAGATCCTCGCCGAATCCAAGAGCCGAAAAATCCGAAAAATCTCGCCGACGCTCGATCCAATGTCCTTTCTTCCCTTTCTTTCTTTGTTGTTTTTTGTTTTTGTTTTTTCTCACTGTGAAGAGAGAGAGAGAGAGAGAGAGAGAGAGATTGACAGAATGAAATAGAGAGAATGAGAGTGATAGAGAGAGAGAGAGATAGAGAGAGAGAATAAAATAGAGATAATGGGAGACTCGGTTTGTTGAGCGAGACAAGGATAGAGAGAGAGAGTGATAAAGAGAATGAGAGTGAAAGAGAGAGTTTGTGAGAGAGATAGAGAGAAATATAGAGAATGAAAATGATGGAAAATCCGAGAGACAGAGGTAGAGAGCGAGAGTGAAAGAGAGAGTGATACACAGAGATTGAGAGTGTGAAAGAGAGTGAGAAATAGAGGGTTAGAGAGGTAGAGAGAGAGAGACAGAACGTGAGATGGGGAGAGGAAAGAAAAAAGACAGAGGGAGAGATGAGGAACAGAAATACTACGATACTCTGTTTTTTATCGTTTTTTTTTTATTTCTTTCTGTCGGCTGAAGAGGGTGAGAGAGAGAAGAGTTAGGCCAAAGATGAGGAGGCTGCGGAGGTAGAGGTCTGTGGAGAGTGGTGATCGAGAGAGAACCAAGCGAGGGCCTCTTCCCACAGCCCAATCCCAACAAAGCTATCTGTCTTTTTTTTTTTTTATCACCGAGGCTCTGTTTTTCTGTAATTTTGTGAAAGGACAGAAAGCCGACACTCTGTTTTTCCTTGAAGTAGAGTTTAGATTTTGTGGGGCTATTTCATAGAGATAGAGGGCTGTAGGGAGCGAGAGGAGAGGAACAGAGAGGTAGAAGGCTGAGAATGGAGAGAAGATGTAGGGGAAATGGGATGCTGTGTGAGAGAGATGTTAGGAGATCACCGAGACAGAGAGAGGTTGTCTCCTCACCGAGACGAAGCCGCTATTCTTCTTCAAGAGCAGAAAACAGAGCTTGTTTTTTTTGGCCAACCGATCAGAGTTTTTCTTTTCTTTTTTTGTTTTTCTTCCCCTCTCTCATGGTATATCCTTGTTTTGTCTTAAGACCGATACTCTCATTCTTATTTGAGAAAGTTTCCTCTTCAAATTTTTTTTGTTTTCACGTTTAGTGTCTTGCTAAAACCCATCACCCATGAAGAGAATATTCGAATATTATTTCTAGAAAGGGAGAAGATATTTCCAAAAATATTCAATGACCGAAAGTAAATTTACACCATGCTTGTCTTAAAAAATTTCCTTTTCAAAATAATGACATAGGGAATCCCCAAACATTGCCGAATTTATTTATTAGGTGGTGGAATTACCAAACCTTGTGATCATCCATATCATGCATGTAATTGGGGGTACAGTGGGCCCTACTATAAATCCTGATATGTAGGACATGATGCATCAAAAGGTGGGCCCTACACATGACCGAATTCCCCATTGTGATTAAAATTTGTGCTTGCATAAAATAACATGCCTCACTCCATAGGATGATTCAAACTACCTAATTGATGGGTCACAACATGAATGGTCATACCCCACAAATAAGCCATTGGATGATCCAATCTGCCCAATTAGTGGGCGGCAATGCGAATAGGTTGGGCCCACAAATCATTTTTCATGGGATGATCTGAGCCACTCAATTAATGGACCTCAATATAAATTCGTTGTGCTCCTTGAATTGTCTTCAAGGGTTATCTGAATAGGCTTAAAACTCATTTTTCATTAAAACAATACGTGGGCCCCCTGTTTGATCCAAACCCAAACAAATGTTCAATGCGGGCCTACCGAATGGGTCCAAGTTCTCTCTTCCTTGGATTCTCGTGAATAACCCTTCTCAACACTTATCGCGACAATGCGAAACACGGCAGAAATGATCGAAAAAGATCGAGAAAACATAAGAGGCGGACACAGGAATGGAAAACACTGAAAAATGGATAGCAAAACGCTGACTTCTTTGTTGATTAAAGCGGAGCCAAATGGGGGTGTCTACAGTGACGCACCTTATTCAGGCTCGGTTACATTTGACGCTCTTTCAAAAGATGAGTTAGAATAAAAAAAGGAGTCTGACTCAGAGGATGAGAAGCTTTGAAATCCCACTAGGCAACCCAAGAGGGGGGTGAATTGGGTTTATTTAAAAAACTTATTCTCTTTAAAAACTCCTTACCAAAATTACCCTAGTTTGAACTTTTCTCAATCAAGTTAGTTTGATTTATTAAGCTTAATAGTAATGATGTAAACTTTACTCCCTAGTTGATTTTATAACTTGACTAGAATGATGAGAGGCTTAATTAGAAAGAGATGAATATCCAATTTCAACTTAAGTGCTAATCACTCACTCAAGCAACACTACAACAAAACCGGCCTTTCCCTACGGAAAAAACTGTAGGGAAAAGTATCAAACTCCGTAGGGGTAGACCTTTCCCTACGGATTTTGCCGTTCCCACCTTCCGTAGGCTAGGTGGGGGTAGGGAAAGCCTTTTCCCTACGGATTTTGTGTGCCGTAGGGATATACTACTTTTACCTACGGAATAATCCGTAGGGGAAGTGTTGAACATTCCCTACGTAAATGCATAACGCCGTAGGTAAATGTGTGTTTATTCCTACTAAATATCCAGAACATCCGTAGGGATAATGTGATTTTCCCTACGGTGTTTCATAAAATCCGTAGTTAAAATGGTGTTTCTCCATACGGAATATCTAAAAACTGTAGGTAAAATATTTTTTCCAATTAGTTTTCCTTACTAAAATTTAAAAACCCGTAGGGTAAAGAGGGATTTCCCTACGGATTGGTTAAAAACAAGTAGGCAAAAGGAGTTTTTCCCCACATATTTTCAGGAAAAAAGTAGGAAAAAGGCACTTTTCCCTACAGACAAGTTAAACTCAGCCGTAGCTAAAAGGTTCTTTCCCTGCATAAATGCAAAATAAAATCTGTAGGGATAGACTTTTCAAATTTTTTTTTTAAATCCATTATAAATAACCATTTCCTGTGACCTATATGATACCTGTACTTTCCACAAACAATCTAAACATATTATCAAAATTTCTATTATAACACCCATTTCCCACAACATATAAAAATAAAAAAAAGTTATCTAAATTAAGAATATTTATGAATTCACGATTCGTCCATAGCTAACATCTTATAATTGTTCCATCAACAAAATACTACAATGTTCCGAACCACATATCAAAACAAAATACTATATTATTCCCATCCACATCAAAACAAAGTGCCCAACCACATCAAAACAAAATAGTAGCTACATTGTTCCCAACCATATCAAAACAAAATATTATATATTAATTGGTCAACATTCTTTATCTTCTCTCTTCATCATCTTCTTCATCTCCTCTTCATCATCTCCTCAATTCCAATTATCATTTGCGAGTTAACAATTTAACCTACAAACACATACCATGTATAAATTAATGATAAATGAACAGATGCATATAAAGTAAACCCATTTTAAGAATTTAAATTGCCTTTCAAAACAAATTATACACTTACAAATGCACGAGGCCAAGCAACGTTACTTCCTAAGACATCGCCGATGACTTGAAGTTTTCCATACGATCTTGGCAACTTTGCTTTTCGGGATATACCTCCATTGATCGTTACTTCACACCATCCCTCACCCAATTTTTCCCCCCTACAATTTGGTTGGGATCTTCACTTTTGAGGAACCCTTTTGCCACAGCATCGCCTTCAAAATTCATCAACTTACAGGGAATACATACACGAATCTGAAAACAATTAAGTCATAAATATGGTGCCCATAAGAACTTCATTCATTCACTAATAAGAACTACCATATATTTAAACTTGGACAACAAAATAAATAAATACCTGGTTATTACGATCCTTAGTCTGAGGTGAAGCACGAGGAGTCTTAGCAGCAACATGAGCGGTATGCTGAATCTGAAAATAATTAAATCATAAATATGGTGCACATAAGAACTTCATTCAATCAGTAATAAGAACTATCATATACTTAAACTTGCATAACAAAAACAATATAAATACCTGGTTATTACGAGCCTTAGTCTGAGGTGAAAAAAGAGGAGTCTTAGCAGCAACAGGAGCGGTATGCTGAATCTGAAAATAATTAAATCATAAATATAGTGCACATAAGAACTTCATTCAATCAGTAATAAGAACTATCATGTACTTAAACTTGCATAACAAAAAAAATATAAATACCTGGTTATTACGAGCCTTAGTCTGAGGTGAAGAACGAGGAGTCTTAGCAGCAACAGGAGCGGTATGCTGAATCTGAAAATAATTAAATCATAAATATGGTGCACATAAGAACTTCATTCAATCAGTAATAAGAACTATCATGTACTTAAACTTGTAGAACAAAAAACATAAATACCTGGTTATTACGAGCCTTAGTCCGAGGTGAAGCACGAGGAGTGTTAGCACCAACAAGAGTGGTATGCCGAGCAATAGGAACATGAAGATTGGTAGGAAGAGCAATTGGAGAATTAGTAGTAGCAGGAACAAAAAGAGGCCTTTGAAGAACAGAGGGAATACTAGAATCAATAGGAGCGGAAAGGGGAGCAACGTGAGTAGGAAGAACAATATGAGGAGTAATAGGAGGACTGCCCATAGCATTAGGCTGATCAATGCGACTTGCAACAGACGAGTGCAATTGATTCGGTGAATTATGTTCCCCTCCAATAATACCCTACCATTAATTAATAAAAAAATCATACATTTGTATGCCATATACATAAAAGGAGCGGATATATCACTTCCCAACAAATATAAACCATAATATAACTATGAATACTTACATTTTGCATGAATATGTCTTTCATCTGCCTCATCTCCTCTTTCATCGCGGCTAATTCCTTCTCTAATACCTCACATCTAGACTTACTTGTCTCACGACGGGGTTTTTTCCCCCATAGAGAAGATGGGGTTGGGCCCGGCCCTAAACAACGAACACGACCATGTTTATCCGGACCCAAAGCTTTGCTGAGGATGTCGTCTCTGGAAGCCAGGTTACACTGTGAGCTCTCCATTGGTTGTGTTTCCTGAAGCTCGCGTATTTTTGCCTACAATAAGAATGCAAATAAATTGTTAAAGACTGCCTTATCAACAAGTGAGGAATGAAAGTGAACCGTTTGGTATGCACATTATTAACATACAATAGCATCGCTTGAATTTTCAACAAAGGTCCCATCACTGTGAGTATGGGTCATGATCCATAATTCATCCCGCCCATATGGTTTCTTCGTCTTTTCCTCCTATCATCAACATAGAAGAAAAATTAAGGTTTATTAATTAAGATCAATTGCAAATTCAAGAAAGAACAAATATTCAAATTAAAAGTTACCATTTCCTCGGTAATAACAGTGAATGCCTTAGATCCCCCCGTATGTGGTGTCCAAGACTGATTGCGATTTGAAGTATATTTTGTGCTTTGAGCCTGCAATATCGAGTTCATAGTCTAATTAGTTGGGAAGGTCACCCTTTCAATATCATTAAGAAAATCACCCTTCCAATAGTTAATTAAGAACTATATAAATACCTTGAACTCATCACTCTTCCAATGTTCCCACAACTTAATGTATTGTGACTCGACAATCTTATTAGGCTGAGGTGGAAAAATCACTTCATCACTTGTTTCATTGAAGTATTTTCTTCTTAGTTGGTACTTGTGGTCCTTCCATTTTTCATTTAATTGGCTCATCGCCCAATCTTTTTCATCTTCTGGAACATCAAACTTTTCCTACATATATCAAAATTAAAAGTGGCATGGTTAAGATATAGTTACAGCATTAGATAAAATAATATATTCACTATAGAAGGATAATCAACTTTATCTCCTAATACATACCAATAATGTACTCCATGCATCCTCTTTATTAGATTCCGGCATATTTTTCCAAGAAAACACGTCAATGGGTAGTAAAGTCCCAGTCTTAGCAATAATACCCAAGAACTTTCCACATTTGCCAGCATTTTTTCCAACCACTTGGTTGTATGCATTTAGTTTCACAGTAAAGCGACCTTCCATCTTGAATAAATAGTCCAATTTTGTGGGTCCTCTCTTTTTCTTACTTTTCGATGAGGTCTCCTCTTGGGGTTCCGATGCCACATGTTGTAAGTCCATTGAGTCATGTTGATGGGAGTCCTGGGCTTCGATGACCCCCTCTTCTTGAACCTGTGACATATTTAACTCCCTGCCTCTTTTCATACTGTGAAGCTGTAGTGGACAAAATTCATCATAACAGTATGCATGCTCATTTATCATAATAATGAACCAAGATAACCATAAGAATAAAGAAAAATATGATAATATGTTTTTAAATCACTTACATAAAATGTGGATGGGGATATGAAATGCCTGCTTCCTCCTTGATTATTTTTGTCAATGTAATTGGCCAAGATTCAGTGGTCGAAATCTGTACTAAAAAATCTCAATAGTTCATCAAAATTGGCTCAAAGGGAAAAGAAAATGCAAACAATCGACATATTTCCATAATAAAAAGTGTGCTTAAGTATTCCAATAAATTCCAACAATCAAAACAAGGCAAAAATCGACGTATTAGAACCAACTGTCATAAACATGTCTTAAGTATCAAACAAGTGTCTTCATTACAAAAAGATATAAACATCGCAACAATATATGCCCCATCTTCACTCCGACGTTTCCCAAATATCTATAAGATCATCAGTAAGTGGTGCCTCGCTCGCATCGACAGTCTCAAAATCATCCCTACAGTCTTCCTCTTCTGTATCAAAGAAGTCCCTAGGTGTCGTCTTCTTAACCACATACCAATCTATATTTGTGGGATCTTGTACGTAGAAGACTTGATGTACTTGAGCTGCCAACACAAAAGGATCATCCTTGCGACAATGCTTTAAATTGACAAGGGTGAATCCAAGGGGGTCCTTCTTAACACCCCTATCAGCTTGATAGTCAGCCCATTCACATTTGAATAGCAGTGCTTTTCTGCTTCCACAATAGTCTAATTCAAAAATATCTGTCAAAACACCATAGTAACTTTTGTCCACATGAATGGGGTTTTTGTCTTTTCTACTTGAATAGTTTGGGGTTCTCGCAACCAAAATGACGCCACTATTCTGCGTCTTCCTTTTCCTCTCGAGCATCTTGGTATGAAAACGAAAACCGTTTATGAGACAACCATTGTACTTCTTTACCCTTGGTGATGGACCACGCGCCAACCACCGAAGATTTTCCGACACTGGCTCATTCCCCTCATCCCGCAACTTCTGAACCTATTAATTAAGCATAACATTTCAATAATATGAAAATTAGTTAGGTGCATATTAATATTTGATTACAATGAAACTATTATATTATTTACTTACTTGGCCTTTAAACCATTCCGGAAATTCTGTATTATGAATGCGTTCTATGTCCCATTGTTGGCCACGGGGATGTTGCTCCCGAATGGCATCGATATGTGCACTACATATAAATTGTAAGGATGTCTAAGTTTCAGAGGTGATATAATCGATTCGACAACATTAGCTAGATTTGCTAAGTTGAGAAATTAACTCACAGATGGAATTCACTGATCTCATTGCAGTTGTCTAACACATATCTATGTGCTAGTGTCAATGTGGCTTCATCTAGATCATCAATGTTGGGACCACCAAACAAACGACCTGTGTGGGAAAACACACCCCACACATGTTCTTCGGCTACATGCGCCCTATTGTCGTCATTCCTCAATGGTCGGTTGAAACGTGTCTCAACACTCTGCAAGTACCTCGAGCAAAAGGTGAGGCATTCGTCCGCTAGGTACCCTTCTGCAATTGATCCCTCAGGACGACTTCTATTGCACACATATGACTTTAGCGTGAGGAGGTACCTGTGACGTTACGATATAGATTTATCTTTATTTTAGAAGTTGAAACACTACCATTAAAATGACAACTAATAGACTTAATAATATTTACCTCTCGACGGGGTACATCCAGCGGTAGTGTACAGGTCCAGCTAGTTTAGCCTCATATGCTAAATGAATGGGTAAGTGCACCATAATATCAAAAAAACCAGGGGGAAATATAGTCTCGAGACAACAAAGAGTCACAGCAATCTGAGATGATAGTCTTTCGAACTGTTCTCCCGTCGAAACTTTAGAACACAATTCCTTGAAGAAATTACATAAATCAATGAGGACTGAACTGACTTTCTTTGGCAACGTTGGTCGTACAGCTAATGGGAGTAATTGTTGCATCAGAACATGAAAATCGTGGCTCTTTAGTCCTGAAATCTTCAGTGATTCAAGATTGACACATCTTGAAATATTAGCAGCATACCCATCTGGGACCTTCACTCGCTTTAACACTTCGCAAAAAATTTTCTTTTGTTTCCTACGCATCGTGAAGCTATCCCTTGACCTTAAAGACATTTCTTCTAGGTCGAGACGAGCTTCTTCAGTGTCCTTTGTTTTCCCTGTAATATTCAACAACGTACCGACCACTTTGTCGCCCACATTCCTCTCAATATGCATCACATCAAGATTGTGAGACAAAAGAAGAGTGTCCCAATATGGCAACTCAAAGAAGATACTTTTTTTCTTCCACGGTGGGTTTTTCTTCTTCACCATTTTTTCGGCCCCAGTAATAGTGTAATCTTTGGTAATTTTTTCTTCTTCGGTGAATTTTTATTCTCCGTTGAACTTTTCTTCTTCGGAAATTTTTTCTTCCTCGGTGATTTCTCTTGTCTCTTCCTCTTTTGACCCTTCCCTAATGTGAATTTTAAGCCCTGTAGTTGCTTCAACACATCAGAACCATACAGCCTTCTAGGTGGGGATCTCCATTCTTGTTCACCGTTGAACTGGTTTCTATTTGCTCGAAATTTATGATCTTCTGGTAGAAATCGCCGGTGGCCCATGTAACAAAACTTCCTTCCATGGGTCAACCACTGAGAACATGTGTCAACATTGCAACAAGGACAAGCCTTTTCCCCTTTAGTGCTCCATCCTGACAACATAGCATAAGCGGAAAAATCACTAATAGTCCATAGAAGTGCTACACGCATTCTAAAAGATTCCTTTCGTGAGTGGTCATAAGTATCCACCCCATGCACCCAAAGTTCCTTAAGCTCTTCAATCAAAGGTTGCAAGTACACATCAATTGCATTACCAGGTGAATGTGGGCCAGGTATAAGCAAAGACATCATCATATAGGGTTGCTTCATACACATCCATGGTGGCAAATTATAAGGAATAAGAATGACGGGCCATGTGCTGTGTGTAATGCTCATGGTCCTGAATGGATTGAACCCGTCGCTTGCTAACCCAAGACGAACATTGCGAGTCTCCAAACTAAACCCTTCATGTTGTACGTCAAAATCTTGCCATGCTGGGGAATCAGCAGGATGTCTTAATACACCGTCTTCCTTCCTGCCCTCATCATGCCATCTCATGTAGGCCGCTGTTTTTGATGACATGAATAGCATCTGAAGCCTTTGTTTCAAAGGGAAATGGCGAAGAACCTTTGCAGGAATTTTCTTTCCTTTCTTGCACGAATCTATTCCCTCATTATCTGAGTTGTTCTCAACCGTTTTCCATCTCGAGATACCACATTTGTAACATGAGGTAAGATTGGCGGTCTCTCTCCAATATAACATACAATCGTTCGGGCATGCATCAATCATGTCGTAATGGAGTCCCAATTCCCGAATGATTTTCTTCGTTTCATACATGTTCTTCGGCAATAATACGCCCTCAGGAAAAGCACGCTTTAATAAATCTAGTAACATGTTGAATGATTTATCACTCCATCCACATAGGCACTTAATGTGAAACAACTCAACTATAAAAGACAACTTCGTAAACATCTTAGAACCAGGGTACAACTCTTGTTCGGCGTCCCTTAACAAATTGTAAAATGAAAGACCTGCTTCATCAACACCCCCCTCCCCTCTATCTTCATTTGTTGGATTTCTACCTTGCATAGCTTCTTGCATGTCATCCAACATCTCATGCATGTCGTCATTCGCATCCTCTTCTTCAACCACACTATTCCGGCTAGTAGAGGTATAATGTGATGATTTTTCTCCATGGAAAACCCAAGTTGTATAATTCTTCATCATTCCCCTCCAAAATAAATGCTCCTTTGCCGTTTTAGCATTCACCCGGTAGGAGCAAACACATCTGGTACATGGGCACAAGATCTTCCCATCAACACAGTTATTGAAAGCGTATATTAGAAATTCCTTTATCCCATTCACATATTCAACTCTATTCCTACATAATCCAATAAAACTAGCGTTATCTATAAAAAATTTACAAATTCTATAAACAGGACTTGAAAATTTAACCAAGCATATGATTCGCGTTATACCTTTTCTTGTTCATCCAACTCTTGTCCGTTTCATATATCTTCTAATGGTCAATAAATCTGTTGAAGAAGTATAAAAAGAGAGAAATAAAAAACTACGATCATAAATAGTGCAATAAAGACTCTTTGGACTACACGTTCCTTCAAGAATTCCAATTATAGACATGGATAAAGCATCGTCTTCTAGAACCAATAACCAACCTCTCTACCGAAACAAACAGGACACAAGTATTTCACAATTCATGGTTTGAGGCCATAACAACACCTTAAAAAGTGCGTCATTTGACTTAGTTCCGCCGCACGCCTTTTCAAATTTTAATGCTAAATGCGTAGGGGAAAAATGGAATGATCCTGCCTATGATAAGGATCATATTCCTTATTTGGATCCGACTGTGTGTTTCTCTGTGTTATTTGTATTAGTTTTCAATAAACCAAAAAAAAAAAAAAATGAAGTCTCACCTTAGGAGTTCCCTTTTCCACAGCTACCAACTTGTCTAGAACTAGAAGAGGAAGCTGGTTTTCCACCCTCAACATATCTCTCTTGATGTAAGGCATTTTATGGACCTTCCCATGAGAGCTAAAGATTGGGTCTTTAGACGCATAAGTGTTAGAAATTCCATTAGCTGTGTATTCTCAAAGAAATAATCTAAAGAATTATACTTATCAAGCTTTCTGCATCACAACACTGAAGACACCTAATCATTTCTCTTTAATTTTAGCCACAAAAGAATCAGAACAAAAGGTCAAAATGTTGGTATTTGGTAATGAAGCATATCCATCTGATACAAGACATAAAAAATATATTTTGGTGAAAGAATTTTAAAAAATGATAAAAGTGAAAAAATTAAGAAGAAAGTACGGTAAATAGAAATAAGAAAAAAGCTAATATCAAAACATAATCAAAGTATAGACAATAAATATGTATAAGTAAGAATAAAATAACATTACGATGATACAAAGGGCAAACTGGTTTTGCATCCCCTGTCCGAAAATCCAAAATGTATTGTATAGAAAGGTATTTTAAATCATGGGAGCCACCTACCATCCACCGCCCTTGCCGGACAGATAGCTCTATTGCTTTATTGACTCCACTCTGAATCCTCGTATAATGCTCTGAATTCTTTTTAATTTTTGTGGGTGTTCAGTTGATTTTTAACCTCGGGCTGAATAGAATCCATCTAGAGAATCATCACTTTTATATGAGGATTTAGGTCTATTTTCTCCATCCAAAAATTCAGTGTGCACTGTAAAGTATAAGGATTTTTCAATCCATAGATCACATATTGTAAGTTGCAACTGTCACCATCCAGCACCATTGCTGGCCAGAGAATACCACATCATTCTTCTCTATTGGGTATAGGACCTGATTACAACTTTGTACAGAGAAAATACAATGAAAATATCATTGAGAGTTATAGTTCTTGTGAAAACTCCTGATTCAAGCCCATGGATAATATTCCCCCGCAAAAGAACTAAAGGACAGACCCCAAAACAATGAAGGGGTCTAAGACATTGTCTGAAAACCTCTGTTGCATGGCAGCCGAAATGAGATAGAAACTAAAGCATGCTGCACTCATCATGGAACCATGCCTATGGAACAAAAGATTGCCTCTGATATCTCAATGGCACTCAGCATAACTTCAGAGAATGAAAATGCAATTAAAATTTGCTAGCGAGCGAGGCGAAACACACCTGCTGATATGTAGCGATAAGCTCTCCAGTCTTCTCGGTTCTGACTAGAACACTATTCCTGAAAAGGCTCCTTTGTGCTCCAAAGTCATTGTGATAATCTCCACTTTGTCCTGCCACCATTACATACCAAAAATTATAGCACGACAGGGTGTGAACATTACTAGGTAGGAAAGCCTGGAAGTCTGTTCATAGACATCAATATGCAGTGCAGATGCAATCATTTTTAATTTAAAACCACCACCATAGATAAACCACCTGTATAATGAACGGCCCAGAAATTCAAAAAAATGGTATGAAAATCATGACAAATCAGAGCTTTCGGATAGTATGATGCATGAGATATTTAGTGATTTGGATCACAAACCACTTTACCCCACAGATACTTCTGCCCAATATACAGTGAAGTGAGTAGCATCATCAAAACAAGGTAGTGCAGATATTATTTTCCAATAAAAATCATAAGTTGCATTAACAACCACAATAGAATACAGCGCAAGGATACATAGAAACTACTCAGCACAAAGATCATGCAGCCATGTAATAAATTATAGGGTTCCAATTCGACTTGGAGAATGGAATTAAAATTAATTCAAAATCAGGTAACGAATAATTCTCAAATAGTATCTGTTGCCAGTTTTAATTTACTATTCAAAAGAGAATCAAACTGAGGTGATTTCATGCTTGGATTGTCAGAATCAAATAAGCAGAAGAGTCCTCATGCTTGGATAGTCACACAGAACAAGCGCAACCCTGATGGCTTCAACACTGAAGTTTGCCATTCTAAGCCCGACGCCGCTTCTGGATCATACAGCAATGTCAGGTATCCAGGCTCTTCCTCCATGGAGAAAGCAATGAAAGGGAGAGGCGAAGAAAACCAAATACCAGTAGAAACCCTCCTGTCCTTTGTTGTTTTGAATGCAGAGAAAGGAAAAAAACGAAACCCTAATGAAAGCAATGAAAGGGAGAGATGAAGAAAACCCAAACTATTAGCAATCAAACTTGAAATTAAAACCAGAGGAAAGCAACAGAAATGGTTTTCTTTTCAAAGTCAGTTTTGCTAAACCGGGCTTCGAAAATGGCTTCTGAAAAAGGAGAGATTTGAAGGGGAAAACAAAAGAAAATAGGGGAAAACATGTCTCAATAATCCGGCATAGGGTTAGGGGTGGGAAAAAACCAGATGAGAGAGAGAGAGAGAGATGAGAGCCATACATGCAGATTTGATAAAAACCTCTTCTTCCTTTGCAGAGGTGAGCACAGACGAGAGGTTGAAGATGACCTAGGGAAAACCTTATTCTTTGGACAGAGCTTGCAGAGAGCGAAGAGAGACAAAGGCAAGATGGCTTTTGTTTAGGTAATACTCGATTTTAGGGCAAAATGGAAGAGGAAATATCGAGCGGAGGAAATATCGAGCGCGCGCGGGACTCTAAATTGAGAAATTAGTAGGGAAAAAATTAAATTTGGTATACCCACGGATTTACCTAACTAACGGTAGGCAAAACATACCATATCCCTACTGGACATAAGTAGTTTCCGTAGGTAAGAGGCTACTGTATGCATAATGTCCATCTATGCCTACGGATTATTTAGCAATCCATAGGTGAAAACTATATTCCTATGGAGAAATTAACCCCCGTAGGGATATTGTGCATTTCCCTATGGAATTAAAATCCGTAGGGAAAAAGTAAATTTATCCCTACGGACATAACTAAAATGGGCAGGGAAAGGCTAGTTTTGTTGTAGTGCAAGGATATGAATATTAAAGCACCAATAAGAGAGAGTAAGAGAGATGTGTATTAATCACCAATCAAGAGAAGGAGGTAGAGAGACAAGAGGCTTTGACACAAGCGCTTTTATAGTGGTTCGGTCTTAAACCCAAGACCTACTCCACTCTTCTCAAGTTTGCTCTCCTTGAGGTATCCACTATCTTCCAATGAACTTAAATACGGCGTTCCTTTCGCCTTGTACAATCCGAGCGTCCAAGCTCCAAGAGTCTTAAATACGGCGCCCTTTGTTGCCAAGTTTACAATGAAGAAAAGAAGATGTTGCTCACTTGCCTCTAGATAGGCTAATACAAAGTAGAGCTCACAATGCACTCTCAAAGATAATTACAAGTAATGCCTAAACCAATCTCAAATGATTTTCTCAAATCAAGGAACAAGAGGTTGGTGAGAGAAAATTAACCCAAAATGATTGCAAGTAGTTTTCAAGGGTTCTTTTGAGTTGGAACATGTTCATCTATTGGTTTTAGGTCCATACAATGTATATATATAGAGTTCCAACTCAATATGACCGTTTTGGTGGTATTTCGGTCATTTTTGGGTCAAAAAACTACTAGCCGTTGGACCCCCAACGGCTCTATTTTTTTGTGTCCAGGTTGTTTTCTCGGAGCTCCGAGAAATGTCTCGGAGTTCCGAGCTCGGAGCTCCGAGACTGGATTTCCAACAATCAGCTTCCAATTTGAAAAATTCATATCTCCTTCGTTTCTTGTCGGATTTCGACGTTCTTATACTCTACGGATATGAGAAAAATGAGAGCTCTCTGTTTAAAATATTTCCAAAAATATTTGAAAATAGTTTAAACAAGTTTTGATAGGATTTAGTTGCTGGTCCAGATTGCACTCTTAAAACTCTGTTTTGTTCAATGTTGTGTTGAATGCCATTTGGGACCCAACATGTTGGTGCACCACCATGGCCATTCACTTATCCATTTAAGTCCTTAAAGGGTGTGTTAGTCTCTTTGAAAAATATATTTTTAGGGGTTTTAAGGTGTGCCTTGATCAAGAAAAAATACAAGAGAGAAAGGTGATACATACTACCATTCTAAGTACTCCATTGTTTTCTTGAGCCAATTTTCATTTGATCTTCAATGGTGTGCTTGGCTTGCTTTGGGATCTTCAAGGTTGAGCTTCTTTGCTTGACACCTTCAAAGGATGATGCCACCATTTGGTTCAAGCTCCTTCGCAAGTTGTTGATCAACAAGCTTTGGCCTTCATTGATCTTCCTTTGTTTGTTCAATGCTTTGAGATGGTTGTGTGGAACTTCTCCTTGGTTGATCCTCCAAGGTATGGTTTGTCCAAATATGCTCTAGCTTCTTTGTCCTTTGTTTGGTTCATCTTCAAGCATAGGCTACCAACGGTGTATGCTAGCATGGATTGACATGTGAATTCCCTGTGTATAGCACAACACTCAAGGCAAACAATTAGTCCATAAAAGACTAATCAATTTGTGTTTGTTAATCATCAAAACAAGGTGATTGAATGAACCCATGGAAAACCCTTGGGCTAACAAGCTTGTATCCGAAGGGATAACTGTAGTAAGGAGTGGGACAAAAGTATCCGTCCAGTTAGAGAGTTCTAAATTGCCAGCATCGGTAATCATACTTTGCGGGAAAAGGGTAGAACAAATTCCTCGATCATGTCGACGATTGAAAGATCTTTCAGGAACATGGATTCTAACAGCTCAGGGGCCAAGTTGTCACTCTGGTGGTTTTGAAATTTCTACTGAACAAGTAGGAGTTGAAGAACTAGATTGATCAAAGGTTCTTTCTAGACGAGAGTTGGTACGGGACTAGGTTTTTGACTTCTCGGGTGCAATGGCTTCAAGTGTACGAATTTTCTACCTGCAAACGGGAATAGTCATACACTAGTTTCAGATCTTTTTCACACAAGGAGGAAAAACAATACAAAGTTGTGTTTTTTTTATAATTTTTGTAATTTTTATAATTTTCTCAAATTTTGACAGAATCTGGACATGTGAGAAGCTGAAAGCGAGGTCTGCCCCTACAGTCACTGACTGGGAAACATCCTTCAAAATATTAGAATTGAGAGCTGAGACCACCCTGATCTTGAGATTATAAATGGACAGAGATTCGACACTTTGGATGTCAAAATGGTCGGGATAGGATTGTCTCCAAAAGTGAAGACAACTTGACCTGAGTATGACTCCTGACTTTATGAACAAAACATTGGTCAGAAAAAGACCATCTACCGAGGGGAAGATGAAGACAATTTGGGCAGAGTTCTGCCGCTGTCTTGACCATAATGGGTGGTTGGGATGAGTCTAACATTTCGAAAAGGCTGACTTGATTTTGAGTAGAGCTCGGGTACTGTGACCACAACAATCTTCATGACAGGATTGTCTTCGTACAAGAAGACGGGTTGATTTGGGTTGAGCTGCATCGCCACAAACCATAACAAATGGTTTTGAAATGAGTCTAACCTTTCAGAAAGATGGATTGGATTTGAGTGGAGCTCGGGTACTATGACCATAACAAATGGTTAGGACAAGGTTATTTTCGTACCAGAAGATGGGTTGATTTGGGTAGAGCTTCGCCGCTACAGACCATAACAAATGGTTCGGAAATGAGGCTAACTTTTCGAAAAGACAGATTGGAATTTGAGCGAAGCTCGGGTACTGTGACCATAACAATGGCCATGACTGGATCATCTTCGTACAAGAAGACGGGTTCATTTGGGCAGACCTCCACCGCTCTTGACCATAAAAGAGATCAAGGAAGGTTTATCTCTGTATAGAGAGATGACTCCAAAAGGATTTGGCCAGGGTGATCTGGGCAGGTCTATGGACAGATGGACATTATTTGGACAGAGCTTCGCCGTCTTGACTATAATGATAGTCAAGACGGATCGAGACTCGAAAAGCAGTAGAGCTGGACGAGGGTGAGACTGAGATGGTGTGGACATTTATTTGAGCAGAGCTCTGCCCTTTTTTACCGTAACGATGGTCAGGACGGGTCTGAACTCGATAAATAGTAGAGCCTGATGAGGCTAAGACCAAGACGGTTTGGATAAGGAGGTGATTTGAGGGATTGCAATAACTTTTGAAAGATGGGACCAGAATGAGGGTCTTTTGGTTAAGTGTATTATACGTAGGACGAACATCCCTCCAGGGTACAATAGTTGCTTATCCAAGGAATTCGATAGTATGGGTTTGCAAACATGACTCTGGACAAGACTAATAAAGGTTAAAAGTAACCTTTAATCTTGGGTAAAAGTAAGCTGCGGCCGATTGCGCATTGGGCTAGGGTAATGACATCCCTAGCAAGAATTGAGGCAACCCGGGGAAACCTTTGTAGACCCGCTCAACATGCCCGCAGTAGGCTAGAGGTATAGTGTATCCCTATTTTGGATGACGCTCACATCTCTCGAGAGTAACTGGTAGGCTTACTTAACTCTAAGCTCAACATATCCTAAGACAGGACACGGTAACATCTAAGTGCACAATATGCTGGGCTATGCAGGGGATGAAGGCTTGAAGGTCCCTCTTGCCAATGTGATTAACAACACTTGTCAGGGTAACCCAACACGGCGTGAAGTTAATACAATATCATTTTAACGCCGCCACAAGGGCGACGTGTAAAGAGGTGGTACTTTCACCTTGAATGGATGCGAGACCAGCAGATTCGAGTGAAGAAATCCCAAATACAACCGAATCTGTTCCAAGGGCTAGTCCTTCCCGGGTAAATAGGTATGCAAGTGAGCGATGAACTCGCATGGTGTGTGCGTGAAAAAAAGAGAGGGGGTAAGCCTAGGTGCCTTCCGGGGCATTTTCGTGCAATTTGGTAGCAATTTTGAGCATTGGCTCTTAGCAATCCTTGTAAAAAAGGCGCAGCAAGTGTATATGTACTAGAAAGTAAATCTTACACTTGTTTTATTTTCGCTTGTCAGGAGTATTCGCAACTTGTGAAAAAGTTCGCAGCTTGCGAATACCCCTGAAGGCTATATCGGGTTAAGGATAACCATAAGAAAGGAGAAAAAATCAAATTAGTTTAATTCAAATTCTTCAAAAATGCCAATTTAGCTATATAGAGCTACAACCTTTTCATTTGATAATAGCTTCTGCTTGAGAGGGATTATCATGTTTTTAGAAATTCTCCCCAGCAGAGTCGCCAGTCTGTGGGAGCCGGTTTTTTCCGGTGTTTGCGTAGGACGACAGGGGATCACTAGAATCGGGTTTTCACGGGGTGCTATTTGATTTGTGTTACTTGCGAACTCGGCACTGTAGTCCTAACTTCTCAAGTTAGAGAAAGTCAGAGTCGCCACTTAGGTTAGGGCCTAGGACCCTTGTCTATTCTTCCAAGGAAATGAGTAACGACTCGAATTTCATTTGGAAGAATAGAAATCAGAGGTTCCTTTGCTCTGGGCCTAGAACCTTATATTTTGCTCTATTTGCTTAAGGCATGCTCCTTACAGATATCCGGGTAAGGGTTATGCTTACAATTGGGGAAGGTGTTAAGCACCCCTCTTGCCCGGATTAATCCGGTCTCTTAACTTAAATAGGAATTTTGGAAGGATTTAAAATAAAAGGATTTGATTTTGTTTCCCTTGTTAGAATATGCTTAATTCCGAATGTAGTGAAAGAAACCGAAAATAAGTGATAGTTAACCTGATTGGTATTGTAAGTTGCTTACGGAAGATCCAAAGATCGCAACTTACTCACAACGCGGGTTAACTTAAATCAAACGGAAAATGATTGTACACAAAGTAAAACAAAAGAAAGATAGCGGGGTTTATCTATAAGTTCGACGTGGACCGGAAAACTTATTCACTACCACATACCTTACTTTTGTAAAGCAGTAAAATGCAGAAAGTTGAAATCCCGAAGGGCAACAACTAAGAGTGGGGTGAATTGGTGTTTTCAAATTTTTCTATTTAAAAAGCTAGGGCAAGTGAGTTTGGCCTAATTACTTCTAACCCTTGTTCAAGTTATATTAAAAATAAAAGGGAAAGAAATTACCAACACCACAAGCGAGAGGACAAAGAGTGAGGAGACCACATGATGATTTATAGTGGTTCGGTCATAACTTGACCTACTCCACTACCCAAGTACTTCGCCTTTCCTTGGGATTTTCTCCACTATGGTGAGACTCCTTGACTCCGTCTCACAAAGCATATACACATTCACCACCTCCACAAAGGGACACACCCTTGTATTACAAATCCACCTCCAAAGATGTTCTTCTTCGTCGCACTCCGACTTTGAAGCAAGAAACTCCTCTTTGCAATATCACATACACATGAACGGAAGAAAAAAGGAAAATAAAGAACACTCAAGCCTCTTATAGGCGTATACAACTCTCAAAGCTCCCAAGACTCCTAATGATTAACAGTAAAAGCTTAGGGAGAACCTCTTGACAAGAAATGAATGCCAGTTTAATTGCTCAAGAAATTTGAAGAAGAATCCTTTTTATTTTCAAGAGAAAAGCTCTAAGTTTGATATTCAAATACTCAAAAGGTGTTTAGAGAAGGTCTTTGATGAGGTTTGAATAGCCCTAGTTCATTTGGGAGAGAACAAGGGTAAAACTGTAATAAAACTGGGTGGTTGCACCTACGCACTGTACACCCCAATGACTCTTTTTGCGAGTCCGCCGCAGTCGACCGAGCCACCGAGGTCGCCCGCCTTTTTTAAATTTCAAAATCTTTATCGCTGCGGTCGACCGGGGTATTCGCGATCACCTGCCGATAGCTTACTGTTTTAGAGATATTTTGGCTTAAAAAGATTACGCGGTCGACCGCCATGGTCTTATTGTTTCTCAAATTCATTTTGCCTAAAAACTTTTCGCGGTCGATCGGCCCGATTAATTTCGAGATGTCTTGGAATTCCAGTAAGCATATTGCGGTCACCCGACATGTCCCGGTCGACCGGCCCTGAGTGAAAATCTGTTCTTAACTATGAAATTCAGGGGCTTTTGGGCCATGGTCTTTGGGCTTTAAACATGTGTTTTCAAATGCATTTATGCACTTAGAAAAATAGTTTTAGAGATGATTTGAAAACATTAAACATGCAAACACAGAATGCCAAGAGGACTCCCATGCATTCTACGAACTATAACCTTGGGTCTTCTTGATCTTCAACCTTGTTTAGCGCTTGCACGATCTTCTCCTTGTCTTGAGATAGTCTTCAAACATGTTCTTGCACTTGTGGATCCCTTGATTCTTCAATACACCATACGGCTTAAAGGGAGACCACCAAGACTTGACTTTCTCCAAGACTAGCCCTTGATTGTCTTGCTTCAAGTGTTGACATGAATGGACCATGTCTTAATCACAACACTTAAACAACCATTAGCAAACTACCATCAATTTGGATTTGTTGATCATCAAAACAAGAGAGAGATATATCCTTGGGCTTACATTCTCCCCCTTTTTTATGATGACAAGCCTAAATTGATTATGGGGTTGGAGGCTCCCCCTTGATAAAACATTTATACAAATTTTGCCTCCCCCTCAATATATGCTTATCTTAAATATGAAGATTAAAAGATATATGCATGTATTCAGAATAAATGACAATGAGCACAAGATATGCATAGGTAGAGCTAACATGGTGGCTAGGAAAAGCTTATGCATGGAACACAGAAGTGTGAGAACACACATACATACATAAGCAATTTACCATTATTCTCCCCCTTTCGTCAAATAAAAAAGAATGGGGAATGATAAAAGCAAGTGAAAAACCCCCTTTGTGGTGATAATTTTTTATTTTTTTATTTTTTATAAAAGTCGGTTTCTCCCCCCTTTTTCTTTGTAGAATGCATGCCTAGATATATATAGTATTTAGAGAGCAAGTAGATATGATCATGGTCTTGATGAGGCATGAAGCCTAATGATTAGATGTCTTAATTAGAATGTGAGTGTACACTCTCCATCTTACGGATAAGAGGATTAAGAGTACAAATTTAGTAGTTTTTAGGTTTAAGTTGACATCATGACCATGTTTTCCATAACACACAATCATTCAAATATATATATAGTATATGTATATGCGTGCCAGTTCAAAATTCTTTTACCTGTTGAAGTGACCACATATTCAAACCACTCATAAAATCACAAAATCTCTCTTCACTTAGGGGTTTGGTGAATATGTTAGCAAGTTGAGCATCAGTGTGAATGTACTCAATTGATATGTCACATTTCTGTGAATGATCTCTAAGAAAATGATGTCTTATCTCTATATGCTTTGTCCTAGAGTGTTGAATAGGGTTCTTGGTTAGATTGATAGCACTAGTGTTATCACAATGCATTGGAACACACTTAAAGGTGGGACAATAGTCTTCCAAGGTGTTCTTCATCCAAAGGATTTGTGCATAGTCTTGGGTTTAAGACCGAACCACGTAAAATCTTTTGTCCAAGCTTCCTCTTGTCTGACTCTTCATGACTTGTGGTAAGTTTATCACCTCTTAGCTTTAAAACTCGTTCATCTTCTCAATCAATCTAAAACAAGTAGAAGAAAGTTTTTCAAAGTTTCTTAAAATTTTAAAAGACACCCAATTCACCCCCTCTTGGGTTGCTAAGTGAAATTTCAAAATTTAACCTTTAGATTCATTATTATATGTTCAAATAATATTAATTTTTTGCTAGGGCTCCTGTGAGCCTAGTATTCCTCTTATATTTAAGAACTTTTTGAAACATTAAAAACTCCCTTCTATCATTAACCTATTAAAAATGGAAAATGATTTTACTAGGAGCGCTTAAACACCATAGGGTTGAATTGATCCCACCTTGACATATTTATCACTTGCTTCTTAGCTTCTTCCCGCAATTAAGGAGTTTGATAAGGTACTCTTAGATCATGGAATACTAGCTATTCTTCTAGGTCATACTTTTGCTAACAGTGAAATCAAATAGGTCTAGCTCTATGCAATTCTTTAGCAGTTGCAGTAGCACTATGAATGGAATCCCTTTAGCACTATACTTATTTTCTCCCTTAATCTCTTTATAGATAGGTTTTGCTCGGTATCTTAGGACGTTTGGTCGATGTTGTGTGGTTGTGATTCTTGATTAGAAATTCCCTTGTCTTCTCAGAGATACTGTGTATGAGTTTGGCCCGTCTAGTATATTTATGACTACTCTCTTACACTAGACTTCACTATCCCAAGTAAAAGGTGCGGTGAATATATCATTTCCCTAGTAAGAATCTTTTATCCTTGGGGCTTCCCCGTGGATATGGGCATCACTAAAATGATTCTCATAGTATAATTCACCTTTCAATATAATACACATCTTGTATAGTATTCCTTGAAAATGATAATAAATTAGTCTTCTTCGAAGTTGGTGTCTTTCTTTCTAAAGTCCTAGATGTCCCTTAGCATGTAAGTTAGTATAGTCGAGAGGTTGAAAATGTCGAGAGGTTGAAAATGATGTTTTAGAGAGTAAGCAAGATGTGTTCACTTTGGGAAGATTGAATAGAGATGCTTACCAGCCATGATTACTCATCAATTTGTATTGAGTCCTAAAAAACCAAATATGAATGATAGATGCAAGGGCGCCCTTGCATAAAGAGCTAGAAAATGGCCCTTGATGGGGTCCACATACTGTGCGTCTTACCTATCACGCATCACACATCTCTAGACACCCCATTTTGACCTGACCCAAATTTCCCAACAATTGAATAAATCCCAAAAATCTGAGTCCCAAAACCAAATTTTCGAGTCTCAAATGTCAAGTTTCAAGTGCCTGAAGCATATCCCCGAAATTTCAGAAGAACTAAGCCTTCAATGCAAAAGAACCTGAAAAATGTCTCTGCAGATCGTTGTTGAAACCCTTAGAAGCCTGGATGATCCCCAGAACTCCTGATAACCCTCGTTTAATCGTCCCAATTCTATGAAACTTATGAAATTTACGAAATGTCCCAGAATTTTGGTGTTGGCACCCCCCCTGTTTGGCGCCCGGGCTCTGATGTATATTAGCACAATCATATTTTTATATTTTCACTAACCCGGCTGGTTTTGGGATTTGAAGGAATATCAAATGGTCTTTACATTTAAAAATAAAATAAAATAAAATAAAATAATACTCCACAAGTGAGAAAAGACAAGCCAGGAGAGTGTAATTATCAAAATATGGATGTGTCAATATCATTTTCCAATATCATTTTCCCTTGAAAAATAGCTCGGGGTAAATAATTTGCCCTTTTTCCTCCCTTCCTTAGACCCCCCCTGTAGCGCAGCAAATATGCTAAGGTAGGCTGTCCGAGGAAGAAAGGGGAGGCAAGTATATTTCCTTTGTAGATGTAGGGTGAGCTAGCAAGGCAAGGGTGCCCATGGGTGAGAAGAAAAGGCAAATAGAGCATAAGGGTAGGAGGGAAAAATCACCTTATCTTGGGGGGCGTTTTAGTAAAAGAAGTCTTACTTCCTTTGCAAGCAATGAACATGGGCTGTAGGATTAACAAGGCAAAGTGTAGGGCTTGGGTTAGACTAGGGCCTTCTAGATTTTTAGGGTTTCTAAGAGGGTATCAGGATTAAAAGAAGGGGATGGATGGTTGAGATGAGGGGGGCAACAAAATGAATGGCAAGGATTAGAGTAAAGAAGAACCCTAGATATAAAAACTCCACAAGAGCTCGTTGAGAGAGGTTTTTATTTTTTTCTTTTTTTCTGAGCTTCGATACACAGCAGAGGAGGCAGAGAAGGAGGAGAAGAGCAGAAGAAAGAGGGAAAAAGAGACCCGATCTCCTTCTCAGGCGAGACCTCCACCGGAAACCCGAGCCCATTTTCTCTTTTTCCCCCATCTCCACCGTTCTCGTCATCTCCACCATCACCTCGTTCCACCGACCATTTTCCCCACCTCCGGCAAGGCGACTCCCCGGCGGCCACCACTACCAAACCCCTCAACCAGCCACCTCGCCACCGGCATCCCCATCTCCTTCATCCACCACCACCACCACACCATAAAAACCTGCAAACCAACCACCATCTCCGGCCGGCCTTCACCCAACCACCATTAAACCCATCTCTCAAACCCACATCAACAGCCGCCATCACCTCTGCAACCTCGCCATCACCATCTTCTCCGGTGAGGCCACCTCCACCCCATCTCTGCAATTTCCAACGAAACCCCCTTTTCCCATCAGAACCCAAACCGCAAACCCATTCTCTGCAACAAACCCCATATTCCATCTCCAAACCCACCAAGCCACCTTCGTCTCTTCCTTCTCCACTTCGTCCTTACCATCCATCAACATCACCCTCTCCATTGATTCCGGCAACCTTGCCGGAATCCGACCAAACGGCCATAACTCTAACCTTGAAACCCCATTTTCTCTCCCTTCCTTCACAGCCACATCTCCCCTGTTTTTATCTTCTCTATTTCCTCCTCAAACCCAAAATCCAATCACCATTCCTTTCAACCCATTTTCGTGGAGAAAACAGAGGGAGAGAATAGAAGCAGAGAGAAGGAGGATTTACAGAGAGAAGAGAAACCTCATCTCCGGCCATTTCCCATCTCCGGCAATCCGGCCGGAATCCGAGCTTCACCACCATCATCTTCTCCTAACCACCATCAACATCCCATTCCATTCCATTTTATACCCAAACCCATTCCGACCACTTCCCATCCTCGGCCACCATCTCTGCGCCTACCGGCCGCCCAAACCCATTCCCATTTTCATCTCCATCAAAGCCCCAAATCCCATATTCCATCAAACCCTCTTCCATCCTTGCCGGAATCCGGTAACCCCATCTCAGATCCGGTCCGGCAGCTGCGCATCCGTCAGCGACAGAGCTTCATCAAAACTACAAAAGTCCTAATCCTAGACCCAATCCATCCTCCTCTGCAACCTCTGCAAGTAGCTGGGTAATTTCTCTGAGCTCAATTTTCAATACTATATTGCATATGTGATTGCTTAAAATTGATTTTCATTCTCTCCCAATTTGATTGCTCTGAGGAATCGGTAGTTGGATTCCAATAATTCCATTTCCAATTTGCCAATTGAAATGATAGAATGCATGCTTGGCGCTCTGTTATTTTGGGTTTTCCAACCGTTTGCTCCTTGGTCTAAAATTCTAGAAAGCCTAATTCATCATTCCATGGTGCGAGCATTTCTTGTCATTTAGTCTGGTTTTACATGATTCCATCAGGGCAGGATACTAAAGGATGCTAATAGAAGTTCTACCATGTGTGTAATTGCATCAAACTATCTTTACAGGTGACTTGGTAATTATCAATCCATAGTAGTCCCTATTTTGCTAGCTTAAAAGGACCTTTCCTCTATCCTTAGTGGAAAATATTAGCTGCACAGTTGCATTTTAATGCATGCTTTATATGGTTCTTGTTCCGCTTGCCTTCTCAACTGTTTTGTGGGAAATGATATTAGGCCCTCATGTTCTGATAAATGTATTTACACCACAAATCATGTATTTTATTTTGAACCATGTCACAGAGTTTATTTCTTAAATGAATTTTATGAAGCATGTTCCCTGTTCTGTTTCTTTTCGTGTTTTTGGAGTATGTGCAATGGGACACTGTGGGGTAGGCTAGGGTCCATCCCTTTAGTTTCATTTAGATATTGCGGTCTCTCAAGTTATCAATGGTATGGTGCGGACATATGAGTCGGCTAATTATTTTCCTTGGGGATATCCTTCTTGCCGTAGCCTGTGAATTTAGTGCGAGTATTCGATAGCATTATGATTGGATGTAATATATTGCATCAATTTTCTTAAGGTTTCATTCATTCTCGGAAGCTTCTCTCTCAGTCAAGGCGATGACGGAATATTTCTTGAGCCAACCCCTTGCCCTTCCTCTCATTTTCCCCATCTCAGGGTTTTCACAGGGTTTGAGGTTCCCTTCCTTTTCGGGATTATTCTTTGCACGTTCCTTGGGATCCTTTTCGAGTTTCGGGATTCCATCAATTTTGGGAACATCTTGTTTCGGGTTAAGGCGACGACGGACGGAAACCTCCTGAGCCAAAACCCCCTTTCAATCAAAAATCTAAAAACAACAAAAATCGTCAAAAATATCAAACGCATTTTTCGAAAAAGCTGTTTCGAACTACGTTGGCTTGATCCCTTTTCACAGGGTACGTAGGTAGCTTGGGTCCACCCAAGTCCAGTCAAACCTTTTAATAAACATTTTTCAAACCTTTTAATAAACATTTTTCAAACCTTTTAATAAACATTTCAAAACCCAAAAATGGGCAAGGATGATGATCGCCAGGTCACTCGGAGTCCCCTTTTCATTCCATTTCCGATTTCGATCGTGGTTTTCCGATTTTCATCGGCTTTCCGACGTTTTATCGGGTTTTGGGACGGGCGATGACGTAGCGTGGCCCCTTTACAGGGATTGCCCTCGCTAAGCCCAATGATAGGTCATGACGATCGCGAGACTTGTCCGATCTTCAGCAGATTAGGATCGCTGGGTTTGATTTCTTTCGAATCGCCCTCTGAGCCTATCGTGTGTTCCATTTTCTTTTCCCTGGCATTCTCGGTCCTCATGTACCGTTGATTTTCCGATTCATTTCTTTCCCTGTATCTTTTAGCTCATTGTGTGTTTATCTTTGACTCTTTATGTGTTACTTTGGCTTGCTTACTTTTCTAGCACGAGATTGATTATTATTTTCTTAGCAGTATCTCTTACATAGGCTCGCATGCTAGTGTGTTTATTATATTGCTTTGGTAGTGTACTGCTGTGCTTATCTGTCCTCTCGCCTGCTTAGTTGTAGCATTTATTCACCTTATCTTGATTATCTGCTTAGCTGTAACTGTGCGTGCGGATGTTACTGCTTTCTTAGATGTGATGGGTTAGGGTTAGATGCGGTGAGTTAGGATTTGGATGTTTATTTTCTTTTGCCCATCCCCGGGTCATGCATGCTTAGATAGACGTTTCTTCGGGGATACTCGTTCCCATTTCACATGATTTTAGCCCAAAATTCTTCAAAATTAATTAAAAATGACATAAGAGACCAGGTGCTTGCACTTGGGCGAATTGGGGGCGCTTAATACCTTCCCCATTCGTCATCAGGCACGGACTTTTGTATCTCTGGTTATCCGTTGCAACAGAGTATTTCATGGGATCCAGGGCCTACTTCCTTGGATGGCGACTCTTCTTTGTTATAGGTACATCTTGGTTCCGGGCTAGTCCTTGAATCGAGAGGTATCTCATTTATATCGCCACCCATGCTGTGAGTGGCATCATTTCGAGAGTTCCTTGGTAGAGCTCTCCTTCACATTGTGGAGGTCTCAGAGGATCAAGAGGGGGATCACGCGTCCCTCGCTCACTGTCCTCTCGGGATCGGGGTCCACAACATCACATCATTGACTAGTCATCTCTGGCTCGTTGTAATGCGCCAGTGCAGATGCTCGCACCAGTGATTATCGCGGTGTCATGTCCCCGTCACATAGCTCCCAAGAACACAGAACCTCCACCAATAAAAGGGAACCGTCCACTCCACTCTAGGGATAAGGTACTCTTCCCCATTAACAACCCCAAGTGTGGGTATACTACTTGGAACCCCCTATGCTCAGTTCTCATTCCAGTGCCTATGTCTGACTTGAGTGTCAAAAGCTTCCCCGGATGTCCTACTCCGGACGGTCCTTAACCTTTTGTCTAAGAGCGCAGGTCCTAGGACGAAGGCAACCTCTCTCCCTCAGGGGCCGGACATAAGGTAGGACCAAGTGCATCGGACCATTCGCACACCCATCCGAATTTGAGCAGCGTCAGATTGGTGCCCACTGTGGGGCTGACAGTGTCTTAGCAGTTAAAGAGGGTTGGATACCAGCCGGAACTGTAACACGCTGAGGGGATGAAAGAAATAATGGGACATCACCCGCTATTCTCCTCACTCCCCTTTTCTAAATACCTTGTCCTCTACCACACAAACCTGTGACAATATACACCTGATGAGCGTAAACTTGAAGATCACCTCCCAATAGCTTCCAGCCAACATCGAGCCATAGAAGAACTATCTCAGCAGGCACATCGCATGGATGTACCTGTAGAAACCCTTTCCTGCCTGCTTCTCCGACTCGTATGACTCGAGGACGTTGGGGTGCTTATATGTTGGGGTAAAATCGGACCGCCAGTCACATGTCGAAACATGGAACTACGTGCAACAAGACAAGATGAAACCTCTCAGTCAGTCACCACACCGAATGCTGCTAGCCACCCCCTCCAACAAAGCGAGGAGTCGGGGTCCCGACTGGACAAGGGACCTTCCTGGGCAGAAGGCATTCACCCGAGTGACGCCTCACAGTGCTCGTCCTCCTTATACAGGCAAAGAAACTCCCGAAGCCCTCCATGACGTCATAGTCGCAGATCCACTGCCCTTATGTTGGGGCATCACGCAATGTCTCATCGTGCCACCTTTGACAACAAGTCGTACAGGATCTAAATGCTCCCTAGAGGATCCAAGTGCTTTCCAGCCTCCAACGTACGGGATCCCTAGCATCTCCCCATCTCCATTGTGGACAACACCTCACACCTGTCACATCACATCATTGACTAGTCATCTCTGGCTCTTCGTACTGTGCCAGTGCCGACATCCCACCATGAATCATCACAGTGTCACTTCACCGTCACATCATGCCCAAGAACACGAAACCTTCTCCTACAAAAGGGAACCCTCGACTCCACGCCAGGGGTAAGGCACTTCTCCCCATTAACACCCCTAGGTGTGTGTATCCTACTCAGAACCCAATGTGTTCATCTCTCATTCCGGTGCCTATATCTGACTTGAGTGTCAAAGTGTTTTCCCGAAGTTCCTACTCTTGGTGGTCCTTAACCTTTTGTTTGTGAGCATAGGTCGCAGGACGAAGGTAGCCTCCCTCCCTTAGAAGCCGGACATAAGGTGGGATCCAACGCATCAGGACCATTTGCACACACGGCTTTGCACACACCGCAGGCCGGATTAGGTACAAATTGTATCAGTTCATAGAAGCTAGCGCGGTATATACATCTAATACAGTATATGATACCCATTGACCGGTTCATTTTTATTTTTTTTGGTAGGTTAGTTGGGATTGAACCTCCGACCTTAGGGTGATGACCGGTTCATGAACAAAGGATAACAACCAAATCTAAGTATAAAATAAATCCCGGTTCGCTAGCCCCATGCGAATAGCCCCATTGGGCTCAGCGAGGTAGAGAATAGCCTTAAACTCCATCCTAACCAGAATCGGCAACCTATAAATAGACCATTGAATCAAAATGGGGCCATATGAACCACATGCAATGGGCGAAAGTCCTCAATCGAATTCCTGTAATGTGAAGACAATGTGATTTTATAGTTCATCTATAACAGGTTCCATTGTGCAAATGTCTTGCATTATGGTAGCGATTTATCACCTGGATTTAAATCACATAACTCTTGTGTTTTTACAATTTGTTTTTGTGTTTCTTGCATTTCATCTCATCTTGGCTGCGAATCGAGTTTGATCCTGTTTTTTGAAAGATTCAAGATCTCTTGGTTATAGTTGTTGCAAGGAAGGGTCTAAATCTTGCACATCTGTGATGCATGTACAACTTAGATTAAATGAACATCAATTTTGTCACTTTCGAGTAATCTAATTTTGATCTACTGATCATTAATAAAATTATCCAATCGATTTCTTCTCACATGCAAAGATCACCTTTAGGAAGGTCCGTAGTGTCCGCACTCTTATCGTTTCTAGTGGTGGTCCTGTGTAATATGATAATAGCACTAATATATATGATTAGAAAAGTGTATAATCCACTTTCCTTTTATGATTTGGATTAGCAACTTTTCCTAAACCATCCGAAGCGTGCGGCATATAAAAGTGAAAGTGGTTATAGGAAAGAGATATTAGAAGGAAACCATGTGACAAGCATTATCCTCGTTGTCGAGGTCTTTGAAAATCAAATACGATGATAAAGCAAAGAAAAGGAGGAATGCAGCATACTCATGTGTATGGAGATCCCATCGAAAATTTTTCTGCATAAAGAACCTAGCTTTTCCACATTTATGTGACTTCTATATTAAAGTTGTTTATGTCTTCTTTATCAAGTGACATTTCCTTACAAGAAAATGAAATCCGCACACTTGTTTTGGTATTGTCATTCCTTTCTTTGTTTTAGACTTTTCGGATTGGACATAAAAGGGGTAATGATATATGGGTCCCCTTTTTTACTTGGGACAGCCAGCTGCAGTGTATCTATGACTGTTCGAGGGGCTGATGTACTTCACGTGAGAAGGATTCAAGGGACGTGATTGCAACATACACTGCTACTGCGTGTTCCATGTAAAGAAAAGGAGTGAATTTATTATTTTTCTATAAAAAATGAGGAATGATATATGCAAGGGCCCTCTTATGCAAGGGCCAGAGAAGGACCCTTGAATAGATCCACGTCATTTTAAAAGTCAGTTGAGAAACCGAATTCAGTTGCACTTAATGACATGGATCTATTCAAGGGGCCTTCTTTAGCCCTTGCATAAAGAGGGCCCTTGTAGCTATCATTCCTCAAAAAAAAAAAAAAAAAAAAAAAAAAAAAAATAAAAATAAAAAATAAATAAAAAAAAATAAATATATATATATATATATATATATATATATATATATATATATATATAGAGAATAGGGTTCCTGCGGTTAACCTCAGAAACGTTACCTGCGGTGAAGTGTTATGACCCCTCTCATTGGCTGATAGATGCGGTGAAACCCAAAACTTGAGAGAAACCCAAATATATAGAGAATCGTCTCTATCCTTGTCGAGAGAAACCCAAAACTGAAGCTTGAGAATCGTCTCTCTCTCGCTCGAGAGAAACCCAAAACTGAAGCTTCTCTCCCCCTTCGTCCAAGGGTTTCTGGATCGCTTCTCTCCCCCTTCGTCCAAGCTTCTCTCCCCCATCTTATGTTTCTTATCTGCTCTCTTTTTCATTTTAACATTTTTTCTTTCTCGTCTCTCTCTCGCTCGAGAGAAACCTCAGAAGCATTTTCTCTGAAGCGAGCGTATCTCTGGTTCTCCCACGGCTCGGAGGAGTCCCTCTTCGTCCACGGCTCGGAGGCTCGTAAAACCCTAGGGCTTCTTCACTTCTCCTCTTCTACGTACGAAGGAGAGCAGATAAGAAGTGATTTTCAGCCGTAGATCTTACGCCCTTTCTTCGTCTTCCCCAATCCAAAACGAAAGCGCAGGTCAGTCCTCTCTTTCCCTACTTCTATTTTGCTATTTTTCCTTTTTTGTTGAGATTAGGGCTGTTGTTTTCGTGATTTTTTTGGGTTACGATTTTTTTGGGTTACGATTTTTTTGGGTTACGATTTCTTGATTTTTTTTCTCGTTTTTAATTTCTGGGTTTCAATTTTTTCTGCTTCTCTTTCTCTTCCAATCGGTCAAACGAAAAAACAATCTGAGGTTAACGTTTCTGAGGTTGTTTTCATTCATTTTTTTCCCTTTAAACCCCTAATTTTAGGGAGTTCTTTAGGGTTTTCTGTTTGAGGGTTGCTATTTTTAGGGTTTATGGTTGTTGTTTTGAAGGTTCTTTTCAGTTTTTTGAGGATATATATTTGTGTGGGCACATAGTGTAGTATTTTGTTTGGGATTTTGAGAGCCAATTGATGAGAATTGTGTGCGCATCATCCTACAGGGGGTGCAAATTTGGGTTTTTTGAAACTTCTCTTCTCTGCTTCTCTCTCTGCCAAAACGAGATTCCAATCCAAGGGTTTTTGTTCAACGAGAAAACCCAACGAGGTTTCTGCCTCTTCTTCAACCCAAAAAGGTCAATCCCCTCTTTCTTTACTCTATTTTGTTTTTTTTTTCCTCTAGGGTTTGGGATTTTTTCCTTTTCCTCCTCTACGGTTGGGTTTTTTTTCGTTTTTTTCCCTGGTTTGTTTTGATTTGGTTGGCTTTTGGTAAATTGTTGATTGGCATTTTTTGCCGCCGTGTGGAGTGGGAGATTGTAAAGTTCGTTGTTTCTACGCAAATCTGCAAATTGTTGAAAACCCAAATAGAACCCTAATCAAATCATCTTCTTTGATTTTTCTTTTTTTGGGTTGTGAAAACCATATGGTTCAGTGTAGTATTTTGTTACAATTGGGTTGTGAAAACCATATAGAACCCCTGTTGTTTGGCTATGATTTCTTATAGGGCACATAGTGTAGTATTTTGTTTGGGATTTTGAGAGCCAGTTGATGAGAATTGTGTGCGCATCATCCTCAGTATTTGATGAGCATGATACAATAATCCCTCTTCATTGATACAATTGGGTTCAAAGAACTTAAGATGTTGGCAAAAAGTGGATCTTTAGCTCAAATGGTAGAGCACTTGGGAGAGAGGGCATGACCCCAATTTTTCTCAAGAGGATGGTGGTTCGAATCCACCAAGATCCTTAACTTTGTCTCACCCACTGATTATTTGTAAGGTGCGTTTTCCTTCATGTAATTTACTCCGGAACTTTACCCAACATTTTTTAAGTGCATAATGTAATTTACTCACGCCCAAGTTGCACCCCTACCGGAGAAGCATGTTTCCAAATTTTGGGAAGTGCTTGTCCCAGTTTTATAAAATTTTTTAAAGAAACTTTTCTTTCCTATCCCCAAATATACGAATTTTGAAGAGAGAATTTGATGGGTTTTTTTTCCGCTTATCTAAGGACTGTAATTTCTAACAGTGTTCCTTTAAAAGAACACAATTGAGGCGGGTTGTATGTTTGGAAGCTTAGAGAAGCCATTGGCTAAACAACTACTCACTCCCTCTTAGGTTCTTCCAGCTCCAAGCTTCCTCACCACTTAGTAAACTAAAATTCCATCTCTAGATGATGTTGTATCTCAACATGGATTCAGCCTCTTTGTACTAAAGTAGATCGGTATTAACATTAAAAAAAACATGGATTTGGCCTCCGTGAAGCCATTTCTCCTACAGAAATCCAAGACCGAGTTCATGTCTTCTCATAGAGAGCTAACAAGCACTCAAATGGCTGAATAAGCTTCCCTCTCTTTATGTGTTGCAGGATCTGTTACTTTTTATAACCTAAGTTGAAGAGCAACAACTAAGGTGTTTACACGCACCGACCATAAGTAAAGAAAGGAATTCCCTGATTCCTCAAATTCTGCATGGATCTTTTCATCTACAGGTGGTCTGGGCTATCATCCCAGCACTCTGGTTAGTTTTGCTAGAACTGCTAGAAGATTGTGTGTCTTGAAGAAGACATGTGTACTAAAAACAGAATAACATTAAGACCGAAATCCTAAATCCTCTGCTCCAAGATGTATTTTGCAACAAAAGTTCACAAAAATCAAGTTTCTTTGATAAAATATTCTCTCAGTAATGCACAGAGCTCTCCCAAGCAAGAGCACCAGAAAATACAAATAAGAAAAAGAAAATCCAAGTCTATATGCACCACATTACTTGTAGAAGAACATATGCAAATCAGCCAAAAAGACCCCGATGTTCAAAACCCACCCACATGGTTTCTATAATGGTATTTTAAGAAATTTTCTTGGCCTAGTAAACCTACTAGGAGAATGCCATGAGAGTACATATTTCATTCGATTTCTGAAATGTACCATTGTGCAAACCCAATCTAAAGCAAATCAGTTTTGTTCATGACTATTTGAGAAGCATGTACCCTGCCAAAGATGCCGCAGATTATTCTGTTGCATCTAGCAACGAAGTAAGCCATAAAAGATCTCCAGGCAATAGCAGTTCACCAGTGCTTGTCTACACTTATAAGGTAAGCATTAATGTCTGGTAAATGTTTTGGAAGTCTAAATAAGTTGCTGATATGAATATGGATTGGTATGGTTGCATAATTGCAATTGTGCTTCATTGAGACGCTTATCTTGACATGTATCTTCTTGTAAAGGATGTAGGTGTAAATTCTCAGAAAAAGAAGGATGTAGGTGTATGTGTTTCCTTCTAGAATGTAAAAAGTCTGTTCGTTGAGAGTTGCACGATGTCTATTCACTGCCTGTGTCTATCTATTTAGAAACATGGATGGGTTCCTTTTTTTAATAATGGATTTGAAAATTTCCAATGATCATGTAATGGAAAAGTTCGCTCTTGTCCTAGAGATATGTTTTATACAAGGAAACTAGACCTAAAAGCTAATACGGTGTCTTTATATACGTAGGTGATTTGAGCAATACAAGGATTTAACATGAATGCTTGAGAAAAGAGATTTTTAATTCTGACGTTTCTGTGTCAATGATTTTCATAGATATTGGAAGCTGATCTGTTCCAAGTAGCAAGCGTAATGGGGGTGGAGAATGACATAGATGTAACTGATGACAATGCAGCAGCAAATGTAGTTCTTGCCTCAAATTCTGAATTAAAGCAGAATCCCTGGATTCGTGGTGTTGCTAAATTTTACCACTTACCGTTATTTGTTATCAAGGTACGCCACTATTTTCTTTAATTATTTCTGAAATGTAGAGATACTGAATTTGATCTTCCTTCTGCTTTTCAAAGTACAGACAAATACTATGGCACAAATGGTAAAAGCAGTTCGTATGATTCTTGGGATGGACTCATTTGGTTCTGTGTTGGGTGGGCCACTCAATCATTTCTCAAGAGACATTGAAATTGAAGATGATGCTCCTAAAAGAAAACCCTCAGTGGAGGAGATTGATGCCTTGGAGGTAAACAACCTGCCCTTACATCTTCATTATATTATATGTATGTCTATGTGTGTGCTTGCATGTGAATGTAAGCGGTTGTTCACTGCACATGAAAATTCATTTTTTTTCTCAACTATTTTAGGTACAATCATGTAATTCATACAAACTAACACCATCAATTTTTTTTGTTACTTAACATCATTTCAGCGAATCTATTTTTTGTAGACTGAATATGTTTTTATTTTTTTTGGAGAATACAACAAGCTGAATATGTTTTTTGGTAACATGTCTTCTTAACACAAGCAGATAAGATATCAGATGAATTTGAAATATATATTGAGGAAAGTTCAGCCACCCTAGGCCCTTGTCACAGGGTGTTTGTGAGGGTCTTGGTCAAGGCATGATGGTTTTCAACGGTTACTCGTCTTAAATTGAACATATGGAAATGTTCAGTGGTGGTTGTCAACATCATAGCAAAAGGTTGAAGGTTCTTATGCATTGCTTGGGTTGTATGTTGACCAACTCCCCACAACGTACCTTAGTTTCAAAGCTTCTCTGCCAACCTTCTGGCCTATTTCATGGCCTTAAACAAAATCTACAGTTATATTGTGAGGAGCCTGGAGTGGAGAGACTTCAAAAGAACTTGCTTTGGGAAAGAAAGGATGAAAAATAGAATCTTAAACATCTCACCGATTGGAAGGAGGTTTAAAACCTAAGAACTGAAGGAAGGTAGTCATGGCCTTTGCACTATTAGAATCATACGCCGCTTCTTCTTTTTTTTTTACCAGGGAAGAGAAATAGAAGAGGAAGAATAGAGGGGAAAGAGGGGAACCAGGAAAAAGAAGTTTGGGGAGAAATTCTCAATCAATATTTTTTTTGAATGGCAGTTCTCAATCAATATTATTTCATCAAATGCTAATCCACTAATCCGAGTCATTTTCATTCAAATAGCCTTCAAGGAGCCTTCAAAACCAACCCTCAACCAGCCTTGGAGCTTCATCACCCATTCCATGCCACTTGTACTACCTGCATTGAGAAAAAAACCAGGAAAAAATATTATTACTCTCTAATCAACAGGTTGTACATTTCAATGGTTCTCAAATTCTAAAAATTACAGGGATTAAACAGAAATCTAATAATGGACTCAAATTTACATTATTCAACCTAATAATCAGTTTTGGAGTAAACAATCTGTTTTTCTTTTTTAGTACAAGCGACTAAAAAAAAATTTGAGCATAAATCAATGGTTCTAAAAATCCAAAACAAAGTAGCAATATCACATACCTAGCTAAATAAGCAATATTAGGATGCAATATCTTCTTCTTCCTCTTCCTCTTCCTCTTCCTCCTCCCCCTCCTCCCTTGTACTCATCTCCTCCATTATACGCATCTATAGGCAGTAATAAACATTAACTCACATGGTTTAAAAATTTACAACATAAAAGAAGACAATCTTTACATTTGTAAAGTTTTTTTTTAAAAAGCCTCCAAACCTTCTGTTTCTTTCGTTTTTATTCGTCCTTAACTTTCTTCTCACAAGTTGTCAAATAATGACCCATTTTCCCACAATAAGAGCACTTCCGTTTCTTTCGTTCTTCTTGGGAGGTCTCTATTGAAGATTTCATCCGTGAAGCAATCTTCGGGCGGCCCTTGGTCTTCACAACTGGTGGGTCTCGGATAGTTATCTCCGGTATTTGACTACAAACAAAGTTTGACTGCACTTGGCTTCTAATGATTTCTGACTGACTTTGCTTCTCTTTCTTCTTTTGATCGACTTCCGCCAACAATGCATCGCACATTTCTTCCATCTTGTTGAAAAGAGTCTCATCATTATAAGATTCCTCGTCCAGTCTTCGTTGTTTTGCCTTTAGACACCACCTCCTTAACGGGGTTACGCCATTTTCCGTACCTTGTTCCCTTGTAGGAACTTTACCCAACACTTGATATCGTGCATCAACTGTCCATCTCCTAAGTATGTAACCCTCAGGAATAACAATTAAACACTTTTTCTCGAATATTTTAAGTATATGTCTGCATAATATGCCTGAAGTCTCGAACATCACGCAGTCACAAGTCGCACTTACACATTCGGCATCGCTATATAGAATAATATGTCCTTTTTTGGTTTCAAAATCACCATCCATGCGTACTACATTGTATGTTGTGACATTCCCATCCTTACTAAGCTTCTTACACCAATAATCATAACTTCTCTTAAGCTCCGCCTGAAATAGCCCAAAAATAGCCCTTGTATAGTATTTTCCAGCCTCCTTTTCCAATGGGCTTAATGTTATCATTGTAGCCTTTGAATTTTTCGACTTAAAATCTTCCTCTGTTTCCTTCCTACGACGGTCAGCAAGCGCTTTCTCGTATTGCTCTAGGAAATCATGCAGAGAAGTCTTTTGGTTTACAAAACCATCGAAGTAAGCATTCATGCTTTCACTGCGCTGACTAGAAGTCATGCCTGCAGTGAAAGTACCTCGCCAATATGCTGGCACCCAATGAATCCTAAGCTCCCACATCTTGGAAAGCCAATGCTTCTCATCAATCTTATGCTTCTCAACTAATTTAGCCCATTCAATCTCACATTCATTTATTTCATTTGAGTAAAACCAACGATTGTAGTCTTTCAGAAACTCACTCTCTGCCTCTCTCATTGTTGCAACATTCTCAACTAAGTGCCTGCCAATGTGCCACGAACAGAATCGGTGACGAGTATTTGGGAATACAGTCTTAATCGCATTCCGCATTGCCCCATCCATATCAGTAATGATAGCTCCTGGAGCTTTTCCATACATGCATGTGAGCCACTGCTCAAAAAACCACGTGAATGCCTCCTCGGTCTCATCAGCTAGGAGTGCACATCCGAACAGGATAGACTGCCTATGATGGTTGAGTCCTGTAAATGGTGCGAAAGGCATTAAATATCGGTTGGTCTTGTACGTCACATCGAACACAATAACATCACTGAAGGTAATGTAAGAATCTATCGCCCTCGCATCCGCCCAGAACATGGACCTCATCGTCCCATCTATGTCTAACTCCATAGAAAAAAAGAAGTCTGGGTCTTCAGCTCGTCTCCGCTGAAACTGGTTGGCCACATTGACAACGTCTTGGCCCATATTGCTCTTCCTCTTTACTTTCAAATGGGATTGCACCTGGTTCGTTGAGAGAACACCTAGGTTTCTATCAGATACAACATTAACACTCTTCACGATACCAGCAGGCATCATCCCTATGCCATGGAAAGAATTTATCAAATTCTTAACAGTCTCTGTCTTATGGAGTTGGTTATGAGAACGATGTAGGGATCTTCTAAGAGGAGAGGTAAGTTCATGGCAATGTTTATCTTGAAAGGTTGTTACTAACCACTTCTTATCTCTTAATTTTATGACCATCCTCGCTTCACAACCAACTCTGAGAATGCGACGTTCTTTAACTTCCTTACCAGCACTTCGCTTGTCATTTGGATCTTTTTTTCCCTCCTTCTCACATACGTATAACCTAGAAATCACATCTCCCGTTACCTTTGACTTGGTTGTACTGGATTTTCGTACTCCAAAACCTTTAGCCAAACCATACGCATTATAATACTGATATGCATCCTCACATCTGTCAAATACCTGGCCAAGAAAAGGCTTATTTTCTACCGTCTCCTCGTCATTCCCATTACTGTCAACATCTATTGCATTATCTTCACCCCCATCCTCTAAAATTAACCTATTTGCATCTATGTCACTGATAGTTAAGCCGCAAGATTGCGACACAATGTCATTGACAAAACATGAGGACGTGGCACCAACATCTTCGATATGAAACTCACAACCATGTGATGAAGAATCAGTCATTTTAGGTACCTTAAGACAACAATGCGCACAAGGAAACAAAAATCACGCAACAGAACCCCAAAATTCATATAACCAGCTAATTCAAAGAAGAAAAAAAGGATGAAACAAAATAGAGAAAAAAGAAGAAGAAATCTAGAAATAAAAGCCAATAAAAAATTGAAACCCAGAAATTAAAAACAAGAAAAAAATCAAGAAATCGTAACCCAAAATAACTTTTCATTGGAGACCCACAATCTCAGCTTATGCTGGAATGTAAACCCAGAATAAACCCAACCCTAGAGGAAAAAAAAACAAAATAGAGTAAAGAAAGAGGGGATTGACCTTTTTGGGTTGAAGAAGAGGCAGAAACCTCGTTGGGTTTTCTCGTTGAACAAAAACCCTTGGATTGGAATCTCGTTTTGGCAGAGAGAGAAGTAGAGAAGAGAAGTTTCAAAAAACCCAAATTTGCACCCCCTGTAGGATGATGCGCACACAATTCTCATCAATTGGCTCTCAAAATCCCAAACAAAATACTACACTATGTGCCCACACAAATATATATCCTCAAAAAACTGAAAAGAACCTTCAAAACAACAACCATAAACCCTAAAAATAGCAACCCTCAAACAGAAAACCCTAAAGAACTCCCTAAAATTAGGGGTTTAAAGGGAAAAAATGAATGAAAACAACCTCAGAAACGTTAACCTCAGATTGTTTTTTCGTTTGACCGATTGGAAGAGAAAGAGAAGCAGAAAAAATTGAAACCCAGAAATTAAAAACGAGAAAAAAAATCAAGAAATCGTAACCCAAAAAAATCACGAAAACAACAGCCCTAATCTCAACAAAAAAGGAAAAATAGCAAAATAGAAGTAGGGAAAGAGAGGACTGACCTGCGCTTTCGTTTTGGATTGGGGAAGACGAAGAAAGGGCGTAAGATCTACGGCTGAAAATCACTTCTTATCTGCTCTCCTTCGTACGTAGAAGAGGAGAAGTGAAGAAGCCCTAGGGTTTTACGAGCCTCCGAGCCGTGGACGAAGAGGGACTCCTCCGAGCCGTGGGAGAACCAGAGATACGCTCGCTTCAGAGAAAATGCTTCTGAGGTTTCTCTCGAGCGAGAGAGAGACGAGAAAGAAAAAATGTTAAAATGAAAAAGAGAGCAGATAAGAAACATAAGATGGGGGAGAGAAGCTTGGACGAAGGGGGAGAGAAGCGATCCAGAAACCCTTGGACGAAGGGGGAGAGAAGCTTCAGTTTTGGGTTTCTCTCGAGCGAGAGAGAGACGATTCTCAAGCTTCAGTTTTGGGTTTCTCTCGACAAGGATAGAGACGATTCTCTATATATTTGGGTTTCTCTCGAGTTTTGGGTTTCACCTTATCTATCAGCCAATGAGAGGGGTCATAACACTTCACCGCAGGTAACGTTTCTGAGGTTAACCGCAGGAACCCTATTCTCATATATATATATATATATATATATATATATATAACAATCAACAAATATAGCCAAACAAGTTTATCGAGAACTAATCAAGAGCTTGTTATATCGCTATAAATTCATTTCTCGGATATAAGGCCATATATCTGTAATTTTGACATAATATATCAATATAGTTAATTTATATATACATACATAACATACATGAATAGATAAGGTGTCCTCAAAAAGATCAGGTGGTTAGGATCATCCTAACCCTTCCATTTGTTGAGGGAAAAATGCGCAGCTTTGTGGAGAAACAATATGTGTTCATTTTCCCTCCACTTTTGAATGGGTTAGGATGATCCTATGGACCTAATTTTTGGTACACACCCTATCTATGTGAGGTCTTTTCAAAAGAATGCTTTGTATCACCTAAAAAATGTGGGTCGACATGAGTTTTTGACGCTCGAGCTCAGATAAGCTATCTGAGATCGACTCAGAAACTGTTTTACCATATATGTGTGTGTGTGTGTCTGTGTGTGTTATATATATATATATATATATAGTGTTCTTGCACTTGAGCTCAGATAAGCTTATGGTTGATGCTGTGCTACATGTCAGAGCACCCTCAGGCTTACTTTTCAACGGATTTTGTGTTCATTCAATGTGTGTGGGTGCGTGTGTGTGTAAATAGGTCTATATGAATGTATGGGAGTTGCTAGCCAATTTCATGGGAAGCCATTTCGCGGCTGACTTTTGCTTGAAAGGACAACCACATAGGCTGACTTTTTAACATATTTTATCTTATTCATTCAATTCATCTGATGTGGCTGTTCTCTCATGCAAAAGATAGCCGCGAAATGGCTTTCCGCGATATATATATAGAGAGAGAGAGAGAGAGAGAGAGAAAGCAAGAGAGAGAGAGAGAGAGAGAGAAAAGGGTTCCTGCACTCGAGCGGAGATAGCTTATTTGCGCTCGAATGCCGGAAACAGGAGGGAGGGAGCATTGGGGGTGATCCAACCATTCATTTGGAAGGCCCCATCATGGATTGGGGGCCTCCCAAAAATCAGCTACATTGGATCACCAGAGGGTGTCCATTTGTGGGGCCAAAAATGGACAGATACTGTTTGTCCACAAATCTGTCCATTTTTTGCCCCACAAATGGACACCCTAAGGTAATCCAATGGAGCTGATTTTTGGTGGACACCCTATGCATGAAAGGGCGCATCAAATCAATGCTTTGGATCCCATAAAAAATGTGGCCTCACCCTGATTCTATGCTCAAGTGCAGAAACCATTTCCTCAAAGTTTTGCAGGGAAATTACGGACCACGGGTGCTTGTATATGACAATTACGAAAAAAACTACCTAGAGGATGTATCGAAATATGAAAATTACGAACAAACTTTTTTTCCTTATGATTTTTTGGAGATATTACGACTCCGGTGCACTTTGCAAAATATTTATGAACTCCGGGCACCTGAAGAGGAACACCATATTATGGAAACCTCTATAGATTGGACGGCTAGGATCAGCCTATGGAAATGATTTTACGGGCACCACTTATTGATGTTGTGTTCCATCACATTGACGGTTTGGATCAACCTATGATGGAAACCTCTACAGATTGGACGCCTAGGATCAGCCTATGGAAATGATTTTACGGGCACAACCTCTTCATGTTGTGTTCCATCACATCGACGGTTTGGATCAACCGATGATTTGCCTATAATTGCATATATGTACTCTTTGGTCATATTTCCATGGTTTGTTATTTATCAAATTTTCATTCAAATAACTGCATACTGAATTTCATGGTCATGAATTTTAACTGGCAGAGCTATAGAATGTTGGCAATATACGATGATTGCCCAAACTTCTCATTTTCATGCTCTGTTTTAATTCATGATATTTTAACTGGTATATGACACCAGACTTTAATTTGCAATTAAATGAAGGTGAAGAGTGCCCAGCTAAAATATAATTAAACAATTGAAGCAATTATCATTTTTAATAAATTAGTATTTTTATTAATGGTTTCAAGCATCCCATTCAGTTAACGAAGTCCCCATTTATTTTTCTTAAAAAAAGAAAAAAGATTAAAAGCTATAAAACATTCTTTTTTGGGCCGTCCCGTGCATCGCATGGGTCTCCAACTAGTATATATATATATATATATATATATATATATATATATATATATATGTGTGTGTGTGTGTGTGTGTGTGTGTGTGTGTGTGTGTGTTTGTTGGGGGGGGGGTTTGTTTGTATTAATATGATAATAAGAAAATGCTATTTATTCTACTTTTCTTTGATTTTTTTAACTGGTGAAATTTTATTAGAATGGAAATAACATCCATGAGCAAGGTGATCATGAGAAGAAAGAGTACAGCACAAAGGAAACAAAAGAACTACTCAAGGGGTAAGGTAATTGAAGAACTCCAAAACTACTCTACTCGCTCTTGTTCGAGCAAGACTGTCCCTGTCTCCGTTCGCTGACCTCCAATGTGATGAAAGTAGACGAAATGACCCTTGTTCCTATCCAAGATCTCATCAAGGAGTGATGGCGTCTGAATCCGAGTCTGCGATCACGCGGTCAGTAGAGGGCCTTTGCGGGGTCTGCAATCACAAACAAAGGGGGTCAGGGGGTCCGAGGTTGGTCCCAGACGACCACTTCGACACCCAAGTCAGATCCTTCGACCAATCAATATAAAGGATAGCGAGAAGAGGAGAGAGTTCGTTCAGGTTTACAAGGACCAAGGCGCGGGTTCTTTTCTGGGTGTGCGGATTAGTGGGTCGGAGGGGACTAACAGGGAGAGTGGGATTAAGTTCCTAGTCTCCTCTGTTGTTGCCTCGCCTCCTTTTCCGGTTGTTATGCGGGAGCTGAGAAAAAAGGATGTCTTTTAAAAAACGTGGATCCCTCTCTTCTTCCCTTCCCTCCCTTTTAAAGGGAGGCGCGCGGACCTTTTCATCATTATGGAGAGAAAACCTTCCTTTGCATGATTGGACCGTTGTCCTGCTCCGCCGGCGCACGTGGCTTTGCCAGATAATTCCTTCCATAACTTGTGATGATGAGGTCTGGACGGCGAGAGAGCGACACGCATCGTGATCGTATGGTCTTGCCGTTTTTCAACGCCTTTCTTCATGATGGTTAGGCTTTATTGGTGCATGGACGACACGTGGCGAGATCTGAGAGCAGCGCCGTATTTATGTCCCATCATAACACCCCCTTACTCCTTTGGTCCATTGAATGGGCCAAGGGAGTAACGTTTTGGTAGAGCGACGTCATGGTGAGGGCATTTATTGGAGCTCCGGAGTACGAGGAGACGTGCTGTTTTATCCGGTGGCCATCCCCGGGAAGTGGTAGCGTCATTATGTTGGTCACCTTGTTTCGAGATACGAGGTTTTCTTCCTTGAGCTTGAAAAAGGAAGATTACCCCTGCGCTCCGTTGTGGCCTCTCTCCCCCTCTTTTTTTTCTGAGGTAGGTGTTTCTCCGTGCCTTTTTTCAACAACATGTCCGGTTCCCCTTCGCGAGTTAGGGGCAAGGCCTGTCTTTCCCAAGAATCGTCGAGTGTCCCCGACTTGTCTTCCGATCCGGAGGAGGACCTTGCGGTTCGTCGGAAGACGGCTAGGAGGGACTCGGGCCCTTCCTCGGGCTTTCCCTCCCTTCGCCTTTCCTCCTTGCCTAGGGAGGACAAGTCGTCTCGGTCCCGTGTCGCTAGGGAGTGGTCTTTTTTCTCCCGAGCCTATCACGAGGGGATGGAACTGCGTGGCCGTGTTTCGAAGATGGATAAGGAGATCGAGGACTTGAAGCGGGAGAAAGAGGCTTTGCAGAAAAAGGTTCACTCCCTCAATGAGCAGCTGCTTGAATATGAGGTGGACCCCCTGCTAGAGAGCTCCTGGGAAGAGGAGGGGAACCCTTCGGGAGAGGAGTCTTCTTCTGATTAGTTTCTGGCCTTTCCTGTTTTTCTATGTGTTTTTTTTTTCTTCTTCCCCTTTCCTATCGGGGATTTTGGGGCCTGCGTGCCCTATGCTTTGTTTCTTATTCCCCCTCCTTTTTGTAGGCCTATGGCCCAGGAGGATGTGAATGGACGATCTTTATGAGTTTGTGCCGTGTATCTTTGTGTTGCTTTTTCCATCTGTTTGGTTGTTTTTTCACCGTGTTTGACATAGATTATCTTTGTTGCGAGGAATTGTGGCATTTTGTTCGAACCTGTGCGGGATTCCGAGCCTTTTCCTAGCGCGTTTAGTTTCCTTCGCCTGTTGTGTTTGTGCGTCGTGGTCTCGTGCCGGGGCTCCGGGCCTGGGCGCACATTTTTCCTCTAGTGGAATTGGGGTTGGACCTCTCTGCTTGGTTTCCCACCTCCGGACCCTTCCCTTTTATTAGGTGGGGAGGAGTTGGAAGTGATTTGTGATGATGAGGTTTGGGTGGCGAGGAAGTGACACGTGTCGAACTCATACGGTCTTGCCGTTTCCCATCGCCTTTCTTTATGATGGTTAGGCAGTATTGGTGCATGGGCGGCACGTGGCGAGATCTGAGAGCAGCGCCGTTTTTATGTCTCATCATAACATTACCTTTGGTATATTGAATAGACCAAGGGAGCAGGCTTGTTTACCTGGTTAAGGAATATCGTGATGAAGGCATTTATGGGAGCTTTGGGATACGAGAGGACGTGTTGTTTCGTCTGGCGGTTCCTTCCCGAGGAATTGTGGTGCCATCACGCGGTGCTGGCATGTTATCCAATAGGAAACAGACACGCGTAGGGAAAGTTGCTTCGTTTTCCTACCCAAGGGTTTCCCATAGGGTTTATAAGGGGTGAGTTCTCCCACTTTTTATGCAGATCACCTTTTCGCTCTTCTCTCCTTCTTTGCTTTCTTTTGGCCTTTCTTCGGGCTCGTCAGAGATGTCGTTTTCTTTCCAGGGTCTTTCTGTAAGTGGCGAGGGGAGAGTTGCTACCGAGGGGAGTCCTCCCAGTAGCTCTGAGAAAAACCCTGACGGGTTGGGGCCTCAGCAAACGATTCCTGAGAGGAACCCGCCTCAAGGGCTTACCCCGCGCTCTCATCCTCCTCCCCTTTACGAGAGGGAGTCCCATGAAGCCTTTGCTCATCGCAACCGGTCGTTTTTCTCTTATGTTCATCGTGGGGAAATGGAGGTCTGTAGCCGGATGATCGACATAGATCGAGAGATAGCAGCCTTGCGCGCGGAGAATGATTTGTTGAGGAACCGGGTGAGGTGGTTAAATGACCAGACCCGATTTGCTGAGGATCCAGGTTGGGGGAGCTCTTTGGAGGAGGAGCATAGTGATAAGGAGCTCTTTGACGCAGAAAATTCTTTCAGTGGCTAGTCGCTTTAGGCGGGAGGGAGTGGGTTGAGGGGGACTTTGGAGGGGGCTTTTTCCCTTTTTCTTCTTTTTATTTATTTTTCTTTATTGGGGGTCTTGGGGGCCCGGGCCTGCGTGCCCTTATTTTTTTTGTCTTCACTCTCCTCTCCCCTTTTTTTTGTAGGCCCGTGGGCCAGAAGGAAATAGTTATGAATGGCTCTCCTTTTTTGGTATTTACGACTTGTGTCTTATGCTTCCTTTCCCTTTGCATAGTAGCCAAAATATTTCAAGCGGAGCGGTAGAAGTAAGACCGGGCCTTTGCTATGCGACCCGAGCCCTTTTCGCTGTGCTTGGTATTTTTTTCTTCTGGTGGTATTGTATGCCGGGCCCTTGTGATGGGTCCCGAGCCTTTCCCGACCGTACGTGATATTTTCCATCTTGTGGAATTGTATGTCGGGCCTTTGTGATGGGTCCCGAGCCTTCCCCCACTGTACGTGGTATTTTCCATCTTGTGGAATTGTATACCGGGCCCTTATGATGGGTCCCGAGCCTTTCCCGACCGTACGTGGTATTTTCCATCTTGTGGAATTGTATGCTGGGCCCTTGTGATGGGTCCCGAGCCTTCCTCCACTGTACGTGGTATTTTCCATCTTGTGGAATTGTATGCCGGGCCCTTGTGATGGGTCCCGAGCCTTTCCCAACCGTACGTGGTATTTTCCATCTTATGGAATTTGCATGCCGGGCCCTTGTGATGGGTCCCGAGCCTTTCCCGACCGTACGTGGTATTTTCCATCTCGTGGAATTGTATGCTGGGCCCTTGTGATGGGTCACAAGCCTTTCCCCACTGTACGTGGCATTTTCATTCGGACCCTTCCTTCCCCTTAGGTGGGGAGGATTTAGGCATGGCTTGCTAGGGAAGTCACCTAGCGGTAGGGGTAGCAACGTCTTTTCAGTCGGGGGCATGGCGCTTCGATTTTTAAAGGTTCCCTCGAATTTCCCAATCGGCGCCACGTGTGCGCGTCCCATCGGATTAGAAGGAAAGGGAGATCAATCGACGCGTGTTGAAACCCTAGCCCTTTTTAAAGCCTTTTTGGGGATTTCATTCCTTGTCTTCCTCGGGTGAAGCGGGCTTTCTTCTGCAGCGATTTTTCTACGTGTTGCTCTTCACCAACTTTCTTCTGGTGTTTCCTCGTTTGTCTGCCCTGGTGAGTTCTGTGCTTTTTATTCCGTCCGACATTTGATTATTTTACGATGTCTGTCGCAACCGGTTCTCAGAGTCCGTCTTCCGAGTCAGTAGAAGTAGTGGAGAGGGCTCCGCCAAGGAAAAGGAGGCGGTTGGTAAAGGGTGGGGGTGGCGACTCTCAAGATGTACAGCTGCCCAGGGAGTCAGAGGATAGCTCCGGGGCTTCTGGATTGTCGTTGGGGGCCGCTCCCTTGGAATCTCCTGCTCGAGTCTCTTCCGCTCGTGAGGCGGAGATTAGGGACATTCAGTCTGGTGCCGTTATCCGCCCTGGTCGGGTGGCGTGTTGTAGGAGTACTTTGGAAGAGGGGGCGGCGGAGAAGCTTAGGAGGGAGTTTCACATTCCCGATGATTATGGGATTAGGGTTCCTTCCTCTGAGGAGGGGTTGTGTGAGGGTATCATGGAGGAAGAGGTAGCTTTCTATGTGAAGGCTTTCCGGGCGGGGATTAGGTTTCCGCTCTTGGGTATTATAGTAGAGGCCCTTGAGTTTTACCGGGTGGCTCCCTCCCAACTGGCGCCTAATAGTTGGCGTACTCTCTTGGGCTTTGTGGCCAAGGCGGGTCTTCACAAGATTCATCCTACCCTCCCTCTGCTTCGGGGTTGTGTTGCCCTTAGCCCATTGGTGAAGGGGGAGGACAGCTGGTTGTATCTGACCCAGCGTCCTCAGGTGAAAATTGCGGCGAACTTGCCTTCTTCCATTAAGAAGTGGAAGGAGGAGTACGTGTTCATTATTCCTCCGTCGGACGATGGTTGGGGCTTCCCTCGTTCTTGGAGGTGATCCGTTGAGTGGCGAAGGAAGTCCCTCCTCGACGAGTCCGACTGTAGTAAGTTTGTCTTGGGGAAGGTCGCCTCTGGGGAGGCTATTGGTGTTTCCGAGTTTAGATGGGAGAGGGGTCTGAAGAGGCTCGGTTTGCTGGGAGCTATGGAGAGGAGGGCCCGCTGTACGGGCGAGGAAACGGGGGAGAGTTCCGCCAGTCATCGCGGTGAGCCTTTTTCCCTGGGTTTGTCCATATGCGCCTTAAGCATATTTTTTTTTTCGAGTTGTTGTTTTTCTTTGCTCTGAGTGGTTGTTGCTCTTCTGTTTTTGGCAGCATGTATGTCTTCTTCCGGTGATGCTGGCAGGGGAAAGGGGGTCGCGGTGGCGACGAAGGGTCTGGTGAGCCGTAAGAAGATTCCCTCCGGTTTTATGGCTGCCGCCAGGTTGGACCGGTCGCAAGCTAGGCTTCCTGTATCCGCGCCATCTAGCTCCTCTGGTTGATCGGTCGGAGAAAAGGGTGCGGTCAGGTCTCCTCACTGGGAGTTGGAGCCTTCCGCCAAGAGGGTTGCCCCTTCTGGCGCTAAACAGGGGAAAGCTGGCCGTGCGGCGCATCCTCCTGCCTTTACGGAGGACGTGCCGAGTCGGCTGGAAGGGTCGGTTATGACCAAGCTGCTTCTGGAGCGGATGGAGCTTTCTTCGCAGTGATTTCGGACGCAGGGAGAGCTGTTTAAACCTGACTGGAAGATTGGTGTCGAGGATGGCATCCTTGCGAATCCCCGGGTCGGGGTGGAGCTAGGGTTGACAACCGCCCTTCCTGGCGATGAGGCTGAGTTAGAAGGCTTCGACCGCAGGGCCCTGGGGGCTCGGAATTTTCAGTCGACGTCCTGCGTAAGTACCGGGTGGCCGACTTCCCTGGTTGTGCTTTTCCCTTTTTGTTGCCTTTGAGACCGTAAGTGGAAATTTCCTAACGGTTTGCTTTTTGCAAGCTCAAAGTTACGCCAGGAAGATGGTGCAGTACCTGGTCGAGGATGTGTCTGAGATAGGTGCTTTCGAGGAGCGAGTCCGAAAGCTGAGCGAGGACTTGGAGAAGGCCCAAGCGGAAAAGGTGGCGCTTGATGATACTGTTTCTCAACTTCGGGTGGACCTCCAGCAGACAGTGGATGGGAGAAGCCGTGCGGAAGATAGATTGGTGGTGGCTCGACAGAAGCACGCTGAGGAGCTGGCAAAGGCGCAGGAGGAATGGCGGGATTCCAAGGAGTTTCTCAAGGCCGCAGCTTCGTTCAGCGTAGATATTGAGATAGATGCTTTTGTTGAATGCCGGCGGCGCATTCGCGAGGTTGATCCCTCCTTCCCTCTCGAGAAGTTGGTGCACGAGGCCGAGGAAAGTGTTACGGAGGATCTTTTGCAGGCGCCGGTGGATACACCGACACCGGTCGAGAAATCGGCGATAGCCTTGGAAGCTCCTGTAGTTACTGAGACCTCTGTGGGGGCTCAGTGAGGTTCGGACGCCTTGGGGATTTGCTTCTTTTTCATGGTATCATTGACATGCTTGGTCTGTAATAATATTCAAATTATCTTTCTTTTCTCTCTCTTTTTTTTTTATACAATGTGCCGTGGGCCCCTTGAGCTTTTCGGTATTTCTCTTCGTGGGGAGTTATTAAGTTGTAAGCTTGGTTGGCGAGAGTACTTCTAGTGCACCCTTGTAGGGCGTCTTGTTTGTGGAAGGACCATCTTCCCCTCGAGTGATCAGCTCGGAGTTAATGGGTCCTGCTTGCCCTTAAAGGGGAGGTCTTTTTTTTTCATGGGGAGCATTTTAAGGTATTTTCGGGGGGATCGGCTCTGATGCTACCTCTGTCTCACTCCCTGTCTTTTTCCGGCCCTTTATTCATCATGGGCCGGAAAGTGGAGATGCACATGGGTCAGGTAGAAACGTTATTCCATTGATTTGTGAAGGAGAAAACATGGTTTCACTTCTAGAAATCACAAACAAAAAAGGAAACAAACACAACATTCGTCATATCTTAAGAAAAAGGAAAAACACGGACCTTACCCTACCTTCTTACTTGTAAAATTCTTGGAGGTTATCCATGCTCCAACTTCGAGGGACTGGGGTCCCGTCGAGGTACTCTAGCTGGTAGGCCCCGGGGCGGAGTGCTCGAACGACCCTGTAGGGTCCTTCCCATTTAGGTGCTAGTTTCCCATTGTTGCGGGGGTCGGATACCTCCGCCCGTCGTAATACTAGGTCTCCGGGCTTTACTGTGCACTTTTTTACTCGGGCGTTGTAGTATCGTACCACCCTTTGCTGGTAGGAGGCGGTTCGGAGGAGGGCTTGCTCTCTTTTCTCGAGCATGAGATCGAGAGTGTTCCGGAGGAGCTCGGAATTTCCTTGTTCGTCATAGTTCTCCGTGCGGAAGCTGGAGAGGCCGATTTCCAACGGAATGACTGCTTCAGCCCCGAAAGTTAAACTAAAAGGGGACTCCCCGGTTGTGGTCCGCGGCGTCGTTCTGCAGGCCCAGAGGACGCTAAGGAGTGCCTCTACCCAGTTCTTTCCAGCTTCTCCCAGTTGCTTCTTGAGGCTCCGGGGCAAGATCCTGTTAGTTACCTCCACCTGCCTGTTGGCCTGCGGGTGTGCTACGGAGGCGAAATGGTGTTCGATGCTTAGGTTATCGTAGAATCTGCCGAATTCAGTACTTGCGAACTGGGGTCCGTTGTCCGTTACAAGTATCCTTGGAATGCCGAAGCGGCAGACCACGTCATGATAGAAAAACTTCTCCGTCGCTTTTGAATTGGGCTTTGCCACGGCTTTAACTTCAACCCACTTGGTGAAGTAGTCAATGGCGACGTACAACATCGTGTGCCCCCCGAGGGCTTTTGGGAATGGCCCGAGCAGGTCCATGCCCCACAAGGCGAAAGGTAGGGGCCCTGCCATCACGGTGTATGGTGTGGCCGGTTGGCGGGGGGTGGTTGCGTACCTCTAGCATGAGCTGCGTTTCTTGACGAACTCCTTGGCGTCCCTAAGGATCGTAGGCCAAAAGTAGCCGTGCCTTACGATTTTCTGAGCTAGGATCCTGCCGCCTCCGTGGTCTCCGCAGATTCCTTCGTGTACCTCTCGTAGTGCGTATTCCGATTCGAAGGGTACCAGGCATCGGAGGTATTGCCATGTGTATGACCGTTTGTACAGCCTGGGTCCGTGGACCACGTAGTGGGCGGCTCTTGCGGTTAGGCGTCGGGCTTCCAGCTTGTCTTTGGGTAGTATCCCGTCTTTCAGGTATCGCATGATGGGATCCATCTAGTTTGGTCCTGGCGGAATTTCCAAGACTTGTACCTCATTGATGCTGGCGTGGGATAGTATCTCCGTGAGCACGGTGTCGAAGTCATGGGTTTCTTCGGAGGCCATTTTCGACAATGCGTCCGCTCGATTGTTCATGTCTCGTGGTACCTGGAGGATCTCAACTTCCCCCATTCTCTGCAGCTTTTCTTTTACCTTCTGGAGGTATCGCTTCATCCTGGGGCCCTTGGCCTCGTATGCCCCGTTTGTGAACGGTAACTTATTTTTTGAGTCCATTTGTGAATGGTCTCATGTCCTCTTCGAGCCAGTTTGTAAACGGTGTCTCATTTTCCGAGTCCATTTATTAATGGTCTCTTATCCTCTTTGAGCCAATTACTGAACGGGGTCTCATTTTTCGAGTCCATTTGTGAATGGCCTCATATCCTTTTTGAGCCCGTTTGAGAAAACAGTCTCATTTTCTGAGCCCATTTGTGAATGGTCTCATATCCTCCTTGAGCCCGTTTGGGAACGGTGCCTCATTTCTCGAGCCATTTGTGAATGGTCTTCTGTTCAACATGAGCCCGTTTGTGAACAGTTTCTCATTTTACGAGTCCATTTGTGAATTGTCTCATGTCCTCCTTGAGCATGTTTGTGAACGGTGTCCCATTTTCTGAGTCCATTTCTGAATGGTCTCGTTTTCTCCTTGAGCCCGTTTGTGAACGGTGTCTCATTTTCTGAGTTCATCTGTAAATGGTCTCGTGTTCTCCTTGAGCCCGTTTCCGAACGGTGTCTCTTTTTTTAGTCCATTTGTGAATGGTCTCATGTCCGCCTTGAGCTCGTTTGTGAACGGTAACTTATTTTTTGGGTCCATTTGTGAATGGTCTCTTGTCCTTCTTTAGCCCGTTTGTAAACGGTGTCTCATTTTTCTAGTCCATTTATGAATGGTCTCTTATACTCTTTGAGCCAATTTCTGAACGGTGTCTCATTTTTCGAGTCCATTTATGAATGGCCTCATATCCTCTTTGAGCCCGTTTGAGAACGCTGTCTCATTTTCTGAGCTCATTTGTGAATGGTCTCATATCTTCCTTGAGCCCGTTTGTGAACGGTGCCTCATTTCTCGAGTCCATTTGTGAATGGTCTCGTGTTCAACATGAGCCCGTTTGTGAACAGTTTCTCATTTTACGAGTCCATTTGTGAATGGTCTCATATCCACCTTGAGCACGTTTGTGAACGGTGTCTCATTTTCTGAGTCCATTTGTGAATGGTCTCGTGTTCCCCTTGAGCCCGTTTGTGAACGGTGTCTCATTTTTCGATCCATTTGTAAATGGGCTCTTATCCTCTTTGAGCCCGTTTGTGAACGGTATCTCATTTTCTGAGTCCATTTGTGAATGGTCACATTTCCTCCTTGAGCCCGTTTGTGAACGGTGCCTCATTTCCCCAGTCCATTTGTGAATGGTCTCGTGTTCTTCTTCAGCCCGTTTGTAAACGGTGTCTCATTTTCCGTGTCAATTTGTGAATGCTCTCTTATCCTCTTTAAGGCCGTTTGTAAACGGTGTCCCATTTTTCGATTCCATTTGTGAATGGCCTCATATCTTCTTTGAGCCCGTTTGTGAACGGTATCTCATTTTCTGAGTCCATTTGTAAATGGTCTCATGTTCTCCTTGAGCCCGTTTATAAACGGTGTCTCATTTTCTGAGTCCATTTGTGAATGGTCTCGTGCTCTCCTTGAGCCCGTTTGTGAACGGTGTCTCATTTTCTAAGTCCATTTGTGAATGGTCTCATGTCCTCCTCGAGCCCCTTTGTGAACGGTGCCTTATTTCCCAAGTCCATTTATGAACGGTCTCGTGTTCTCCTTGAGCCCGTTTGTAAATGGTGACTCTTTTTCCGAGTCCATTTATGAATGGTCTCGTATCCTCTTTGAGCCCGTTTATAAACGTCGTCTCATTTTTCGAGTCCATTTGTGAATAGCCTCATATCCTCTTTGAGACCGTTTGTGGACGGTATCTCATTTTCTGAGTCCATTTGAGAATGGTCTCAATTTCTCCTTGAGTCCGTTTGTAAACGGTGTCTCAGTTTCTGAGTCCATTTGTGAATGGTCTCGTGTTCTGCTTGAGCCTGTTTCTGAACGGTGTCTCATTTTCTGAGTTCATTAGTTAATGGTCTCGTGTTCTCGTTGAGCGCGTTTGTGATCGGTGTCTCATTCTCTGAGTCCATTTGTGAATAGTCTGATGTCCTCCTTGAGCCCGTTTGTGAACGATGCCTCATTTCCAGAGTCCATTTGTGAATGGTCTCGTGTTCTACATGAGCCCGTTTGTGAACGGTGTCTCATTTTCCGACTCCATTTGTGAATGGTCAAATGTCCTCCTTGAGCCCGTTGGTGAACGGTGCCCCATTTCCCGAGTGCATATCGAAATGGTCTCGTGTTCTCCTTAAGCCCGTTTGTGAACGGTGTCTCATTTTTCGAGTCCATATGTGAATGGTCTCCTACCCTCTTTGAGCCCGTTTGTGAACGGTAACTTATTTTTTGAGTCCATTTGTGAATGGTCTCATGTCCTCTTTGAGCCCGTTTGTAAACGGTGTTTCATTTTCCGAGTCCATTTATTAATGGTCTCTTATCCTCTTTGAGCCAATTTCTGAACGGGGTCTCATTTTTCGAGTCCATTTGTGAATGGCCTCATATCCATTTTGAGCCCGTTTGAGAAAACTGTCTCATTTTCTGAGCCCATTTGTGAATGGTCTCATATCCTCCTTCAGCCCGTTTGGGAACGGTGCCTCATTTCTCGAGTCCATTTTTGAATGGTCTCGTGTTCAACATGAGCCCGTTTGTGAACAGTTTCTCATTTTACGAGTCCATTTGTGAATTGTCTCATGTCCTCCTTGAGCATGTTTGTAAACGGTGTCCCATTTTCTGAGTCCATTTCTGAATGGTCTCGTGTTCTCCTTGAGCCCGTTTGTGAACGGTGTCTCATTTTCTGAGTTCATCTGTAAATTGTCTCGTGTTCTCCTTGAACCCGTTTGCGAACGGTGTCTCTTTTTTTAGTCCATTTGTGAATGGTCTCATGTCCGCCTTGAGCCCGTTTCTGAACGGTAACTTATTTTTTGGGATCATTTGTGAATGGTCTCATGTCCTCCTTTAGCCCGTTTGTAAACGGTGTCGCATTTTCCGAGTCCATTTATGAATGGTCTCTTATCCTCTTTGAGCCAATTTCTGAACGGTGTCTCATTTTTTGAGTCCATTTCTGAATGGCCTCATATCCTTTTTGAGCCCGTTTGAGAACGCTGTCTCATTTTCTGAACTCATTTGTGAATGGTCTCATATCTTCCTTGAGCCCGTTTGTGAACGGTGCCTCATTTCTCGAGTCCATTTGTGAATGGTCTCGTGTTCAACATGAGCCCGTTTGTGAACAGTTTCTCATTTTACGAGTCCATTTGTGAGTGGTCTCATATCCTCCTTGAGCACGTTTGTGAACGGTGTCTCATTTTCTAAGTCCATTTGTGAATGGTCTCGTGTTCTCCTTGTGCCCGTTTGTGAACGGTGTCTCATTTTCTTAGTTCATCTGTAAATGGTCTCGTGTTCTCCTTGAGCCCGTTTCTGAACGGTGTCTCTTTTTCTGAGTCCATTTGTGAATTGTCTCATGTCCTCCATGAGCCCGTTTGTGAACGGTGCCTCATTTCCCGAGTCTATTTGTGAACGATCTCGTGTTCTCCTTCAGCCCGTTTGTGAACGGTGTCTAATTTTTCGATTCCATTTGTGATTGGCCTCATATTCTGTTTGAGCCTGTTTGTGAACGGTATCTCATTTTCTGAGTACATTTGTGAATGGTCTCATATCCTCCTTGAGCCCGTTTGTGAACGGTGCCTCATTTCCGCAGTCCTTTTGTGAATGGTCTCGTGTTCTCCTTCAGCCCGTTTGTAAACGGTGTCTCATTTTCTACGTCCATTTGTGAATGGTCTCTTATCTTCTTTGAGCCCGTTTGTGAACGGTGTCTCATTTTTCGATTCCATTTGTGAATGGGCTCTTATCGTCTTTGAGCCCGTTTGTGAACGGTATCTCATTTTCTGAGTCCATTTGTGAATGGTCACATTTCCTCCTTGAGCCCGTTTATGAACAGTGCCTCATTTCCCCAGTCCATTTGTGAATGGTCTCGTGTTCCTCTTCAGCCCGTTTGTAAACGGTGTCTCATTTTCTGAGTCCATTTGTAAATGGTCTCATGTTCTCCTTGAGCCCATTTTTAAACGGTGTCTCATTTTCTTAGTCCATTTGTGAATGGTCTTGTGCTCTCCTTGAGCCCGTTTGTGAACGGTGTCTTATTTTCTGAGTCCATTTGTGAATGGTCTCATGTCCTCCTCGAGCCCCTTTGTGAACGGTGCCTCATTTCCCCAGTCCATTTGTGAATGGACTCGTGTTCTTCTTCAGCCCGTTTGTAAACGGTGTCTCATTTTCTGTGTCAATTTGTGAATGCTCTCTTATCCTCTTTGAGGCCGTTTGTAAACGGTGTCCCATTTTTCGATTCCATTTGTGAATGGCCTCATATCTTCTTTGAGTCCGTTTGTGAACGGTATCTCATTTTCTGAGTCCATTTGTATATGGTCTCATATTCTCCTTGAGCCCAAACATAAACGGTGTCTCATTTTCTGAGTCCATTTGTGAATGGTCTCGTGCTCTCCTTGAGCCCGTTTGTGAACGGTGTCTCATTTTCTGAGTCCATTTGTGAATGGTCTCATGTCCTCCTCGAGCCCCTTTGTGAACGGTCCCTTATTTCCCAAGTCCATTTATGAATGGTCTCGTGTTCTCCTTGAGCCCGTTTGTAAATGGTGACTCATTTTCTGAGTCCATTTATGAATGGTCTCTTATCCTCTTTGAGCCCGTCTATAAACGGCGTCTCATTTTTCGAGTCCATTTGTGAATAGCCTCATATCCTCTTTGAGACCGTTTGTGGACGGTATCTCATTTTCTGAGTCCATTTGAGAATGGTCTCAATTTCTCCTTCAGTCCGTTTGTAAACGGTGTCTCAGTTTCAGAGTCGATTTGTGAATGGTCTCGTGTTCTGCTTGAGCCTGTTTCTGAACGGTGTCTCATTTTCTGAGTCCATTAGTTAATGGTCTCGTGTTCTCGTTGAGCGCGTTTGTGATCGGTGTCTCATTTTCTGAGTCCATTTGTGAATAGTCTGATGTCCCCCTTGAGCCCGTTTGTGAACGATGCCTCATTTCCAGAGTCCATTTGTGAATGGTCTCGTGTTCTACATGAGCCCGTTTGTGAACGGTGTCTCATTTTCCGACTCCATTTGTGAATGGTCAAATGTCCTCCTTGAGCCCGTTGGTGAACTGAGCCCCATTTCCCGAGTCCATATCTAAATGGTCTCGTGTTCTCCTTAACCCCGTTTGTGAACGGTGTCTAATTTTTCGAGTCCATTTGTGAATGGTCTCCTACCCTCTTTGAGCCCGTTTGTGAACGGTAACTTATTTTTTGAGTCCATTTGTGAATGGTCTCATGTCCTCTTTGAGCCCGTTTGTAAACGGTGTTTCATTTTCCGAGTCCATTTATTAATGGTCTCTTATCCTCTTTGAGCCAATTTCTGAACGGGGTCTCATTTTTCGACTCCATTTGTGAATGGCCTCATATCCATTTTGAGCCCGTTTGAGAAAACTGTCCCATTTTCTGAGCCCATTAGTGAATGGTCTCATATCCTCCTTCAGCCCGTTTGGGAACGGTGCCTCATTTCTCGAGTCCATTTTTGAATGGTCTCGTGTTCCACATGAGCCCGTTTGTGAACAGTTTCTCATTTTACGAGTCCATTTGTGAATTGTCTCATGTCCTCCTTGAGCATGTTTGTAAACGGTGTCCCATTTTCTGAGTCCATTTCTGAATGGTCTCGTGTTCTCCTTGAGCCCGTTTGTGAACGGTGTCTCATTTTCTGAGTTCATCTGTAAATTGTCTCGTGTTCTCCTTGAGCCCGTTTGCGAACGGTGTCTCTTTTTTTAGTCCATTTGTGAATGGTCTCATGTCCGCCTTGAGCCCGTTTGTGAACGGTAACTTATTTTTTGGGATCATTTGTGAATGGTCTCATGTCCTCTTTTAGCCCGTTTGTAAACGGTGTCTCATTTTCCGAGTTCATTTATGAATGGTCTCTTATCCTCTTTGAGCCAATTTCTGAACGGTGTCTCATTTTTCGAGTCCATTTGTGAATGGCCTCATATCCTTTTTGAGCCCGCTTGAGAACGTTGTCTCATTTTCTGAGCTCATTTGTGAATGGTCTCATATCTTCCTTGAGCCCGTTTGTGAACGGTGCCTCATTTCTCGAGTCCATTTGGGAATGGTCTCGTGTTCAACATGAGCCCGTTTGTGAACAGTTTCTCATTTTACGAGTCCATTTGTGAATGGTCTCATATCCTCCTTGAGCACGTTTGTGAGCGGTGTCTCATTTTCTAAGTCCATTTGTGAATGGTCCCGTGTTCTCCTTGAGCCCGTTTGTGAACGGTGTCTCATTTTCTTAGTTCATCTGTAAATGGTCTCGTGTTCTCCTTGAGCCCGTTTGTGAACGGTGTCTCTTTTTCTGAGTCCATTTGTGAATGGTCTCATGTCCTCCTTGAGCCCGTTTGTTAACGGTGCCTCATTTCCGGAGTCTATTTGTGAACGATCTCGTGTTCTCCTTCAGCCCGTTTGTGAACGGTGTCTCATTTTTCGATTCCATTTGTGATTGGCCTCATATTCTCTTTGAGCCTGTTTGTGAACGGTATCTCATTTTCTGAGTACATTTGTGAATGGTCTCATATCCTCCTTGAGCCCGTTTGTGAACGGTGCCTCATTTCCGCAGTCCTTTTGTGAATGGTCTCGTGTTCTCCTTCAGCCCGTTTGTAAACGGTGTCTCATTTTCTGCGTCCATTTGTGAATGGTCTCTTATCTTCTTTGAGCCCGTTTGTGAACGGTGTCTCATTTTTCGATTCCATTTGTGAATGTGCTCTTATCCTCTTTGTGCCCGTTTGTGAACGGTATCTCATTTTCTGAGTCCATTTGTGAATGGTCACATTTCTTCCTTGAGCCCGTTTATGAACGGTGCCTCATTTCCCCAGTCCATTTGTGAATGGTCTCGTGTTCCTCTTCAGCCCGTTTGTAAACGGTGTCTCATTTTCCGTGTCCATTTGTGAATGCTCTCTTATCCTGTTTATGCCCGTTTGTAAACGGTGTCCCATTTTTCGATTCCATTTGTGAATGGCCTCATATCATCTTTGAGCCCGTTTGTGAACGGTATCTCATTTTCTGAGTCCATTTGTAAATGGTCTCATGTTCTCCTTGAGCCCATTTATAAATGGTGTCTCAATTTCTGAGTCCATTTGTGAATGGTCTCGTGCTCTCCTTGAGCCCGTTTGTGAACGGTGTCTTATTTTCTGAGTCCATTTGTGAATGGTCTCATGTCCTCCTCGAGCCCCTTTGTGAACGGTGCCTCATTTCCCCAGTCCATTTGTGAATGGTCTCGTGTTCTTCTTCAGCCCGTTTGTAAACGGTGTCTCATTTTCTGTGTCAATTTGTGAATGCTCTCTTCTCTTCTTTGAGGCCGTTTGTAAACGGTGTCCCATTTTTCGATTCCATTGGTGAATGGCCTCATATCTTCTTAGAGCCCGTTTGTGAACGGTATCTCATTTTCTGAGTTCATTTGTAAATGGTCTCATATTCTCCTTGAGCTCGTTTACAAACGGTGTCTCATTTTCTGAGTCCATTTGTGAATGGTCTCGTGCTCTCCTTGAGCCCGTTTGTGAACGGTGTCTCATTTTCTGAGTCCATTTGTGAATGGTCTCATGTCCTCCTCGAGCCCCTTTGTGAACGGTGCCTTATTTCCCAAGTCCATTTATGAATGGTCTCGTGTTCTCCTTGAGCCCGTTTGTAAATGGTGACTCATTTTCCGAGTCCATTTATGAATGGTCTCTTATCCTCTTTGAGCCCGTTTATAAACGGCGTCTCATTTTTCGAGTCCATTTATGAATAGCCTCATATACTCTTTGAGACCGTTTGTGGACGGTATCTCATTTTCTGAGTCCATTTGAGAATGGTCTCAATTTCTCCTTGAGTCCGTTTGTAAACGGTGTCTCAGTTTCTGAGTCCATTTGTGAATGGTCTCGTGTTCTGCTTGAGCCTGTTTCTGAACGGTGTCTCATTTTCTAAGTCCATTAGTTAATGGTCTCGTGTTCTCGTTGAGCGCGTTTGTGATCGGTGTCTCATTTTCTGAGTCCATTTGTGAATAGTCTGATGTCTTCCTTGAGCCCGTTTATGAACGATGCCTCATTTCTAGAGTCCTTTTGTGATTGGTCTCGTGTTCTACATGAGCCCGTTTGTGAACGGTGTCTCATTTTCCGACTCCATTTGTGAATGGTCAAATGTCCTCCTTGAGCCCGTTGGTGAACGGTGCCCCATTTCCCGAGTCCATATCTAAATGGTCTCGTGTTCTCCTTAAGCCCGTTTGTGAACGGTGTCTCATTTTTCGAGTCCATTTGTGAATGGTCTCCTACCCTCTTTGAGCCCGTTTGTGAACGGTAACTTATTTTTTGAGTCCATTTGTGAATGGTCTCATGTCCTCTTTGAGCCCGTTTGTAAACGGTGTTTCATTTTCCGAGTCCATTTATTAATGGTCTCTTATCCTCTTTGAGCCAATTTCTGAACGGGGTCTAATTTTTCGAGTCCATTTGTGAATGGCCTCATATCCAGTTTGAGCCCGTTTGAGAAAACTGTCTCATTTTCTGAGCCCATTTGTGAATGGTCTCATATCCTCCTTCAGCCCGTTTGGGAACGGTGCCTCATTTCTCGAGTCCATTTTTGAATGGTCTCGTGTTCAACATGAGCCCGTTTGTGAACAGTTTCTCATTTTACGAGTCCATTTGTAAATTGTCTCATGTCCTCCTTCAGCATGTTTGTAAACGGTGTCCCATTTTCTGAGTCCATTTCTGAATGGTCTCGTGTTCTCCTTGAGCCCGTTTGTGAACAGTGTCTCATTTTCTGAGTTCATCTGTAAATTGTCTCGTGTTCTCCTTGAGCCCGTTTGCGAACGGTGTCTCTTTTTTTAGTCCATTTGTGAATGGTCTCATGTCCGCCTTGAGCCCGTTTGTGAACGGTAACTTATTTTTTGGGATCATTTGTGAATGGTCTCATGTCCTCCTTTAGCCCGTTTGTAAACGGTGTCTCATTTTTCGAGTCCATTTTTGAATGATCTCTTATCCTCTTTGAGCCAATTTCTGAACGGTGTCTCATTTTTCGAGTCCCTTTGTGAATGGCCTCATATCATTTTTGAGCCCGTTTGAGAACGCTGTCTCATTTTCTGAGCTCATTTGTGAATGGTCTCATATATTCCTTGAGCCCATTTGTGAACGGTGCCTCATTTCTCGAGTCCATTTGTGAATGGTCTCGTGTTCAACATGAGCCTGTTTGTGAACAGTTTCTCATTTTACGAGTCCATTTGTGAATGGTCTCATATCGTCTTTGAGCACGTTTGTGAACGGTGTCTCATTTTCTAAGTCCATTTGTGAATGGTCTCGTGTTCTCCTTGACCCCGTTTGTGAACGGTGTCTCATTTTCTTAGTTCATCTGTAAATGGTCTCGTGTTCTCCTTGAGCCCGTTTGTGAACGGTGTCTCTTCTTCTGAGTCCATTTGTGAATGGTCTCATGTCCTCCCTGAGCCCGTTTGTGAACGGTGCCTCATTTCCCGAGTCTATTTGTGAACGATCTCGTGTTCTCCTTCAGCCCGTTTGTGAACGGTGTCTCATTTTTCGATTCCATTTGTGATTGGCCTCATATTCTCTTTGAGCCTGTTTGTGAACGGTATCTCATTTTCGGAGTACATTTGTGAATGGTCTCATATCCTCCTTGAGCTCGTTTGTGAACGGTACCTCATTTCCGCACTCCTTTTGTGAATGGTCTCATGTTCTCCTTCAGCCCGTTTGTAAAAGGTGTCTCATTTTCCGCATCCATTTGTGAATGGTCTCTTATCCTCTTTGAGCCCGTTTGTGAACGGTGTCTCATTTTTCGATTCCATTTGTGAATGGGCTCTTATCCTCTTTGAGCCCGTTTGTGAACGGTATCTCATTTTCTGAGTCCATTTTTGAATGCCTTGAGCCCGTTTGTGAACGGTGCCTCATTTCCCCAGTCCATTTGTGAATGGTCTCGTGTTCTTCTTCAGCCCGTTTGAAAACGGTGTCTCATTTTCCGTGTCCATTTGTGAATGCTCTCTTACCCTCTTTGAGCCCGTTTGTAAACGGTGTCCCATTTTTCGATTCCATTTGTGAATGGCCTCATATCATCTTTGAGCCCGTTTGTGAACGGTATCTCATTTTCTGAGTCTATTTGTAAATGGTCTCATGTTCTCCTTGAGCCCGTTTATAAACGGTGTCTCATTTTCTGAGTCCATTTGTGAATGGTCTCGTGCTCTCCTGGAGCCCGTTTGTGAACGGTGTCTCATTTTCTGAGTCCATTTGTGAATGGTCTCATGTCCTCCTCGAGCCCCTTTGTGAATGGTGCCTTATTTCCCAAGTCCATTTATGAATGGTCTCGTGTTCTCCTTGAGCCCGTTTGTAAATGGTGACTCATTTTCCGAGTCCATTTATGAATGGTCTCTTATCCTCTTTGAGCCCGTTTATAAACGGCGTCTCATTTTTCGAGTCCATTTGTGAATAGCTTCATATCCTCTTTGAGACCGTTTGTGGACGGTATCTAATTTTCTGAGTCCATTTGAGAATGGTCTCATGTTCTCCTTGAGTCCGTTTGTAAACGGTGTCTCAGTTTCTGAGTCCATTTGTAAATGGTCTCGTGTTCTGCTTGAGCCTGTTTCTGAACGGTGTCTCATTTTCTGAGTCCATTAGTTAATGGTCTCGTGTTCTCCTTGAGCGCGTTTGTGATCGGTGTCTCATTTTCTGAGTCCATTTGTTAATAGTCTGATGTCCTCCTTGAGCCCGTTTATGAACGATGCCTCATTTCTAGAGTCCTTTTGTGAATGGTCTCGTGTTCTACATGAGCCCGTTTGTGAACAGTGTCTCATTTTCCGACTCCATTTGTGAATGGTCAAATGTCCTCCTTGAGCCCGTTGGTGAACGGTGCCCCATTTCCCGAGTCCATTTCTAAATGGTCTCGTGTTCTCCTTAAGCCCGTTTGTGAACGGTGTCTCATTTTCCGTGTCCATTTGTGAATGGTCTCCTACCCTCTTTGAGCCCGTTTGTGAACGGTAACTTATTTTTTGAGTCCATTTGTGAATGGTCTCATGTCCTCTTTGAGCCCGTTTGTAAACGGTGTCTCATTTTTCGAGTCCATTTATTAATGGTCTCTTATCCTCTTTGAGCCAATTTCTGAACGGGGTCTCATTTTTCGAGTCCATTTGTGAATGGCCTCATATCCTTTTTGAGCCCGTTTGAGAAAACTGTCTGATTTTCTGAGCCCATTTGTGAATGGTCTCATATCCTCCTTGAGCCCGTTTCGGAACGATGCCTCATTTCTCGAGTCCATTTGTGAATGGTCTCGTGTTCAACATGAGCCCGTTTGTGAATAGTTTCTCATTTGACAAGTCCATTTGTGAATTGTCTCATGTCCTCCTTGAGCATGTTTGTGAACGGTGTCCCATTTTCTGAGTCCATTTCTGAATGGTCTCGTGTTATCCTTGAGCCCGTTTGTGAACGGTGTCTCATTTTCTGAGTTCATCTGTAAATGGTCTCGTCTTCTCCTTGAGCCCGTTTGCGAACGGTGTCTCTTTTTTTAGTCCATTTGTGAATGGTCTCATGTCCGCCTTGAGCCCGTTTGTGAACGGTAACTTATTTTTTGGGTCCATTTGTGAATGGTCTCATGTCCTCCTTTAGCCCGTTTGTAAACGGTGTCTAATTTTCCGAGTACATTTATGAATGGTGTTTTATCCTCTTTCAGCCAATTTCTAAACGGTGTCTGATTTTTCGAGTCCATTTGTGAATTGCCTCATATCCTCTTTGAGCCCGTTTGAGAACGCTGTCTCATTTTCTGAGCTCATTTGTGAATGCTCTCATATCTTCCTTGAGCCCGTTTGTGAACGGTGCCTCATTTCTCGAGTTCATTTATGAATGGTCTCGTGCTCAACATGAGCCCGTTTGTGAACAGTTTCTCATTTTACGAGTCCATTTGTGAATGGTCTCATATCCTCCTTGAGCACGTTTGTGAACGGTGTCTTATTTTCTGAGTCCATTTGTGAATGGTCTCGTGTTCTCCTTGAGCCCGTTTGTGAACGGTGTCTCATTTTCTTAGTTCATCTGTAAATGGTCTCGTGTTCTCCTTGAGCCCGTTTGTGAACGGTGTCACTTTTTCTGCGTGCATTTGTGAATGGTCTCATGTCCTCCTTGAGCCCGTTTGTGAACGGTGCCTCATTTCCCGAGTTTATTTGTGAACGATCTCGTGTTCTCCTTCAGCCCGTTTGTGAACGGTGTCTCATTTTTCGATTCCATTTGTGATTGGCCTCATATATTCTCTTTGAGCCTGTTTGTGAACTGTATCTCATTTTTTGAGTACATTTGTGATGGTCTCATATCCTCCTTGAGCCTGTTTGTGAACGGTGCCTCATTTCCGTTGTCCTTTTGTGAATGGTCTCGTGTTCTCCTTCAGCCCGTTTGTAAACGGTGTCTCATTTTCCGCGTCCATTTGTGAATGGTCTCTTATCCTCTTTGAGCCCGTTTGTGAACGGTGTCTCATTTTTCGATTCCATTTGTGAATGGGCTCTTATCCTCTTTGAGCCCGTTTGTGAACGGTATCTCATTTTCTGAGTCCATTTGTAAATGGTCTCATGTTCTCCTTAAGCCCGTTTATGAACGGTGGCTCATTTTCTGAGGCCATTTGTGAATGGTCTCGTGTTCTCCTTCAGCCCGTTTATGAACGGTGTCTCATTTTTTGAGTCCATTTGTAAATGGTCTTGTGTTCTCCTTCAGCGCGTTTGTGAACGGTGTCTCATTTTCTGAGTTCATTTGTGAATGGTCTCATGTCCTCCTTAAGCCTCTTTGTGAACGGTGCCTTATTTCCCAAGTCCATTTATGAATGGTCTCGTGTTCTCCTTGAGCCCGATTGTAAACGGTGTCTCATTTTCCGAGTACATTTATGAATAGTCTCTTATCCTCTTTGAGCCCGTTTATGAACGCTGTCTCATTTTCTAAGTCCTTTTGTGAATGGTTTCGTATCCTCCTTGAGCCCTTTGGTGAAGTGTGCCTGATTTCCCCCGTCCATTTGTAAATGATCTCGTGTTCTACTTGAGCCCGTTTGAAAACGGTGTCTCATTTTTCGAGTCCATTTGTGAATGGTCTCTAATTCTCTTTGAGCCCGTTTGTGAACGGTGTTTCATTTTTCGATTCCATTTGTGAATGGCCTCATAACCTCTTTGAGACCGTTTGTGGACGGTATCTCATTTTCTGAGTCCATTTGAGAATGATCTCATGTTCTCATTGAGTCCGTTTGTTAACGGTGTCACATTTCTGAGTCCATTTGTGAATGGTCTCGTGTTCTCCTTGAGCCCGTTTGTGAACGGTGTCTCATTTTCTGAGTCCATTTGTTAATGGTCTCGTGTTCTCCTTGGGCCCGTTTGTTAACGGTGTCTCATTTTCTGAGTTCATTTGTGAATAGTCTCATGTCCTCCTTGAGCCCGTTTGTGAACGGTGCCTCATTTCCAAAGTCCATTTGTGATTGGTCTCGTGTTCTCCATGAGCCCGTTTGTGAATGGTGTCTCATTTTCTGACTCAATTTGTGAATGGTCAAATGTCCTCCTTGAGCCCGTTTGTGAACGGTGCCTCATTTCCAGAGTCCATTTGTGATTGGTCTCGTGTTCTCCAAGAGCCCGTTTGTGAACGGTGTCTCATTTTCTGACTCCATTTGTGAATGGTCAAATGTCCTCCTTGAGCCCGTTTGTGAACGGTTCGCCATTTCCCGAATTCATTTCTGAATGGTCTCATGTTCTCCTTAAGCCCGTTTGTGAACGGTGTCTCATTTTCCGAGTCCATTTGTGAATGGTCTCCTACCCTCTTTGAGCCCGTTTGTGAACGGTAACTTATTTTTTGAGTCCATTTGTGAATGGTCTCAGGTCCTCCTTAAGCCCGTTTATAAACAGTGTCTCATTTTCCGAGTCCATTTATGAATGGTCTCTTATCCTCTTTGAGCCAATTTCTGAACGGTGTCTCATTTTTCGAGTCCATTTGTGAATGGCCTCATAACCTCTTTGAGCCCGTTTGAGAACGCTGTCTCATTTTCTGAGCCCATTTGTGAATGGTCTCATATCCTCCTTGAGCCCGTTTGTGAACGGTGCCTTATTTCTCGAGTCCATTTGTGAATGGTCTCGTGTTCAACATGAGCCCGTTTGTGAACAGTTTATCATTTTACGAGTCCATTTGTGAATGGTCTCATGTCCTCCTTGAGCATGTTTGTGAACGGTGTCTCATTTTCCGAGTCCATTTGTAAATGGTCTCGTGTTCTCCTTGAGCCCGTTTGTGAACGGTGGCTCATTTCCAGAGTCCATTTGTGATTGGTCTCGTGTTCTCCATGACCCCGTTTGTGAACGGTGCCTCATTTTCTGACTCCATTTGTGAATGGTCAAATGTCCTCTTTGAGCCCGTTTGTGAACGATGCGCCATTTCCCGAATTCATTTCTGAATGGTCTCGTGTTCTCCTTAAGCCCGTTTGTGAACGGTGTCTCATTTTCCGAGTCCATTTGTGAATGGTCTCCTACCCTCTTTGAGCCCGTTTGTGAACGGTAACTTATATTTTGAGTCCATTTGTGAATGGTCTCAGGTCCTCCTTGAGCCCGTTTGAAAACAGTGTCTCATTTTCCGAGTACATTTATGAATGGTCTCTTATCCTCTTTGAGCCAATTTCTGAACGGTGTCTCATTTTTCGAGTCCATTTGTGAATGGCCTCATAACCTCTTTGAGCCCGTTTGAGAACGCTGTCTCATTTTCTGAGCTCATTTGTGAATGGTCTCATATCCTCCTTGAGCCCGTTTGTGAACGGTGCCTCGTTTCTCGAGTCCATTTGTGAATGGTCTCGTGTTCAACATGAGCCATGTTGTGAACAGTTTCTCATTTTACAAGTCCATTTGTGAATGGTCTCATGTCCTCCTTGAGCATGTTTGTGAACGGTGTCTCATTTTCTGAGTCCATTTGTGAATGGTCTCGTGTTATCCTTCAGCCCGTTTGTGAACGGTGTCTCTTTTTCTGAGTTCATTTGTGAATGGTCTCATGCCCTACCTGAGCCCGTTTGTGAACGGTGCCTCATTTCCCGAGTCTATTTGTGAATGGTCTCGTGTTCAACATGAGCCATGTTGTGAACAGTTTCTCATTTTACAAGTCCATTTGTGAATGGTCTCATGTCCTCCTTGAGCATGTTTGTGAACGGTGTCTCATTTTCTGAGTCCATTTGTGAATGGTCTCGTGTTATCCTTCAGCCCGTTTGTGAACGGTGTCTCTTTTTCTGAGCTCATTTGTGAATGGTCTCATGCCCTACCTGAGCCCGTTTGTGAACGGTGCCTCATTTCCCGAGTCTATTTGTGAAAGGTCTCGTGTTCTTCTTCAGCCCGTTTGTGAACGGTGTCTATTTTTTCGATTCCATTTGTGAATGGCCTCATATCCTCTTTGAGCCCGTTTGTGAACGATATCTCATTTTCTGTGTCCATTTATGAATGGTCTCATATCCTCCTTGAGCCCGTTTGTGAACGGTGCCTCATTTCCCCAGTCCATTTGTGAAAGGTCTCGTGTTCCCCTTCAGGCCGTTCGTAAACGGTAATTCATTTTCTGAGTCCATTTGCGAATAGTCCCATGTTCTCCTTGAGCCCGTTTGTGAACGGTGTCTCTTTTTCTGAGTCCATTTGTGAATGGGCTCGTGTTCTCCTTCGGCCCGTTTGTACAGGGTGTCTCATTTTCCTTGTCCATTTGTGAATGGTCTCTTATCCTCTTTGAGCCCGTTTGTGAGCGGTGTCCCATTTTTCGATTTCATTTGTGAATGGCCTCATATCCTTTTTGAGCCCGTTTCTGAACGGTATCTCATTTTTGAGTCCATTTGTAAATGGTCTCATGTTCTCCTTGAGCCCGTTTATGAACGGTGTCTCATTTTCTGAGTACATTTGTGAATGGTCTCGTGTTCTCCTTAAGCCCGTTTATGAACGGTGTCTCATTTTCTGAGTCCATTTGTGAATGGTCTCGTGTTCTCCTTGAGCCCGTTTGTGAACGGTGTCTCATTTTCTGAGTCCATTTGTGAATTGTCTCATGTCCTCCTTGAGCCCCTTTGTGAACAGTGCCTTATTTCGCAAGTCCATTTATGAATGGTCTCGTGTTCTCCTTGAGCCCGTTTGTAAACGGTGTCGCATTTTCCGAGTCCATTTATCAATGGTCTCTTATCCTCTTTGAGCTTGTTTATGAACGGTGTCTCATTTTTCAAGTCCATTTGTGAATGGCCTCATATCCTCTTTGAGCTAGTTTGTGAACACTGTCTCATTTTCTGAGTCCTTTTGTGAATGGTTACATATCCTCCTTGAGCCCTTTTGTGAAGAGTGCCTCATTTCCCCAGTCCATTTGTGAATGGTCTCCTGTTCTACTTGAGCTCGTTTGAAAACGGTGTCTCATTTTCCGAGTCCATTTGTGAATGGTCTCTAATTCTCTTTGAGCCCGTTTGTGAACAGTGTTTCATTTTTCGATTCCATTTGTGAATGGCCTCATATCCTCTTTGAGACCGTTCGTGGACGGTATCTCATTTTCTGAGTCCATTTGAGAATGGTCTCATGTTCTCCTTGAGTCCGTTTGTGAACGGTGTCACATTTTCTGAGTCCATTTGTGAATGGTCTCGTGTTCTCCTTGAGCCCGTTTGTGAACGGTTTCTTATTTTCTGAGTCCATTTGTTAATGGTCTCGTGTTCTCCTTGGCCCCGTTTGTGAACGGTGTCTCATTTTCTGAGTGCATTTGTGAATAGTCTCATGTCCTCCTTGAGCTCGTTTGTGAACGGTGCCTCATTTCCAGAGTCCATTTGTGATTGGTCTCGTGTTCTCCATGAGCCCGTTTGTGAACGGTATCTCATTTTCCGACTCCATTTGTGAATGGTCAAATGTCCTCCTTGAGCCCGTTTGTGAACGGTGCGCCGCTTCCCGAATTCATTTCTGAATGGTCTCGTATTCTCCTTAAGCCCGTTTGTGAACGGTGTCTCATTTTCCGAGTCCATTTGTGAATGGTCTCCTACCCTCTTTGAGCCCGTTTGTGAACGGTAACTTATTTTTTGAGTCCATTTGTGAATGGTCTCATGTCCTCCTTGAGCCCGTTTGTAAACGGTGTCCCATTTTCCGAGTCCATTTATGAATGGTCTCTTATCCTCTTTGAGCCAGTTTACGAACGGTGTCTCATATTTCGAGTCCATTTGTGAATGGCCTCATATCCTCTTCGAGCCTGTTTGTGAACGCTGTCTCATTTTCTGAGCGCATTTGTGAATGGTCTCATATCCTCTTTGAGCCCATTTGTGAACGGTGACTCATTTCTCGAGTCCATTTGTGAATGGTCTCGTGTTCTCCATGAGCCCGTTTGTGAACGGTTTCTCATTTTACGAGTCCGTTTGTGAATGGTCTTGTGTCCTCCTTGAGCCCGTTTGTGAACGGTGCCTCATTTCCCGAGTCCATTAGTGAATGGTCTCGTGTTCTACAAGAGCCCGTTTGTAAACGGTGTCTCATTTTCCGAGTCCATTTGTCAATGGTCTCTTATCCTCTTTGAGCCCGTTTGTGAACGGTGTCTAATTTTTCGATTCCATTTGTGAATGGCCTCATATCATCTTTGAGCCCGTTTGTAAACGGTATTTGATTTTCTGAGTCCATTTGTGTATGGTCTCATGTTCTCCTTGAGCCTATTTCTGAACGGTGTCACTTTTTCTGAGTCAATTTGTGAATGGTCTCGTGTTTTCCTTGAGCCTGTTTGTGAACGGTGTGTCATTTTCTAAGTCCATTTGTGAATAGTCTTGTGTTTTCCTTGAGCCCGTTTGTTAACGGTGACTCATTATCTGGGTTCATATGTAAATGGTCTCGTGTTCTCCTTGAACCCGTTTGTGGACGGTGTCTCTTTTTCTGAGTCCATTTGTGAGTGGTCTCATATCCTCCTTGAGCCCGTTTGTGAACAGTGACCCATTTTCTGAGTCCATTTGTGAATGGTCTCGTGTTCTCCTTCAGCCCGTTTGAAAACGGTGTCTCATTTTCCGCGTCCATTTGTGAATGGCCGCATATCATCTTTGAGCCCGTTTCTGAACGGTGTCTCATTTTTTGATTCCATTTGTGAATGGCCTCATATCCTCTTTGAGCCCGTTTCTGAACGGTGTCTCATTTTCTGAGTATATTTGTGAATGGTTTCATATCATCCTTGAGCCCGTTTGTGAACGGTGCCTCATTTCCCCAGTCCATTTGTGAAAGGTCTCGTGTTCCCCTTTAGGCCGTTCGTAAACGGTGTCTCCTTTTCCGTGTCCATTTATGAATGGCGTCATATCATCTTTGAGCCCGTTTGTAAACGGTAATTCATTTTCTGAGTCCATTTGTGAATAGTCCCATGTTCTCCTTGAGCCCGTTTGTGAACGGTGTCTCTTTTTCAGAGTCCATTTGTGAATGGTCTCGTGTTCTCCTTGAGCCTGTTTGTGAACGGTGTCTCATTTTCTCCGTCCATTTGTGAATGGTCTCGTGTTCTCCTTTAGCCCGTTTGTGAACGGCGTCTCATTTTCTAAGTTCATTTGTGTATGGTCTCAGGTTCTACTTGAGCCCGTTTGTGAACGGTGTCTTTTTTCTGATTCCATTTGTGAATGGTCTCATGGCCTCCTTGAGCCCATTTGTGATTGGTGCTTCATTTCCCGTGTCTATTTCTGAATGGTCTCGTGTTCTCCACGAGCCCGTTTATGACCGGTGTCCCATTTTCCAAGTCCATTTGTGAATGGTCTCATGTCCTCCTTGATCCCGTTTGTGAACGGTGCCTCATTTCCCGAGTCCATTTCTGAATGGTCTCGTGTTCTCTTTGAGCTCGTTTGTGAACGGTGTCTCATTTTCCGAGTCCATTTGTGAATGATCTCCTACCCTCTTTGAGCCCGTTTGTGAACGGCAACTTATTTTCTGAGTTCATTTGTGAATGGTCTCATGTCCTCCTTGAGCCCGTTTGTAAACGGTGTCTCAATTTCCGAGTCCGTTTACGAATGGTTTCTTATCCTGTTTGAGCCCGTTTATGAACGGTGTCTCATTTTTCGAGTCCATTTGTGAATGACCTCATATCCTCTTTGCTCTCATTTGGGAACGCTGTCTCATTTTCTGAGCCCATTTGTGAATGGTCTCATATCCTCCTTGAGCCCGTTTGTGAACGGTGCCTCATTTCACGAGTACATTTGTGAATGGTCTCGTGTTCTCCATGAGCCCGTTTGTGAACGGTTTCTCAATTTCCCAGTCCATTTTTGAATGTTCTCCTGTCCTCCTTGACCCCGTTTGTGAACGGTCCCTCATTTCTCGAGTCCATTAGTGAATGGTCTCATTTTCTACTTGAGCCCGTTTGTAAACGTTGTCTCATTTTCCGAGTCGATTTCTGAATGGTCTCTTATCCTCTTCGTGACCGTTTGTGAACGGTGTCTCATTTTTCGATTCCATTTATGAATGGCCTCATATCATCTTTGAGCCTGTTTGTAAATGGTAATTCATTTTCTGAGTCCATTTGCGAATAGTCTCATGTTCTCCTTGAGCCCGTTTGTGAACGGTGTCTCTTTTTCTGAGTCCATTTGTGAATGGTCTCGTGTTCTCCTTGAGCCTGTTTGTGAACGGTATCTCATTTTCTGAGTCCATTTGTGAATGGTCTCGTGTTCTCCTTGAGCCCGTTTGTGAACGGCGTCTCATTTTCTAAGTTCATTTGTGAATGGTCTCAGGTTCTCCTTGAGTCCGTTTGTGAACGGTGTCTCTTTTCCTAACTCCATTTGTGAATGGTCTCATGTCCTCCTTGAGCCCGTTTGTGATTGGTGCTTCATTTCCCGAGTCTATTTGTGAATGGTCTCGTGTTCTCCACGAGCCCGTTTATGACCGGTGTCCCATTTTCCGAGTCCATTTGTGAATGGTCTTATGTCCTCCTTGATCCCGTTTGTGAACGGTGCCTCATTTCCCGAGTCCATTTGTGAATGGTCTCTTATCCTCTTTGAGCCCGTTTGTGAACGGTGTCAATTTTTCGATTCCATTTGTGAATGGCCTCATATCGTCTTTGAGCCCGTTTGTGAACGGTATCTCATTTTCTGAGTCCATTCGAGAATGGTGTCATATCCACCTTGAGCCCGTTTGTGAAGGGTGCCTCATTTCCCCAGTCGATTTGTGAATGGTCTCGTGTTCTAGTTGAACCCGTCTGTAAACGGTGTCTCATTTTCCGAGACCATTTGTGAATGGTCTCTAATCCTCTTTGAGGTCGTTTCTGAACGGTGTTTCATTTTTCGATTCCATTTGTGAATGGCCTCATATCCTCTTTGAGACCGTTTGTGAAATGTATCTCATTTTCTGAGTCCATTTGTGAATGGTCTCATGTTCTACTTTAGCCCGTTTGTCAACGGTGTCTCATTTTCTGAGTCCATTTGTGAATGGTCTCATGTCTTCTTTGAGCCCGTTTGTAAACGGTGTCTCATTTTCCGAGTCCATTTATTAATGGTCTCTTATCCTCTTTGAGCCAATTTCTGAACGGGGTCTCATTTTTCGAGTCCATTTGTGAATGGCCTCATATCCTTTTTGAGCCCGTTTGAGAAAACTGTCTCATTTTTTGAGCCCATTTGTGAATGGTCTCATATCCTCCTTGAGCCCGTTTGGGAACGATGCCTCATTTCTCTAGTCCATTTGTGAATGGTCTCGTGTTCAACATGAGCCCGTTTGTGAACAGTTTCTCATTTGACAAGTCCATTTGTGAATTGTCTCATGTCCTCCTTGAGCATGTTTGTGAACGGTGTCCCATTTTCTGAGTCCATTTCTGAATGGCCTCGTGTTATCCTTGAGCCGGTTTGTGAACGGTGTCTCATTTTCTGAGTTCATCTGTAAATGGTCTCGTGTTCTCCTTGAGCCCGTTTGCGAACGGTGTCTCTTTTTTTAGTCCATTTGTGAATGGTCTCATGTCCGCCTTGAGCCCGTTTGTGAACGGTAACTTATTTTTTGGGCCCATTTCTGAATGGTCTCATGTCCTCCTTTAGCCCGTTTGTAAACGGTGTCTCATTTTCCGAGTCCATTTATGAATGGTGTTTTATCCTCTTTTAGCCAATTTCTGAACGGTGTCTGATTTTTCGAGTCCATTTGTGAATGGCCTCATATCCTCTTTGAGCCCGTTTGAGAACGCTGTCTCATTTTCTGAGCTCATTTGTGAAAGGTCTCATATCTTCCTTGAGCCCGTTTGTGAACGGTGCCTCATTTCTCGAGTTCATTTATGAATGGTCTCGTGCTCAACATGAGCCCGTTTGTGAACAGTTTCTCATTTTACGAGTCCATTTGTGAATGGTCTCATATCCTCCTTGAGCACGTTTGTGAACGGTGTCTCATTTTCTGAGTCCATTTGTGAATGGTCTCGTGTTCTCCTTGAGCCCGTTTGTGAAGGGTGTCTCATTTTCTTAGTTCATCTGTAAATGGTCTCGTGTTCTCCTTGAGCCCGTTTGTGAACGGTGTCACTTTTTCTGAGTCCATTTGTGAATGGTGTCATGTCCTCCTTCAGCCCGTTTGTGAACGGTGCCTCATTTCCCGAGTCTATTTGTGAACGATCTCATGTTCTCCTTCAGCCTGTTTGTGAACGGTGTCTCATTTTTCGATTCCATTTGTGATTGGCCTCATATATTCTTTTTGAGCCTGTTTGTGAACGGTATTTCATTTTTTGAGTACAATTGTGAATGGTCTCATATCCTCCTTGAGCCCGTTTGTGAACGGTGCCTCATTTCCGCTGTCCTTTTGTGAATGGTCTCGTGTTCTCCTTCAGCCCGTTTGTAAACGGTGTCTCATTTTCCGCGTCCATTTGTGAATGGTCTCTTATCCTCTTTGAGCCCGTTTGTGAACGGTGTCTCATTTTTCGATTACATTTGTGAATGGGCTCTTATCCTCTTTGAGCCCGTTTGTGAACGGTATCTCATTTTCTGAGTCCATTTGTAAATGGTCTCATTTTCTCCTTAAGCCCGTTTATGAACGGTGTCTCATTTTCTGAGGCCATTTGTGAATGGCCTCGTGTTCTCCGTCAGCCCGTTTATGAACGGTGTCTCATTTTCTGAGTCCATTTGTAAATCGTCTTGTGTTCTCCTTCAGCGCGTTTTTGAACGGTGTCTCATCTTCTGAGTTCATTTGTGAATGGTCTCATGTCCTCCTTGAGCCTCTTTGTGAACGGTGCCTTATTTCCCAAGTCTATTTATGAATGGTCTCGTGTTCTCCTTGAGCCCGATTGTAAACGGTGTCTCATTTTCCGAGTACATTTATGAATAGTCTTTTATCCTCTTTGAGCCCGTTTATGAACGCTGTCTCATTTTTTAAGTCCTTTTGTGAATGGTTTCGTATCCTCCTTGAGCCCTTTGGTGAAGAGTGCCTGATTTCCCCCGTCCATTTGTAAATGGTCTTGTGTTCTACTTGAGCCCGTTTGAAAACGGTGTCTCATTTTTCAAGTCCATTTGTGAACGGTCTCTAATTCTCTTTCAGCCCGTTTGTGAACGGTGTTTCATTTTTCGATTCCATTTGTGAATGGCCTCATAACCTCTTTGAGACCGTTTGTGGACGGTATCTCATTTTCTGAGTCCATTTGAGAATGTTCTCATGTTCTCATTGAGTCCGTTTGTTAACTGTGTCACATTTCTGAGTCCATTTGTGAATGGTCTCGTGTTCTCCTTGAGCCCGTTTGTGAACGGTGTCTCATTTTCTGAGTCCATTTGTTAATGGTCTCGTGTTCTCCTTGGGCCCGTTTGTTAACGGTGTCTCATTTTCTGAGTTCATTTGTGAATAGTCTCATGTCCTCCTTGAGCCCGTTTGTGAACGGTGCCTCATTTCCAAAGTCCATTTGTGATTGGTCTCTTGTTCTCCATGAGCCCGTTTGTGAACAGTGTCTCATTTTCTGACTCAATTTGTGAATGGTCAAATGTCCTCCTTGAGCTCGTTTGTGAACGGTGCCTCATTTCCAGAGTCCATTTGTGATTGGTCTCGTGTTCTCCAAGAGCCCGTTTGTGAACGGTGTCACATTTTCTGACTCCATTTGTGAATGGTCAAATGTCCTCCTTGAGCCCGTTTGTGAACGGTTCGCCATTTCCCGAATTCATTTCTGAATGGTCTCGTGTTCTCCTTAAGCCCGTTTGTGAACGGTGTCTCATTTTCCGAGTCCATTTGTGAATGGTCTCCTACCCTATTTGAGCCCGTTTGTGAACGGTAACTTATTTTTTGAGTCCATTTGTGAATGGTCTCAGGTCCTCCTTGAGCCCGTTTGTAAACAGTGTCTCATTTTCCGAGTCCATTTATGAATGGTCTCTTATCCTCTTTGAGCCAATTTCTGAACGGTGTCTCATTTTTTGAGTCCATTTGTGAATGGCCTCATAACCTCTTTGAGCCCGTTTGAGAACGATCTCTCACTTTCTGAGCCCATTTGTGAATGGTCTCATATCCTCCTTGAGCCCGTTTGTGAACGGTGCCTCATTTCTCGAGTCCATTTGTGAATGGTCTCGTGTTCAACATGAGCCCGTTTGTGAACAGTTTCTCATTTTACGAGTCCATTTGTGAATGGTCTCATGTCCTCCTTGAGCATGTTTGTGAACGGTGTCTCATTTTCTGAGTCCATTTGTGAATGGTCTCGTGTTCTCCTTGAGCCCGTTTGTGAACGGTGGCTCATTTCCAGAGTCCATTTGTGATTGGTCTCGTGTTCTCCATGAGCCCGTTTGTGAACGGTGCCTCATTTTCTGACTCCATTTGTGAATGGTCAAATGTCCTCTTTGAGCCCGTTTGTGAACGATGCGCCATTTCCCGAATTCATTTCTGAATGGTCTCGTGTTCTCCTTAAGCCCGTTTGTGAACGGTGTCTCATTTTCCGAGTCCATTTGTGAATGGTCTCCTACCCTCTTCGAGCCCGTTTGTGAACGGTAACTTATTTTTTGAGTACATTTGTGAATGGTCTCAGGTCCTCCTTGAGCCCGTTTGTAAACAGTGTCTCATTTTCCGAGTACATTTATGAATGGTCTCTTATCCTCTTTGAGCCAATTTCTGAACGGTGTCTCATTTTTCGAGTGCATTTGTGAATGGCCTCATAACCTCTTTAAGCCCGTTTTGAGAACGCTGTCTCATTTTCTGAGCTCATTTGTGAATGGTCTCATATCCTCCTTGAGCCTGTTTGTGAACGGTGCCTCGTTTCTCGAGTCCATTTGTGAATGGTCTCGTGTCCAACATGAGCCATGTTGTGAACAGTTTCTCATTTTACAAGTCCATTTGTGAATGGTCTCATGTCCTCCTTGAGCATGTTTGTGAACGGTGTCTCATTTTCTGACTCCATTTGTGAATGGTCTCGTGTTATCTTTCAGCCCGTTTGTGAACGGTGTCTCTTTTTCTGAGTTCATTTGTGAATGGTCTCATGTCCTACCTGAGCCCGTTTGTGAACGGTGCCTCATTTCCTGAGTCTATTTGTGAACGGTCTCGTGTTCTTCTTCAGCCCGTTTGTGAACGGTGTCTCTTTTCTCGTTTCCATTTGTGAATGGCCTCATATCCTCTTTGAGCCCGTTTGTGAACGGTATCTCATTTTCTGAGTCCATTTATGAATGGTCTCATATCCTCCTTGAGCCCGTTTGTGAACGGTGCCTCATTTCCCCTGTCCATTTGTGAAAGGTCTCGTGTGCCCCTTCAGGCCGTTCGTAAACGGTAATTCATTTTCTAAGTCCATTTGCGAATAGTCCCATGTTCTCCTTGAGCCCGTTTGTGAACGGTGTCTCTTTTTCTGAGTCCATTTGTGAATGGGCTCGTGTTCTCCTTCGGCCCGTTTGTACAGGGTGTCTCATTTTCCTTGTCCATTTGTGAATGGTCTCTTACCCTCTTTGAGCCCGTTTGTGAGCGGTGTCCCATTTTTCGATTTCATTTGTGAATGGCCTCATATCCTGTTTGAGCCCGTTTCTGAACGGTATCTCTTTTTTGAGTCCATTTGTAAATGGTCTCATGTTCTCCTTGAGCCCGTTTATGAACGGTGTCTCATTTTCTGAGTACATTTGTGAATGGTCTCGTGTTCTCCTTAAGCTCGTTTATGAACGGTGTCTCATTTTCTGAGTCCATTTGTGAATGATCTCGTGTTCTCCTTGAGCCCGTTTGTGAACGGTGTCTCATTTTCTGAGTCCATTTGTGAATTGTCTCATGTCCTCCTTGAGCCCCTTTGTGAACGGTGCCTTATTTCCCAAGTCCATTTATGAATGGTCTCGTGTTCTCCTTGAGCCCGTTTGAAAACGGTGTCGCATTTTCCTAGTCCATTTATCGATGGTCTCTTATCCTCTTTGAGCCTGTTTATGAACGGTGTCTCATTTTTCAAGTCCATTTGTGAATGGCCTCATATCCTCTTTGAGCTAGTTTGTGAACGCTGTCTCATTTTCTGAGTCCTTTTGTGAATGGTTACATATCCTCCTTGAGCCCTTTTGTGAAGAGTGCCTCATTTCCCCAGTCCATTTGTGAATGGTCTCGTGTTCTACTTGAGCTCGTTTAAAAACGGTGTCTCATTTTCCGAGTCCATTTGTGAATGGTCTCTAATTCTCTTTGAGCCCGTTTGTGAACAGTGTTTCATTTTTCGATTCCATTTGTGAATGGCCTCATATCCAATTTGAGACCGTTCGTTGACGGTATCTCATTTTCTGAGTCCATTTGAGAATGGTCTCATGTTCTCCTTGAGTCCGTTTGTGAACGGTGTCACTTTTTCTGAGTCCATTTGTGAATGGTCTCGTGTTCTCCTTGAGCCCGTTTGTGAACGGTTTCTCATTTTCTGAGTCCATTTGTTAATGGTCTCGTGTTCTCCTTGGGCCGTTTGTGAACGGTGTCTCATTTTCTGAGTCCATTTGTGAATAGTCTCATGTCCTCCTTGAGCTCGTTTGTGAACGGTGCCTCATTTCCAGAGTCCATTTGTGATTGGTCTCGTGTTCTCCATGAGCCCGTTTGTGAACGGTATCTCATTTTCCGACTCCATTTGTGAATGGTCAAATGTCCTCCTTGAGCCCGTTTGTGAACGGTGCGCCACTTCCCGAATTCATTTCTGAATGGTCTCGTATTCTCCTTAAGCCCGTTTGTGAACGGTGTCTCATTTACCGAGTCCATTTGTGAATGGTCTCCTACCCTCTTTGAGCCCGTTTGTGAACGGTAACTTATTTTTTGAGTCCATTTGTGAATGGTCTCATGTCCTCCTTGAGCCTGTTTGTAAACGGTGTCCCATTTTCCGAGTCCATTTATGAATGGTCTCTTATCCTCTTTGAGCCAGTTTACGAACGGTGTCTCATATTTCGAGTCCATTTGTGAATGGCCTCATATCCTCTTCGAGCCCGTTTGTGAACGCTGTCTCATTTTCTGAGCGCATTTTTGAATAGTCTCATATCCTCTTTGAGCCCGTTTGTGAACGGTGACTCATTTCTCGAGTCCATTTGTGAATGGTCTCGTGTTCTCCATGAGCCCGTTTGTGAACGGTTTCTCATTTTACGAGTCCGTTTGTGAATGGTCTTGTGTCCTCCTTGAGCCCGTTTGTGAACGGTGCCTCATTTCCCGAGTCCATTAGTGAATGGTCTCGTGTTCTACTTGAGCCCGTTTGTAAACGGTGTCTCATTTTCCGAGTCCATTTGTCAATTGTCTCTTATCCTCTTTGAGCCCGTTTGTGAACGGTGTCTCATTTTTCGATTCCATTTGTGAATGGCCTCATATCATCTTTGAGCCCGTTTGTAAACGGTATTTGATTTTCTGAGTCCATTTGTGTATGGTCTCATGTTCTCCTTGAGCCTATTTCTGAACGGTGTCACTTTTTCTGAGTCAATTTGTGAATGGTCTCGTGTTTTCCTTGAGCCTGTTTGTGAACGGTGTGTCATTTTCTAAGTCCATTTGTGAATAGTCTCGTGTTCTCCTTGAGCCCGTTTGTGAACGGTGACTCATTATCTGGGTTCATATGTAAATTGTCTCGTGTTCTCCTTGAGCCCGTTTGTGGACGGTGTCTCTTTTTCTGAGTCCATTTGTGAGTGGTCTCATATCCTCCTTGAGCCCGTTTGTGAACGGTGACCCATTTTCTGAGTCCATTTGTGAATGGTCTCGTGTTCTCCTTCAGCCCGTTTGAAAACAGTGTCTCATTTTCCGCGTCCATTTGTGAATGGCCTCATATCCTCTTTGAGCCCGTTTCTGAACGGTGTCTCATTTTTTGATTCCATTTGTGAATGGCCTCATATCCTCTTTGAGCCCGTTTATGAACGGTGTCTCATTTTCTGAGTATATTTGTGAATGGTTTCATATCATCCTTGAGCCCGTTTGTGAACGGTGCCTCATTTCCCCAGTCCATTTGTGAAAGGGCTCGTGTTCCCCTTCAGGCCATTCGTAAACGGTGTCTCCTTTTCCGTGTCCATTTATGAATGGCGTCATATCATCTTTGAGCCCGTTTGTAAACGGTAATTCATTTTCTGAGTCCATTTGTGAATACTCCCATGTTCTCCTTGAGCCCGTTTGTGAACGGTGTCTCTTTTTCTGAGTCCATTTGTGAATGGTCTCGTGTTCTCCTTGAGCCTGTTTGTGAACGGTATCTCATTTTCTGAGTCCATTTGTGAATGGTCTCGTGTTCTCCTTGAGCCCGTTTATGAACGGCGTCTCATTTTCTAAGTTCATTTGTGAATGGTCTCAGGTTCTCCTTGAGCCCGTTTGTGAACGGTGTCTCTTTTCCTAACTCCATTTGTGAATGGTCTCATGTCCTCCTTGAGTCCGTTTGTGATTGGTGCTTCATTTCCCGAGTCTATTTGTGAATGGTCTCGTGTTCTCCACGAGCCCGTTTATGACCGGTGTCCCATTTTCCGAGTCCATTTGTGAATGGTCTTATGTCCTCCTTGATCTCGTTTGTGAACGGTGCCTCATTTCCCGAGTCCATTTGTGAATGGTCTCTTATCCTCTTTGAGCCCGTTTATAAACGGTATTTGATTTTCTGAGTCCATTTGTGTATGGTCTCATGTTCTCCTTGAGCCTATTTCTGAACGGTGTCACTTTTTCTGAGTCAATTTGTGAATGGTCTCGTGTTTTCCTTGAGCCTGTTTGTGAACGGTGTGTCATTTTCTAAGTCCATTTGTGAATAGTCTCGTGTTCTCCTTGAGCCCATTTGTGAACGGTGACTCATTATCTGGGTTCATATGTAAATTGTCTCGTGTTCTCCTTGAGCCCGTTTGTGGACGGTGTCTCTTTTTCTGAGTCCATTTGTGAGTGGTCTCATATCCTCCTTGAGCCCGTTTGTGAACGGTGACCCATTTTCTGAGTCCATTTGTGAATGGTCTCGTGTTCTCCTTCAGCCCGTTTGAAAACGGTGTCTCATTTTCCGCGTCCATTTGTGAATGGCCTCATATCCTCTTTGAGCCCGTTTCTGAACGGTGTCTCATTTTTTGATTCCAGTTGTGAATGGCCTCATATCCTCTTTGAGCCCGTTTATGAACGGTGTCTCATTTTCTGAGTATATTTGTGAATTGTCTCATGTCCTCCTTGAGCCCCTTTGTGAACAGTGCCTTATTTCGCAAGTCCATTTATGAATGGTCTCGTGTTCTCCTTGAGCCCGTTTGTAAACGGTGTCGCATTTTCCGAGTCCATTTATCAATGGTCTCTTATCCTCTTTGAGCTTGTTTATGAACGGTGTCTCATTTTTCAAGTCCATTTGTGAATGGCCTCATATCCTCTTTGAGCTAGTTTGTGAACGCTGTCTCATTTTCTGAGTCCTTTTGTGAATGGTTACATATCCTCCTTGAGCCCTTTTGTGAAGAGTGCCTCATTTCCCCAGTCCATTTGTGAATGGTCTCCTGTTCTACTTGAGCTCGTTTGAAAACGGTGTCTCATTTTCCGAGTCCATTTGTCAATGGTCTCTAATTCTCTTTGAGCCCGTTTGTGAACAGTGTTTCATTTTTCGATTCCATTTGTGAATGGCCTCATATCCTCTTTGAGACCGTTCGTGGACGGTATCTCATTTTCTGAGTCCATTTGAGAATGGTCTCATGTTCTCCTTGAGTCCGTTTGTGAACGGTGTCACATTTTCTGAGTCCATTTGTGAATGGTCTCGTGTTCTCCTTGAGCCCGTTTGTGAACGGTTTCTCATTTTCTGAGTCCATTTGTTAATGGTCTCGTGTTCTCCTTGGCCCCGTTTGTGAACGGTGTCTCATTTTCTGAGTGCATTTGTGAATAGTCTCATGTCCTCCTTGAGCTCGTTTGTGAACGGTGCCTCATTTCCTGAGTCCATTTGTGATTGGTCTCGTGTTCTCCATGAGCCCGTTTGTGAACGGTATCTCATTTTCCGACTCCATTTGTGAATGGTCAAATGTCCTCCTTGAGCCCGTTTGTGAACGGTGCGCCGCTTCCCGAATTCATTTCTGAATGGTCTCGTATTCTCCTTAAGCCCGTTTGTGAACGGTGTCTCATTTTCCGAGTTCATTTGTGAATGGTCTCCTACCCTCTTTGAGCCCGTTTGTGAACGGTAACTTATTTTTTGAGTCCATTTGTGAATGGTCTCATGTCCTCCTTGAGCCCGTTTGTAAACGGTGTCCCATTTTCCGAGTCCATTTATGAATGGTCTCTTATCCTCTTTGAGCCAGTTTACGAACGGTGTCTCATATTTCGAGTCCATTTGTGAATGGCCTCATATCCTCTTCGAGCCTGTTTGTGAACACTGTCTCATTTTCTGAGCGCATTTGTGAATGGTCTCATATCCTCTTTGAGCCCATTTGTGAACGGTGACTCATTTCTCGAGTCCATTTGTGAATGGTCTCGTGTTCTCCATGAGCCCGTTTGTGAACGGTTTCTCATTTTACGAGTCCGTTTGTGAATGGTCTTGTGTCCTCCTTGAGCCCGTTTGTGAACGGTGCCTCATTTCCCGAGTCCATTAGTGAATGGTCTCGTGTTCTACTTGAGCCCGTTTGTAAACGGTGTCTCATTTTCCGAGTCCATTTGTCAATGGTCTCTTATCCTCTTTGAGCCCGTTTGTGAACGGTGTCTAATTTTTCGATTCCATTTGTGAATGGCCTCATATCATCTTTGAGCCCGTTTGTAAACGGTATTTGATTTTCTGAGTCCATTTGTGTATGGTCTCATGTTCTCCTTGAGCCTATTTCTGAACGGTGTCACTTTTTCTGAGTCAATTTGTGAATGGTCTCGTGTTTTCCTTGAGCCTGTTTGTGAACGGTGTGTCATTTTCTAAGTCCATTTGTGAATAGTCTCGTGTTTTCCTTGAGCCCGTTTGTTAACGGTGACTCATTATCTGGGTTCATATGTAAATGGTCTCGTGTTCTCCTTGAACCCGTTTGTGGACGGTGTCTCTTTTTCTGAGTCCATTTGTGAGTGGTCTCATATCCTCCTTGAGCCCGTTTGTGAACAGTGACCCATTTTCTGAGTCCATTTGTGAATGGTCTCGTGTTCTCCTTCAGCCCGTTTGAAAACGGTGTCTCATTTTCCGCGTCCATTTGTGAATGGCCTCATATCATCTTTGAGCCCGTTTCTGAACGGTGTCTCATTTTTTGATTCCATTTGTGAATGGCCTCATATCCTCTTTGAGCCCGTTTCTGAACGGTGTCTCATTTTCTGAGTATATTTGTGAATGGTTTCATATCATCCTTGAGCCCGTTTGTGAACGGTGCCTCATTTCCCCAGTCCATTTGTGAAAGGTCTCGTGTTCCCCTTTAGGCCGTTCGTAAACGGTGTCTTTTTTTCCGTGTCCATTTATGAATGGCGTCATATCATCTTTGAGCCCGTTTGTAAACGGTAATTCATTTTCTGAGTCCATTTGTGAATAGTCCCATGTTCTCCTTGAGCCCGTTTGTGAACGGTGTCTCTTTTTCAGAGTCCATTTGTGAATGGTCTCGTGTTCTCCTTGAGCCTGTTTGTGAACGGTGTCTCATTTTCTCCGTCCATTTGTGAATGGTCTCGTGTTCTCCTTTAGCCCGTTTGTGAACGGCGTCTCATTTTCTAAGTTCATTTGTGTATGGTCTCAGGTTCTCCTTGAGCCCGTTTGTGAACGGTGTCTTTTTTCTGATTCCATTTGTGAATGGTCTCATGGCCTCCTTGAGCCCATTTGTGATTGGTGCTTCATTTCCCGTGTCTATTTCTGAATGGTCTCGTGTTCTCCACGAGCCCGTTTATGACCGGTGTCCCATTTTCCAAGTCCATTTGTGAATGGTCTCATGTCCTCCTTGATCCCGTTTGTGAACGGTGCCTCATTTCCCGAGTCCATTTCTGAATGGTCTCGTGTTCTCTTTGAGCTCGTTTGTGAACGGTGTCTCATTTTCCGAGTCCATTTGTGAATGATCTCCTACCCTCTTTGAGCCCGTTTGTGAACGGCAACTTATTTTCTGAGTTCATTTCTGAATGGTCTCATGTCCTCCTTGAGCCCGTTTGTAAACAGTGTCTCAATTTCCGAGTCCGTTTACGAATGGTTTCTTATCCTGTTTGAGCCCGTTTATGAACGGTGTCTCATTTTTCGAGTCCATTTGTGAATGACCTCATATCCTCTTTGCTCCCATTTGGGAACGCTGTCTCATTTTCTGAGCCCATTTGTGAATGGTCTCATATCCTCCTTGAGCCCGTTTGTGAACGGTGCCTCATTTCACGAGTACATTTGTGAATGGTCTCGTGTTCTCCATGAGCCCGTTTGTGAACGGTTTCTCAATTTCCCAGTCCATTTTTGAATGTTCTCCTGTCCTCCTTGACCCCGTTTGTGAACGGTCCCTCATTTCTCGAGTCCATTAGTGAATGGTCTCATTTTCTACTTGAGCCCGTTTGTAAACGTTGTCTCATTTTCCGAGTCGATTTCTGAATGGTCTCTTATCCTCTTCGTGACCGTTTGTGAACGGTGTCTCATTTTTCGATTCCATTTATGAATGGCCTCATATCATCTTTGAGCCTGTTTGTAAATGGTAATTCATTTTCTGAGTCCATTTGCGAATAGTCTCATGTTCTCCTTGAGCCCGTTTGTGAACGGTGTCTCTTTTTCTGAGTCCATTTGTGAATGGTCTCGTGTTCTCCTTGAGCCTGTTTGTGAACGGTATCTCATTTTCTGAGTCCATTTGTGAATGGTCTCGTGTTCTCCTTGAGCCCGTTTGTGAACGGCGTCTCATTTTCTAAGTTCATTTGTGAATGGTCTCAGGTTCTCCTTGAGCCCGTTTGTGAACGGTGTCTCTTTTCCTAACTCCATTTGTGAATGGTCTCATGTCCTCCTTGAGCCCGTTTGTGATTGGTGCTTCATTTCCCGAGTCTATTTGTGAATGGTCTCGTGTTCTCCACGAGCCCGTTTATGACCGGTGTCCCATTTTCCGAGTCCATTTGTGAATGGTCTTATGTCCTCCTTGATCCCGTTTGTGAACGGTGCCTCATTTCCCGAGTCCATTTGTGAATGGTCTCTTATCCTCTTTGAGCCCGTTTGTGAACGGTGTCAATTTTTCGATTCCATTTGTGAATGGCCTCATATCGTCTTTGAGCCCGTTTGTGAACGGTATCTCATTTTCTGAGTCCATTCGAGAATGGTCTCATATCCACCTTGAGCCCGTTTGTGAAGGGTGCCTCATTTCCCCAGTCGATTTGTGAATGGTCTCGTGTTCTAGTTGAACCCCTCTGTAAACGGTGTCTCATTTTCCGAGACCATTTGTGAATGGTCTCTAATCCTCTTTGAGGTCGTTTCTGAACGGTGTTTCATTTTTCGATTCCATTTGTGAATGGCCTCATATCCTCTTTGAGACCGTTTGTGAAATGTATCTCATTTTCTGAGTCCATTTGTGAATGGTCTCATGTTCTACTTTAGCCCGTTTGTCAACGGTGTCTCATTTTCTGAGTCCATTTGTGAATGGTCTCATGTCCTCTTTGAGCCCGTTTGTAAACGGTGTCTCATTTTCCGAGTCCATTTATTAATGGTCTCTTATCCTCTTTGAGCCAATTTCTGAACGGGGTCTCATTTTTCGAGTCCATTTGTGAATGGCCTCATATCCTTTTTGAGCCCGTTTGAGAAAACTGTCTCATTTTTTGAGCCCATTTGTGAATGGTCTCATATCCTCCTTGAGCCCGTTTGGGAACGATGCCTCATTTCTCTAGTCCATTTGTGAATGGTCTCGTGTTCAACATGAGCCCGTTTGTGAACAGTTTCTCATTTGACAAGTCCATTTGTGAATTGTCTCATGTCCTCCTTGAGCATGTTTGTGAACGGTGTCCCATTTTCTGAGTCCATTTCTGAATAGCCTCGTGTTATCCTTGAGCCCGTTTGTGAACGGTGTCTCATTTTCTGAGTTCATCTGTAAATGGTCTCGTGTTCTCCTTGAGCCCGTTTGCGAACGGTGTCTCTTTTTTTAGTCCATTTGTGAATGGTCTCATGTCCGCCTTGAGCCCGTTTGTGAACGGTAACTTATTTTTTGGGTCCATTTGTGAATGGTCTCATGTCCTCCTTTAGCCCGTTTGTAAACGGTGTCTCATTTTCCGAGTCCATTTATGAATGGTGTTTTATCCTCTTTTAGCCAATTTCTGAACGGTGTCTGATTTTTCGAGTCCATTTGTGAATGGCCTCATATCCTCTTTGAGCCCGTTTGAGAACACTGTCTCATTTTCTGAGCTCATTTGTGAATGGTCTCATATCTTCCTTGAGCCCGTTTGTGAACGGTGCCTCATTTCTCGAGTTCATTTATGAATGGTCTCGTGCTCAACATGAGCCCGTTTGTGAACAGTTTCTCATTTTACGAGTCCATTTGTGAATGGTCTCATATCCTCCTTGAGCACGTTTGTGAACGGTGTCTCATTTTCTGAGTCCATTTGTGAATGGTCTCATGTTCTCCTTGAGCCCGTTTGTGAACGGTGTCTCATTTTCTTAGTTCATCTGTAAATGGTCTCGTGTTCTCCTTGAGCCCGTTTGTGAACGGTGTCACTTTTTCTGAGTCCATTTGTGAATGGTCTCATGTCCTCCTTGAGCCCGTTTGTGAACGGTGCCTCATTTCCCGAGTCTATTTGTGAACGATCTCATGTTCTCCTTCAGCCTGTTTGTGAACGGTGTCTCATTTTTCGATTCCATTTGTGATTGGCCTCATATATTCTCTTTGAGCCTGTTTGTGAACGGTATTTCATTTTTTGAGTACAATTGTGAATGGTCTCATATCCTCCTTGAGCCCGTTTGTGAACGTTGCCTCATTTCCGCTGTCCTTTTGTGAATGGTCTCGTGTTCTCCTTCAGCCCGTTTGTAAACGGTGTCTCATTTTTCGCGTCCATTTGTGAATGGTCTCTTATCCTCTTTGAGCCCGTTTGTGAACGGTGTCTCATTTTTCGATTACATTTGTGAATGGGCTCTTATCCTCTTTGAGCCCGTTTGTGAACGGTATCTCATTTTCTGAGTCCATTTGTAAATGGTCTCATTTTCTCCTTAAGCCCGTTTATGAACGGTGTCTCATTTTCTGAGGCCATTTGTGAATGGCCTCGTGTTCTCCGTCAGCCCGTTTATGAACGGTGTCTCATTTTCTGAGTCCATTTGTAAATCGTCTTGTGTTCTCCTTCAGCGCGTTTTTGAACGGTGTCTCATCTTCTGAGTTCATTTGTGAATGGTCTCATGTCCTCCTTGAGCCTCTTTGTGAACGGTGCCTTATTTCCCAAGTCTATTTATGAATGGTCTCGTGTTCTCCTTGAGCCCGATTGTAAACGGTGTCTCATTTTCCGAGTACATTTATGAATAGTCTCTTATCCTCTTTGAGCCCGTTTATGAACGCTGTCTCATTTTCTAAGTCCTTTTGTGAATGGTTTCGTATCCTCCTTGAGCCCTTTGGTGAAGAGTGCCTGATTTCCCCCGTCCATTTGTAAATGGTCTTGTGTTCTACTTGAGCCCGTTTGAAAACGGTGTCTCATTTTTCAAGTCCATTTGTGAATGGTCTCTAATTCTCTTTCAGCCCGTTTGTGAACAGTGTTTCATTTTTCGATTCCATTTGTGAATGGCCTCATAACCTCTTTGAGACCGTTTGTGGACGGTATCTCATTTTCTGAGTCCATTTGAGAATGTTCTCATGTTCTCATTGAGTCCGTTTGTTAACTGTGTCACATTTCTGAGTCCATTTGTGAATGGTCTCTGTAACAACCCTCAAAAAAAAAAAAAAAAAAAAAAAAAAAAAAAAAAAAACTCGAAATTCCGAGAATAATTCTCGGAACTCCGAGAACTACTGGAGAGATCTCGGAACTCCGAGAAAATCACCTCGGAATTCCGAGAAATCGGACAGTAGTTTTGGAATCCGGTTCTCGGAACTCCGAGAGCATTTCTCGGAACTCCGAGAATTCTCGGAACTCCGAGAAAATGCCTCGGAACTCCGAGAACGTCGCGGATTGAGAATCCGAGAGTTTCCAAACTCTCTATGAAGTGCCGATTTCCATCCTTTTTTTGGTAAGTTAACACCCAAACAAACCCTAGAAAGATTCATGACCATATATATACACTATCTTAACCTAATGTTCTTCATAAATCAAAACCCTAAAACCTAAGGAGAATAAGAAAAGGAGAATTCAAGGAAAGGGAGAAGAAGGAAGGGCTTTCAACTCCAAGATCCATCAAGCTTCATTCAATTCTCTCCATTCAAGTAATCAATCACATCAATCAAACCAATCCATTCAAAAGCAAAGGCAAGATTTCGGATTATGTTTTGTAATCTACACTATAACTAGAGTTCTTGAAAATTTAGATAAAACCTCTTATGTTTTTGTTTCTTGATTCTTGAATCCAATTCATGGCTTTCATTGAAAACCCACAACCCTATGATGGAGATGATTTAAAGGCCATAGTTTCTTATACCCTTGATACCATTTCCCTCGTACCCAAAAAGGGGCGAGAAGGTCAAAAGAACTACGTGAACTCCTCGTACAAAAACAGTGCGAAAGGTATCTTCGTACAAAAACAGTTCGAAGGTTATAATTCTACATGGGTATCATTGTGTATAGAAATTAATGGGGAAGGAAAGGGAAGAGCATAGTCTCTAAACGATTTTAGAACCTTAGATTCTAATGACTAGAGCAATAGCTTCTAATGAACAATCATATTTAACAAGGAGTCATATTTTGCAAATTCAAAGGTGTTATTAGAAAAACCTCTATATTATTGCTTATTGTTGCACCAAATACCATGTCTTTCTTGATATGCTAAATTTCTTTGATATGCCTCTAATATGAGATGATTATATCTTTACATCTTCAATTGCCTAAGTTAAGTTTTATTACTCTGCATAACCGTTATTCTTGCATCCTGACCTTTAAAACTTTTCAACAGACTTTAATGGCGAAAATCCAGAAAACCAGCAAATCGATCAAAACGAAGGAGCATTTGCTGATGAGATGACCTAGGCAATGGGATGGGGAGAGATGGCATAGTTTAGGCAGTTATTTATTTCTTTTAGTTTTCTTTCCAAAGTCCTTTGGGGCATGGATATTTAATTTGGCAAATTTGTGGAGTTATTATTGAAAGTATTGGAATAAAATTCTCTTCCCTTATTTTTGTCTCTATTTCATTAAATAAAAGATTTGTTTTTAACTAAGACTTCCGCTGTATGAAAGAATGAATGTGTTTTGTGCCTCTTTTATTTTTTTTGAGAGGCGTAGCAATCCGGATTTTTGGGGCTCGTTTGCTCTGTTTTATAAAGAGCTAGGCTCAGAATTGCCTCAAAATTTAGCCTGAGAATCCGGGTCGTTACAGAGGTGGTATCAGAGGCTATCTAGGTTAGTCAGTGAGGAACCTAGTACGAGTCTGGGTATATGTCTAAGGTTGGGTAGTTGAACCTAATTAACTAAAGTACAACCTAACCATAATTTACATGATCATAATTAAATTAAGTAAATTAGAATTTTTATGAACTAACAATTGTGTGTTCTTTTGACAGATGGATCAAAGAGAGTTGCGAGGTAATGCTAGGAGAGGTCGTGGTGATGCCCATGTTGGTGAAGGAGCAGATCCTTTACTCATGATTGCTGATCTCCTTAGAGGTCAAGCTCAGGCACAGGCTGCTAACCAAGCAGCTAATCAGGCCGCTTTGCAGAACATTGCAACCACTCTAGCAGCTCGCCATGCGCCTGCAGCAGATCCGACTAAGTTGCACAGGCAATTCAGGGACTACAGGCCATCGGAGTTTACAGGAGTGGGAGACCCTTTGGTTGCAGACCACTGGATTTTGGAAGTGGAAGGAATTTTTGAAGTGATGGAGTGCAGTGATATTCAGAAAATCCGTTTGGCTACCTTTTTACTAAAGGACCAAGCAGGAGTGTGGTGGAGATCCTTACTGCAAAATTATCCTTATGCTAAGAATGAGACGTGGACCGAATTCAAAGTACGGTTCAACAACCAATTCTTTCCTAACCATGTTAAGAGGGAATTGGCATCTCAGTTTGCGTCTCTGAAGCAGGGATCTTTGACTGTGGCTCAGTATGGAGCCAAGTTTAGGCAGTTGTCGAGGTATGCACCTGGCTATGCCTCTACAGAGGAGGATAAAGTTTCGAAGTTTGTTGACAACCTTCGCCCATCTCTTATGGCGAAAGTTGTTCTTCATGAACCTCAGACTTTGGTAGAAGCTTGCGCGAAAGCCGAGATGGCTGAGCGTAGTGAGAAAGTGATTATGGCCGCCAGAATGCCGCCATCAGGGAGCAGGAATCAAGTGCCGCCGCCTAAGAGACAGAGAATGGAAGATGGAGTTCCTGCAAGGGTTCCTTGTGCTATTTGCGGAAAATTTCATGCTGGAAGGTGTTGGAAGACGATGAATGTCTGCCACAACTGTGGAGACCCGAGTCACAAGATTTTGGAGTGTCCTAAGCCTACATTTAGGGACATGAGACCTCAAAGGCAGCAGCAGAATTTTCAGCCAGCAATGAATCAGGGGAACCGAATTAATAATAATCAGCTGCAGCAGAAACCCCCAGCGCAGCAGCAGCAGCAGAATCAGTGGAAAGGGTATCAGAATCGCCAGCAGAATCCGGAGAAGAGTGCATCTCAAGCACCTGTCAACCGAGTCTATGCGCTTAATCAACAAGACGCTGATGCCTCCGACGCAGTCATTGAAGGTCAGCTTTTTGTTAATAATACATCTGTGCATATTCTTGTAGATTCTGGCTCTACCTTGTCATTCATATCGCCAATTTTTGCGAAGGAACTGAATTTGACCCCTATTACTCTAAATTTCCCTTTGAGAATTATTACTCCTTTAGGAGATGATGTAATTACAAATTTAGTGTGTAAGGGATGTATTATAAAGATAGGTGGTAGAGAGCTTTTGGCTGATTTAGTGCTATTGGAGATGAACGATTTTAGAGTTATCCTTGGTATGGATTGGCTAGCAGCTTATCATGCTAATGTGGATTGCTTTCATAAAATCGTGAAATTTGCAATTCCTGGAGAAGAAGAAATCGTTTTTGAGGGAGTGAAGCGCCCTATGAAGAAGATTAAAGTAATTGCAGCTGTGAAAGCTCAGAAGTTGATCAATAAAGGATGTGAATGCTTTCTGGCTTTCATGGAGAAGGAAGAAGTCGGTATTGAGTTGTCTGTTTCAGACATCCCTGTGGTGAGGGAGTTTCTGGATGTCTTTCCAGACGACTTTGAATTACCTCCCCACCGAGAGATCGACTTTACTATCGATCTTGTGCCAGGGACCGAGCCTATTTCTAAAACACCTTACAGAATGGCCCCGGCTGAATTGAAAGAATTGAAGGAGCAGTTATCAGAATTGTTGGAGAAGGGATTTATTAGACCCAGTTCATCCCCATGGGGAGCTCCTGTGCTATTTGTAAAGAAGAAGGATGGTAGTCTTCGCTTGTGCATTGACTACAGGCAGTTGAATAAGGTGACTATCAAGAATCGCTATCCTCTTCCTCGGATAGACGATCTCTTTGACCAGTTGCAAGGAGCTACTCATTTCTCGAAGATTGATTTGAGATCTGGATATCATCAGTTGCGTATCAGAGACGAGGACATTTCAAAGTCAGCTTTTCGTACTCGATACGGTCACTATGAATTTGTCGTAATGCCATTTGGATTGACAAATGCACCAGCCATATTTATGGACTTGATGAATAGAGTATTCAAGCCATTTTTGGATCAGTTCGTGGTGGTATTCATAGATGACATCCTTATTTACTCGAAATCTGAAGAGGAGCATGCTAAGCATTTGGGACTTGCATTGGAGACTTTGAGAAAGAATCAGTTGTATGCAAAATTCTCTAAATGTGAGTTTTGGCTCGAGCGTGTTGCATTTTTGGGTCATGTGATATCAAAAGAAGGAATTGAAGTGGATCCTGCTAAGATTCAAGCAGTTACTTCTTGGAAGCAGCCTACCAATGTTACTGAGATCAGAAGTTTCTTGGGTCTGGCCGGGTATTACAGGAAGTTTGTTGAAGGCTTTTCAATTTTAGCTGGACCTTTGACTAAATTGATCAGGAAGAATGTTAAATATGTTTGGAATGAAGAATGTGAAAGCAGTTTTCAAGAATTGAAGAAAATATTGACATCAGCTCCAGTTTTGATACTTCCTACCACAGAAGGAGATTTTGTGGTGTATAGTGATGCATCATTTCGAGGTTTGGGTTGCGTGCTCATGCAATCAGGCAAGGTCATTGCCTATGGTTCGAGGCAGTTGAAGAAGCACGAAGTGAATTACCCAACTCATGATCTGGAATTAGCAGCAGTGGTTTTCGCTTTGAGGATATGGCGACACTACTTGTATGGTGTCAAGTTTGAGGTTTTTACAGATCATAAGAGCCTCAAGTATCTTTTTGATCAGAAAGAGCTGAATATGAGACAGAGAAGATGGGTTGAATTTTTGAAGGATTATGACTTCACTTTGAGTTATCATCCAGGCAAGGCTAATGTAGTGGCCGACGCTCTTAGCCGACAAGAACACCCTATGATGGCCTGTTTGATGATGGAAGAATGGGAATTGCTTGAGCGGTTCAGAGATTTAGATTTGGGAACTTGCGAAATTGGCGATAAATCCTTTATTGCTAATATTCGAGTTCGGTCGAATATCATAGAAACTGTTAAAGCAGCTCAGATAGATGATGAAGGAATTTTGAAATTAAAAGCTGAAGTTGATTCTAAACCAAAGTTTTCAGTAGGAGAGGATGGATGTTTGTTCTTTAAAGACAGAATTTGTGTGCCAGCTAAGGAAGAAATCAGAAGGGACATTTTGGATGAGGCACATAAGTCTCGTTACACCATCCATCCAGGTAACACAAAGATGTACCAAGACTTGAAGAGGAATCTTTGGTGGAGTGGAATGAAAAGGGACATTGCTGAGTATGTTTCTAAATGCCTAACTTGTCAGAAAGTAAAGGCAGAGCATCAGAAACCTGGAGGTACATTGGATCCTTTGGAGATTCCCATGTGGAAATGGGATAGCTTGTCCATGGATTTTATCATGGGTTTACCCAAATCGAAGAGCAATTGTGATGGTATCTGGGTGATTGTGGACCGTCTTTCTAAATCGGCTCATTTCATTCCGATTAAGAAAGATTGGAAGTTGGAAAAGCTTGCTGAAACATATGTGGCTCAGATCGTTAGGTATCATGGTGTGCCCTCGACCATAATCTCTGACCGAGACTCTCGTTTCACTTCGGGATTCTGGAAGAGCTTACATTCTGCTTTGGGTTCGAAGTTGAGTTTCAGTACAGCATATCATCCTCAGACTGATGGTCAGACTGAAAGGGTAAATCAGATCCTTGAAGATTTGTTGAGAGCTTGTGTTCTAGATTTTGGTGGAGATTGGGAGAAGCATTTGCCTCTATGTGAATTTGCTTACAACAACAGCTACCAGCAGAGTATTCAGATGGCTCCATTCGAAGCTCTATATGGCCGTGCCTGCAGATCACCTTTGTGCTGGGCTGAAGTTGGTGAGAAGCAATTGCTTGGACCAAAGTTGGTTCGAGAGTCGACTGAAAAAGTTGCATTGATTAAGGATCGTTTGAAGATCGCGCAGAGTCGACAGAAGAGTTATGCCGATCAGCGGAGGAGAGATTTAGAATTCGCTGAAGGCGATATGGTTTTTGTGAAGATTTCGCCGTTCAGGGCAGTAATGCGTTTTGGAAAGAAAGGGAAGTTGACTCCTCGTTTTATTGGACCCTACCGAATTGTGAAAAGGATTGGGGCAAGAGCTTATAAATTGAAGTTGCCTTCTAATTTGGAGCGGATGCATGATGTTTTTCATGTATCGATGCTTCGATTGTATCATCCCGACCCTTCACATGTTTTGGCCGAGGATGATGTCGAGCTTCAAGAAGATTGGTCTTTTTCTGAAGGACCTGTGAAGATTTTAGATCGAGAAGAGCGAGCTTTGCGAAATAAGACGATTTCGTTGGTCAAGGTTCTTTGGCGACATCATGGCATTGAAGAAGCAACTTGGGAGCGCGAATCGGAAATCTTGAAGAAATATCCGCATTTGCTCGGAGGTATATTCCTTACTTCTCATTTATAATCTGTTGTATAATAATCGGTTGTTTTCGGTTTACCCTATGAGAGAGATCTAATTTCGAGGACGAAATTCCTCTAAGGGGGGTAGAGTGTAACAACCCTCAAAAAAAAAAAAAAAAAAAAAAAAAAAAAAAAAAAAAAAAAAAAAAAACTCGGAATTCCGAGAATAATTCTCGGAACTCCGAGAACTACTGGAGAGATCTCGGAACTCCGAGAAAATCACCTCGGAATTCCGAGAAATCGGACAGTAGTTTTGGAATCCGGTTCTCGGAACTCCGAGAATTCTCGGAACTCCGAGAAAATGCCTCGGAACTCCGAGAACGTCGCGGATTGAGAATCCGAGAGTTTCCAAACTCTCTATGAAGTGCCGATTTCCATCCTTTTTTTGGTAAGTTAACACCCAAACAAACCCTAGAAAGATTCATGACCATATATATACACTATCTTAACCTAATGTTCTTCATAAATCAAAACCCTAAAACCTAAGGAGAATAAGAAAAGGAGAATTCAAGGAAAGGGAGAAGAAGGAAGGGCTTTCAACTCCAAGATCCATCAAGCTTCATTCAATTCTCTCCATTCAAGTAATCAATCACATCAATCAAACCAATCCATTCAAAAGCAAAGGCAAGATTTCGGATTATGTTTTGTAATCTACACTATAACTAGAGTTCTTGAAAATTTAGATAAAACCTCTTATGTTTTTGTTTCTTGATTCTTGAATCCAATTCATGGCTTTCATTGAAAACCCACAACCCTATGATGGAGATGATTTAAAGGCCATAGTTTCTTATACCCTTGATACCATTTCCCTCGTACCCAAAAAGGGGCGAGAAGGTCAAAAGAACTACGTGAACTCCTCGTACAAAAACAGTGCGAAAGGTATCTTCGTACAAAAACAGTTCGAAGGTTATAATTCTACATGGGTATCATTGTGTATAGAAATTAATGGGGAAGGAAAGGGAAGAGCATAGTCTCTAAACGATTTTAGAACCTTAGATTCTAATGACTAGAGCAATAGCTTCTAATGAACAATCATATTTAACAAGGAGTCATATTTTGCAAATTCAAAGGTGTTATTAGAAAAACCTCTATATTATTGCTTATTGTTGCACCAAATACCATGTCTTTCTTGATATGCTAAATTTCTTTGATATGCCTCTAATATGAGATGATTATATCTTTACATCTTCAATTGCCTAAGTTAAGTTTTATTACTCTGCATAACCGTTATTCTTGCATCCTGACCTTTAAAACTTTTCAACAGATTTTAATGGCGAAAATCCAGAAAACCAGCAAATCGATCAAAACGAAGGAGCATTTGCTGATGAGATGACCTAGGCAATGGGATGGGGAGAGATGGCATAGTTTAGGCAGTTATTTATTTCTTTTAGTTTTCTTTCCAAAGTCCTTTGGGGCATGGATATTTAATTTGGCAAATTTGTGGAGTTATTATTGAAAGTATTGGAATAAAATTCTCTTCCCTTATTTTTGTCTCTATTTCATTAAATAAAAGATTTGTTTTTAACTAAGACTTCCGCTGTATGAAAGAATGAATGTGTTTTGTGCCTCTTTTATTTTTTTTGAGAGGCGTAGCAATCCGGATTTTTGGGGCTCGTTTGCTCTGTTTTATAAAGAGCTAGGCTCAGAATTGCCTCAAAATTTAGCCTGAGAATGCGGGTCGTTACAGTCTCGTGTTCTCCTTGAGCCCGTTTGTGAACGGTGTCTCATTTTCTGAGTCCATTTGTTAATGGTCTCGTGTTCTCCTTGGGCCCGTTTGTTAACGGTGTCTCATTTTCTGAGTTCATTTGTGAATAGTCTCATGTCCTCCTTGAGCCCGTTTGTGAACGGTGCCTCATTTCCAAAGTCCATTTGTGATTGGTCTCGTGTTCTCCATGAGCCCGTTTGTGAACGGTGTCTCATTTTCTGACTCAATTTGTGAATGGTCAAATGTCCTCCTTCAGCTCGTTTGTGAACGGTGCCTCATTTCCAGAGTCCATTTGTGATTGGTCTCGTGTTCTCCAAGAGCCCGTTTGTGAACGGTGTCACATTTTCTGACTCCATTTGTGAATGGTCAAATGTCCTCCTTGAGCCCGTTTGTGAACGGTTCGCCATTTCCCGAATTCATTTCTGAATGGTCTCGTGTTCTCCTTAAGCCCGTTTGTGAACGGTGTCTCATTTTCCGAGTCCATTTGTGAATGGTCTCCTACCCTATTTGAGCCCGTTTGTGAACGGTAACTTATTTTTTGAGTCCATTTGTGAATGGTCTCAGGTCCTCCTTGAGCCCGTTTGTAAACAGTGTCTCATTTTCCGAGTCCATTTATGAATGGTCTCTTATCCTCTTTGAGCCAATTTTTGAACGGTGTCTCATTTTTTGAGTCCATTTGTGAATGGCCTCATAACCTCTTTGAGCCCGTTTGAGAACGATCTCTCACTTTCTGAGCCCATTTGTGAATGGTCTCATATCCTCCTTGAGCCCGTTTGTGAACGGTGCCTCATTTCTCGAGTCCATTTGTGAATGGTCTCGTGTTCAACATGAGCCCGTTTGTGAACAGTTTCTCATTTTACGAGTCCATTTGTGAATGGTCTCATGTCCTCCTTGAGCATGTTTGTGAACGGTGTCTCATTTTCTGAGTCCATTTGTGAATGGTCTCGTGTTCTCCTTGAGCCCCTTTGTGAACGGTGGCTCATTTCCAGAGTCCATTTGTGATTGGTCTCGTGTTCTCCATGAGCCCGTTTGTGAACGGTGCCTCATTTTCTGACTCCATTTGTGAATGGTCAAATGTCCTCTTTGAGCCCGTTTGTGAACGATGCGCCATTTCCCGAATTCATTTCTGAATGGTCTCGTGTTCTCCTTAAGCCCGTTTGTGAACGGTGTCTCATTTTCCGAGTCCATTTGTGAATGGTCTCCTACCCTCTTCGAGCCCGTTTGTGAACGGTAACTTATTTTTTGAGTACATTTGTGAATGGTCTCAGGTCCTCCTTGAGCCCGTTTGTAAACAGTGTCTCATTTTCCGAGTACATTTATGAATGGTCTCTTATCCTCTTTGAGCCAATTTCTGAACGGTGTCTCATTTTTCGAGTGCATTTGTGAATGGCCTCATAACCTCTTTAAGCCCGTTTGAGAACGCTGTCTCATTTTCTGAGCTCATTTGTGAATGGTCTCATATCCTCCTTGAGCCCGTTTGTGAACGGTGCCTCGTTTCTCGAGTCCATTTGTGAATGGTCTCGTGTTCAACATGAGCCATGTTGTGAACAGTTTCTCATTTTACAAGTCCATTTGTGAATGGTCTCATGTCCTCCTTGAGCATGTTTGTGAACGGTGTCTCATTTTCTGACTCCATTTGTGAATGGTCTCGTGTTATCTTTCAGCCCGTTTGTGAACGGTGTCTCTTTTTCTGAGTTCATTTGTGAATGGTCTCATGTCCTACCTGAGCCCGTTTGTGAACGGTGCCTCATTTCCTGAGTCTATTTGTGAACGGTCTCGTGTTCTTCTTCAGCCCGTTTGTGAACGGTGTCTCTTTTCTCGATTCCATTTGTGAATGGCCTCATATCCTCTTTGAGCCCGTTTGTGAACGGTATCTCATTTTCTGAGTCCATTTATGAATGGTCTCATATCCTCCTTGAGCCCGTTTGTGAACGGTGCCTCATTTCCCCTGTCCATTTGTGAAAGGTCTCGTGTGCCCCTTCAGGCCGTTCGTAAACGGTAATTCATTTTCTAAGTCCATTTGCGAATAGTCCCATGTTCTCCTTGAGCCCGTTTGTGAACGGTGTCTCTTTTTCTGAGTCCATTTGTGAATGGGCTCGTGTTCTCCTTCGGCCCGTTTGTACAGGGTGTCTCATTTTCCTTGTCCATTTGTGAATGGTCTCTTACCCTCTTTGAGCCCGTTTGTGAGCGGTGTCCCATTTTTCGATTTCATTTGTGAATGGCCTCATATCCTGTTTGAGCCCGTTTCTGAACGGTATCTCTTTTTTGAGTCCATTTGTAAATGGTCTCATGTTCTCCTTGAGCCCGTTTATGAACGGTGTCTCATTTTCTGAGTACATTTGTGAATGGTCTCGTGTTCTCCTTAAGCCCGTTTATGAACGGTGTCTCATTTTCTGAGTCCATTTGTGAATGATCTCGTGTTCTCCTTGAGCCCGTTTGTGAACGGTGTCTAATTTTCTAAGTCCATTTGTGAATTGTCTCATGTCCTCCTTGAGCCCCTTTGTGAACGGTGCCTTATTTCCCAAGTCCATTTATGAATGGTCTCGTGTTCTCCTTGAGCCCGTTTGAAAACGGTGTCGCATTTTCCGAGTCCATTTATCGATGGTCTCTTATCCTCTTTGAGCCTGTTTATGAACGGTGTCTCATTTTTCAAGTCCATTTGTGAATGGCCTCATATCCTCTTTGAGCTAGTTTGTGAACGCTGTCTCATTTTCTGAGTCCTTTTGTGAATGGTTACATATCCTCCTTGAGCCCTTTTGTGAAGAGTGCCTCATTTCCCCAGTCCATTTGTGAATGGTCTCGTGTTCTACTTGAGCTCGTTTGAAAACGGTGTCTCATTTTCCGAGTCCATTTGTGAATGGTCTCTAATTCTCTTTGAGCCCGTTTGTGAACAGTGTTTCATTTTTCGATTCCATTTGTGAATGGCCTCATATCCAATTTGAGACCGTTCGTTGACGGTATCTCATTTTCTGAGTCCATTTGAGAATGGTCTCATGTTCTCCTTGAGTCCGTTTGTGAACGGTGTCACTTTTTCTGAGTCCATTTGTGAATGGTCTCGTGTTCTCCTTGAGCCCGTTTGTGAACGGTTTCTCATTTTCTGAGTCCATTTGTTAATGGTCTCGTGTTCTCCTTGGGCCGTTTGTGAACGGTGTCTCATTTTCTGAGTCCATTTGTGAATAGTCTCATGTCCTCCTTGAGCTCGTTTGTGAACGGTGCCTCATTTCCAGAGTCCATTTGTGATTGGTCTCGTGTTCTCCATGAGCCCGTTTGTGAACGGTATCTCATTTTCCGACTCCATTTGTGAATGGTCAAATGTCCTCCTTGAGCCCGTTTGTGAACGGTGCGCCACTTCCCGAATTCATTTCTGAATGGTCTCGTATTCTCCTTAAGCCCGTTTGTGAACGGTGTCTCATTTTCCGAGTCCATTTGTGAATGGTCTCCTACCCTCTTTGAGCCCGTTTGTGAACGGTAACTTATTTTTTGAGTCCATTTGTGAATGGTCTCATGTCCTCCTTGAGCCTGTTTGTAAACGGTGTCCCATTTTTCGAGTCCATTTATGAATGGTCTCTTATCCTCTTTGAGCCAGTTTACGAACGGTGTCTCATATTTCGAGTCCATTTGTGAATGGCCTCATATCCTCTTCGAGCCCGTTTGTGAACGCTGTCTCATTTTCTGAGCGCATTTTTGAATAGTCTCATATCCTCTTTGAGCCCGTTTGTGAACGGTGACTCATTTCTCGAGTCCATTTGTGAATGGTCTCGTGTTCTCCATGAGCCCGTTTGTGAACGGTTTCTCATTTTACGAGTCCGTTTGTGAATGGTCTTGTGTCCTCCTTGAGCCCGTTTGTGAACGGTGCCTCATTTCCCGAGTCCATTAGTGAATGGTCTCGTGTTCTACTTGAGCCCGTTTGTAAACGGTGTCTCATTTTCCGAGTCCATTTGTCAATTGTCTCTTATCCTCTTTGAGCCCGTTTGTGAACGGTGTCTCATTTTTCGATTCCATTTGTGAATGGCCTCATATCATCTTTGAGCCCGTTTGTAAACGGTATTTGATTTTCTGAGTCCATTTGTGTATGGTCTCATGTTCTCCTTGAGCCTATTTCTGAACGGTGTCACTTTTTCTGAGTCAATTTGTGAATGGTCTCGTGTTTTCCTTGAGCCTGTTTGTGAACGGTGTGTCATTTTCTAAGTCCATTTGTGAATAGTCTCGTGTTCTCCTTGAGCCCGTTTGTGAACGGTGACTCATTATCTGGGTTCATATGTAAATTGTCTCGTGTTCTCCTTGAGCCCGTTTGTGGACGATGTCTCTTTTTCTGAGTCCATTTGTGAGTGGTCTCATATCCTCCTTGAGCCCGTTTGTGAACGGTGACCCATTTTCTGAGTCCATTTGTGAATGGTCTCGTGTTCTCCTTCAGCCCGTTTGAAAACGGTGTCTCATTTTCCGCGTCCATTTGTGAATGGCCTCATATCCTCTTTGAGCCTGTTTCTGAACGGTGTCTCATTTTTTGATTCCATTTGTGAATGGCCTCATATCCTCTTTGAGCCCGTTTATGAACGGTATCTCATTTTCTGAGTATATTTGTGAATGGTTTCATATCATCCTTGAGCCCGTTTGTGAACGGTGCCTCATTTCCCCAGTCCATTTGTGAAAGGGCTCGTGTTCCCCTTCAGGCCATTCGTAAACGGTGTCTCCTTTTCCGTGTCCATTTATGAATGGCGTCATATCATCTTTGAGCCCGTTTGTAAACGGTAATTCATTTTCTGAGTCCATTTGTGAATAGTACCATGTTCTCCTTGAGCCCGTTTGTGAACGGTGTCTCTTTTTCTGAGTCCATTTGTGAATGGTCTCGTGTTCTCCTTGAGCCTGTTTGTGAACGGTATCTCATTTTCTGAGTCCATTTGTGAATGGTCTCGTGTTCTCCTTGAGCCCGTTTATGAACGGCGTCTCATTTTCTAAGTTCATTTGTGAATGGTCTCAGGTTCTCCATGAGCCCGTTTGTGAACGGTGTCTCTTTTCCTAACTCCATTTGTGAATGGTCTCATGTCCTCCTTGAGCCCGTTTGTGATTGGTGCTTCATTTCCCGAGTCTATTTGTGAATGGTCTCGTGTTCTCCACGAGCCCGTTTATGACCGGTGTCCCATTTTCCGAGTCCATTTGTGAATGGTCTTATGTCCTCCTTGATCTCGTTTGTGAACGGTGCCTCATTTCCCGAGTCCATTTGTGAATGGTCTCGTGTTCTCCATGAGCCCGTTTGTGAACGGTTTCTCATTTTACGAGTCCGTTTGTGAATGGTCTTGTGTCCTCCTTGAGCCCGTTTGTGAACGGTGCCTCATTTCCCGAGTCCATTAGTGAATGGTCTCGTGTTCTACTTGAGCCCGTTTGTAAACGGTGTCTCATTTTCCGAGTCCATTTGTCAATTGTCTCTTATCCTCTTTGAGCCCGTTTGTGAACGGTGTCTCATTTTTCGATTCCATTTGTGAATGGCCTCATATCATCTTTGAGCCCGTTTGTAAACGGTATTTGATTTTCTGAGTCCATTTGTGTATGGTCTCATGTTCTCCTTGAGCCTATTTCTGAACGGTGTCACTTTTTCTGAGTCAATTTGTGAATGGTCTCGTGTTTTCCTTGAGCCTGTTTGTGAACGGTGTGTCATTTTCTAAGTCCATTTGTGAATAGTCTCGTGTTCTCCTTGAGCCCGTTTGTGAACGGTGACTCATTATCTGGGTTCATATGTAAATTGTCTCGTGTTCTCCTTGAGCCCGTTTGTGGACGGTGTCTCTTTTTCTGAGTCCATTTGTGAGTGGTCTCATATCCTCCTTGAGCCCGTTTGTGAACGGTGACCCATTTTCTGAGTCCATTTGTGAATGGTCTCGTGTTCTCCTTCAGCCCGTTTGAAAACGGTGTCTCATTTTCCGCGTCCATTTGTGAATGGCCTCATATCCTCTTTGAGCCCGTTTCTGAACGGTGTCTCATTTTTTGATTCCATTTGTGAATGGCCTCATATCCTCTTTGAGCCCGTTTATGAACGGTGTCTCATTTTCTTAGTATATTTGTGAATGGTTTCATATCATCCTTGAGCCCGTTTGTGAACGGTGCCTCATTTCCCCAGTCCATTTGTGAAAGGGCTCGTGTTCCCCTTCAGGCCATTCGTAAACGGTGTCTCCTTTTCCGTGTCCATTTATGAATGGCGTCATATCATCTTTGAGCCCGTTTGTAAACGGTAATTCATTTTCTGAGTCCATTTGTGAATAGTCCCATGTTCTCCTTGAGCCCGTTTGTGAACGGTGTCTCTTTTTCTGAGTCCATTTGTGAATGGTCTCGTGTTCTCCTTGAGCCTGTTTGTGAACGGTATCTCATTTTCTGAGTCCATTTGTGAATGGTCTCGTGTTCTCCTTGAGCCCGTTTATGAACGGCGTCTCATTTTCTAAGTTCATTTGTGAATGGTCTCAGGTTCTCCTTGAGCCCGTTTGTGAACGGTGTCTCTTTTCCTAACTCCATTTGTGAATGGTCTCATGTCCTCCTTGAGCCCGTTTGTGATTGGTGCTTCATTTCCCGAGTCTATTTGTGAATGGTCTCGTGTTCTCCACGAGCCCGTTTATGACCGGTGTCCCATTTTCCGAGTCCATTTGTGAATGGTCTTATGTCCTCCTTGATCTCGTTTGTGAACGGTGCCCCATTTCCCGAGTCCATTTGTGAATGGTCTCTTATCCTCTTTGAGCCCGTTTGTGAACGGTGTCAATTTTTCGATTCCATTTGTGAATGGCCTCATATCGTCTTTGAGCCCGTTTGTGAACGGTATCTCATTTTCTGTGTCCATTTGAGAATGGTCTCATATCCACCTTGAGCCCGTTTGTGAAGGGTGCCTCATTTCCCCAGTCGATTTGTGAATGGTCTCGTGTTCTAGTTGAACCCGTCTGTAAACGGTGTCTCATTTTCCGAGACCCTTTGTGAATGGTCTCTAATCCTCTTTGAGGTCGTTTCTGAACGGTGTTTCATTTTTCGATTCCATTTGTGAATGGCCTCATATCCTCTTTGAGACCGTTTGTGAAATGTATCTCATTTTCTGAGTCAATTTGTGAATGGTCTCATGTTCTACTTTAGCCCGTTTGTTAACGGTGTCTCATTTTCTGAGTCCATTTGTGAATGGTCTTGTGTTCTCCTTGAGCCTGTTTGTGAACGGTGTCTCATTTTCTGAGTTCATTTGTAACTGGTCTCGGGTTCTCCTTGAGCCCGTTTGTGAACGGTGTCTCTTTTTCTGAGTCCATTTTTGAATGGTCTCATACCATCCTTGAGCCCGTTTGTGAATGGTGCTTCATTTCCTGAGTATATTTGTGAATGGTCTCGTGTTCTCCATGAGCCCGTTTGTGACCGGTGTCTCATTTTTCGAGTCTATTTTTGAATGGTGTCATGTCCTCCTTGATCCCGTTTGTGAACGGTGCCTCATTTCCCAAGTCCATTTGTGAATGGTCTCGTGTTCTCCTTCAACCCGTTTGTAAACGGTGTCTCCTTTTCCGTGTCCATTTGTAAATGGTCTCTTATCCTCTTTGAGCCTGTTTGTGAACGGTGTCTCATTTTCGATTCCAATTGTAAATGGCCTCAATTCCTCTTTGAGCCCGTTTGTGAACGTTATCTCATTTTCTGAGTCCATTTGAGAATGGGCTCATATCCTCCTTGAGTCCGTTTGTGAACGGTGGCTCATTTCCCCAGTCCATTTGTGAATGGTCTCGTGTTCTACTTGAACCCGTCTGTAAACGGTGTCTCATTTTCCGAGACCATTTGGGAATGGTCTCTAATCCACTTTGAGCCCGTTTGTGAACGGTGTTTCATTTTTCGATTCCATTTGTGAATGGCCTCTGATCCTCTTTGAGACCGTTTGTGAATGGTATCTCATTTTCTAACTCCATTTGTGAATGGTCTCATGTTCTCCTTTAGCCCGTTTGTCAACGGTTTTTTCAATTTCTGAGTCCATTTGTGAATGGTCTCAAGTCCTCCTTGAGCCCGTTTGTGAACGGTGTCTCTTTTTCTGAATCCAACTGTGAATGGTCTCATGTCCTCCATGAGCCTGTTTGTGAACGGTGCCGCATATCCCGAGTCCATTTGTGAATGGTCTCGTGTTCTCCTTCAGCCCGTTTGTAAACGAAGTCTCATTTTCCGCATCCATTTGTGAATGACCTCTTATCCTCTTTGAGCCCGTTTGTGAACGGTGTCTCATTTTTCGATTGCATTTGTGAATGGCCTCATATCCTCTTTCAGCCCGTATGTGAACGGTATCTCATTTTCTATGTCCATTTGTGAATGGTCTCATATCCTCCTTGAGCCCGTTTGTGAACGGTGCCTCATAAATGAGACACCGTTCATAAACGGGCTCAAAGAGGATGAGAGACCACTGATAAATGGACTCGGAAAATGAGACACCGTTTACAAACGGGGTCAAGGAGAACACGAGACCATTCATAAATGGACTTGGGAAATGAGGCACCGTTCGCAAAGGGGATCAAGGAGGACATGAGACCATTCAAAAATGGACTCAGAAAATGAGACACCGTTCACAAACGGGCTCAAGGAGAACACGAGACCATTCACAAATGGACTCAGAAAATGAGACACCATTCTTAAACGGGCTTAAGGAAAACAGGAGACCATTCACAAATGGACTCAGAAAATGAGACACCGTTCACAAACGGATTCAAGGAGAACACGAGACCATTCACAAATGGACTCAGAAAATAAGACACCGTTCACAAACGGACTCAAGGAGAACATGAGACCATTCACAAATGGACTCAGAAAATGAGACAGCGTTCACAAACTAGCTCAAAGAGGATATAAGGCCATTCACAAATGGACTTGAAAAATGAGACACCGTTCATAAACGGGCTGAAAGAGGATAAAAGACCATTCATAAATGGACTCGGAAAATGAGACACCGTTTACAAACGGGCTCAAGGAGAACACGAGACTATTCATAAATGGACTTTGAAAATAAGGCACCGTTCACAAACGGGCTCAATGAGGATATGTGGTCATTCACAAATGGAATCGAAAAATGAAATACCGTTCACAAACGGGCTCAAAGGGGATTAGAGACCATTCACAAATGGACTCGGAAAATGAGACACTGTTTACAAACGGGCTCAAGTAGAACACGAGACCATTCACAAATGGACTGGGGAAATGAGGCACCGTTCACAAACGGGCTGAAGGAGGATATGAAACCATTCACAAATGGACTCAGAAAATGAGACAGCATTCACACACTGGCTCAAAGAGATTATGAGGCCATTCACAAATGGAGTCGAAAAATGAGACACCGTTCATAAACGGGCTCAAAGAGGATGAGAGACCACTAATAAATGGACTCGGAAAATGAGACACCGTTTACAAACGGGCTCAAGTAGAACACGAGACCATTCACAAATGGACTGGCGAAATGAGGCACCGTTCACAAACAAGCTCAAAGAGGATATGAGACCATTCACAAATGGACTCAGAAAATGAGACAGCGTTCACAAACTAGCTTAAAGAGGATATAAGGCCATTCACAAATGGACTTGAAAAATGAGACACCGTTCATAAACGGGCTTAAAGAGGATAAAAGACCATTCATAAATGGACTCGGAAAATGAGACACCGTTTACAAACGGGCTCAAGGAGAACACGAGACTATTCATAAATGGACTTGGGAAATAAGGCACCGTTCACAAACGGGCTCAATGAGGATATGTGGTCATTCACAAATGGAATCAAAAAATGAAATACCGTTCACAAACGGGCTCAAAGGGGATTAGAGACCATTCAAAAATGGACTCGGAAAATGAGACACTGTTTACAAACGGGCTCAAGTAGAACACGAGACCATTCACAAATGGACTGGGGAAATGAGGCACCGTTTTACAAACGGGCTGAAGGAGGATATGAAACCATTCACAAATGGACTCAGAAAATGAGACAGCATTCACAAACTGGCTCAAAGATATTATGAGGCCATTCACAAATGAAGTCGAAAAATGAGACACCGTTCATAAACGGGCTCAAAGACAATGAGAGACCACTAATAAATGGACTCGGAAAATGAGACACCGTTTACAAACGGGCTCAAGGAGAACACGAGACCATTCATAATTGGACTTGGGAAATGAGGCACCGTTCGCAAAGGGGCTCAAGGAGGACATGAGACCATTCAAAAATGGACTCAGAAAATGAGACACCGTTCACAAACGGGCTCAAGGAGAACACGAGACTATTCACAAATGGACTCAGAAAATGAGACACCATTTTTAAACGGGCTCAAGGAGAACAGGAGACCATTCACAAATGGACTCAGAAAATGAGACACCGTTCACAAACGGACTCAAGGAGAACATGAGACCATTCACAAATGAACTCAAAAAATGAGATACCGTTCACAAACGGTCTCAAAGAGGATATGAGGACATTCAGAAATGCAATCGAAAAATGAAACACCGTTCACAAACGGGCTCAAAGAGAATTAGAGACAATTCACAAATAGACTCGGAAAATGAGTCACCGTTTACAAACGGGCTCAAGTAGAACACGAGACCATTCACAAATGGACTGGCGAAATGAGGCACCGTTCACAAACAAGCTCAAGGAGGATATGAGACCATTCACAAATGGACTCAGAAAATGAGACAGCGTTCACAAACTAGCTCAAAGAGGATATAAGGCCATTCACAAATAGACTTGAAAAATGAGACACTGTTCATAAACGGGCTGAAAGAGGATAAAAGACCATTCATAAATGGACTCGGAAAATGAGACACCGTTTACAAACGGGCTCAAGGAGAACACGAGACTATTCATAAATGGACTTGGGAAATAAGACACCGTTCACTAACGGGCTCAATGAGGATATGTGGTCATTCACAAATGGAATCGAAAAATGAAATACCGTTCACAAACGGGCTCAAAGAGGATTAGAGACCATTCAAAAATGGACTCGGAAAATGAGACACTGTTGACAAACGGGCTCAAGTAGAACACGAGACCATTCACAAATGGACTGGGGAAATGAGGTACCGTTCACAAACGGGCTGAAGGAGGATCTGAAACCATTTACAAATGGACTCAGAAAATGAGACAGCATTCACAAACTGGCTCAAAGAGATTATGAGGCCATTCACAAATGGAGTTGAAAAATGAGACACCGTTCATAAACGGGCTCAAAGAGGATGAGAGACCACTAATAAATGGACTCGGAAAATGAGACACCGTTTACAAACGGGCTCAAGGAGAACACGAGACCATTCATAAATGGACTTGGGAAATGAGGCACCGTTCGCAAAGGGGTTCAAGGAGGACATGAGACCATTCAAAAATGGACTCAGAAAATTAGACACCGTTCACAAACGGGCTCAAGGAGAACACGAGACCATTCACAAATGGACTCTGAAAATGAGACACCATTTTAAAACGGGCTCAAGGAGAACAAGAGACCATTCACAAATGGACTCAGAAAATGAGACACCGTTCACAAACGGGATCAAGGAGAACACGAGACCATTCACAAATGGACTCAGAAAATGAGACACCGTTCACAAACGGACTAAAGGAGAACATGAGACCATTCACAAATGGACTCAAAAATTGAGATACCGTTCACAAACGGTCTCAAAGAGGATATGAGGACATTCAGAAATGCAATCGAAAAATGAAACACCGTTCACAAACGGGCTCAAAGAGAATTAGAGACAATTCACAAATAGACTCGGAAAATGAGACACTGTTTACAAACGGGCTCAAGTAGAACACGAGACCATTCACAAATGGACTGGCGAAATGAGGCACCGTTCACAGACAAGCTCAAGGAGGATATGAGACCATTCACAAATGGACTCAGAAAATGAGATAGCGTTCACAAACTAGCTCAAAGAGGATATAAGGCCATTCACAAATAGACTTGAAAAATGAGACACTGTTCATAAATGGGCTGAAAGAGGATAAAAGACCATTCATAAATGGACTCGGAAAATGAGACACCGTTTACAAACGGGCTCAAGGAGAACACGAGACTATTCATAAATGGACTTGGGAAATAAGGCACCGTTCACAAACGGGCTCAATGAGGATATGTGGTCATTCACAAATGGAATCGAAAAATGAAATACCGTTCACAAACGGGCTCAAAGAGGATTAGAGACCATTCAAAAATGGACTCGAAAAATGAGACACTGTTGACAAACGGGCTCAAGTAGAACACGAGACCATTCACAAATGGACTGGGGAAATGAGGTACCGTTCACAAACGGGCTGAAGGAGGATCTGAAACCATTCACAAATGGACTCAGAAAATGAGACAGCATTCACAAACTGGCTCAAAGAGATTATGAGGCCATTCACAAATGGAGTTGAAAAATGAGACACCGTTCATAAACGGGCTCAAAGAGGATGAGAGACCACTAATAAATGGACTCGGAAAATGAGACACCGTTTACAAACGGGCTCAAGGAGAACACGAGACCATTCATAAATGGACTTGGGAAATGAGGCACCGTTCGCAAAGGGGTTCAAGGAGGACATGAGACCATTCAAAAATGGACTCAGAAAATTAGACACCGTTCACAAACGGGCTCAAGGAGAACACGAGACCATTCACAAATGGACTCCGAAAATGAGACACCATTTTAAAACGGGCTCAAGGAGAACAAGAGACTATTCACAAATGGACTCAGAAAATGAGACACCGTTCACAAACGGGATCAAGGAGAACACGAGACCATTCATTAATGGACTCAGAAAATGAGACACCGTTCACAAACGGACTCAAGGAGAACATGAGACCATTCACAAATGGACTCAGAAAATGAGATACCGTTCACAAACGGTCTCAAAGAGGATATGAGGACATTCAGAAATGGAATCGAAAAATGAAACACCGTTCACAAACGGGCTCAAAGAGAATTAGAGACAATTCACAAATAGACTCGGAAAATGAGACACCGTTTACAAACGGGCTCAAGTAGAACACGAGACCATTCACAAATGGACTGGCGAAATGAGGCACCGTTCACAAACAAGCTCAAGGAGGATATCAGACCATTCACAGATGGCCTCAAAAAATGAGACAGCGTTCACAAACTAGCTCAAAGAGGATATAAGGCCATTCACAAATGGACTGGAAATATGAGACACCGTTCATAAACGGGATGAAAGAGGATAAAAGACCATTCATAAAAGGACTCGGAAAATGAGACACCGTTTACAAACGGGCTCAAGGAGAACATGATACTATTCATAAATGGACTTGGGAAATAAGGCACCGTTCACAAACGGGCTCAATGAGGATATGTGGTCATTCACAAATGGAATCGAAAAATGAAATACCATTCACAAACGGGCTCAAAGGGGATTAGAGACCATTCAAAAATGGACTCGGAAAATGAGACACTGTTTACAAACGGGCTCAAGTAGAACACGAGACCATTCACAAATGGACTGGGGAAATGAGGCACCGTTCACAAACGGGCTGAAGGAGGATATGAAACCATTCACAAATGGACTCAGAAAATGAGACAGCATTCACAAACTGGCTCAAAGAGATTATGAGGCCATTCACAAATGGAGTCGAAAAATGAGACACCGTTCATAAACGGGCTCAAAGAGGATGAGAGACCACTAATAAATGGACTCGGAAAATGAGACACGGTTTACAAACGGGCTCAAGGAGAACACGAGACCATTCATAAATGGACTTGGGAAATGAGGCACCGTTCGGAAAGGGGCTCAAGGAGGATATGAGACCATTCAAAAATGGACTCAGAAAATTAGACACCGTTCACAAACGGGCTCAAGGAGAACACGAGACCATTCACAAATGGAATCAGAAAATGAGACACCATTTTTAAACGGGCTCAAGGAGAACAGGAGACCATTCACAAATGGACTCAGAAAATGAGACACCGTTCACAAACGGGATCAAGGACAACACGAGACCATTCACAAATGGACTCAGAAAATGAGACACCGTTCACAAACGGACTCAAGGAGAACATGAGACCATTCACAAATGGACTCAGAAAATGAGATACCGTTCACAAACGGTCTCAAAGAGGATATGAGGACATTCAGAAATGCAATCGAAAAATGAAACACCGTTCACAAACGGGCTCAAAGAGAATTAGAGACAATTCACAAATAGACTCGGAAAATGAGACACCGTTTACAAATGGGCTCAAGTAGAACACGAGACCATTCACAAATGGACTGGCGAAATGAAGCACCGTTCATAAACAAGCTCATGGAGGATATGAGACCAATCAGAAATGGACTCAGAAAATGATACAGCGTTCACAAACTAGCTCAAAGAGGATATAAGGCCATTCACAAATGGACTCGAAAAATGAGACACCGTTCAAAAACGAGCTCAAAGAGGATAAGAGACCATTCATAAATGGATTCGGAAAATGAGACACCGTTTACAAACTGGCTCAAGTAGAACACGAGATCATTCACAAATGGACTGGCGAAATGAGGCACCGTTCACAAACAAGCTCCAGGAGGATATGAGACCATTCACAAATGGACTCAAAAAATGAGACAGCGTTCACAAACTAGCTCAAAGAGGATATAAGTCATTCACAAATGGACTTGAAAAATGAGACACCGTTCATAAACGGGCTCAAAGAGGATAAAAGACCATTCATAAATGGACTCGGAAAATGAGACACCGTTTACAAACGGGCTCAAGTAGAACACGAGACCATTCACAAATGGACTGGCGAAATGAGGCACCGTTCACAAACAAGCTCAAGGAGGATATGAGACCATTCACAAATGGACTCAAAAAATGAGACTGCGTTCACAAACTAGCTCAAAGAGGATATAAGTCATTCACAAATGGACTTGAAAAATGAGACACCGTTCATAAACGGGCTCAAAGAGGATAAAAGACCATTCATAAATGGACTCGGAAAATGAGACACCGTTTACAAACGGGCTCAAGTAGAACACGAGACCATTCACAAATGGACTGGGGAAATGAGGCACCGTTCAGAAACAGGCTGAAGGAGGATATGAGACCATTCGCAAATGGACTCAGAAAATGAGACAGCATTCACAAACTGGCTCAAAGAGATTATGAGGCCATTCACAAATGGAGTAGAAAAATGAGACACCGTTCATAAACGGGCTCAAAGAGGATGAGAGACCACTAATAAATGGACTCGGAAAATGAGACACCGTTCACAAACGGGCTCAAGGTGAACACGAGACCATTCATAAATGGACTTGGGAAATGAGGCACCGTTCGCAAAGGGGCTCAAGGAGGACATGAGACCATTCTAAAATGGACTCAGAAAATGAGACACCGTTCACAAACGGGCTCAAGGAGAACACGAGACCATTCACAAATGGACTCAGAAAATGAGACGCCATTTTTAAACGGGCTCAAGGAGAACAAGAGACCATTCACAAATGGACTCAGAAAATGAGACACCGTTCACAAACGGGATCAAGGAGAACACGAGACCATTCACAAATGGACTCAGAAAATGAGACACCGTTCACAAACGGACTCAAGGAGAACATGAGACCATTCACAAATGGACTCAGAAAATGAGATACCGTTCACAAACGGTCTCAAAGAGGATATGAGGACATTCAGAAATGGAATCGAAAAATGAAACACCGTTCACAAACGGGCTCAAAGAGAATTAGAGACAATTCACAAATAGACTCGGAAAATGAGACACCGTTTACAAACGGGCTCAAGTAGAACACGAGACCATTCACAAATGGACTGGCGAAATGAGGCACCGTTCACAAACAAGCTCATGGAGGATATGAGACCATTCAGAAATGGACTCAGAAAATGAGACAGCGTTCACAAACTAGCTCAAAGAGGATATAAGGCCATTCACAAATGGACTCGAAAAATGAGACACCGTTCAAAAACGAGCTCAAAGAGGATAAGAGACCATTCATAAATGGACTCGGAAAATGACACACCGTTTACAAACTGGCTCAAGTAGAACACGAGATCATTCACAAATGGACTGGCGAAATGAGGCACCGTTCATAAACAAGCTCAAGGAGGATATGAGACCATTCACAAATGGACTCAAAAAATGAGACAGCGTTCACAAACTAGCTCAAAGAGGATATAAGTCATTCACAAATGGACTTGAAAAATGAGACACCGTTCATAAACGGGCTCAAAGAGGATAAAAGACCATTCATAAATGGACTCGGAAAATGAGACACCGTTTACAAACGGGCTCAAGTAGAACACGAGACCATTCACAAATGGACTGGCGAAATGAGGCACCGTTCACAAACAAGCTCAAGGAGGATATGAGACCATTCACAAATGGACTCAAAAAATGAGACTGCGTTCACAAACTAGCTCAAAGAGGATATAAGTCATTCACAAATGGACTTGAAAAATGAGACACCGTTCATAAACGGGCTCAAAGAGGAAAAAAGACCATTCATAAATGGACTCGGAAAATCAGACACCGTTTACAAAGGGGTCAAGTAGAACATTAGACCATTCACAAATGGACTGGCGAAATGAGGCACCGTTCACAAACAAGCTCAAGGAGGATATGAGACCATTCACAAATGGACTCAAAAAATGAGACTGCGTTCACAAACTAGCTCAAAGAGGATATAAGTCATTCACAAATGGACTTGAAAAATGAGACACCGTTCATAAACGGGCTCAAAGAGGATAAAAGACCATTCATAAATGGACTCGGAAAATCAGACACCGTTTACAAACGGGCTCAAGGAGAACACGAGACTATTCATAAATGGACTTGGGAAATAAGGCACCATTCACAAACGGGCTCAATGAGGATATGTGGCCATTCACAAATGGAATCGAAAAATGAAATACCGTTCACAAACGGGCTCAAAGGGGATTAGAGACCATTCACAAATGGACTCGAAAAATGAGACACCGTTTACAAACGAGCTCAAGTAGAACACGAGACCATTCACAAATGGACTGGGGAAATGAGGCACCGTTCACAAACAGGCTGAAGGAGGATATGAGACCATTCGCAAATGGACTCAGAAAATGAGACAGCATTCACAAACTGTCTCAAAGAGATTATGAGGCCATTCACAAATGGAGTAGAAAAATGAGACACCGTTCATAAACGGGCTCAAAGAGGATGAGAGACCACTAATAAATGGACTCGGAAAATGAGACACCGTTCACAAACGGGCTCAAGGTGAACACGAGACCATTCATAAATGGACTTGGGAAATGAGGCACCGTTCGCAAAGGGGCTCAAGGAGGACATGAGACCATTCAAAAATGGACTCAGAAAATGAGACACCGTTCACAAACGGGCTCAAGGAGAACACGAGACCATTCACAAATGGACTCAGAAAATGAGACGCCATTTTTAAACGGGCTCAAGGAGAACAAGAGACCATTCACAAATGGACTCAGAAAATGAGACACCGTTCACAAACGGGATCAAGGAGAACACGAGACCATTCACAAATGGACTCAGAAAATGAGACACCGTTCACAAACGGACTCAAGGAGAACATGAAACCATTCACAAATGGCCTCAGAAAATGAGTTACCGTTCACAAACGGTCTCAAAGAGGATATGAGGACATTCACAAATGGAATCGAAAAATGAAACACCGTTCACAAACGGGCTCAAAGAGAATTAGAGACAATTCACAAATAGGCTCGGAAAATGAGACACCGTTTACAAACGGGCTCAAGTAGAACACGTGACCATTCACAAATGGATTGGCGAAATGAGGCACAGTTCACAAACAAGCTCAAGGAGGATATGAGACCATTCACAAATGGACTCAGAAAATGAGACAGCGTTCACAAACTAGCTCAAAGAGGATATAAGGCCATTCACAAATGTACTCGAAAAATGAGACACCGTTCAAAAACGGGCTCAAAGAGGATAAGAGACCATTCATAAATGGACTCGGAAAATGAGAGACCGTTTACAAACGGGCTCAAGTAGAACACGAGACCGTTCACAAATGGACTGGCAAAATGAGGCACCGTTCGCAAACAAGCTCAAGGAGGATATGAGACCATTCACAAATGAACTCAGAAAATGAGACAACGTTCACAAACTAGCTCAAGGAGAACATGAGACCATTTACAAATGGACTCAGAAAATGAGGTACCGTTCACAAACGGGCTCAAAGAGGATATCAGGCCATTCACAAATGGAATCGAAAAATGGGACACGGTTCACAAACGGGCTCAGAAAATGAGATATCGTTCACAAACGGGCTCAAAGAGGATATGTGGCCATTCACAAATGGACTCGAAAAATGAGACACCGTTCCTAAACTGGCTCAAAGAGAATAAGAGACCATTCATAAATGGACACGGAAAATGAGACACCGTTTACAAACGGGCTGAAGGAGAACACGAGACCATTCACAAATGGACTGGCGAAATGAGGCACCGTTCACAAACGGGCTCAAGGAGGATATGAGACTATTCACAAATGGACTCAGAAAATGAGATGTCGTTCACAAACGGGCTGAAAGAGGATATGAGGCCATTCACAAATGGAATCAAAAAATGAGACACCGTTCACAAACGGGCTGAAAGAGGATAAGAGACCATTCACAAATGGACGCAAAAAATGAGACACCGTTTACAAACGGGCTCAAGGAGAACACGAGATCATTCATAAATGGACTTCGGAAATATGGCACCATTCACAAAGGGGCTCAGGGAGGACATGAGACCATTCATAAATGAACACAGAAAATGAGACACCGTTCACAAACGGGCTCAAGGAGACCACAAGACCATTCACAAATGGACTCAGAAAATGAGACACCGTTCACAAAGCGGCTCAAGGAGGACATGAGACCATTCACAAATGGACTCAGAAAATGAGACACCGTTCACAAACGGGGTCAAGGAGAATACGAGACCATTCACAAATGGACTCAGAAAATGAGACCCCGTTTATAAACGGGCTCAAGGAGAACATGAGACCATTTACAAATAGACCAGAATATGAGATACCGTTCACAAACGGGCTCAAAGAGAATATGAGGCCATTCACAAATGGAATCGAAAAATGGGACACCGTTCACAAACGGGCTCAAAGAGGATAAGAGACCATTCACAAATGGACACGGAAAATGAGACACCGTTTACAAACGGGCTGAAGGAGAACACGAGACCATTCACAAATGGACTGGGGAAATGAGGCACCGTTCACAAACGGGCTCAAGGAGGATATGAGACCATTCACAAATGGACTCAGAAAATGAGATACCGTTCACAAACGGGCTCAAACAGGATATGAGGCCATTCACAAATGGAATCGAAAAATGAGGCCGTTCACAAACGGGCTGAAAGAGGATAAGAGACCAGTCACAAATGGACGCGGAAAATGAGACACCGTTTACAAACGGGCTGAAGGAGAACACGAGACCATTCACAAATGGACTCGGGAAATGAGGCACCGTTCACAAACGGGCTCAAGGAGGACATGAGACCATTTACAAATGGACTCGATAAATGGGACACCGTTCACAAACGGGCTCAAGGAGAACATGAGACCATTCACAAATGGACTCAGAAAATGAGATACCGTTCACAAACGGTGTAGACACCCCCATTTTGCTACGCTTTAAAAAGCTAAAGTTTCGGTAGTATCATCGAGTCTTGAGTCCGTATTCAGCATTAGATTAGGCATCTATGCATCTTAGGGTAGATTTCACCTCATTGTGGGAATTTTCAAGTTGATTTGCGATCCTGAAGGTCTCTAGGGGGTTCCTTTGGCCTCTGAAAGATGAAAGTTCAAGTTTCCAAGCAAATGAAAAAACCTATTATTTTTAGAATTTTGAGGGTTTCCCTCATTTTTGCCTATTTTGAACTGCAGGGGTATTTTGGTCATTCCCGATGTGTCTCATTTGACCCCCGAGTTATATTTGAGAAATCTTGAGTGATTTTACAAATTTTGAAAATGCTGCTATTTTTAGAAACTCATGGGGCTTCCACATTTTCATCATCTTATGGATATTTCAATCATTTCTCATATGTTTGAAACCATCTCGAGGGTACAACTGATAGATTAAGAGTAATTTCGTAAGATTTGGAAAACCTACTAAATTTAGATCTCTCAAGATTTTGTCTTAGTCTTGCACTTCGGGGGTATTTTAGTCATTTCCAAACATATCATATTTAGTCTCTAAGTTGTGTCTAAGAAATCTTGAGTCCTTTCATAAATTTTCGAAAATCTGCTATTTTTAGAATTTCTCAAGATTTTCCCTAGTCTCGCCAAATTCTAGCACCTCGGGGTAATTTGGTTTTTTCCTGTGTAATTCTTTTGATCCCCGAAATATGTCTGAGAGATTATGAATGATTTCCTGAATTTTGGAAAAACTTCTAAATTTAGAATTTCTCAGGAGTTTCGCTTAATTTGGAAATTCTAAGTGTTGAGGGCATTTTGGGTATTTTTAGGGGGTACCAAATGATCCTGTTTGATATTGCTCATCAAAATGACCCAACTTTAAAAGTTTCTATTTTTGAAGTTTGATTACAAAGACTTTTCATTTTTAACTTTTCCCTTTAGGGGTGAACCAATTTAAGGTTATTTTGGTCATATTTGGATGTATAATTGTCAAATAGGGGCATTTTGGCCCGAAAAATTATTTTCCAAAAAAAAAATAAATGGTTTGATCATGTATGAGGGATGCACCATAAATGTCAAATGGGTTGGGTCTATATATAGAATGTTTAATTTAGAAAGATTTTATTGAATTTTTACGGAAAAACCCGAAATCCGTGTGAAATGACCCATTGGGCTAAAGCCCGTAAAGATGGAGCTCATGTGGGTTCACCCATATGGGTCGACCACCATGGTGGGCGCCCCGCATGGCTGACCCACATGAATTGAGCACCCAACCTTGATGATGTCACAATGGTGACATCATATTTGTTAAAAGAAAAATAAAAAGAATAAAAAAAAGAAAAGAAGGAAAGAAGGAAAAGATGAATGATTGCTTAAAAAAGGTTTTCTTCCAAAGAAGCAATGTGGAATAAAGAATAGCATGTCTTGATTGACAATAAAATAAGATTGGAATCAAATCCAATTTGGAAACAAGAAATAAAGCAAGCAAGAGGGGAAAATTGGAAACAAGCCAAAAATAAAAGCAAACAATCCTAAAAAAAGAGAAAAAAAAGATCCAAATTCGTTTTTTTTCTCTCTCTCAAAGGTTCTTGACAAAAAGGAATTCTTGAATTCCTTCTTCTTCTCCAAGGCATCACACAATCAAGAATTATTGGAGTGTTCTTTGGGTCATCTTCATCATATAAAAGGGTGCGACAAAGCGTATACCTCGGATCTACGCACCCTAGAGACAAGGAGCGCGATCAAAGGTAGGATCTTTATCTTTGTAATATCAAAAGTAGAAAAGCATGCTAGGGTTTTCCTTTTCATAGATCAAATCAATGAATTTTTTCTTGAAATTCCAGTATGTTATAATATAGATTATGAGTTTTAAAAATCCAAAATTTGATCCAAAAATTAAATTTCCTCCATTTAATAATGATTTTCTTTCGTTTTTTATTCAATATGGATTTAAATCGGATTATCAAAGCAAGTGTTAGAAAACGTGGGTTTCTTTAAAAACTGATATTTTTTAGGATTTCTATTAAATAAAATACTACTGGAAACATAATTTTCAATCACGGTTTGGCCGTTTTAATTTTCATTCTAATTTTCAAACAATAACCCCGAAAGGGGTTATTTCTTGATGAACGAATCCAAAAGTATATCAAACCATGTCCAAAATTTATAAAATCTTATTTCCAAACTAATGTTTTGATTTCCAGACTACCCAAAAATTTTCGGATTTTTTTTGAATTTTTTTAATCCGGTTTTAAATTATTTTAAATTTCGGCCATTTTTAATAAATATCAGAATATTTTAAAAATTAATCAAACACTCCAGAGTTAATTTTCAATAATAAATTGAATTTTTCATGAGATTTGTTTTTTGAAAAAAGGTTTTTTTATTTGTTTTCTAATCGCTTTTTCGTTTTACGTGCCGTAATTCTTTTTCGTATTAAATTAGTAAATTTTTGAAATTTTTCTTTACAAACCAGTAACTTAGGTTACTGGAATGTTAGATAAAAATTTTAAATTGGTTTTGCAAAGTTTTAATATGGTTTTGTAATTTATTTAAATAAATGAGTTTCAATTTCTAGGAAAGAAATTCCCCTTTTCTATTTAAAAATCGATTTTATGGAGGAGATTTAATTTTTAGGTTTTGAAATTTTGATAAAATTTTTTATAATCTATTATATATCTACTGGAATTTTTTATTTGATTTTAGGATACTATTATGTTTGCTTTTTAAGTAATTCTTTGGTTTCATCCGATTTTTGTGAATTTCAATTGGCATTAAATCGTAATAAAAGTTCATGAAAGTCATACAGTAGTCTAATCTCATGATTATCTTTATTCTGTGAAAGTTTGGATTAATTTGAAATTGATATGCTACAAGTTGATGTGTTAATCTATTATCTGATTTAAATTTTGAAAAATCAGAAATTGATATCAAATCTTAATGATAATTCATGAAAATTTTCTAGTAAGCTACAATTATCCATATCTTGTTATTGAAAAAGTTTTAACTGATTTGGAGTTCGATTGCTTAGGGTTACTGTGTATTCCTAACAAAAAGTGTCTTAATGATATTAAATCACAATTTAATAGCAAATCAATACAAAAGTCAGTAAAAATCTCCAAAAAACCTTAACTTTTCATCATAAATTCAATTCCTAACTTTTTGAAACAGAAACCTTAGGGTTCATAGATTGCCTTTGTAAATTGGCTATGCTGTGACAATTTAACTGCCGAGATCGTAACCATAATCGTATACTAATTGCGATCAATCCAGCATAATTGGAGTGCGTAAATTATAGTATGATATTGGCTCAGAGGTCCACTGTCCACGGAAATCCTGAGAAATATGCCAGGCAATAAGATACTATAATTTACGTGCTAAATTATACAAGGGTTGAGAGCACGATTCCCTTCCATGGTTGTGATTCGAGGTCGAAACTTGCGAACCATAGAGCCTTTGGTATTCCTTAGATGTTTAGGAACCGAAAATCCTTGAAATATGAATATCATTAACTTCAGCAAATTGAATAAATTTACATCATGTCTTTCGGAACCGTTGGATTGCGGTTTCCATCGTAAGAACCATTAGAGCCATATTTAGGAACATTTGCGTCATGTCGTGTCCTAGGTTTTAGGGAGTCCTGGAGTTAGGAGTCCAGCCTCATCACGGGCGTTTGCTATGGATAGCAACCGTGCCATAGATCTAGTTACACTAGTCAGCCAATCTTTTCCTAGGACAAGCCTAGTTACCTAGGATGTAGGTTCACCTGCATTAGTCATAGGGATGTCTTGCACTTAGATAGGACCATATAGCATCTTAAATGAAGTCCTAGGATAGTAAATCTTCAACTTGAAGTAAATAATTTCTCTTAAAACTATTGAAACAGTCAATCCAGTCTAGATCGGTGTCCTAGATGAGTTAGGCATAAGTAGCTTAGTTCAGGTGCACCGAACTACGTCGACTCTGATCCCAGTGAGGCTTGGGTACGTAGGCAACTTGGATGCTTGATGGCATACCAATCACGAGTCGGCTCCACACATAAGTGGGGTTTTGTACATTAATCCTTAAATTAAAAGTAATTAAATCACTTAGGACTTTCCATGAAATTAGAAGTTTAGGAGAGCTTTCACTTATATTGAATTTAAACAAATTAAGAAAATCAAGATACACATTTAGGAATTACATTGAAATTAGATCTTAGGATGCATGTCACATAGTTCGCACATTAATATAAAGTTAAATGAGCCATTTAAAAGAAATTCGAAATAGTTAACTTTTGGAATTGAAGAACGATTATCGGGCAGGAATGGTGCATGTGGTGGTAACTCCCCATACCTTCCATTCTCGTAACAAGGTAACGAGTCTAGATTTCTGGTCAATTATGGGTCCAAGTTCCCTCATCTAGGTGGCGACTCTATCACTCTCTTTTGTGTGGAATTCAGATTGCCTTAGTTATCCCAAGTTCACAGAAAAGATGAATTAAATCACACCTTGCTAGCCTCGGCGGCTTACCCCTGCCCTTATGGGTACTGGGTTGCACGTTTGTTTGCACCCTATGGCTTGGTTGCTGCCTGCTTGGTTGGGTAATTAAAATCAATAATAAAAAGCACACGCCATTCGCGTGGGTACGAGAGACCAAGAGAGAGAGCGTGGCGGCTCGCGCCCCACCCCTCTCGCGGGATCGGGTCCCACAAATGGTCTCAAAGAGGATATGAGGCCATTCACAAATGTAATCAAAAAATGAAACACCGTTCACCAACGGGCTGAAAGAGGATTAGAGACTATTCACAAATGGACTCGGAAAATGAGACACCGTTTACAAACGGGCTCAAGTAGGATATGAGACCATTCAATAATGGACTGGGAAAATGAGACACTCTTCATAAAAGGGCTCAAGGAGGATATGAGACCATTCAATAATGGACTCAGAAAATGAGGCAGCGTTCACAAACTGGCTCCAAGAGATTATGAGGCCATTCACAAATGGACTAGAGGACATGAAACCATTCAGAAATGGACTCAGAAAATGAGACACCGTTCACAAACGAGCTCAAGGAGAACACGAGACCATTCACAAATGGACTCTGAAAATGAGACACCGTTCATAAACGGGTTCAAGGAGAACAGGAGACCATTCACAAATGGACTCAAAAAATGAGACACCGTTCACAAACGGAATCAAGGAGAACACGAGACCATTCACAAATGGACTCAGAAAATGAGACACCGTTCACAAACGGGCTCAAGGAGAACACGAGAGGATTCACAAATGGACTCAGAAAATGAGACACCGTTGATAAACGAGCTCAAGGAGAACATGAGACCATTCACAAATGGACTTAGAAAATGAGATACTGTTCACAAACGGTCTCAAAGAGGATATGAAGCCATTCAAAAATCGAATCGAAAAATGAAACACCGTTCACAAACGGGCGCAAAGAGGATTAGAGACCATTCACAAATGGACTCGGAAAATGAGACACCATTTACAAACGGGCTCAAGTAGAACACGAGACCATTCACAAATGGACTTGGGAAATGAGGCATCGTTCAGAAACGGGCTCAAGGAGGATATGAGACCATTCACAAATGGACTCAGAAAATGAGATACCGTTCACAAACGGGCTCAAAGAGGATATGAGGCCATTCACAAATGGAATCAAAAAATGAGACACCGTTCACAAACGGGCTCAAAGAGGATAACAGGCCATTCACAAATGGATGCGAAAAATGAGACACCGTTAACAAACGGGCAGAAGGAGAACACGAGACCATTCATAAATGGACTCCGGAAATGAGGCACAGTTCACAAACGGTCTAAAGGAGGACATGAGACCATTCACAAATGGAATCGAAAAATGAAACACCGTTCACAAAGGGGCGCAAAGAGGATTAGAGACCATTCACAAATGGACTCGAAAAATGAGACACCCTTTACAAACGGGCTCAAGTAGAACACGAGACCATTCACAAATGGACTGGGGAAATGAGGCACCGTTCACAAACGGGCTCAAGGAGGATATAAGACCATTCAGAAATGGACTCAGAAAATGAGATACCATTCCCAAACGGGCTCAAAGAGGATATGAGGCCATTCACAAATGGAATCGAAAAATGAGACACCGTTCACAAATGGGCTCAAAGAGGATAAGAGGCCATTCACAAGTGGACGCGGAAAATGAGACACTGTTTACAAACGGGCAGAAGGAGAACACGAGACCATTCACAAATGGACTCGTGAAATGAGGCACCGTTCACAAACGGGCTCAAGGAGGACATGAGATAATTCACAAATGGACTCCGAAAATGGGACACCGTTCACAAACGGGCTCATAGAGAACACGAGACCATTCACAAATAGACTTGGGAAATGTGGCACCGTTCATAAACGGGCTCAAGAGGACATGAGACCATTCACAAATGTACTCAGAAAAAGAGACACCGTTCACAAACGGGCTCAAGAAAAACACGAGACCATTCACAAATGGACTCAGAAAATGAGACACCGTTCATAAACGGGGTCAAGGAGAACATCAGACCATTTACAGATGGAGTTAAAAAATGAGATACCGTTCACAAACGGGCTCAAAGTGGATATGAGGCCATTCACAAATTGACTCGGAAAATGAGATACCGTTCACAAACGGGCTCAAAGAGGATAAGAGACCATTCAAAATGGACGCGAAAAATGAGACACCATTTACAAAAGGGCTGAAGGAGAACACGAGGCCATTCACAAATGGACTCGGAAAATGAGGAACCGTTCACAAACGGGCTCAAGGAGGACATGAGACCATTCACAAATGGACTCGGAAAATGGGACACCGTTCACAATCGGGCTCAAGCAGAACAGGAGACGATTCACAAATGGACTCAGAAAATGAGATACCGTTCACAAACGGTCTCAAAGAGGATATGAGGCCATTCACAAATGTAATCGAAAAATGAAACACCGTTCACAAACGGGCTCAAAGAGGATTAGAGACCATTCATAAATGGACTCGAAAAATGAGACACCGTTTACAAACGGGCTCAAGTAGAACACGTGATCATTCACAAATGGACAGGGGAAATGAGGCACCGTTCACAAACGGGCTCAAGGAGGAAATGAGACCATTCAGAAATGAACTCAGAAAATGAGACACCGTTCACAAACGGGCTCAAGGAGAACACGAGACCATTCACAAATGGACTCCGAAAATGAGACACCGTTCACAAACGGGCTCAAGGAGAACAGGAGACCATTCACAAATAGACTCAGAAATAGAGACACCGTTCACAAACGGGATCAAGGAGAACCCAAGACCCTTCACAAATGGACTCAGAAATTGACACATCGTTCACAAACGGGCTCAAGGAGAACACGAGAGCATTCACAAATGGACTCAGAAAATGTGACACCGTTCATAAACGGGCTCAAGGAGAACATGAGACCATTCACAAATGGACTTAGAAAATGAGATACCGTTCACAAACAGTCTCAAAGAGGATATGAGGCCACTCACAAATGGAATTAAAAAATGAAAAAACCGTTCACAAACAGGTGCAAAGAGGATTAGAGACCATTTACACAAACGGGCTCAAGGAGAACATGAGTCCATTCACAAATGGACTCGAAAAACGAGACCCCGTTCACAAACGGCTCAAAGCGGATAAGAGACCATCACAAATGGACTCCGAAAAATGAGGCACCGTTCACAAACGGGCTCAAGGAGAACACGAGACCATTCACAAATGGACCTGAAAAATGAGAAACCGTTCACAAACGGGCTGAAAGAGGATAAGAGACCATTCAGAAATGGATTTGGAAAATGACACACCGTTCACAAACGAGCACAAGGAGAACACGAGACCATTCATAAATAATTGACTCAGAAAATGAGGCACCGTTCACAAACAGGCTCAAGGAGGACATGAGACCACTCGCAAATGGACTCGGAAAATGAGACACCGTTCACAAACGGGCTCATGGAGAACACAAGACCATTCACAAATGGACTCGGGAAATGAGGCACTGATCACAAACGGGCTCAAGGAGGACAGTAGACCATTCACAAATTGACTCAGATAATGAGACACGGTTCACAAACGGGCTCATGGAGAACACGAGACCATTCACAAATGGACTCGGGAAATTAAGCACCGTTCACAAACGGGCTCAAGGAGGACATGACACCATTCACAAATGGACTCGAAAAATGAGACACCGTTCACAAATGAGCTCAAAAAGGATAACTGACCATTCACAAATGGACACAGAAAATGAGATAGCATTCACAACGGGATCAAAGAGGATACGAGGCCATTTAAAAATGGACTCGAAAAATGTGACACCGTTCACATACGGGCGCATTGAGGGTGAGAGACCATTCATAAATGGACTCGGAAAATGAGACACCGTTCAGAAACGAGCTCAAAGAGGATAAGAGACCATTCACAAATAAACTCGAAAAATGACACACAGTTCATAAACGAGCTCAAGGAGAACACGAGACGATTCACAAATGGACGCGGGAAATGAGGCACCGTTCACAAACGGGCTGAAGGAGGACATGAGACCATTCATAAATGGACTCAGAAAATGAGATACCGTTCACAAAAGAGCTCAAAGATGATATGAGGCCATTCACAAATGGACTCGAAAAATGAGACACTGTTCACTAACGGGCTCAAAGAGCAAAAGAGACCATTCACAAATGGACTCCGAAAATGAGACACCGTTCACAAACGGGCTCAAGGAGAACATGAGATGATTCACAAATGGACTCAGAAAATGAGATACCGTTCAGAAACGGGCTCAAAGAGGATATGAGGCCATTCACAAATGGAATCGAAAAATGAGACACCGTTCACAAACGGGTTCAAAAAGGAGAAGTGACCATTCACAAATGGACTCGGAAAATGAGACACTTTTCACAAGCGGACTCAAGCCGAACACGAGACAATTCACAAATGGACTCAGGAAATGAGGCACCGTTTACAAACGGGCTGAAGGAGGACATGAGACCATTCACAAATGGACTCGGTGTGGATCCCGTCCCGAGGGGGAATGGTCCCACGAGGGTGTGTGTTTTTATGATGATAGCGCCTTTGTCCATTGGATTTGAATATGATTGCTTTTTCCAGAAATTTAGGATAAAAATCCTAACTTCACAAAAGAAGCAACTGAACAGAGTCGCCACCTAGATTAAGGATCTAGGACCCATGATTAACTCTGTTAATTTGGTCTACACTTTGAGTTCTGGGTAAGTTACCTGGTTACGAAGTCGGAAGGTGTACCGCACGAAGTGTACAGCACCGACCTTGCCTAACTTTTGAAAGCTTTAATTATTTAGGTTTAACAAAGGGGGTGAATGTGAACTTTATTAACCTAGATGCATTCTAATTTTTTTAGCCGTTCACAGTTTAGACTCATGCGGGCCAGGAGTGCATCCTACATGCAACTACATGCCTATGTGCCTATGTGAGTGTTTTTGACATTTTATGAGATTGATGAGATTTGGTTTGAGCTTAATTAGATTGGTTGATTTGAGGTGAAGTGACCTATGCTATATGAACCTAGATCTAATGCAATGGACCTAAGTGGTATTTTTAGCATATTTGTGAACTTTGGATTCTAAGAATTCTATTTTGAGAACCTAGCGTGTGATCTCTAAGTTTAGAGGCTAGAACTTTATGTTTTGGAAGATTGGGATTTTCCATCTTAGATGATTATGAATTCTTAGATTCTTCAAGATTTTTGAATTCTTTTGAGTTCCAAATTTAACAAACACAACTAATCATGCAAAGAAAGCAACTAGCAAGCAAAATATTAAAACATGCAAAGAGCAAAGCAAAACAACTAGCATGTGATTCTAAGCAGACGATAAGAACAATTAAAGAAATCTAAACATGCAACTAATCATGCAAGTAAGCAAAAGGAAACATCTAACATGCAAAAAGGGTTTAAGGAAAGGGTGAATGGGGGAATGGAAGGGATGAAGAAGGGTGTAGGGGAACGAGAAGGATGGAGGAAGGTGCGACTGAACTTGGGAGTGCCAAGTTGCCTACGTACCCCATGGTGGGGATCAAGCCACACGTAGTTCCATTGGAAGGGGGTAGGATCTTGAAGATGGAATTGGGAGTTGGGATCGGTACTTGAACTGGAACTTTGGCTTAGAACCTTAGATTTGGGATTGGAACTTGGAATTGGGCTCCAAAGAATTGGACAAGGAGTCTCCTATATTCGAGGAATTAGATTTGCGGGTTCGACGGATGAGCTTAGGAGATTTGGCCAAGTGAATGGGGTTTGGGCTGTGGTGAGGTGCAACTTGAAGGGAGCGTCACTTGGTTAAGGATTGGGTAAAGCAATTCGGTTCGGTCTAGGGGTTAGATTCGGTTTGGAACAAGAGGGTGTAACTTGGGTTGGGTATAAATGCATGACTCAGGTGGGGTCACTCTAGGTTCGGGTTGGCTTGGGCTGACTCGGGGTGACTCGGGTTGAATCCGGTTCGGTCCGGACTCACGTTGGGTCCATGTTGGACCGGGTAGGTTGAGTCAAGTCTGGTTGGAATGGGTTACAATGGGTTGGGATAGGATGAACCGGGTTAGGTCAGGGCTGAACCGGGTTGGGACGGGGAGGAACCGGGTTGGGACAAGGTGAACCGGGTTGGGTTGGGGCTGAACCGGGTTGGGACGGGGCTGAACCGGGTTGGGACAGTTTGAACCGGGTTGGGACAGTTTGAACCGGGTTGGGTTGGGGTTGATACGGGTTGGGACAGGTTGAACCGGGTTGGGTTGGGGCCGAACCGGGTTGGGACGAGGTTGAATCGGGTTGGGACAGCGTGAATCGGGTTGGGACGGGGCTGAACTGGGTTGGCTTGGGGCTGAATTGGGTTGGGACGGGGTTGAACCGGTTCGGGACAGGTTGAACCAAGTTGGGTTGGGGCTGAACCAGGTTGGCACGGGGCTGAACTAGGTTGGGACAGGGTGAACCAAGTTGGGTTGGGGCTGAACCAGGTTGGGACGGGGCTGAACCAGGTTGGGACAGGGTGAACCGGGTTGGGTTGGGGCTGAACCAGGTTGGGACGGGGTTGAACCAGGTAAAGGCTGATCCGTGTGGGTTGGGGTTGACCCTGGTTGAGTCGGATTGGGTTTGGGCTGAACCAGAATGAGTTGGATTGGGTTTGGGTTAGATCCAGGTTGGAACGGTTGGGGTGGAATCCGGTTTGGGTTGAATGAACTGTATGGGTTAAGGTCACGAGCTAGGGTCGGGTTGAGTTGGGATGGACCGGGCTGATCCAGGTTGAGGTTCGGGCGGTACGGTTCGGGTTGGATTGGTTAGGGGTGAACCCAAGTCGTGCTTGGGAATGGGGCTGTTGGGCGATGAGGGAGGGGTAAGGTGCTGTTTGTGTGAGTGGGGAGAGGGTGCGAGGGCTGTAGGTGTGAAGGTATAGGTAGGGGTAAGTGTTGGGCGGTTGATTTGATTGGATTGAGTTGGTTGGATTGGGTTGAACCGATTCGGGGCTGAACCGGGTTGGGGTAGGTTGTGGGTCCGAGTTGGGGCTGAACCGGTGTTGGGTTGGGTTGGGTTAGGTTGGGCGTGGGTGAGGAATTATGGATTAGGTGGGCCATGGGCTTGGAATGGGTTAGTTTAGGCATGTGACTGGGTTGGGTTTGGGGTACGGCTCAAGTGAGGTTGGGTTGGATTGGGCGTATGGCTGGGTTGGGTTGGGTTAAACCTCAACTTGGGTTAGGTTGGCTTTGGTTTGGGATTGGATTAGATGGGATATAGTAGAATGTTATTTGGATAGAGGGTATTGCATGAGGCTGTTGGATATATGTCAGGGGAGCATGGGCTGTTGGGGCATGCCATGGGAGCATGGGCATGATATAGTCGTGGGCTGTGGGGTGAGGCACAAGGGTCCGATGGGAATGAAATTATGGGAATTGGCATGTATATAATGGGGTATGGGGCATACTACCAGGGGTATGTGGTTTGGATGGGATGTCATCATTATGATGGGATACATGGAGGGGAGCATGCTGTTTGGGTATGGGGACATGGCTTGCTGTGGTGTTTGGCCAAAAGCTATAGGAAAGGGTTCGGTCAAATAATATTTAGGTTAGGGATGGATATTTCATACAGGGGCTGATGCTCATGTGATGGGATATCCGAATGGGATTGGGTTGATGGTTGAGGGGGCAGCATTTGGGTGTGAGGTTGATGCTAATTGGGCATGGAGTGGGGTGCTGTTTGGGCATGGGTTTGGTACGGCTTAGGGGTCTGGCATAGGAGTGCGGGTTTAGGGTGCGGGCTTAGGATGCGGGGTTGGGCGTGCAACTTGGGTTTGGGGTGCGGCTTTCGGTGTAGGTCCGGGTTGGAGTCGGGTTGAGTTGGGTTTAGTTGGCTAAGCATGGGGTCTGTTGGGTTGGGTAAGCTGTTGGGGCTAGGATTGAGAGGGAATAGATGTTGACCCTTAGGGAAAAATAAAAATGAAGAGAAGATGGGTTAAGAGAAGAGGGAAACATGCATAACTTCAAAGTCTACCATAAAAAAGAATATGATTAAAGATTAATCCTAGATGCTTCCTAACATGGTTTTTCTTTTAAAATAAAAGATATGCATGAAAACAGACCTTACATAGAATTTAAATAAATGCCTACCTCTTTGAAGACCCACTTTGTGTTTTTCTTTGATGTTAATTCCTTGAAGATGATTCCTTGCTTGATAATGACCGCTTTTGATATATATCTACCACCCAACGTATAAAATCAACCGATCCGGCAAAGATGGCCGAACCCTTGAAGAGATGAGCGAGAGGGACGAATTTTCTAAGAGAGGGGTTCTTCCATTTTTTTCTGGGATGGTGGGATGAGAGGGTATTTATAGGAGAATGGGATGGCAAAAGTTACCAATGTGTTTGGGAAGAGGTGTAGGGTTGTGATTGGATTTGGAATAATTAGGAGGTTTTGGATGGTTGGGATGATGGCACTTAACATGTTGCTCAAAATATGAGAGATATGAGAATATTAGCAATTTTAGGGTGAGAAGAGAAAAGCAAGTGGGTAGGAGGAATCTTGGGAAATTTGGCAACATTCTTTTTGCATAATCCAAAACGTGTATTCTTGGAGAAAAATCAAGCAAGTTTTGATTTGGGAAGATTTAAAGGTGGAAAAGAAAAGGTGGCATGTGTCCCTCACTACCTTTTATACATTGGGGATGATTTGGGCAACAATATAAAACGTCTAAGTTAGCCTAATGCAACAAATCATTCCAATTAAATGGGGACATGTGTCCTATTCAACCTCAAGTGAATCTTTTAACCAAAAATCTTGCTATACATGTATCTTTTCCAAAGTTGTAAAATTAACCCAAACTTATTTCAAAAATTTTAAACAAAAGGGGAGGAGGAAACAAGCCACGTTTTCCCAGGCTTGGGAAAACGTGTGGTGAGAGGAGAGAGAGGGTGAGCAGGGAGAACTCTCTTGAAAACGAAAAAAATGTCGTTTTCCGGAGATGTTGGCATCCGATTCCGATAATTCTTTCGCCTTTGGAATCCCTAATTTTTTCTCTTTCATTTAAGCCTAATATTGCCATAGAAATACTGATTTTGAAATTTTCGACCAATGAGAGCCATCGATCTCCATCGTCAAATCGTTTTTCCAGAGATTGGGCAAATCGGTGATCCAAACGAACCAACCGACTCGATCAATCTTAGATCAACGATTAAACCCTTTAAACCAAGATATCAAAGCCAATTAAGATATTAAAATGTTTTGTTATCGATGATTTAATGGGATAATTTCGACGGATCTCATTCGTCCTGCCTTGATCCGTAACTTTTCACTGGATTTTTGCTTAATAAAAGTGACCCAATGTTTAATCCAAATTTGAGATCGACCTTGATTGATATTAATTTGAATAAATGATCACAAATTCTTAGTAAAGAAAGACACCCATGTTGAAAATCAGCCCTCGATCTGACGATTTACGGAAATCGGGTCTCATAATGGAATCAGGGTCCGGGCTGTGAGGTGACCCTAGCTTATTTTGTCCCGATTGATGATCTGTAAAGTCAGATCGAGATATTAATGCCTTAAAACATATAAATCCATGATAGAGGGACTCTTGCATGGATTTAACACTCTAAGTCACCAATCAGGGCATTTTTCCAATTTTTCGGATCTAATCGTTTCACCAGGTACATCTCTATTATTTTGGTTTTCAGAAAATTTGAGGATGCATATTTTACCAATGAAATTCCACGGATCAATATATTAGGTTATTGCTGGTTAAAGTGTAGCAAAATGAGGGTGTCTACAGATGCCCCTCTTTGGCAAAGGTTACTTAGTAAACGCATGCCAAAGCTAAAGTGACATTCTCATTTTGCAGAACTTTAACTGGCAATAGCCCAATTCAGATGGGCGATGTGATGTATCAATTTTTATTTCTATGGCAATTTTAATGAAATATTCCAAACAAAACAACTTGATACCCCCGAATGCAATGCAATCCTAAATGCAGACTAATGCAGTATTTTTGTGATTTTTAATATTTTTTCATGCAGCATGCTTTTCTATCCTAATGATGCAAGATGATAGAAGTGTGGGTGAAGGTTACAGATGATTGAAAAGATGATGATAGGAGACCTAATCTAGAGACCAAAACTTGGTAATCAAGGATAGAATTTTTCTGGAAATCTGATAGTCCTAATCTAGACACCATAGTCAGGTAATCTAGAATATGATTTCTTTTTTTTTTGGAAACTGGTAGACCTAATCTAGACACCATAGCCAGGTAATCTAGAGTAGGATTTTTCTAGAAGCTGGTAGACCTAATCTAAACACCATAGCCAGGTAATTTAGAGTAGGATTTTTCTGGAAGCTGGAAGACCTAATCTAAACACCATAGCCTGATAATTTAGAATAGGATTTTTCTGGAAGCTGGTAGACCTAATCTAAACACCATAGCCTGATAATTTAGAATAAGATTTTTCTGGAAGCTGGTAGACCTAATCTAAACAGCATAGCCTGATAATTTAGAATAGGAGTTTTTTGGAAGCTGGTAGACCTAATCTAAACACCATAGCCTGATAATTTAGAATAGAATTTTTCTGGAAGCTGGTAGACCTAATCTAAACACCATGGCCTGGTAATTTAGAATATGATTTTTCTTGAAGCGACCAACAAGGCCTCACATAATGTGAGACAGTCTTGACCATGATTTTCTCAGCTGGATGTATGAAGAGTATTTGAATAAATGAGTATGGATTGTAAACTTGAAAGCTCTGGGTAGCTGGAATGATTTATGAATGAAATAGGATAATGGATTTTTGAACTCTTTGAGAAAAAAAAATGTGATTGTGATGGAGATGAAAATCGAGATGGATTGAGATTAGGATGGATTGAAACTGATGGAAGAAAGATTAGGATGTAAGGATATTGATGGGGCTTGATGGAATTGAGACTAGGTGTTTGGAAAACCTGGGAGTTGAAAAACTTTTTCTTATAAAGGAGCTTTGTCTCTGGGGATACGGATATTTCATTTTCTTTGACAAGAAAGGACAATCAGCAAACTAGACCTGATGAACTTATGAGTAAAGGAAGGTTTGAATTGAATGTAATGCTCACAACTCCTGAGGGTAGCTCTCTTTAACCATTACATCTGAGATTCTTCCAGCCTGAGATGAGTTTTGGTTGCATGGTATTGTTCCAAAAGTCTTCACTTCTGAATTCTCTTTTAAACTAGCTTTGCTTAAACTGGCTTCTCTCACTTGTCTCTTGAAGTCTTCAGAATCAATCTGGCTCTGATGCATTCGCAAGTAAAAGTGATACCTTACCTCTTCACTGAAACAGTTGCAACCTTATGACACGAGGACGACAATCAACTTGCATTAAAGTGAAGAATTGGCAAAAGACACTATTTGAGAAACTGAGAGATTCTGAAAAAGAATAGACTTGAATGGACTGATCGGAATAAAAGACAGTGATGCTTCTGACTTTTTTAATGTTTTTGTTTTTGCTAAGTCTTGCCTTTCAGAGAATAATTTATCGATTGGTAAACATTTGAACATTTTCTTTAAAACAGTAGTACTTCATGGACATTATCACCGCTCCTTGGATTGCTTGATTTTCATGCCCCTAGTTCCAAGAATATATGTATTCTTGCCTGACTCTCTTGAAATTCTGAGTTATTTTCAATTGATGGATCACTCTGTGAAAATGTCGAAGGTAGCCTTCCTGGATAACCCTTACCATGACCAAGTTGCCCTTTTTGGGTTTTCAACTTGGCGGACCGTCTGCCTTAGCTTTTGCCTGAACTACCCTTTTCGGGTTTTCATTTCAGCGGGCTTGTACCTTGATTTTTGCCTAAGCCGTCCTTTTGGATTTTCAACTTAGCAGGTGAATGATCTTAACTTTTGCCTAAACAGCCCTTGCGGGTTTTCAGCCTAGCAGGTCTTCAAACTCCGTTTTTTTTTTAATTTGCCTGGAACCTTTGCATTGTACGCCGGAAGGACTTTATGGGTAGGATAAGGGTTCATTGACGAAAAAGCTTGAGGTTTATGCAAATTTTGACTGAACCTGTGTATACAGGTTGCGTACGTATCCTAGCATAGGAATCAGGTCGAGCGTAGTTCAGGATAGGTGCTTCTAGTTTAGAAGCTTTCATTGATGGTTTTGCTTTTTTCTCTTTTTCTTCTTTTTTTTTGTTTCGATCGAACCTAGTTTTGCCAGGCTGCCTACGTACCCCAGTGTAGGGATCAGGTCGCGCGTAGTTCAGGGCAGATGCCCCTAGTGTGATGGGTTTTGAAAGAAAATTTTATTCAGGCTCAAAGGGGTTTGAAAAGGGATTTGATTTTTCCTTTTTAGGGTTTTAACTTTCTGGGATTTACTCGGCCAAAGAAGGCCTTCCGGTGTTTAATGATAGAATTTTTTTTTTTTTGGAGTTTGACGGCATTTCCAGGTAAGGGTCTTGTTGAAGGCTTTATCTGGTTCTTGACTCATTTTGTTTGAATTCGAACATCGATTCTTCATCTCCAAAGGTATCTAGATTTCATCTGGGAAGTGGACCAACAACTCTTTGTATTGATAACTGTATTGTGATATTTGAACTTGAACTCTTTTGCAATGAATTTTGTGTCCGCACACTAGTTCTGATAGATTTGACCATTGGAAGCATAAGAGGTGGCCTTAACTGATGCCCCTTGTGTACGTGTCTTCATTCTTCGGTTTCATATCTTTGTAAGACCAAGCGAGGCTTTTCCCGTATTCTTGTAGTAGGTTTATTGATTTCTTGCATTCCTTAGAGGGTAATGTGTTCCCAATTCATATTTCCTAGTTCAAAGTTTAAGCTCAAATGTTTATAATTTCAATTTCTTTTTTGAAAGGTAGGATTCAACGTCCCTCCACTTGTTAAAGCATTTGCTGTAATTCAAGTGGAGTTTTGTCGACCTTTTTATCCTCTTCCGAGGAGGGATTTTTTTATTGTTATTTAAGTCAGAAGCATACACTCGAATATACTGAGAAAGAAATTTTATTGAATGAGAAGAAATTACATTTGCTGACTCTTCCTGAACAGGCTCAGGATTCACAATTCTGGACTCAAAATAAATGCAGGAAATAATGACTCGCCCGGACTAGGCACTAACTATAACTGAATATAAGAACTGGACTCAGCATCACGACTGGACTAAACATGAATTGATAAAGACATAAACTTTAATCGGAAAGATCTTCTTCGGTTGCAACTGTCTGGATCTGAGATTTAGCGAAACTTCCTTTGTCTTGGATAGCTGCAATAAGTGTGACTTCAGCTTCTGGTGCATCATCCACAACAAGAACAGTATCTGAGCAAGCTTCTGATTTTTCAACAAAATAAACTTCTGACTGCAATTCTGGTAGGGCTGCCTTTCTGTGCTTCTTCTCCTCATCTTCTACTCCTACCCAGTTAAGGATATGGGGGTGATGTTGGGAATCAAATGTATGAATTAAGGTAGAATGATCAAACTCGGGATTATCCAAAAATATGGCATTGACATCGGCTGGAGGTGGAACAGCATGGTTTGGCAGGGGATTGTTGACTACATTTGGCTTTGGTGGAAAGACGAGTAGGTCATTATCAATAAGCTTTTGGATTACAAACTTCAGGCTTAAGCATCGATCAGTAATATGGCCTGGTCCTTGATGATAGTCGCAGTGATCCTGCGCTCTCCATGTCTTTGGAAGAGGGTTGGGAGGTGGCTTAATAGGTGGTAAGGTAATGTGGCCAGAGGCCAAACATTGTTTGAGCACAGCTGATGGTGGAACTGGGATAGGAGTAAACTCTGTTCTTGGCCTTTCCTGAGGCATGGTACCCTGTTGACTGTAATCAAACACTATAGCCTTCTGAGGCTGAGTGGTTCTAGAAACATTACTGATTTGGGCTGGTGTTTGTCTCTTAACTTCCTTTGAACCCGAGCTATTCTTGTTATAAATTCCCAATGCCATAGCATCTTCAATTTGGGTGCCAGCTATAATAAAATGTTCAAAATCTGGATAGAACTGCAGTGACATATGCTGTAACATGTGAGAGGAGAGGTTCTTCAAAACTATCTGTACTTGTTCTCTCTCAGACGGGCGATCCATCATCTGTGCTGCCTTCTTCTCCACCTCTTTACAAAGGTCATGAATGACTCATTGGAATCCTGCTTTGTAGTTTCTAAGTCACGACGGGTAATCTCTGTTCCATCCTCATAACCAAATTGCTTAATGAACTGCTCCCCAATATCTTTCTATCTTTTGTATCGGGTCTTGTCTAGGCTCAGAAACCATTTTCTTGCAATTCCCGTCAAGGAGATTGGAAATAGTTGAGCCATCTGCTCAGGAGTTAGGCCTTGAGGTTGACACATTATGATAAACATCTGAAGGTGAGAAGTGGGACAACCTACACCATTGTATTTGTCAAAGTCCGGCATTTGGAAATTAGCTGGAAGATGGACTTCTGGAAAGAGAGTAAGATTATCAAGGTTAAAGCTGTCAGGTTCACGAATCTTGATATTGTCGACCTTCTTGGACAATTGTTCAAATTTTTCAGCCAGAGACTTGTCCCCTTGAGTGGTAACTGGATTACAATTCTCCTCTGCGTACTGCTCTAAATCTGGAACTTCAATATGAAGAAGAGTAATTTTAGGCTGTGGTTGAATCTCAGATGCAACTGGGTATTCAGGTTTTTTTCCTTTTGAAGGTGAGGAAGAGGATGGACCAAACTTTTCTACAAATTGGGCTTTCAGAAACTGATTGTCCTCTTTGAGTTCTTTCATCTGCTGAAGGATATTGGCTAATACCGCATCAAGGTTAGTGGGTTGCAGATTCTCAGTAGGTTCTGTCATGGCTACTGGAGATGGAGATGACTTTCTAACCAGACGAGAGTCTACTCGAACCCAAGATGCTTGAAGGTGATCAATGGTTGACACAAGAACTCCTAACAAAGAAATGATTAAAAGTTTAGATACACTGGTGTTCTTGATTGAAAACATGCATTGGCTAGAATGACTCATTTTGCAAACACATTTGAGACTGATGGATCTTTCATTCAAAAGATATTCCTTTTTGAAAGAATGTAATCAATGAATTAGTAAGGAATGACTTTCAAAAGGGGATGCCCCTAGTTTGAATGGAATGGCATTTTAGGGGTTTTAAAGATGAACTTGAGGAAGGTGCCCCTAGTCTAAAGGAAGCTGAAATCCTAAGCTATGGTTAGGAGATGAGACCTCGAAAGGGAACCCTAAGCAATAGGACATTACCCCACGATCCACAGAAAAGGAATAGATGGTGATGATTTCGCAAAATTGTTGATCAAGAAGAGATGATTGGTAGGAATTGATGGGATTTCCTAGATCTAAGAACAATGAGATTATTATCCCAACCTCAAAGGCATTTTATGTTTGTGCTTTATTTGGAGGGCGCAATTCCTAACCCCTAATCTAGCAGAACCATTATCATCGGTTCATGACTTTGTTCGTGTTCCAAAGACATCGGATGTAGCCTCAAGAGATCGGCTACCTATTCTAAAGATGGGAAAGGATTTCCTAGTCTAGGCTCACATGCGTGAAGTACACATGTCCGATCTACATGAATGTGTGGGGTAATCTAGGGGTAAGGTCAAGAGCTCCCTTAGCACAAATCTGTGTTCAATATACTTTACCGGTGTCCAGAGTAGCAGTACGCGAACCAACAGATCGTTTACGCACCATAAAGGTACTACGCTAAGAGTAGAATGCTTCTTTAACACGGAAGCACCGGGTCATGACCTCCCAGTCAACCATGCTAAATAACATTCCGGGTTCCTAAAATAGGATGTGTGTGAATGTGATATGCAAGGGTGTAAATGCAAGTGATATAAGTGTGTGCAATTTGCGGATTTGAATCTAATGCCCTCAAGTCCTTTAATTAATCTTCTAAACGTTTTGGGTGATTACATTTCATGAACATGCATTATTGTTTTCACTTTTTCCTTTTTGTTCATTAATGAAGTAACACCAAGGTTATTTTCTTTTCACACAAGTAAGCACACAACATCTTCTGGTTCTCTTCTCCTTTTTTTTTTGAATCTTTTTTTGAATTTTGAGTTTTTTTAAAGTTTTTTTTGGATTTTTTTTACTATTTGGATTTTTGATTTTTTTGTTTTTGTTTTTGTTCCACATTTATCCCCTTTAATTACGACTTAAATGACTAAAGCTTTTAAAAGTTATAAAGTTAGGTAATTTATCCCCAGCAGAGTCGCCAATCTGTGGATCCCGTCCCGAGGGAGAATGGTCCCACGAGGGTGTGTGTTTTTATGATGATAGCGCCTTTGTCCATTGGATTTGAATATGATTGCTTTTTCCAGAAATTTAGGATAAAAATCCTAACTTCACAAAAGAAGCAACTGACCAGAGTCGCCACCTAGATTAGGGATCTAGGACCCATGATTAACTCTGTTAATTTGGTCTACGCTTTGAGTTCTGGGTAAGTTACCTGGTTACGAAGTCGGAAGGTGTACCGCACGAAGTGTACAGCACCGACCTTGCCTAACTTTTGAAAGCTTTAATTATTTAGGTTTAACAAAGGGGGTGAATGTGAACTTTATTAACCTAGATGCATTCAAATTTTTTTAGCCGTTCACAGTTTAGACTCATGCGAGCCAGGAGTGCATCCTACATGCAACTACATGCCTATGTGCCTATGTGAGTGTTTTTGACATTTTATGAGATTGATGAGATTTGGTTTGAGTTTAATTAGATTGGTTGATTTGAGGTGAAGTGACCTATGCTATATGAACCTAGATCTAATGCAATGGACCTAAGTTGTATTTTTAGCATATTTGTGAACTTTGGATTCTAAGAATTCTATTTTGAGAACCTAGTGTGTGATCTCTAAGTTTAGAGGCTAGAACTTTATGTTTTGGAAGATTGGATTTTCCATCTTAGATGATTATGAATTCTTAGATTCTTCAAGATTTTTGAATTCTTTTGAGTTCCAAATTTAACAAACACAACTAATCATGCAAAGAAAGCAACTAGCAAGCAAAATATTAAAACATGCAAAGAGCAAAGCAAAACAACTAGCATGTGATTCTAAGCAGACGATAAGAACAATTAAAGAAATCTAAACATGCAACTAATCATGCAAGTAAGCAAAAGGAAACATCTAACATGCAAAAAGGGTTTAAGGAAAGGGTGAATGGGGGAATGGAAGGGATGAAGAAGGGTGTAGGGGAACGAGAAGGATGGAGGAAGGTGCGACTGAACTTGGGAGTGCCAAGTTGCCTACGTACCCCATGGTGGGGATCAAGCCACACGTAGTTCCATTGGAAGGGGGTAGGATCTTGAAGATGGAATTGGGAGTTGGGATCGGTACTTGAACTGGAACTTTGGCTTAGAACCTTAGATTGGGGATTGGAACTTGGAATTGGGCTCCAAAGAATTGGACAAGGAGTCTCCTATATTCGAGGAATTAGATTTGCGGGTTCGACGGATGAGCTTAGGAAATTCGGCCAAGTGAATGGGGTTTGGGCTGTGGTGAGGTGCAACTTGAAGGGAGCGTCACTTGGTTAAGGATTGGGTAAAGCAATTCGGTTGGGTCTAGGGGTTAGATTCGGTTTGGAACAAGAGGGTGTAACTTGGGTTGGGTATAAATGCATGACTCAGGTGGGGTTACTCTAGGTTCGGGTTGGCTTGGGCTGACTCGGGGTGACTCGGGTTGAATCCGGTTCGGTCCGGACTCACGTTGGGTCCATGTTGGACCGGGTAGGTTGAGTCAAGTCTGGTTGGAATGGGTTGCAATGGGTTGGGATAGGATGAACCGGGTTAGGTCGGGGCTGAACCGGGTTGGGACGGGGAGGAACCGGGTTGGGACAAGGTGAACCGGGTTGGGTTGGGGCTGAACCGGGTTGGGACGGGGCTGAACCGGGTTGGGACAGTTTGAACCGGGTTGGGACAGTTTGAACCGGGTTGGGTTGGGGTTGATACGGGTTGGGACAGGTTGAACCGGGTTGGGTTGGGGCCGAACCGGGTTGGGACGAGGTTGAATCGGGTTGGGACAGCGTGAATCGGGTTGGGACGGGGCTGAACTGGGTTGGCTTGGGGCTGAATTGGGTTGGGACGGGGTTGAACCGGTTCGGGACAGGTTGAACCAAGTTGGGTTGGGGCTGAACCAGGTTGGGACGGGGCTGTACCAGGTTGGGACAGGGTGAACCAAGTTGGGTTGGGGCTGAACCAGGTTGGGACGGGGCTGAACCAGGTTGGGACAGGGTGAACCGGGTTGGGTTGGGGCTGAACCAGGTTGGGACGGGGTTGAACCAGGTAAAGGCTGATCCGTGTGGGTTGGGGTTGACCCTGGTTGAGTCGGATTGGGTTTGGGCTGAACCAGAATGAGTCGGATTGGGTTTGGGTTAGATCCAGGTTGGAACGGTTGGGGTGGAATCCGGTTTGGGTTGAATGAACTGTATGGGTTAAGGTCACGAGATAGGGTCGGGTTGAGTTGGGATGGACCGGGCTGATCCAGGTTGGGGTTCGGGCGGTACGGTTCGGGTTGGATTGGTTAGGGGTGAACCCAAGTCGTGCTTGGGAATGGGGCTGTTGGGCGATGAGGGAGGGGTAAGGCGCTGTTTGTGTGAGTGGGGAGAGGGTGCGAGGGCTGTAGGTGTGAAGGTATAGGTAGGGGTAAGTGTTGGGCGGTTGATTTGATTGGATTGAGTTGGTTGGATTGGGTTGAACCGATTCGGGGCTGAACCGGGTTGGGGTAGGGTTGTGGGTCCGAGTTGGGGCTGAACCGTTGTTGGGTTTGGTTGGGTTAGGTTGGGCGTGGGTGAGGAATTATGGATTAGGTGGGCCATGGGCTTGGAATGGTTAGTTTAGGCATGTGACTGGGTTGGGTTTGGGGTACGGCTCAAGTGAGGTTGGGTTGGATTGGGCGTATGGCTGGGTTGGGTTGGGTTAAACCTCAACTTGGGTTAGGTTGGCTTTGGTTTGGGATTGGATTAGATGGGATATAGTAGAATGTTATTTGGATAGAGGGTATTGCATGAGGCTGTTGGATATATGTCAGGGGAGCATGGGCTGTTGGGGCATGCCATGGGAGCATGGGCATGATATAGTCGTGGGCTGTGGGGTGAGGCACAAGGGTCCGATGGGAATGAAATTATGGGAATTGGCATGTATATAGTGGGGTATGGGGCATACTACCAGGGGTATGTGGTTTGGATGGGATGTCATCATTATGATGGGATACATGGAGGGGAGCATGCTGTTTGGGTATGGGGACATGGCTTGCTGTGGTGTTTGGCCAAAAGCTATAGGAAAGGGTTCGGTCAAATAATATTTAGGTTAGGGATGGATATTTCATACAGGGGCTGATGCTCATGTGATGGGATATCCGAATGGGATTGGGTTGATGGTTGAGGGGGCAGCATTTGGGTGTGAGGTTGATGCTAATTGGGCATGGAGTGGGGTGCTGTTTGGGCATGGGTTTGGTACGGCTTAGGGGTGTGGCATAGGAGTGCGGGTTTAGGGTGCGGGCTTAGGATGCGGGGTTGGGCGTGCAACTTGGGTTTGGGGTGCGGCTTTCGGTGTAGGTCCGGGTTGGAGTCGGGTTGAGTTGGGTTTAGTTGGCTAAGCATGGGGTCTGTTGGGTTGGGTAAGCTGTTGGGGCTAGGATTGAGAGGGAATAGATGTTGACCCTTAGGGAAAAATAAAAATGAACAGAAGATGGGTTAAGAGAAGAGGGAAACATGCATAACTTCAAAGTCTACCATAAAAAAGAATATGATTAAAGATTAATCCTAGATGCTTCCTAACATGGTTTTTCTTTTAAAATAAAAGATATGCATGAAAACAGACCCTACATAGAATTTAAATAAATGCCTACCTCTTTGAAGACCCACTTTGTGTTTTTCTTTGATGTTAATTCCTTGAAGATGATTCCTTGCTTGATAATGACCGCTTTTGATATATATCTACCACCCAACGTATAAAATCAACCGATCCGGCAAAGATGGCCGAACCCTTGAAGAGATGAGCGAGAGGGACGAATTTTCTAAGAGAGGGGTTCTTCCGTTTTTTTCTGGGATGGTGGGATGAGAGGGTATTTATAGGAGAATGGGATGGCAAAAGTTACCAATGTGTTTGGGAAGAGGTGTAGGGTTGTGATTGGATTTGGAATAATTAGGAGGTTTTGGATGGTTGGGATGATGGCACTTAACATGTTGCTCAAAATATGAGAGATATGAGAATATTAGCAATTTTAGGGTGAGAAAGAGAAAAGCAAGTGGGTAGGAGGAATCTTGGGAAATTTGGCACCATTCTTTTTGCATAATCCAAAACGTGTATTCTTGGAGAAAAATCAAGCAAGTTTTGATTTGGGAAGATTTAAAGGTGGAAAAGAAAAGGTGGCATGTGTCCCTCACTACCTTTTATACATTGGGGATGATTTGGGCAACAATATAAAACGTCTAAGTTAGCCTAATGCAACAAATCATTCCAATTAAATGGGGACGTGTGTCCTTTTCAACCTCAAGTGAATCTTTTAACCAAAAATCTTGCTATACATGTATCTTTTCCAAAGTTGTAAAATTAACCCAAACTTATTTCAAAAATTTTAAACAAAAGGGGAGGAGGAAACAAGCCACGTTTTCCCAAGCTTGGGAAAACGTGTGGTGAGAGGAGAGAGAGGGTGAGGAGGGAGAACACTCTTGAAAACGAAAAAAATGTCGTTTTCTGGAGATGTTGGCTTCCGATTCCGATAATTCTTTCGCCTTTGGAATCCCTGATTTTTTCTCTTTCATTTAAGCCTAATATTGCCATAGAAATACTGATTTTGAAATTTTCGACCAATGAGAGCCATCGATCTCCATCGGCAAATCGTTTTTCCAGAGATTGGGCAAATCGGTGATCCAAACGAACCAACCGACTCGATCAATCTTAGATCAACGATTAAACCCTTTAAACCAAGATATCAAAGCCAATTAAGATATTAAAATGTTTTGTTATCGTTGATTTAATGGGATAATTTCGACGGATCTCATTCGTCCTGCCTTGATCCGTAACTTTTCACTGGATTTTTGCTTAATAAAAGTGACCCAATGTTTAATCCAAATTTGAGATCGACCTTGATTGATATTAATTTGAATAAATGATCACAAATTCTTAGTAAAGAAAGACACCCATGTTGAAAATCAGCCCTCGATCTGACGATTTACGGAAATCGGGTCTCATAATGGAATCAGGGTCCGGGCTGTGAGGTGACCCTAGCTTATTTTGTCCCGATTGATGATCTGTAAAGTCAGATCGAGATATTAATGCCTTAAAACATATAAATCCATGATAGAGGGACTCTTGCATGGATTTAACACTCTAAGTCACCAATCAGGGCATTTTTCCAATTTTTCGGATCTAATCGTTTCACCAGGTACATCTCTTTATTATTTTAGTTTTCAGAAAATTTGAGGATGCATATTTTACCAATGAAATTCCACGGATCAATATATTAGGTTATTGCTGGTTAAAGTGTAGCAAAATGAGGGTGTCTATACTCGGAAAATGAGAAACCGTTCACAAACGGGCTCATGGAGAACACGAGACCATTTCACAAATGGACTCGGGAAATGAGGCACCGTTCACAAACGGGCTCAAGGAGAACAAGAGACCATTCACAAATGGAGTTAGAAAATTAGACACCGTTCACAAACAGGCTCAAGGAGGACATGAGACCACTCGCAAATGGACTCGGAAAATGAGATACCGTTCACAAACTGGCTCATGGAGAACACAAGACCATTCACAAATGGACTCGGGAAATGAGGCACTGATCACAAACGGGCTCAAGGAGGACAGGAGACCATTCACAAATTGACTCAGATAATGAGACACGGTTCACAAACGGGCTCAAGGAGAACACGAGACCATTCACAAATGGACTCGGGAAATTAGGCACCGTTCACAACGGGCTCAAGGAGGACATGACACCATTCACAAATGGAGTCGAAAAATGAGACTCCGTTCACAAATGAGCTCAAAAAGGATAAGTAACTATTCACAAATGGACACAGAAAATGAGATACCATTCACAAACAAGATCAAAGAGGATATGAGGCCATTCACAAATGAACTAGAAAAATGTGACACCGTTCACAAACGGGCGCATTGAGGATAAGAGTCCAATCATAAATGAACTCGAAAAATGAGACACCGTTCAGAAACGAGCTCAAAGAGGATAAGAGACCATTCAAAAATGAACTCGGAAAATGACACACCGTTCACAAACGGGCTGAAGGAGAACACGAGACCATTCAGAAATGGACGCGGGAAATGAGGCACCGTTCACAAACGAGCTCAAGGAGGACATGAGACCATTCATAAATGGACTCAGAAAAAGTGATACCGTTCACAAACGGGCTCAAAGATGATATGAGGCCATTAACAAACGGACTCGTAAAATGAGACACCGTGCACTAACGGGCGCAATGAGCATAAGAGTCCATTCACAAATGGACTCCGAAAATGAGACACCGTTCACAAACGGGCTCAAGGAGAACATGAGATGATTTACAAATGGACTCAGAAAATGAGATACCATTCAGAAACGGGCTCAAAGAGGATATGAGGCCATTCACAAATGGAATCGAAAAATGAGACACCGTTCACAAACGGGCTCAAAAAGGATAAGTGACCATTCACAAATGGACTCGGAAAATGAGACATCTTTCCCAAGCGGACTCAAGCACAACACGAGACAATTCACAAATGGACTCAAGAAATGAGGCACCATTTACAAACGGGCTGAAGGAGGACATGAGACCATTCACAAATGGACTCGAAAAATGAGAAACCGTTCACAAACGGGCTCATGGAGAACACGAGACCATTTCACAAATAGACTCGGGAAATGAGGCACCGTTCACAAACGGGCTCAAGGAGAACAAGAGACTATTCACAAATGGAGTCAGAAAATTAGACACCGTTCACAAACGGGCTCAAAGAAGATAAGAGACCATTCACAAATGGACTCGGAAAATGAGACACCGTTCACAAACGGGCTTAATGAGGATGAGAGACTACTCACAAATGGACTCGGGCAATGAGACACCGTTCAGAAACGGGCTCATGGAGAACAGGAGACCATTTACAAATCGACTCCGAAAATGGGAGACCTTTCACAAACGGGCTCAAGGAGAACATGAGAAGATTCACAAATGGACTCAGAAAATGAGATACCGTTCACAAACGGGCTCAAAGAGGATAAGAGGCCATCCACAAATGGAATCGAAAAATGAGACACCGTTCCCAAACGGGCTGAAAAAGGATAAGTGACCATTCACAAATGGACAAGAAAAATGAGACACCATTCACAAACAGGCTCAAGGAGAACACGAGACCATTCACAAATGGACTCGGGAAATGAAGCACCGTTTACAAACGGGCTCAAGGAGGATATGAGACCATTCACAAATGGACTCGGAAAATGAGGCACCTTGCACAAACGGCCTCAAACAGGACATGAGACCATTCAGAAAATGACTCGGAAAATTAGAAACCGTTCACAAACGGGCCCATGGAGAACATGAGACCATTCACAATTAGATTCGGGAAATTAGGCACCGTTCACAAACGGGCTCAAGGAGGATATGAGACCATTCACAAATGGACTCGAAAAATGAGATAACGTTCACAAACGGGCTCAAGGAGAACACGAGACCATTCACAAATGGACTCGGGAAAGGAGACACCGTTCACAAACGGGCTTAAAGAGCATAGGAGACCATTCACAAATGGGGTTAGGAAATATGACACCGTTCACCAACGGGCTCAAGGAGAACATGAGACCATTCACAAATGGACTCAGAAAATGAGATACCGTTCACAAACGGGCTCAAAAAGGATATGAGGCCATTCACAATGAGACTATACACAAATGGACTCGGGAAATGAGGCACCATTGAAAAACGGCCTCAAGGAGGACATGAGACCATTCACAAATGGACTTGAAAAATGAGAAACCGTTCACAAACAGGCCCATGGAGAACACGAGACCATTCACAAATGGACTCGGGAAATTAGGCACCGTTCACAAACGGGCTCATGGAGGATATGAGACCATTCACAAATGGACTAAGAAAATGAGACACTGTTCACAAACGAGCTCAAGGAGAACACGAGACCATTCAGAAATGGACTAGGGAAATTAGGCACCGTTCACAAACGGGCTCAAGGTGAACATAAGACCATTCATAAATGGACTCGAAAAATGAGAAAACGTTCACAAACGGGCTCAAAAAGGATAAGTGACCATTCACAAATGGACACAGAAAATGAGATACCATTCACAAACGGGATCAAAGAGGATATGAGGCCATTCACAAATGGACTAGAAAAATGTGACACCGTTCACAAACGGGCGCATTGAGGATAAGAGTCCATTCATAAATGGACTCGAAAAATGAGACACCGTTCAGAAACGAGCTCAAAGTGGATAAGAGACTAGAAAAAATGAACTCGGAAAATGACACACCGTTGACAAACGAGCTGAAGGAGAACACGAGACCATTCAGAAATGAACGCGGGAAATGAGGCACCGTTCACAAACGGGCTCAAGGAGGACATGAGACCATTCATAAATGGACTCAGAAAAAGAGATACCGTTCACAAACGGGCTCAAAGATGATATGAGGCCATTCACAAATGGACTCGTAAAATGAGACACCGTGCACTAACGGGCTCAACGAGCATAAGAGTCCATTCACAAATGGACTCCAAAAATGAGACACCGTTCACAAAGGGGCTCAAGGAGAACATGAGATGATTCACAAATAGACTCAGAAAATGAGATACCGTTCACAAACGGGCTCAAAGAGGATATGAGGCCATTAACAAATGGAATTGAAAAATGAGACACCGTTCACAAACGGGCTCAAAAAGGATAAGTGACCATTCACAAATGGACTCGGAAAATGAGACACCTTTCACAAGCGGACTCAAGCAGAACACGAGACAATTCACAAATAGACTCAGGAAATGAGGCACCGTTTACAAACGGGCTGAAGGAGGACATGAGACCATTCACAAATGGACTCGGAAAATGAGAAACCGTTCACAAACGGGCTCATGGGGAACACGAGACCATTTCACAAATGGACTCGGGAAATGAGGCACCGTTCACAAACGGGCTCAAGGAGAACAAGAGACCATTCACAAATGGAGTCAGAAAATTAGACACCGTTCAGAAACGGGCTCAAAGAGGATAAGAGACCATTCACAAATGGACTCGGAAAATGAGACACCGTTCACAAACGTGCCTAATGAGGATGAGAGACTATTCACAAATGGACTCGGGAAATGAGACACCGTTCAAAAACGGGCTCATGGAGAACATGAGACCATTCACAAGTGGACTCGAAAAACGAGAGACCGTTCACTAACGGGCTCAAAGAGGATAAATGACCATTCACAAATGGACTCGAAAAATGACACACCGTTCACAAACGGGCTCAAGGAGAACACGAGACTATTTACAAATGGACTCCGACAATGCGACACCTTTCACAAACGGGCTGAAGGAGAACATGAGAAGATTCACAAATGGACTCAGAAAATGAGATACCGTTCACAAACGGGCTTAAAGAGGATAAGAGGCCATTCACAAATGGAATCGAAAAATGAGACACCGTTCCCAAACGGGCTCAAAAAGGGTAAGTGACCATTCACAAATGGACAAGAAAAATGAGACACCATTCACAAACAGGCTCAAGGAGAACACGAGACCATTCACAAATGGACTCGGGAAATGAGGCACCGTTTACAAACGGGCTCAAGGAAGATATGAGACCATTCACAAATGGACTCGGAAAATGAGGCACCTTGCACAAACGGCCTCAAGCAGGACATGAGACCATTCAGAAAATGACTCGGAAAATTAGAAACCGTTCACAAACGGGCCCATGGAGAACATGAGACCATTCACAATTAGACTCGGGAAATTAGGCACCGTTCACAAACGGGCTGAAGGAGGACATGAGACCATTCACAAATGGACTCGAAAAATGAGAAACCGTTCACAAACGGGCTCATGGAGAACACGAGACCATTTCACAAATAGACTCGGGAAATGAGGCACCGTTCACAAACGGGATCAAGGAGAACAAGAGACTATTCACAAATGGAGTCAGAAAATTAGACACCGTTCACAAACGGGCTCAAAGAAGATAAGAGACCATTCACAAATGGACTCGGAAAATGAGACACCGTTCACAAACGGGCTTAATGAGGATGAGAGACTACTCACAAATGGACTCGGGCAATGAGACACCGTTCAGAAACGGGCTCATGGAGAACAGGAGACCATTTACAAATCGACTCCGAAAATGGGAGACCTTTCACAAACGGGCTCAAGGAGAACATGAGAAGATTCACAAATGGACTCAGAAAATGAGATACCGTTCACAAACGGGCTCAAAGAGGATAAGAGGCCATCCACAAATGGAATCGAAAAATGAGACACCGTTCCCAAACGGGCTGAAAAAGGATATGTGACCATTCACAAATGGACAAGAAAAATGAGACACCATTCACAAACAGGCTCAAGGAGAACACGAGACCATTCACAAATGGACTCGGGAAATGAAGCACCGTTTACAAACGGGCTCAAGGAGGATATGAGACCATTCACAAATGGACTCGGAAAATGAGGCACCTTGCACAAACGGCCTCAAACAGGACATGAGACCATTCAGAAAATGACTCGGAAAATTAGAAACCGTTCACAAACGGGCCCATGGAGAACATGAGACCATTCACAATTAGATTCGGGAAATTAGGCACCGTTCACAAACGGGCTCAAGGAGGATATGAGACCATTCACAAATGGACTCGAAAAATGAGATAACGTTCACAAACGGGCTCAAGGAGAACACGAGACCATTCACAAATGGACTCGGGAAAGGAGACACCGTTCACAAACGGGCTTAAAGAGCATAGGAGACCATTCACAAATGGGGTTAGGAAATATGACACCGTTCACCAACGGGCTCAAGGAGAACATGAGACCATTCACAAATGGACTCAGAAAATGAGATACCGTTCACAAACGGGCTCAAAAAGGATATGAGGCCATTCACAATGAGACTATACACAAATGGACTCGGGAAATGAGGCACCATTGAAAAACGGCCTCAAGGAGGACATGAGACCATTCACAAATGGACTTGAAAAATGAGAAACCGTTCACAAACAGGCCCATGGAGAACACGAGACCATTCACAAATGGACTCGGGAAATTAGGCACCGTTCACAAATGGGCTCATGGAGGATATGAGACCATTCACAAATGGACTAAGAAAATGAGACACTGTTCACAAACGAGCTCAAGGAGAACACGAGACCATTCAGAAATGGACTAGGGAAATTAGGCACCGTTCACAAACGGGCTCAAGGTGAACATAAGACCATTCATAAATGGACTCGAAAAATGAGAAAACGTTCACAAACGGGCTCAAAAAGGATAAGTGACCATTCACAAATGGACACAGAAAATGAGATACCATTCACAAACGGGATCAAAGAGGATATGAGGCCATTCACAAATGGACTAGAAAAATGTGACACCGTTCACAAACGGGCGCATTGAGGATAAGAGTCCATTCATAAATGGACTCGAAAAATGAGACACCGTTCAGAAACGAGCTCAAAGAGGATAAGAGACTAGAAAAAATGAACTCGGAAAATGACACACCGTTGACAAACGAGCTGAAGGAGAACACGAGACCATTCAGAAATGAACGCGGGAAATGAGGCACCGTTCACAAACGGGCTCAAGGAGGACATGAGACCATTCATAAATGGACTCAGAAAAAGAGATACCGTTCACAAACGGGCTCAAAGATGATATGAGGCCATTCACAAATGGACTCGTAAAATGAGACACCGTGCACTAACGGGCTCAACGAGCATAAGAGTCCATTCACAAATGGACTCCAAAAATGAGACACCGTTCACAAAGGGGCTCAAGGAGAACATGAGATGATTCACAAATAGACTCAGAAAATGAGATACCGTTCACAAACGGGCTCAAAGAGGATATGAGGCCATTAACAAATGGAATTGAAAAATGAGACACCGTTCACAAACGGGCTCAAAAAGGATAAGTGACCATTCACAAATGGACTCGGAAAATGAGACACCTTTCACAAGCGGACTCAAGCAGAACACGAGACAATTCACAAATAGACTCAGGAAATGAGGCACCGTTTACAAACGGGCTGAAGGAGGACATGAGACCATTCACAAATGGACTCGGAAAATGAGAAACCGTTCACAAACGGGCTCATGGGGAACACGAGACCATTTCACAAATGGACTCGGGAAATGAGGCACCGTTCACAAACGGGCTCAAGGAGAACAAGAGACCATTCACAAATGGAGTCAGAAAATTAGACACCGTTCAGAAACGGGCTCAAAGAGGATAAGAGACCATTCACAAATGGACTCGGAAAATGAGACACCGTTCACAAACGTGCCTAATGAGGATGAGAGACTATTCACAAATGGACTCGGGAAATGAGACACCGTTCAGAAACGGGCTCATGGAGAACATGAGACCATTCACAAGTGGACTCGAAAAACGAGAGACCGTTCACTAACGGGCTCAAAGAGGATAAATGACCATTCACAAATGGACTCGAAAAATGACACACCGTTCACAAACGGGCTCAAGGAGAACACGAGACTATTTACAAATGGACTCCGACAATGCGACACCTTTCACAAACGGGCTGAAGGAGAACATGAGAAGATTCACAAATGGACTCAGAAAATGAGATACCGTTCACAAACGGGCTTAAAGAGGATAAGAGGCCATTCACAAATGGAATCGAAAAATGAGACACCGTTCCCAAACGGGCTCAAAAAGGGTAAGTGACCATTCACAAATGGACAAGAAAAATGAGACACCATTCACAAACAGGCTCAAGGAGAACACGAGACCATTCACAAATGGACTCGGGAAATGAGGCACCGTTTACAAACGGGCTCAAGGAAGATATGAGACCATTCACAAATGGACTCGGAAAATGAGGCACCTTGCACAAACGGCCTCAAGCAGGACATGAGACCATTCAGAAAATGACTCGGAAAATTAGAAACCGTTCACAAACGGGCCCATGGAGAACACGAGACCATTCACAATTAGACTCGGGAAATTAGGCACCGTTCACAAACGGGCTCAAGGAGGATATGAGACCATTCACAAATGGACTCGAAAAATGAGATAACGTTTACAAACGGGCTCAAGGAGAACACGAGACCATGCACAAATAGACTCGGAAAAGGAGACACCGTTCACAAACGGGCTTAAAGATCATAGGAGACCATTCACAAATGGGGTCAGGAAATATGACACCGTTCACCAACGGGCTCAAGGAGAACATGAGACCATTCACAAATGGATTCAGAAAATGAGATACCGCTCACAAACGGGCTCAAAGAGGATATGAGGCCATTCACAACGTGACTATTCACAAATGGACTCGGGAAATGAGGCACCATTGACAAACGGCCCCAAGGAGGACATGAGACCATTCACAAATGGACTCGAAAAATGAGAAACCGTTCACAAACGGGCCCATGGAGAACACGAGACCATTCAAAAATGGACTCGGAAAATTAGGCACCGTTCACAAACGGCCTCAAAGAGGATATGAGACCAATCACAAATGGACTAAGAAAAAGAGACACTGTTCACAAACGAGCTCAAGGAGAACACGAGACCATTCAGAAATGGACTAGGGAAATTAGGCACCGTTCACAAACGGGCTCAAGGTGGACATGAGACCATTCATAAATGGACTCAAAAAATGAGACAACGTTCACAAACGAGCTCAAAAAGGATAAGTGACCATTCACAAATGGACACAGAAAATGAGATACCATTCACAAAGGGGATCAAAGAGGATATGAGGCCATTCACAAATGGACTAGAAAAATGTGACACCGTTCCCAAATAGGCGCATTGAGGATAAGAGTCCATTCATAAATGGACTCGAAAAATGAGACACCGTTCAGAAACGAGCTCAAAGAGGATAAGAGACCATTCAAAAATGAACTCGGAAAATGACACACCGTTCACAAATGGGCTGAAGGAGAACACGAGACCATTCACAAATGGACGCGGGAAATGAGGCACCGTTCACAAACGGGCTCAAGGAGGACATGAGACCATTCATAAATGGACTCAGAAAAAGAGATACCGTTCACAAACGGGCTCAAAGATGATATGAGGCCATTCACAAATGGACTCGTAAAATGTGACACCGTGCACTAACGGACTCAACGAGCATAAGAGTCCATTCACAAATGGACTCCGAAAATGAGACACCGTTCACAAACGGGCTCAACGAGAACATGAGATGATTCAGAAATGGACTCAGAAAATGAGATACCGTTCACAAATGGGCTCAAAGAGGATATGAGGCTATTCACAAATGGAATCAAAAAATGAGACGCCGTTCAAAACGGGCTCAAAAAGGATAAGTGGCCATTCACAATTGGACTCAGAATATGAGACACCTTTCACAAGTGGACTCAAGCAGAACACCAGACAATTCACAAATGGACTCAGGAAATGAGGCACCGTTTACAAACGGGCTCAAGGAGGACATGAGACGATTCACAAATGGACTCGGAAAATGGGTAACCGTTCACAAACGGGATCATGGAGAACACGAGACCATTCCCAAACGGGCTCAAGGAGAACATGAGACCATTCCCAATTGGACTCGGAAAATGAGACACCGTTCACAAACGGGCTCAAAGAAGATAAGAGGCCATTCACAAATGGAGTGGGGAAATGAGACACCGTTCACAAATGGGCTGAAGGAGAACTTGAGACCATTCACAAATGGACTCAGAAAATGAGATACCGTTCACAAACGGGCTCAAAGAGGATATGAGGCCATTCATAAACGGACTCGAAAATTGAGACACTGTTCACAAACGGCTGAAAGAGGATAAGAGACCATTCATAAATGGATTTGGAAAATGAGACACCGTTCACAAACGAGCACAAGGAGAATAGGAGACCATTCACAAATAATTGACTCGAAAAATGAGGCACCGTTCACAAACAGGCTGAAGGAGGACATGAGACCACTCACAAATGGACTCGGAAAATGAGACACCGTTCACAAACGGGCTCATGGAGAACACGAGACCATTCACAAATGGACTCGGGAAATTACGCACAGATCACAAACGGGCTCAAGGAGGACATTAGACCATTCACAAATGGACTCAGATAATGAGACACGGTTCACAAACGGGCTCAAGGAGAACACGAGACCATTCACAAATGGACTCGGGAAATTAAGCACCGTTCACAAACGGGCTCAAGGAGGACATGAGACCATTCACAAATGGACTTGAAAACTGAGACACCGTTCACAAACGGGCTCAAAAAGGATAAGTGACCATTCACAACTGGACAGAGAAAATGAGATACCATTCACAACGGGATCAAAGAGGATATGAGGCCATTAAAAAATGGACTCGAAAAATGTGACACCGTTAAAAAAGGGGCGCATTGAGGCTAAGAGACCATTCATAAATGGACTCGGAAAATGAGACACCGTTCAGAAACGAGCTGAAAGAGGATAAGAGACCATTCAGAAATGAACTCGAAAAATGACACACCGTTCGTAAACGGGCTCAAGGAGAACATGAGGCCATTCATAAATGGACTCAGAAAATGAGATACCGTTCACAAACCGGCTCAAAGATGAGATGAGGCCATTCACAAATGGACTTGAAAAATGAGACACCGATCACTAATGGGCTCAAAGAGCAAAAGAGACCATTCACAAATGGACTCCGAAAATGAGACACCGTTCACAAACGGGCTCAAGGAGAACATGAGATGACTCACAAATGGACTCAGAAAATGAGATACCGTTCACAAACGGGCTCAAAGTGGATATGCGGCCATTCACAAATGGAATCGAAAAATGAGACACCGTTCACAAACGGGCTCAAAAAGGATAAGTGACCATTCCAAAATGGACTCGGAAAAGGAGACACCTTTCACAAGCGGACTCAAGCAGAACACAAGACAATTCACAAATGGACTCAGGAAATGAGGCACCGTTTACAAACGGACTGAAGGAGGACATGAGACCATTCACAAATGGACTCGGAAAATGAGAAACCGTTCACAAACGGGCTCATGGAGAAGACGAGACCATTTCACAAATGGACTCTGGAAATGAGGCACCGTTCACAAACGGGCTCAAGGAGAACAAGAGACCATTCACAAATGGAGTCAGAAAATTAGACACCGTTCACAAACGGGCTCAAAGAGGATAAGAGACCATTCACAAATGGACTCAGAAAATGAGATACCGTTCACAAACGGGCTTAATGAGGATCAGAGACAATTCACAAATGGACTCGGGAAATGAGACACCGTTCACAAACGGGCTAATGGAGAACAATAGACCATTCACAAGTCGACTCGAAAAACGAGACACCGTTCACTAACGGGCTCAAAGAGGATAAGAGACCATTCACAAATGGACTCGAAAAATGAGACACCGTTCACAAACGGGCTCAAGGAGAACACGAGACCATTTACAAATGGCCTCCGAAAATGAGACAACTTTCACAAACGGGCTCAAGGAGAACATGAGAAGATTCACAAATGGACTCAGAAAATGAGATACCGTTCACAAACGGGCTCAGATAGGAAAAGAGGTCATTCACAAATGGAATCGAAAAGGATAAGTGACCATTCACAAATGGAAAAGAAAAATGAGACACCGTTCACAAACAGGCTCAAGGAGAACACGAGACCATTCATAAATGGACTCGGGAAATTGGGCACCGTTTACAAACGGGCTCATGGAGGATATGAGACCATTCACAAATGGACTCGGAAAATGAGACACCTTGCCCAAACGGCCTCAAGCAGGACATGAGACCATTCAGAAAATGACTCAGAAAATTAGAAACCGTTCACAAACGGGCCCATGGAGAACACGAGACCATTCACAATTAGACTCGGGAAATTAGGCACCGTTCACAAACAGGCTCAAGGAGGATATGAGACCATTCACAAATGGACTCGAAAAATGAGATAACGTTCCCAAACGGGCTGAAGGAGAACACGAGACCATTCACAAATGGACTCGAAAAAGGAGACACCGTTCACAAACGGGCTTAAAGAGAATAGGAGACCATTCACAAATGGGGTCAGGAAATATGACACCGTTCACCAACGGGCTCAAGGAGAACATGAGACCATTCACAAATGGATTCAGAAAATGAGATACCGTTCACAAACGGGCTCAAAGAGGATATGAGGCCTTTCACAACGAGACTATTCACAAATGGACTCCACGAATGAGGCACCATTGACAAACGGCCTCATGGAGGACATGAGACCATTCACAAATGGACTCGAAAAATAAGAAACCGTTCACAAACGGGCCCATGGAGAACATGAGAGCATTTAAAAATGGACTCGGAAAATTAGGCACCGTTCACAAACGGCCTCAAGGAGGATATGAGACCAATCACAAATGGACTAAGAAAAAGAGACACTGTTCACAAACGAGCTCAAGGAGAACACAAAACCATTCAGAAATGGACTAGGGAAATTTGGCACCGTTCACAAACGGGCTCAAGGTGGACATGAGACCATTCATGAATGGACTCGAAAAATGAGACAACGTTCAGAAACGGGCTCAAAAAGGATAAGTGACCATTCACAAATGGACACAGAAAATGAGATACGATTCACAAACGGGATCAAAGAGGATATGAGGACATTCACAAATGGACTAGAAAAATGTGACACCGTTCACAAACGGGCGCATTGAGGATAAGAGTCCATTCATAAATTGACTTAAAAAATGAGACACCGTTCAGAAACGAGCTCAAAGAGGATAAGAGACCATTCAAAAATGAACTCGGAAAATGACACACCGTTCACAAACGGGCTGAAGGAGAACACGAGACCATTCACAAATGGACGCGGGAAATGAGGCACCGTTCACAAACGGGCTGAAGGAGGACATGAGACCATTCATAAATAGACTCATAAAAAGAGATAATGTTCACAAACGGGCTCAAAGATGATATGAGGCCATTCACAAATGGACTCGAAAAATGAGACACCGTGCACTAACGGGCTCAACGGCCATAAGAGTCCATTCACAAATGGACTCCGAAAATGAGACACCGTTCACAAACGGGCTCAAGGAGAACATGAGATGATTCACAAATGGACTCAGAAAATGAGATATAGTTCACAAACGGGGTCAAAGAGGATATGAGGCCATTCACAAATGGAATCGAAAAATGAGACACCGTTCACAAACGGGCTCAAAAAAGATAAGTGACCATTCGCAAATGGACTCGGAAAATGAGACACCTTTCACAAGCGGACTCAAGCAGAACACGAGACAATTCAGAAATGGACTCAGGAAATGAGGCACCATTTACAAACGGGCTCAAGGAGAAAATGAGACCATTCAATAATGGACTCGGAAAATGAGAAACCGTTCACAAACGGGCTCATGGAGAACACGAGACCATTTCACAAATGGGCTCGGGAAATGAGGCACCGTTCACAAACGGGCTCAAGGAGAACAAGAGACCATTCACAAACGGGCTCAAGGAGAACATGAGACCATTCCCAAATGGACTCGGAAAATGAGACACCGTTCACAAACGGGCTCAAAGAGGATAAGAGGCCATTCAGAAATGGAGTGGGGAAATGAGACACCGTTCACAAATGGGCAGAAGGAGAACTTGAGACCATTCACAAATGGACTCAGAAAATGAGATATTGTTCACAAACGGGCTCAAAGAGGATATGAGGCCATTCATAAATGGACTTGACAATGAGACACTGTTCACAAACGGGTTGAAAGAGGATAAGAGACCAATCACAACTGGATTTGGAAAATGAGACACCGTTCACAAACGAGCACAAGGAGAACCCGAGACTATTCACAAATAATTGACTCAAAAAATGAGGCACCGTTCACAAACAGGCTGAAGGAGGACATGAGACCACTCACAAATGGACTCGGAAAATGAGACACCGTTCATGAACGGGCTCATGGAGAACACGAGACCATTCACAAATGGACTCGGGAAATTACGGACTGATCACAAACGGGCTCAAGGAGGACATTAGACCATTCACAAATGGACTCAGATAATGAGACACGGTTCACAAACGGGCTCAAGGAGAACACGAGACCATTCACAAATGGACTCGGGAAATTAGGCACCGTTCACAAACGGGCTCAAGGAGGACATGAGACCATTCACAAATGGAATCGAAAACTGAGACACCGTTCAAAAACGGGCTCAAAAAGGATAAGTGACCATTCACAAATGGACAGAGAAAATGAGATACCATTCACAACGGGATCAAAGAGGATATGAGGCCATTAAAAAAAGGACTCGAAAATGTGACACCGTTAAAAAACGGGCGCATAAAGGCTAAGAGACCATTCAGAAATGGACTTGGAAAAAGAGACACCGTTCAGAAACGAGCTGAAAGAGGATAAGAGACCATTCACAAATGAACTCGAAAAATGACACACCGTTCGTAAACGGGCTCAAGGAGAACACGAGACGATTCACAAATGGATGCGGGAAATGAGGCACCGTTCACAAACGGGCACAAAGAGGACATGAGATCATTCATAAATGGACTCAGAAAATGAGATACCGTTCACAAACGGGCTCAAAAATGATATGAGGCCATTCAAAAATGGACTCCAAAAATGAGACACCGTTCACTAATGGGCTCAAAGAGCAAAAGAGACCATTCACAAATGGAGTCCGAAAATGAGACACCGTTCCCAAACGGGCTCAAGGAGAACATGAGATGACTCACAAATGGACTCAGAAAATGAGATACCGTTCACAAACGGGCTCAAAGTGGATATGATGCCATTCACAAATGGAATCGAAAAATGAGACACCGTTCACAAACGGGCTCAAAAAGGATACGTGACCATTCACAAATGGACTTGGAAAATGAGACACCTTTCACAAGCGGACTCAAGCAGAACACGAGACAATTCACAAATGGACTCAGGAAATGAGGCACCGTTTACAAACGGGCTGAAGGAGGACATGAGACCATTCACAAATGGACTCGAAAAATGAGAAACCGTTCACAAACGGGCTCATGGAGAAGACGAAACCATTTCACAAATGGACTCGGGAAATGAAGCACCGTTCACAAACGGGCTCAAGGAGAACAAGAGACCATTCACAAATGGAGTCACAAATTAGACACCGTTCACAAACGGGCTCAAAGAGGATAAGAGACCATTCACAAATGGACTCGGAAAATGTGACACCCTTCACAATCGGGCTTAATGGGGATGAGAGACAATTCACAAATGGACTCGGGAAATGAGACACCGTTCACAAACGGGCTAATGGAGAACAATAGACCATTCACAAGTGGACTCGAAAAACGAGACACCGTTCACTAACGGGCTCAAAGAGGATAAGAGACCATTCACAAATGGACTCGAAAAATGAGACACCGTTCACAAACGGGCTCAAGGAGAACACGAGACCATTCACAAATGGACTCGTAAATTGAGGCACCGTTCGCAAACGGGCTTAAGGAGGACATGAGACCATTCACAAACGGACTTAGAAAATGACACACCATTCACAAACGGGCTCAAGCAGAACACGAGACCATTCACAAATGGGCTCAGAAAATGAGACAACTTTCACAAACGGGCTCAAGGAGAACATGAGAAGATTCACAAATGGACTCAGAAAATGAGATACCGTTCACAAACGGGCTCAAAGAGGATAAGAGGTCATTCATAAATGGAATCGAAAAATGAGACACCGTTCCCAAACGGGCTCAAAAAGGATAAGTGACCATTCACAAATGGACAAGAAAAATGAGACACCGTTCACAAACAGGCTCAAGGAGAACACGAGACCATTCACAAATGGACTCGGGATATTAGGCACCGTTTACAAACGGGCTCATGGAGGATATGAGACCATTCACAAATGGACTCGGAAAATGAGGCACCTTGCACAAACGGCCTCAAGCAGGACATGAGACCATTCAGAAAATGACTCAAAAAATTAGAAACCGTTCACAAACGGGCCCATGGAGAACACGAGACCATTCACAATTAGACTCGGGAAATTAGGCACCGTTCACAAACAGGCTCAAGGAGGATATGAGACCATTTACAAATGGACTCGAAAAATGAGATAACGTTCCCAAACGGGCTCAAGGAGAACACGAGACCATTCAGAAATGGACTCGGAAAAGGAGACACCGTTCACAAATGGGCTTAAAGAGCATAGGAGACCATTCACAAATGGAGTCAGGGAATACGACACCGTTCACCAACGGGCTCAAGGAGAACATGAGACCATTCACAAATGGATTCAGTAAATGAGATACCGTTCACAAACGGGCTCAAAGAGGATATGAGGCCATTCACAACGAGACTATTCACAAATGGACTCGGGAAATGAGGCACCATTGACAAACGGCCCCACGAAGGA